>NC_054848.1:100650922-101255432 GCF_018345385.1 Vulpes lagopus
ACAAAACTAAACATAAGCTTACCATACGCTCTAGCAGTCATGCTCCTTGGCATCTACCCAAAAGAGCTGAAAATCTATGCACACTCAAAAACCTGCACACAGATTTTGACAGCTTTATTCAGAACTGCCAAAACTTGCAGACAACCAAGATGTCCTTTAGTAGATGAATGAATAAATAAATTGTGATACATCCAGACAATGGAGTATTACTCAGTACTAAAAAAGAAATGAGCTATGAAGCCATGAAAAAACACGAAGGCATCTTAAAGGCAAAGGACTAAATGAAAGAAGCCAATGTGAAAAGGCTATGTACTATAGGACTCCAACTATACGATATTCTAGAAAAAGCAAAACTATGGAGGTAGTACAAAGATTAGTTGTTGCCACAGGCTATAGAGAGGGAGAAATGAATAGGCAGAACATAGAGGGCTTTTAGGGGGCAGTGAAATTCCTCTGTATGATACTATAATGGTGGATACGTGTCATTACACATTTATCTGAATCCACAGAATGTACAATACAAAAAGTGAACCTTAACATAAAAGATGGACTTTGGATGATAATGATGTGTCAGTGTAGGTTCAATTGTAACAAATGTACCACTGTGATGTGGGATATTGATAGTGTAGTAGGCTATGTTTGGGAGAGGTAGAATATGGGAACTCTGTATTTTCCACTTGATTTTGTGGTGAATCTAAAAGTGATCTTAAAAATAAATATTTTTCAAATTGCAATGTGAGATCCTGGTTTGTATCCCCTGGAACAGAGAAAGAACATTCGGGAGAAAATGTGTTAATTTCCTGGATTTGATAATTGTACTATGATTATGTAAACTGTTAACATTAAGGGAAGCTAGCTGAAAGATATATGAGAACTCTACATTTTTTGTACAAATCATTTCTAAATCTAACATTTTTTAATTATAGCCATAACTTGAAACAAAATAAATAAAACTCCTCTATTTCCTCAAAGGACCTTTGCTGTCCATGCCATATATTACTATACCCTCCATCTGACAGGAGAAAAATGAGTGCCCAAAGTTACTTAATTAGTGATACAGTTGGGATTTCAGCTTCAGAATTCAGGAATTCCACCACAGTACTGTACTGCTTCTTGAAAACAACAGTAGCAAAAGCAGCAAAAATGATGATGAGCATGATGGCAATCCTCATCATCATCATCCAGCAAAGTTTATTAAACATAGCACTTGCGTGAGATTTGACCTACATCAAATTTCACTCCATAGCAGAGCATTGAAATAGGAGAGTGTCAGTAGGGTCTTTTAAATTTTATTATTGTTTTAATTTTATTTCTTTATATTTTTAAGTAATCCTTACACCCAACATGGGACTTGAACTCACAACCCCAAGATCAAGAGTCACACACTCTACAGACTGAGCCAGCCAGGCACCCCGTCAGTGTTTTTTAATAATGGTTATGGGAAGAAATGCTAATTTGAGGGGCTAATGGCTGAGAATAAAAAGTTACCTTCTGTTTTTCTCTATAATCTTCTCCTTCAAACTTGTACAAACTTTGTTCAGTATCCATTCTAAAATTTCTCAGAGAAGACTCTCCCATTTTCTGCAAGCGTTCATTCATCTCTGCAGTCTACAATTCAATGCATTGAAATTAGAAAATTATTGCTGAATTACTTATAAAAATCTGTGGGCTCTCTAGCTTTTTAAAAGTCAGGTTTGACATGAAATATCCAATCTGTTCATTTACACGGTAACAATGCAATGCTAATACTAAATGAATATAAATTCTACTTGCTCCAAGTACTTTAAATATTTAAATAGTTATTCAAATATTCTCAGGCTTTCTTTAAAGTCTTTTATCAGTGAAGATGTAGTCATATAATACCTATTTTTATGTGTATTTGAAATTATCCAAAATAATTTGTAAAAAAAGAAGGTAGGACTAGAATAGAACTATTTCAGAACCCCACCAAAAAAGGTAAATTCAACACAAAATTGCAATATTCTGAAATAGTTTATTAGACTTTAACAAATAATGCTTTAATATTTCATGAACAAAAGGTTTTCACTTAACACAATGTGTCAGAAGATAATTTCCAATCCAGTGCAAGAAAAAGGTTGCAAAAATGTAGTCCTGATATATGACTAAACATGAAATTTATTTGGCTTTTAAGTAAATACCAACATTATTTTCGATAAACGTGAGACGTAAGATCACTCATTTTTAAACTCTAGTTCTTAGTCGTTCTTAACAAAAAATTAAACTAAAAAACCCTAAACTACCTCTGGATATAAATCCACAAATCCTTAGAGAGAACATGAGTCATGTGAAACAACACAAATCCAATTAAGCATGCTGAAGTATGTTGATTTTAAAGCAATTCATCATGAAAACAAATGACATTTTAACTAACCTTCTTTTCCCCTCTTTCCAGAAGAGTTGTAATATCTTCATCTGTCAGCTCACTTTCTTTAGAAGCGAAAACATGGGTGGCTCCATGACGTATCATCTGCAACATTTCCTCTTTTGCCAGCTTGTTAGATTGCTGGTCAATGAGTCTTCCTAATAATAATAAAGATAATAATAATAGAAGTTTTGTATATTCAATTATATTCCAGAGAAAGCATAGCATAATAGTTCTAATCAGACACTAGTACATTTAACTGAAAATAAAGCTTTACAAGCACATAAAATTAGTGAGCTTTAAAGCTATATTAACGAACACACCTACAAGTTTTTCTTCTACCATACCTTCTATTTCAATGAGTTTCCTTCTGTAAAACTCAGTTAAAACTCAGAAAAACAGAAACATTTTATTCATTTTTCAAACTTCATTTTTCAGCTCAAATTTCTTTGTATCGACAGGCACTCTCTAATATGCGTTTACAAAATTTTTAGGGGTGCCTGGGTGGCTCAGTCGGTTGTGCCTGCCGTCAGCTCAGGTCATGATCCCAGGGTCCTGGGATGGAGCCCTGAATCTAACTCTGCTCAGCAGGGAGCAAGCTTCTCCCTCTCCTTCTGCAGTTCCCCTCCCCACCTCATGAACCTGTGCACGTGCTCTATCTCTCATAAATAAATAAAGTAAAAAAATATCTTTAAGAAAATTTTAACTAGACATTTGAACTGCTAAATAATATCAGGTATTTCAGAAGACATGCCACTTGCATTCAACTATAAGGTAGTGATGTTCAACTAGTTTTACTCTATATATTGATTGCAAGGATTTAAATTAAATAGATTTAAATTAGCATTTTTTAAAATGGCTTTTTTCCTGTAAGTCTATGAATTTTAGTCAACATTAAAAGTAATCTCCTTTAAAGATAATTGCATATTTTTTTTAAAAACACCTAATTAAGTTTACAAGTATAAATACCTTGTTGTATAACAATTGAGTCAAGTCTCAGTTTTATCTCTGCTCTTTCTACAATCCTTTCTTCAACGGTGTTATCAGTGATGAGACGGAACACACGTACTGGCTTCTTTTGACCAATACGATGTGCTCGATCCTAGAAGAAAGAATCCTAATATAAGATATATTGGGTATTCTGGATAAAATATATAGTACAGCCACCATATGCTATAAAATTCTGAATATTAAATTAGTTTTTGAGTTCTCTAGACCTGCCACTTTTTAAAGGAAGATGATGAGTATTAAGAATATCTATGGGGCGTCTTGGTGGCTCAATTGGTTAAGCGTCTGCCTTTGGCTCAAATCATGATCTCAGGGCCCTGGGATCGAGCCCCATGTTGGGCTCTCGGCTCAGTGGAGAGTCTGCTTCTCTATCTCTCTCTCCCTCTGCCCTTCCCCTTGCTCGTGCTCTCTCTCTCTCTAATAAATAAAATCTTAAAAAATATCTAGAGGTCTCTGGCACCAAAAATATCTGCCCATATTATTATACTGTCCCATTAATAGACAGCAGCCAAAGCCCTTTTAAGATGAGGACTATACAGAGTTTATTAAGTAACTTTAAGCCACTAGATGCAAACACCTTCCACACTAGCAAGTAGTTTTGTGAGGGCCAAAGTAGTTAGCAATGGTTGCTATGGGGGCAAGTCACTTTTATTTCATGATCAAGCAGTTCTTTCTGCTTATGGAGGTAATTCAAGGATGTGTAATAAAAGGTAATAAAAATTAATGGTATATTAATATCCTTACTATACAGTGGTCTAAAATTGGTCCTATGGTTTATAGTTAGTAAAGGTGACAGATGGCAAGTTCCAACAATATAAAAACAGCCAGGGGAATTATCTTTAGAACACTGAAGCTGCTAGAACAAACAGGTGAAGGGAGGAGGGCAGTCGAGAAAAAAAAAATCAAAGAAACAAGATTCAAAACAGCCCTTGAATTAAATATAAAAACACTAGAGTTCAGCAACAATTTCAACAAAGCACATTGAATGAGAATACAACACCCCTATACAAACTTAAAATTTCAAACTCAAATCAGTCAATCATGAAAGATCAGCTATAGTCTCACAATTTTAAGGAAATGAAGTGTTATCAACAGGTTTCCCAGTTTAATAACGCTGTAACTTACTGGGGCTTACTCCTATGGAGTCATATCAAACAGGTAGCTCATATCAAACAGGTACCTCAGTACCATGCTAAAGTGATGATAAAAAAGCATTTCAATCTAAAAACATCCTGGGGTGCCTGACTCTTTGGTGTCCACTTAGGTCATGATCTCATTAGTCATGAGCTCACTGGTCATGAGATCAAGCCCCGCATCAGGCTTCGTGCTTAGCAGGGAGCCTGCTTGAAAGTCTCTCCCTCTGCCCCTAAAAATATAAATCTTAAAAAAACAAAATAAAAATAAAAATGCCCTGATAGTCAATATTTTTCAGTTCTCTGTTATAAAAAAATTTAAAACGGAAGGTGGTGAGTTCACTCCCAGGTTTCAGCACCAAAAAATATAAACATATAAAATCTTAAAAAAAGGAAGGACTTCTAAGCTAAGCCTCATTGACATGTGACTTTAATTGCTTCCAAATATAGCAAATTATCCCGTAATTTACTAGGATTTTGAGTGCATAGCTATTTTGCATATTTGTACTTCTGAGACTACATTATCTTAAAATGTGAGTCATACTGCCAGAAGTTGTAGCAATAACTCAGTAAATGACAACATCATGACAGGTAAAAGAAATGGCTCCTTGAATTCTTTTTTTTAAACAGTAGGATAGTTTCCGATGTGTCCTTAGGTATCAAACGTTTTCCTAGAATATATTCCTTTGTTACCTTTTTACCTCCTCACCCCAAATGTCTTATTACAAAAGTCGAAAACATACCTCCCCCAATTTTAGTGCTAAGGATCTTAATATATTTAGTTGTTCAGAAAAATTAATATCAACAGATTAACTTTTTAACCTTTCTCATTAAGACATATTATATGTCTTCTTCAATATTCAGGAATAGGATTGGGGTGTGTGTGTTTGTTTTTGTTTTTTCTGTTTTTGCAATTAGCACAGTATCTTTGTTTACCAAGGTAATCTATTATAATATTTAGAAAACCTCCCAAAAGTTGTTGTTGCCCTTTTTTCACAAATTACATCTGTACTGCATAAATAACAACAGTATTCCTAGCTAAGATAAATTTCTGACATCATTAAAGATTACTAACCATAGCTTGTAGATCAACCTGTGGATTCCAGTCTGAATCATATAGTATAACCACATCAGCACTTGCCAGGTTAATTCCAAGACCTCCAGCTCTGGTACTCAGCATAAAGATGAATTTGCTACTATTAGGAGCATTAAAGGCCTCTATTGCTTCCTTTTTTTAAATGACACAGAAGATGGAAAAAAGAGAGAAAAATAAAACTATATTACCAGAGTCCTTAAGAAATAAGTATTTTTAACATGCATAGTCAAAAGCCCACTTTATGATATTCTTCCATCTCAAAAATACTTAAGCATATACCTATATAATGTACTGTGTGAATTGCTGTAGAAAATATATTACATGAAGTTCCTAGTCTTTAGAAGCTTACATCAAAAGAGACAAACTCAGAACAATCACATACACAAATTTAACTAGGCAAGCAATAAATCGTTTAAATCATTTAAAGCAACAATGGTGAAAATGTTTTGAGTGAGAGCTGAAAAATATCTAGGAGGTAAAATGTCAGCTATCTCAACTTCATTCCCATTAGTTTAGATAGGAGTAACAAAGAAGGTATAGTGTGGAAGACCAAGAGAGAAAAAAGTTCAGTAATGTGAATGAGAGCAATGGATAAAGGAGAGGTTGAGTAGATTTATTTCCATATGGTGACAAGGAGCAAACAGGGAAGTAATGAGGAAATTTGGTAAGGTAATCCAGGGATATTTAGTAAAGAGTCTTAAAAATTAATGGGATGTTAATATCCCTCCTATATAAAGATCTCATACAAATTAATTAGAAAGAAACACTAAGACCCCAATAGAAAATGAGCCAAAAAAAAAGAGAAAAAGAACAGACAATTCACAGAACAAATATGAATGGCTAATAAATACAAAAATAATGTTCAACCTCACTAGTAATCAAATAAATGCAAATTAAAACATAATACCATTTTTTGAAGATTAATAAAATGATAATACTCAATGTTGACGAGGGGGCGGTGAGACGGGCACTCTCATACATTGCTGCAGGGAATGGAAATTGGTACAACCTTTCTGGAAAGCAATTTGGCAATATGCATCAAGAGTCTTAAAAATGTTCATACCCTTTGACCCAGTAATTCCACTTCTAGGAATTTATCCTAAGGAAATAATCAGAAATGTGCACAAAGATTTATGTATAAGGACTTTTGCTTTAGCATTGTTTATAATAGTGAAAAACTGGAAATAACCTTAAATGATCAACAATTGGGAGATAAATTATTTATAGTACTTCCACTGGATGTAATATTATACTTAAATTATTTTTACAATGAATTACTGATATAGGAAACTACAACATAATGCTGAGTAAAAATGTTACCAAACTTTATATATAATATAATATCAATTACTTATATAAATTATATATACAAAAAGATACTGGCCAGAAATACTTTTATTTTGTAAATTTCCTTCAGCAATCATATATGACTTTTATAATCAGAAAATACAGGAAGTTATATTTTTAATTAATGGAATGGCATGATCAAAAGTTGCAGTAGAGAAAGGGACACTCACTACTGCGGTCCATATAGCATGTAGAGGGGGCAGTATAGAAAGCAGCATGGTGTAGTGAGAGGCAATTTGGCGTAGAGGAAATAGCAAAAACCTGGTGTGAATCATTACCATTTGTTACATATGTGTTTCTAAGCAAGCATTTAACCTCTCTGAGACAGTTTCAAGTGGAGAGAATTATACCAGTAAATTATACTTTACTGGGCTGCTAAAAGAACTCTGTTGGAACTATACATCGCTTAGCCTAGAGTACTTGCTTAACAAATGTTAGATCCTTTCCCTATAAAAGTAAGAAGGCCAATTAAGTAAAGGTTATAGGAACTGAGTCAGAGGATGACCAGAGACCAGCTAGCTGAATTTAGCTGTAGGAATGAAGAAATGGCAAATCTGAGAACTACGGAAAAAGAATTCTTTATTAACAGCCGGCAAATAATTAGAATAAAGAATCAAATGTGGCTTTCCCTTCTTACTAGGAAAATAAATGAAATTATTATGTGGACAAACTGTATAATGGGAAAGTGGAACATTGCCAAAAAAAACAAAAACAAAAACAAAAGAACAGAACAGCTCTGACTTTGTTGTATCTAAAGTCAACATGTAATTCAAAGCCTCTGAAGGGAGAAATTACTTGAAATTTTAAGAAACCAGAATAATTTGGGTATAATTAGGTAAAGTCCACACTGTTCATAATCAGGGAGATCACTAAGAAATGCAAATTGGCTATCTTAGGTCAGAAAGCAGCTACTTTTCTGCCTCAGTATCATCTTCATTCCAGGGAAAAGGGTCATTTTGAATAGCACTATATGGTTTATGCTTAATGTGGATTTGAAGAAACCCATTCTGAGGAATAAATCAGCAAAAGCCCAATAAAGCTTCAAATTACCATTTCAGAAAAGGTCAACTATTATAGAGCAGAGGTCAGTGTAAACTTTGAAACATCCTCATATTTGTAAACGTTATCAAAAAGGTTTCCCTGCAATGGGTGGCAGGTAAACCATTAATATGAAAAGGGCCTGTGTGCCTGCTATGGACCCTATCCTATGCTACAGCCAAGCTTCAATAAGGAAGCACACAAGGGACAGAGCACTCACAGAATCTATGGATGGACAGGAACATGGACTAAGAGTCTTTGTGGCCTGTGTGTAATTTCATGACATGTAATATATTCTGCACTGCACAGCTTAAAAACTGCATTCATATCTATTATATCCAAGGATCCTCACAACATTGTCAGAAAAAAAGAATCCTAGGTATTAATATTACGCCAATAATACAGTTAAAGATACTGAGGCTCAGAGAATTAAACAGCTTGCATACACTACAAAATGGTGGAGTTGGTGCTAAAATTTAGGTCTCCTGAAACCAAGTTCAATGCATTTTCCACTATACCATGAAATCACAATCTCTGCCCAGAGCATGAGAAAAGACTTAAGAGCAACCAAAGACAGAGCCTTGATGATCACAGAAAAGAGAAGATAAATTGGCAAAGCCCTCCCCTCAAAAAAAGTATTTAAATGGCTTAAAATACATTAGACCCATGACATTCATGAGGGCTAATCTAAAGATCTGTAAGAATTCCTAAATTTGAGAAAGACACTGGGTGCTAGGTAAGCTTCCTCACTAGCTAAGTAACTCATTCCCATACACCAACCTTTTAGTATTCTAAGATCCAAATGCATAAGCACCTACACCTATGTTGTCCAATTTCAGTTTTATAATAATCTAACATGGAGATTATTCCCTTTAGCAATTACTATGTTTCATGAGTCTTTAGGATTGCTCATAAACTGGAAATATCTCAACTGTTAAACTCCACAAATGGCGAGGGTCTACTGTAGGAAGTAAATCAAGAAAAGAAAATGGCAGAATCAGAGATTAAAGAATAGGATGAGAAACAGTATTCAGAAGGCCAGAGAGACCAGTGGTTAGAGGAGGTAAGTGTGTAATGGTAAAGTATCCTTTAGATAAGTGAGGATGTCTTTGAAGACCTTGAAAAGGACGCTTTGTAAGGAGTCACTGTAATACAAGCCAAACTGAAGATCTCAGACAGACAGAGAGGTGTTAGTGAGGAATTTATGCAACAAGCTTTTAAAAAAGGCCAAAGTTCAAAACTACCTAATGATGAAAAACATGGCTTAACTGAACTCTGATTTTTGAAGTTTTGTTTTATTTTCCTCACCTCTCTTTCTTCATGTGGGGTTTGTCCATCCAATCGACAATACTCATAACCACGCCACATACAATAATCCTCCAAAATGTCCAGCAAGCGAGTCATCTGGCTAAAAATGAGAACCCTTGAACCTAAAACATTTCCCCCAAAAAGCAAGTTATTCAACTTGTGTAAAACTAATTTGAAAGTTACAAAAATATAAGTAAACATCACATGTTAATATACAGTACATGAACCCTTCATGAAACCCACACACCTACACTTTCAAGGAATGCTATACAGAATTACGCACTGCGAATTATACATATTTAAGAACTTCGAAACCCTCCATACATATTGAGAAGATTTAAAGTCTGCCTTTACTCAGTCCTAAGGATGAATGATGGGTCCCTACAACCTTTCACTAGACCACCGCAATAGTCTCCCAACTAGTGTCCTGTTTCTCATTTCTCATCCTCAGTAGAACCCCCATACCACTTCAAAGGTTCTCCTCCAAATGCACAAGTCTAATTGTGTCAGCTGACACAGCAAAATCTTCTATGACACACCTCCCTCCCTGCCTTCCAAATAGTCCAAACTCCTTTAAGCGTGTGTAAAAGGCCTTTCATAATCTGGCCCCATTCAACTTTCCAGATTCATCAATTGCCACTCTAACCCAAATACTATAAGCTCTCCATTCCCATTCTTCACACTTCTGTTTCATTGTAAAATGCTTCCCTCTCCTTTTTCCCATGATTTACTTCTAGACATTCTCCAGCACTCACTTCAAATGTCACCTTTGTGAAGATTTCCCCAACTCCCAATTTCTCAACATATCATAGCACTTATCAAAATGAACTGCAACTATCCCTCTTCACTATACTGTTTGTCCAAGGCAAAGACTGTTGTCTTATGCATCTTTGTATACCCCCAGCCAATAGAACAATTCCTGGCAAATAAGAAGTACTCAAAAGTGTTTGCTGAATGAGTGAATGAATGAATGGTGAGCAAAGATGCAAAATGTTATTCATACACAAGTCACTTAAATAAAGTCATTTTATGTTAATGTATAGATTTGTAACTCACCCTGTTCTTTGAGTTTGGCCAATAGTTTATCAAGAACTACCATTTTACCACTGTTGCTGACAACGTGCTCATCAGTGGTATAAGGTGGACCAGGTTCAGCACCATCAAACAAGTAAGGATGATTACAACACTTTCGAAGCTGCATCAGAATGTTTAAGAGTCGCATCTTGTCCATCTTGCCAGCCGAGTTTAACACATCAATATCTTTCATCAGGATTTTTGTATACCTAAAATTTTTAACTATAATTAGTCATTTATTATATGTAATCGATGAATCAGTAAACTCTACTCCTGAAACCAGTATTACACTATATGCTAATTAATTAGAATTTAAATAAAATTTTGAAAAGAAAAAAATAAAAAATACTCAGTTTCGGTGAATATGTGATGAAATAGAAGGATCTTATAAACTGATATGGATATGTTAGTACACTCTTTCTGAAGGACAATCTGACAAGATAGAGAAGTTTTAAAATGTGAATATTCTACATCTGCAATTTTGTCCATTGTGGATAGCAATATATGTGGAATAGTGTTCATCACAGCACTGTTTGTAATAACAAAAACTTAAAAAACTACCGAAAAAAAAGAGTTTAATGCCATCAAGCAACATCCCTTTGGTGACCAGCATAGAGTCCTATTTAAAGATAAACAACAAACTCAATTTTGAGACTAAATATGATCAGCAAAAACAAGAAACTTTTGAAGATTTTAACTTTATGCTGCCTCCAAACATGTTTCCTCCTGCTTTAGCCATTGCTACAAATTGCCATCAGCTGATAACTATCCAGATAACTATTATAATTATTCAATAACTACAATATTTGCTGAAAGCTGGCATCCAACTTTTACTTGTTTGAGCTAAAAACAATCATGATTTCTTATACCTAATCTTCCTAAGGCATTTTTTTCTGATCTGTAAACATTCATTATCTTTTGTTGACCTTTACCAGGTGAATATAGACCTATGTATCCACTTGAACAGTAATTAATATGTAATTATAACAGCCAGCTTGTATCGAGTGAAAGTGCCAGGTATCATGTGAAAGGCTTTATATAAATCATCTTGTTAAATCTTCACAAAAATTCTGACGTATGTACTAGAATCACTCCCACTTTACAAATGGAAATTCACGCGGCTAAGAGAATTGAAAACAACCTACTCAGGGCCACAAAAAGGGACAAAGTCAGAATTTGATCTTATGTTTCAATCTAGAGAAATGTACTCTTCACCACTACCCTATACTGATTTCAGTAGTAGAGAAGTCATTATATATTATTAGTCATCTAACTTTATTTACTTTATAAGCAACATTTTGCTTTTTCTTTTAAGTGGGCTCAACACAGAGCTAGAACTCATGACCCTGAGATCAAAACCTAAGCTGAGATGGAGTCAGATGCCTAACCTACTGAACCACTTGTGGGCAAAATGATGCCCCACAACATTTTGCTTCTCTAAGCAGCATGATTACATTAAGTATGTCCAATTTATGATACCTTGGGACTTCTCGTCAATTTCCTGCTTTGCTTGTCTTTATCAAACCAATTCAGCTTTTATTTAATATTCACAATCACTATTCTCATCCATCTTATTATTACTTATTACTGTTATTACTATTTTCACTGATGAAAAAGCAAGAATAACAAATATGCAAGTGACATTAGCCTCTTTAACCCTGACATCAACTCATAAGCTAAATACTATTATCCCCATTTTACAGAAGGGAAACTGAGGTTATATAATTTACCCAAGCTAAATAGCTGCTAAGATGCAAAGCATGGGATTCAAATACAGATCTATAGACTCAAGGCCCATGTTCTTTCCCAAAGGCTACAAAAATATTCATCAATTTTATATTAAAGCATTTGAACTAACTTGCCATTTAAACATAAAATGTAAATTATAATATAAAGGCATAACTGAAAAAATAAGGGCATAACTGAACAACTACAAAGCTAAATTTTAATAAATCTTTATATGTAAATATATTCCAATAATATTCTAATAAATTTATTTATTCTAAATAAATAGCTCACCATTCTCGTTGCATTTTGCTCAGTCCCAAGTAAATCTTTATTTCCTTTTTAGGAGGCAGACTCTTCTCTACATCAGTTTTTATACGACGTAACAAAAATGGTTTTAAAACCTAAAAAGTGATAGTTTTATAAAAGTTTATAAAATATTTAATATTATAAACCAAATCTTTCACTGGCAACACCCTAATGTGAAATTTACTTCCCAATGCATAACCTGAAAAACACTACCAATGCCAGTTGCCAACTTTCTCAGTAAAAACGAAGTAATGGCCCATTAAAAAATCAGAATAGTGCTCACTTCAGCAACACATACACTAAAAAAAAAAAAATCAGAATAGGGGACCTAAATTAGATATTCATTATTTGATGGCACAAAATACATTAAAAAATACGACAACAAGATCACAGACTTTTGAAGAAGCATGAAACAATCTTTTATTTTTATTTTTTTAAAGATTTTATTTATTTATTCATAAAAGACACAGTGAGAGAGGGGCACAGAGACACAGGCAGAGGGAGAAGCAGGCTCCATGCAGGGAGTCTGATGTGGGACTCGATCCTGGGTCTCCAGGACCACGCAGGCCCTGGGCTGAAGCTGGCACTAAACCGCTGAGCCACCTGGGCTGCCCCAATCTTTTATTTTTAAAAAAGCTGCTTTCATACATTTGTTTTTTTATTCTGTATACGAATAAATTTTGATGGTGATAAATAGGCATTTTTTCAGAAAAGACATACAAATGACCAACAAACATATGAAAAGATGCTCAATATCATTCATCATCAGGGAAATGCAAATCAAAACTACAATAAGACATCACCTCACACCTATCAGAATGGCCAGTACCAAAAAGACAAGAAATATCAAGTGTTGGCAAGGATATGGAGGAAAAGGAACCTTCATACAACGTTGGCAGGAATAGAAGTTGATGTAGCCACTGTGGAAAACAGTATGGAAGTTCCTCAAAAAAATAAAAATAGAAATGCCACATGATCCACTAATTCTGCTACTGGGTATTTACCCACAGAAAATGAAAACACTATTATGAAAAGATACATGCACCCCTATGTTTCTTGCAGCATTATTTACAATAACCAAGTTACAGAAGCAACACTTAGGTGTCCATTGATAAATGAATGGATAATGAAGATGTGGTCTATACTCTCTTTCTCCCTCTCTCTCTCTCTCATACACACACAGAGACACACGATGGAATGTTACTCAGTCATAAAAGGATGAGATTTTCCCATTTGTGACAACATGAATGGACCTAGAAGGTATTACAGTAAGTGAAACAACAAGATTTTTTTTTAAAGATTTTATTTATTTTTTAATGAGACACACACACACACACACACACACACACACAGAGGGAGGCAGAGACACAGGCAGAGGGAGAAGCAGGATCCATGTAGGAAACCCAATGTGGGACTCAATCCCCTGACTCTGGGATCACACCCTGAGCCAAAGGCAGATGCTCAATCACTGAGCCAGCCAGGCGTCCCAAAAACAACAAGATTTTTAAATCTTAGATAAAATCTTAATTCACAGTATGGATCAGGGACTCTCTATAAGTGAGATAAAAACGCAGGCCATTTCCAAACAGTTAAATATATGAATGAAGAGAAAATGGTTCAATGTTAAGGAATATATGGACAAAGGGAGAAAAAAATTGAAATAATCAGTGTATACCTGCAAGACAGATTCTATCACAAAGAAATAATAGTGCTATCATCATCTATAGAGTACCCGTAATGTGCCAGACAGTGCACCATGAACTTTACAACAAAGAGTACCAAATCCTTACAATAGGCGCACCTGAGTAGCTCAGTGGTTAAGCATCTGCCTTTGGCTCGAGTTGTGATCCTGGGGTCCCGGGTTTGAGCCCCACATCGGTCTTCCTAAGGGGAGCCTACTTCTCCTTCTGCCTATGTCTCTGCCTCTCTGTGTCTGTGTGTCTCTCATGAATAAATAAATAAAATCTCTTTTAAAAATCGTTACAATAAATCTTTAAGGGAAATGTGATTATTTTAATTTCTTTTTTAAAAAGATTTTATTCAATGAAAATTAAAAAAAAAAAAAAGGGATCCCTGGGTGGCGCAGCGGTTTGGCGCTTGCCTTTGGCCCAGGGCGCGATCCTGGAGACCCAGGATCGAATCCCACGTCGGGCTCCCGGTGCATGGAGCCTGCTTCTCCCTCTGCCTGTGTCTCTGCCTCTCTCTCTCTCTCTCTCTGTGTGTGTGTGTGACTATCATAAATAAATGAAAATTTAAAAAAAATAAAAATAAAAAAAATAAAAAGATTTTATTCATTTTAGAGAGAAATAGCACAGGCAGAGGGAGAGGCATAGAATCTCAAGTGGACTCTGTGTCAGCATGGAGTCCATCCATCACACTTGGCACTTAGTGGCTTGATCTTACAACCCTGAGATCATGACCTGAGCTGAAACCAAGAGCCAGATGCCCAACTAACTGAGCCACCCAGGTAGCCCTCAGTTACCACACTTATTTATTTATTTGAGGGGGCGGGGAGAGAGAGAGCAGGGGGAGGAACAGAGAAAGGGAAATAGAGAATCCCAAGTAGATTCTATCTGAGCACAGAGCCCAACTCGGGGCTCCATCTCACAACCCTGAAATATGAAATCTGAGCTGAAACAAAGAGCCAGATGCCCAACCAACCAAGCCACCCAGTTGGCCTTCAATTTTATTAACTTAACTGAAGTTATTTTGCTAGTAAGTGGTAGAAGCCAAATTCAAACCCAGATCAAGCTGATTCTACAATCACCTCGGCCTCTGATCAGCTATTGTAAGCCTGGACCAGTTCCTTAGCTTTTCTGAGCCTGTTTCCTCATCCATTCATCAAAGAAAATTATGGTATATGTACAAGACAAGCATTTTAAAATAAGGATAATGATACCTATTTCCAAAGCTGCTGTGAAAATTTATGGTAGTACTTGTGTAGAGCTTAACCACAGCAGACACTAGTAAACAACAGCTATTACTATTAGAGATTTATGGGAGTTAAGGAAAAGGAAAGAGTAAAAGACAACTTCTGGCCTCTGGTTTGAGCCTCTTAAAATTGTCTAAGACAGGGCAGCCTGGGTGGCTCAGCAGTTTACCGCCGCCTTCAGCCCAGGGCATGATCCTGGAGACCAGGGATCAAATCCCACGTCGGGCTACCTGCATGGAGCCTGCTTTTCCCTTTGCCTGTGTCTCTGCCTCTCCCTGTCTCTCATGAATAAATAAAATCTTTAAAAAATTGTCTAAGACAGATTCTTAAGAGTTTCAACTACCTGTGAGACATTTATACAGAAAGACTCAGAAGGCAGTGGGATATGCAGGAACTGGGTGAGAAATCTAGAAAGATAAATTTGGGAGTTATAAGTAGATAAGAGGTAGCTGAAACCACACGAGCGGGTCCCCAAAGAGAGCACATATAAAAAAGAAAGTCAAAGACAAAGCCCTACAAAATACTAAACTTTCAGGAACAGACTGAGAAAGAAAAGACCATAAAAGGGACTGATAAGGAGTGGCCAAAAAAGTAAGAGAAAATCCATTCTGTACCCCCAGAAACCAGGTAGGAAAGGGTTTCATGCAGGAGTGGTTAGGAATACTAAGCAGTACAGAGAAGCCAAAATACTGAGCAAAAGGTGTACCTTGAATTCAGCAAGTGGAAAATGAAGACCTTACAGGGTAAGTTTCAGTTGTGTAAAATGGATGGAAGCCAGTGGTCAATGGATTCAAGAGTAAACAGGAGATTAGGTAGTAGAGATGGAGAAAATGAACCACTTATTCAAGAAACTTAGCTATCATGGGAAGAAATCAGAATCACAGCTACAGTTATACAGTGTTGAGAGAGTATTATTTTGTTTATGTGTGAGGGTGGGTGCATAAGGGGTGTGGGTTTGGATTTTAAGAAGGAAGATACTTGAGCATGTTTCCATGTTAGGAAAAAGAGCCAATACAGAGTGAGAGCTAGAAAATTCAGTCAATATAAAGGATAAATTATGGAGAAAGATCCATAAGGAAACAGGGAGAGATGAGATCCAGGGTTCATGTTGGAAGACTTAGCCACTGACCAGAGGCTAAGTCTCTTCCATTCATTTCAGAGAAAAAACATCTGTAACACAGATCCAGATATCCTTAGAAGCTGGATGTCCTTGAAGGAGTTCCTATCTAACAACTTCTCTGTTCTCTTTGAGAAAATAATGATGTTACTTGCTGAGAAAGGAGGAGGTCAGGCAGTATCTGGAATGGAAGTCTTAGGGAGATTAGTGAAAGTCTGAAATAGCTGTTATAGGAAATGGAAAGGAATGCTATACAAGGCCATGTTGAAGGACTACTGACATCATCAAATCTCAGCTTATGTTACAGAACATGAAATTGGAGTTTTTCCAATTTAAACAGTTGTATAATCTTCTTTATCACTATTGAACAGCCCCAATACAGAGTAAGTCACTCTGAAAATAAGTGGTAGAAGCAGAGTTCAAACCCAAAGACAGAGTCAGTTATACTATTCCAGTTTAGGGCTTCTAGGGCAGAAATGGCAGATGGACAAGAAAGAAAGAGTTTGAAGTATTGGCAAAAGGTGGTTTTAAGGGGGATCCCTGGGTGGCTCAGTGGGTTTAGTGCCTGCCTTTGGCCCAGGGCATGATCCTGGAGTCCTGGGATCAAGTCCCACATTGGGCTCCCTGCATGTAGCCTAGTTCTCCCTCTGCCTGTGTCTCTGCCTCTCTCTCTCTCTCTCTCTCTCTCTCATGAATAAATAAATAAAATCTTTAAAAAAAATAAAAAATAAAAAGGTGGCTTAAGTGACCAAAAAATGGGCTTATTGTTTGACACAGAAAAAAGTAACAACAGGGGCACCTGGCTGGCTCTGTCAGTAGAGCCTACACACTCTTGATAATAGGGTTATGAGTTGAACCCATGTGGAGTGTAGAGATTACTTAAAAATAAAGTCTTTTTTTAAAGAAAAAAGTAACAACAGAAATGAAGTGATGGATGAGAAAAATCAGGGATCCAAAGACTGGAGATCTCTGTAAGGTAACAGAATAAGTAGAGGAGTAACATAAGTGAAAGAGCTAAGAAAAAAAGGTATAAGGAGTTGTTATCAAAGAATGGAAAACTGGTATTTAATGAATGTGAGGGAGTTACCTGGTGATGAGTGGATAACAGAGAAGAGAATGGGTGGAAGATGAACCTGCAAGATAACTTCACCTTAAAAGAAAGAGTTCTATACTGTATACATGAGGGTGGAGAAATAGTGGCTTAGAAATGGCACTAGGGAACTAGAAAATCCTGATGCCATCTTAAGGACCTGTGGGGTATGGGAGTATGAACAGCTTCTACTGGAGAGGACCACACTATCCATGCAGGAGAGCCAAAGCAAAAACGCTATTCCCTAGACAGGCTGAGAACAGAGTTGAGTTATTTCCCAAAGGGGCTGCTACAAAGACTGGGAGGGAGAAGCAGTATCACTGAGCCAAGAGGTAAAACCAACAAGTTCAAACAGATTCTATGGCATTTTGTTTTCTGGTTCAGTATGTATTTAATTATTAAATTTTCTTGTCTATTACTTACTGCGTGAAGTCTTTCCACAAGTTTTTGATCACCAAGACAATTTTTAGTGTCAAACCAAGAGTCAAAGTCCTGTAGAGGGGTGAAAATTCTGCAGTAAGCACACAGGTGGTTGGCTTTTTTTTTTTTTTAATAAACTATGTCGTATAAATTCTTATCCAATGATACAGCAGTAATTCATTTTAAAAGCACTTTCAAAAATGTGTTCACTGTGATGGTCAATATTATTTACTTTTCAAAATAGCTAAAATACCAGAGGAGTTAAAATTTGAACTCCACCAGCAGTGTTTCCTTAAAAGACTTTTATTAGGCTTCCTCATACCATAGTAGCATTACATCCAGTTAAGAGGTAGAGTAGGAGTAAGAATATAAAATTGAAGGTACATAATGATAATGAAAATTCTAAATAATAAAAATAAGCAAAAGCAAGATAAGGTATACAAACCAATGGATAGTTGAACTTGGTACTTTTTATTATCAATTAATTTCAGGAATGAGAAAAATCAAGCTCCAATGTCCTTAAATCATTCAATTCAGTTTGCTGCACTAGCATAACCTTGTGTTAATGATAAAAACAATGTAAATCATACATTCACAAAATAAGTTGTTTTTCGAATCACACATCATGAGGTCTTTAGTACTTACCAAATATTAATGACTATAATAATCAAACACCATTTTAAAGACTACACCTGCCATACTAGTATGTAGAAAGCCCTTCCAATTTAATTAGAAGAAAATTTTGAATTTACAATCGTGAACTCAGTCTAATCTCATATCGTAAGTTTTTGACAGCAATGCAATATTCGCAAAGTTTAACAGGCAGAATAATCTCAAAGAAAAGAATCATTATTTCTCTAAATATCCCCATTTGAAAACTGTGCACTTAAGAACTTTTTTCTGAGAAAACCAAAATGCACAAAGAATTACAAATGAAAAAGAATTATAAATTTCAAACTACATTCTATGCTTTGAAAACAGATGTCTGTGAACATAAGAAAATTACATTTAAAACATAAGACTTAAACTTACATCTGCAGAATTAAAGACATCAGGCAATAAGAAGTTGAGTAATGCCCAGAGTTCATGCAGGTTATTCTGCAAAGGTGTTCCAGTTAGGAGTAAGCGGTTAGTTGACTTGAATTCACGAACAATCTCTGAAAGCTGGAAAAATAATAGTTATGTTAACATTGCTTTATTCATCAGAATGCTCAAAATTCAGCTCTTTATCCAACCAATACATGTTTTGAGTAAAATAAAACTTGAAAATTATTTTTCAATAGAAAAATATCCTAGCTCAGGTGATATTGCCACAGTGAATCACAACTAAATAAAATCTTCTAGGCATTTCTATGCTTACAAGAATGCAAATTATAATCATACCGGAGACTCCTCCCTCACTTCAAAAAACTTATTTTCTCCATTTTGGCTCCACAAAAACAGTCAGAACTCCATGGAATCCAGGCTAATCACTGTACATACTAATATCTCTTTCTCCCTGCTAATCATGTTCATCTACATACCTAGCCAAGTTCTAACTTGGCCTGGTGACAATTTCTAAGCATGAGAGTTGCACCCATTTTTCCTATCTTGTATTAACTTTCTAAATATAAGACTATAAAAATTAAAGCACAAAAGGATAAAAGAACGGTAACCTTTGTGAATAAAAATGCATGTTTTTATAATACTCTTAAATAATTATTCTCTCACATGCGTCTTTTTTTATTGGGTACTGGTTTCAAACTGAAATTAGTATGATCAACCTGGTGGTTTTGCTCCAGTTCTGTCCCTGTTTCTCCCAAAGTAGCCCAGTGATCCAAAGGGAGGTTCATCATAATAACTGATGCTCTTCCTACTGTTGATGGAGTTGAATGGCAAGAAATATTGATATTTTTCAAAGTTAATACCACACTCTAATTCACACAAGTCAGATAATTCCAGGAAATGATTTTTTCTAATCCTTATGAACACACATAAGCTGGCAGGCTCCTCAATAAAAGACAAATCAATGCAAATGACTTTTGTATATTAAATATTACCAAAATATTTAAATACTATAGCATAACAGAGTTAGGCTGCAACAGGTAGAGCAAATGAACACCTAATTTTCTTTATATTAAAAACTGTGCTCAATTTTCATTTGTCTCATATTCAACAATTTAAACTTTAAAACCATTTTTTAAAGATTTTATTTATTCATGAGAGACACAGAGAGAGAGGCAGAGACACAGGCAGAGGGAGAAGCAGGCTCCATGCAGGGAGCCTGATGTGGGACTCAATCCCAGGACCCCAGGATCATGCCCTGAGCAGAAGGCAGATGCTTTAACTGCTGAGCCACCCAGGCATCCCCCTAAAACCATTTTTAGAACTAATTTTCATTCACATTCTGTGAATAAAATCACAACCTTCTAAACCTTTTTCATCTTGAATACACAAAGGTAAACAGACATGGTAGTTAAAAGAAAACAATGACATTGAAAATTGGCTTACCTTGGATTTTTCATTCTTTATTCTGTGAGCCTCATCAATGACTAGGTATCGCCAATGAAACTTTTTAAATACAGATTTTTCTTTAATTACCATCTCATAAGAAGTAACACAAACATCCCATTCTCCTGGCATCATTTCATCACGAATAAAAGCAGCCTAATGCAAAATAAGTTCCTTATATTAGAATACACTAACAAGATGGTCACAGAATTAAAACATCAAGAGAGTATCAATAATTCTAAGAGACCTGGGAATCATTTAGTCTCATCCATTTCAAAGATAGGAAAACCAAGGCCCAAAGACACATTTGTGAGCAATTATCTGAATGACATGTTAATATATTCATCAACAAAAGAGAAGCAAAGGCTTCCCTTAAACACATACAGTATATCCAATAAACCGAAGTTCTTATCACCAGAAGATGACTATATTACTAGGCTCTCTTCATAAGACAAATGATCCAAAAAGACATAGGTGAGATAACTACTTTCTGAAAACTATATTCTTACCAAGATCCAAGCATTACCAACTATTACAAACACAGTTTTACCAAATGAAAAGAACTCATTATACATGAATGATTACAACCTTTTGGGATCTCTTAATATATTCCTTCCCTTTCTAGTAGGAATGAGTCACATATTTTGTTAAGGGGTCATGAAAAGCCCATTAATGTTTTTGTGAACTTCCTGATGTTAATGTGAAGCTACAAATATGATTTGATAAAGGGGACTTGCTCTATCTAGTACAGGAGGCTATTTAAAACAGTGAGACTATTTAGAACTATTTTTAAATCTTCACAGGCAGTGGCCAACATACTTGCCAAGCTTACTGAGAGCATTTTTAATTTGAACAAACTGAATTTTAGGTTTACAGGTCAAAATAAAACCACAGAAGTTACAGGGAGCAGCCAAATCTATATTAAGAAGGTTCTGATGAGTACTGTAAATCTAAAATTACAATGCATAAACAAAGTAATTGTTAGCTGCAAACTCATTATTTAATAAATTCTCAGTTATGGACCAAACACAGTTACTCATTCAACAAATATTTACCAAGTGCCCATATGTATAAAAGAATTGCCTGAACTAAAATAGAAGACAGAAAAAAGGCCTTTGTAGAGATTTCAGTGGCACTCTGGAAAGTGGTCATATTTAAAAAGTTAATTAAAACATTAGGGAACTAGAGGCAACATAAAGAGAACCAGGGTGCCAGACCCCATTTGGTCTCACAAACACCCTATCTTTGATTTTATGAAACACTAAGTTTAATGATTTCTCCTGCAGTTTCATGAAACATATGCACATTTTTCAATTAAAATTAGCCCTACTTTGAAATTTGTGTAACAGAATATTGAATATCACATAATCCAAAAGCTCTCACTTTATAGTTGACAAAATTAAGGCCCTTCAAAAGTCACTCAACATCACAGAGTCAATAGCAAATCTAGAAACAGATCTCCCATTCCCATGTCCAAGATCTTTGATGCCTGTGGAGTGGAAAAAGAAGGGGTCAAAAAATCAAGTTTGGTGGGGCATCTGGCTGGCTCAGTCAGTAGAGCATGCATAGAGCATGCAACTCTTGATCTCAGAGTCATGAAATCAAATCCCATGTTGGGTGCAGAGCTTACTTTAAAAAAGACAACTAAAAAACCTTACTTGGGATTCACATTTCTATATACTCCAGGACTACATTAGCATCAAACTGGATCCAGACTATTACTGAGAATTTCCCAACTCAAACAAGTATCTGTTATAATCTATATCAAATTCTTAAATAACACATTGACCTCATAAAATGTTTACAAAAGGCCAGGAAACCATAAAGACCCAATATATCCCATATGATACCAAGGTTTAAATCCGTCTAGGAGTAATGATCTGGATTTTCTCTATACATACTGACATCAATCAAGTCAATTAAGTGTTGAATATAGTACATTACTCATATTACTAATAATTACCAGTTTGCAAATTCTATTGCCCCTGGCTCACAGTAAAATTATAGTTTAGATTGCAATCCTTTAAAAAAAGGAGTAATACATATCCCCACCATGTGTGAAACACTCTATTTTCCATTCTACTTTATCTCAATGTTTTAAAAAATTATAATCACCACCAACATGAATTCCCAGTATCAATGACTGGCAATATGAAAAACACGGACTTTGAAGATTGGTTTTCAAGATTTAAAAATTTTTTCTTAAAGATCTTATTTATTTGACAGAGAGAGAGTGCGTGCACACACACAAGCAGAGGGGAGCAGCAGGCAGAGGGAGAAGCAGGATCCCAGCTGAGCAGGGAGCCCGACACAAGGCTTGATCCCAGCATCCTGAGATCATGACCTGAGCTGAAGGCAGACGCTTAATGACTGAGCCACCCAGGTGCCCCAAGATTAAAACAGTTCTGAAGCCACCAGTAGAATCCCAACTTCCATGGGGTAGAGATAAGGTTGTCACAAATTAAATATATCTACTCTTTCTTTAAAACTCCCAGATATACTTCATGAAATCCTTGGATTCCATATAATATAGTGGAAAACCACTGACAGTTTTACTGAGACAAAAGAAAATGCAAGCATACATATTTCTTCTCTGCTTACGATCTTCAAGAAATAATTTCAGCCAAAAATCAATACTTTAGAAATGCAGTTTTATAAAGAGTGGTATTATATTAAAGAACAGCAGTGAGGGGTGCCTGGGTGGCTCAGTCCATTCAGCGTCTACTGCCTTCGTGGCTCAGGTCATGATCCCTGGGTCCTGGGATAGAGACCCTTGTCCGGCTCCCTGCTTAGTGGGAAGTCTGCTTGTCCCTCTCTGCCCATCCCCACTGCAAATGCACTCTCTCTCTCTCTCTCCTTCTAATAAATAAATAAATAAATAAAACCTTAAAATAAAGAAAAGAACAGTGGTAAGAAAGAGTTCTAAATGACTAATTTGCCACTGGGAAATACCAGGCATATGGAAGAATCAAGTCTGTAATTCTAAATTTATGAGTTCAGTATTTCAACATTTAAATTATTTATAAGTTAAATTTAAATAAGTTTATGTAATTTTTCTTCAAGCAAAATGATAAGAATAAAATTACATAATTCATTATGCTACCATTCTTTTGAGGATATCTTTTGATAACCTATCTAAATATGTAAAATAGAATAAATCTTTACTCTAAACTATGTCCTCTGGAGGCAAAATAAAGGCAAAGTTTAATAATATGCTTTCTAAGCTGATTATTCATTTTTATATTTTTGCATAATTTATTTCTTTTAGATTAATTCTACAGTCCTAAATAACTGTAGCCTACTAGATTGACAAATGGCTAATTTAAGCAAGAGCCCAGAGCTTCTAATATCTAAGAATGTATGCAGATATGTATTTTTTTATTCAAAGACCAAAACTGAAAGCTGTGTCTATGCATAAACACAAAACAGAAGGCTCTCCATAGTAATAGAAAAGGTTCCATTCATGTGTGTGTGCACGTATACCAAGTCAAAGTCCAAAGTAAAAAATTTAAACAAAAATATTAAGTCATGCAAATTTACATATTTTTGGTGTCAAACAGCACAACTGATAGTGTCATGGAAAAGATATACTGTCAATAAAGACTTTTTTATAAAACATGATTTAAAATGCAACTCAAAAATACTGAGGTTAATGACCTAGTTGAAATTAAATGCAGATAAGCATAGTAACAGATTGTCTGTTATTAATAAGTAACATATCTACTTCACAGAAGTGTTGTGAGAATTAATTAATATATAAAAGGCACTTAAAACAGAGCCTAACATGGAGTTATTTACTAGTAGCAGTCAACTTCAATGCCTTTTAAGGTAATAGTATGCAACTTAACCCTATAAATTATGTTGTTCTTGATGGCCTCTTTAAACCTATTACTTACTCTCGCATCCTTGTCTCCAACGAAACAAATAACACGGAGAGATGGGACCCATCGCTTAAATTCATTCATCCAGTTGTATAAAGTAGACTTTGGAACTAAAACCATGTGAGGTCCAGGAATGTTTCGGTAATGTTTCAGGTAACCAAGCAAAGCAATCGTTTGTAAAGTCTTACCAAGACCCTGCATTACCATTACAAAGAAAAAAATCCATAAATGTTTATTTAATGAAACATTTTGTTAGTGGTAACATTACAAAAGACATTTGCCAACTATGTAGGGAAAAATTTAAAGATCTTTGTTTTTTTTTTTTTTAGTGAATTCCAATTCATACTTACTGTGTGCACAAAAAGAAACCAGGAACTTGCAAGTAGAAAGCTGCTTTGTTGCTCCTCCTTTTTTCTTTAAGATTTTATTTACTTATTCATGAGAGACAAAGAGACAGGCAGAGACACAGGCAGAGGAAGAAGCAGGCTCCATGCAGGGAGCCCGACCTGGGACTCAATCCCAGGTCTCCAGGATCAGGCCCTGGGCTGAAGGCAGTGCTAAACCACTGAGCCACCCAGGCTG
Source organism: Vulpes lagopus (assembly GCF_018345385.1). NCBI lineage: Eukaryota > Metazoa > Chordata > Mammalia > Carnivora > Canidae > Vulpes > Vulpes lagopus. The sequence goes on from NC_054848.1 coordinate 100,675,856, forward strand.
CCCATGTTGCTCCTCTTAAAGGAACAAGCAGTCTACTTTATCATTTCTTCTAGCGGCAAAATTAGTATTTTTGTATGTATGTGTTTCACACTCATTCCCTTTACCAGCCTGCTCAGACACTGATCTTTATTTCCCACTGTCCCCAACATTATTACAGCCCAGGCATGAAATATTCAGACTATGCATCTCAAGGGACTTGTGGCTCTCTGTACTTGCATCTCACACCCTTGAAGACCTACAGAACCATAAAAGAACCAGAACATAAAAGAACTCTGCAGCCAGAAAGGGCCTTAGAGATCAACTGGTCTGGTGAACTTTTTAAAAAATAACATACTGAACACCATGAACTTGCCACCTAACCAACAAGAAAGGGAGGGATATCCTATACTGTGTGGTTTTTAAAAGAGTTTCTGGCTTTATCTCTATGCAAGCTATATATTTGCTTTGATAAACCTAGGTTTAAACTATTTTATAGGGTTTATCCTGTCTAATATTTCATTTAAGGAGATGCACCAAACCTTAAAATAGGGCAGCCCTGGTGGCTCAGTGGTTTAGCGCCGCCTTCAGCCCAGGGTGTGATCCTGGAGCCCCGGGATCGGGATCGAGTCCCACATCGGGGTCCCTGCATGGAGCCTGCTTCTCCCTCTGCCTGTGTCTTTGCTCTCTCTCTCTCTCTCTCTCTCTCTCTCTCTCTCTCTGTCTCTCATGAATAAATAAAATTTTTTTAAATAAAATCTTTTAAAAAAAATTAAAATACTTAAAATTTCTTAAGTAATTCCATTTTTAGGAATCCTATGAAAATAACTGGAAAGGTGCAGAAAAACTAAATTACAAGTGTTCTCAAAACAGTATTATTATGTACCAAATACACACATATAGCAACCCATATATGCTAAATACACACAATATGTACTATATATACACTACACATCAACCCAAATGACCTGCAATAAGGGAGGAAATGAATTATGGTAATTCCCCCAGATTAATTATTACACAGTAATTATTTTATAAATATTTGAATTATGTAGAAAATAAGTATGAATGTGAAGAAATCAGAATACCATCTTATATGTACAATATGATCTCAACTATGTAAAATAAATACAACTGGAGTTAAAATACTAAAATGAAATATACCAAAATGTCAACTATGGTTATTTCTAGGTAGCATAATTACAATTTATTTTCAATTTTTCCTTGACTTTTTTCCAGATTTTCTACACTCCTTAAAGTATCTTTCCCTTTTTTAATAATTAAAAAGTATCTGGTGTCAGCATAAATTCAATATGAAGGATCTTTAAATCCTTCATATTTAGACAGGCTGCAACCAAGAGGAGCTTGGGGCCAATAATCCTCCTGGTCTTTCTGTTACCCAATTAACCAAGCTCCTCCCCCTCTGAGTTAACTGTAGTCTCCAGCCCAGAATGCTAAATATAAGGAGCTACAGACCCTTGATTTAAAGGACCTCCTGCCACACAGCTAACGGTTGCCCAGCATCTATGGGACCAACTACTACACTACATGTTATAGAACATAAATAGTCATGTGGCTCTTCTGGGTAAGAGTGATAGCATATATGGCTCCAGAGTCACATAAATATGAATATCGCTGGGTCATAAAGATCTAGAACTGCCCCCTCTTAAATCCTATCTTATTCATTTGGTCTTAAAATACCAATCTAAGCCTTCATATACTCCCTGATCTGGTGGAATTAGCATCTTAAATAGCCTTACTTTCTTTCTTTGGTCATTTTATTTATATGCCCATCATTCCTTAGCTTACTTCTCAGGCCCTATCTGGCACTCTGCTACATCAGGACTCAACATTGCTCTTTACTTTTTTTTCATTATTCTATCTATGCACTTTCTGACTGCTCACACATTGAGGTTCTTACATTCATTGATTCATGCTTTCATCATTTATTGTTCAATTTATTCATTCACACATTTAGTATTTGCTTTATATACCCCCACTTTACTACCAAAAGGATTTCAGGTCACCTACAAAGAAAATATGTTTCAGGTAGCCTACAATGAAAACATGGAAGATAAATTAATGGTAAAATAGAAATAAAGAAGGGCCAGGGGATCCCTGGGTGGCGCAGTGGTTTAGCGCCTGTCTTTGGCCCAGGGCACGATCCTGGAGACCCGGGATCGAATCCCACATCGGGCTCCCGGTGCATGGAGCCTGCTTCTCCCTCTGCCTGTGTCTCTGTCTCTCTCTCTCTCTCTCTCTCTCTCTCTCTCTGTGTGTGACTATCATAAATAAATAAAAAAATTAAAAAAAAAAGAAGGGCCAAGAACAGATTAGAAGATATAGAATAGAAAAAGGCACAAAAGACACAATGGGCCTGCCATTACATTCCACAGTGGCTCCATTTTGGCATTAATTCTGGCTCTGAGTTTCCTGGAAGCGAAAGTGCAAACAAAATCAAAATTACAGGGAGGTTTTTTAAACCTATAAGCAATTCACACTAAGAATTAAGAATTTAAAAAAAAAAAAAAAAAAAAAAAAAGAATTAAGAATTTTGTAGCCTGTGAAAGTATATGTTCTCAAGGTTATTTAAAGAAACAGTTCTAGAGTTTACAAATGCCCTTTATATTCTAACTAAATAAAGCAATTAGACTCTAAGCCTTAAGGAGGCAATACAGCTCAGGTATTTCAAATTTACATAAAAATCATTACTAAGATTGTGTTTTCAGCTATCAACTCCTTACCATTTCATCTGCCAAGATACCATTTACTCCATTTTCATACAGAGAGATCAACCAGTTCAGCCCTCGAATCTGATAATCTCTCAGTGGTCCTCCTTTCACATCTGAAAAAGAGATCAAGACGTTTCATACTTTTGTTAATACAATCAAGAATATTTTTCTAAAACCTAATTGAAAAAAAACACCAACGCGATGAGATACTTACATGAAGGTGATACCTCGAATCTAACACAGACGTTAGATGTTTTCCGACTCTCTGAGAGGAGCTCTTCATCTTCTTCTTGTTCTGTGCGCCTGTGGCGGTAGCTGAATTGAAAAGAAATATCTTTATATTCAACTCAAATACTAAGCTATCAATTAAGTCAGTATATCTGTCATGAAAAAAATGAGTTATCTAAGGTCTTGCTTAGAAGTTGGTAGAACCAGCCTGCATTTTTACTGATTCCTAGTGAGAAAAAATTGTTGCCTCCAAAACTTATTTACATTGACAATAACCCCATTTTTTAATACAAAATTACACTCAGTAAGCAAAGAGGGAATGAGAGGAGAAGGAGAAGTGGGGACAGAAGGAAGGTAGGGAAAAAAGAGAGGGAATAAAGTAGAGATGCCAACATACTCTCCAGCAGAAATTAAGCTTTGCTTGTCATCTTTCTTTATTCGAGGACGTCCCAACTTCATGTTCAGAGGAGAGGTTGGAGATTTCTGTGCTGAAGGTTGAATAAAATGTGCAAAAAGTTCTGTCTGCTTTAATAAAAATTCAAATCTCTTTGCTCGGTCTGCTTTCTAACATACAAAACAAAAGAAAAAATGATGATTTTCTTTTTTACTCAAAGTTATTTAACAAATACTTATATTGCCCTTACTTAGTACTATTTTCTCAACACTTTCAACATATTAACTCATTTAATGGTCTTAATAAACTTATGAGGTAGGTACTAATATTATCTACATTTTACAGATGATAAAAGTAAAATATGGAGAGTAACTAACTTGTCCAAATTCCCATAGCTACTAAACAGCAGAATTCAAAAATGGCATTTTCAGATAATCTGAATAGAAGCCAAGTGATCTAACAGTAGTAAATGCCCCAACAAGAAGTACCCTGCTTATAGAGTCAGGGTCAAAAAGCAAAAACTCTTTCTAAAACATAATGATTTTGGAGATGCCTGGATGGCTCAGCGGGTTAGATGGTTGCTTTCGGCTCAGGTCGTGATCCCAGGATCCGGGATCAAGTCCCGCCGCATCAGGCTCCTGCGAAGAGCCTGCTTCTCCCTTTGCCTGTGTTTCTGCCTCTCTCTGTGGTCTCTTGTGAATAAATAAATAAATCTTTAAATAAATAAGTAAAATGTAATGATTTTCTTCTCCCAAGTGAACAAAATAAAGCATCATAACATACTATATATCCTAAATACAGAAATATAAATTATTAGCTATGATATACATACACCATTAACTGAACTCTTAGAATTTTCAAGTTGCATCTAGATACAATTAACACCTTAGAATACAGTGTCATCTTGTCTATAAATATTGTCAATGCATGGTACAATAATGTAATAAATATTTCTCTCTTCAATTACAATGATCTGGAAAATTGCACTTTTTTATTTTTTTAAAGATTTTTATTCATGGGAGACACACAGAGATAGAGACACAGGCAGAGGGAGAAACAGGCTCCCTGCAAGGAGCCTGATGCGGGACTCAATCTGGGACCCCGGGATCATGCCCTGAGCCAAAGGCAGATGCTCAACCACTGAGTCACCCAGGCATCCCAAATTGCACGTTCTAAAAAGATTTTACTTATTTGAGAGAGAAAGAGAACACAAGAGTGGGGAGAGGGGCAGAGGGACTTGCATAATCCCTGCCAAGCAAAGAGCCCAATATGGGGCTTGTTCCCTGGGCCCCAAGATCATGATGTCAGCCAAAGTCAGATGCTTAACTGACTGAGCCACCCAGGTGCCCCTGGAAAACTGCACCTTATGCTAATAATATAAAAAGTCTGTCTCTAAAGCAAGCAGGATTTGGGGGAAAAACATACACACACACACATAAATAAAATAATTAATATATATTAACTACTAAAAATCGGTATGTATTATAATTTCTCAATTCTGCTCACTTCAGCAGCACATATAATAATTTCTCAATAAATTGTAAAAGGGCATATAACTTGTACCATAATAATAAAATAAAACTTCACTATAAAACCTTAGAAGGTCAAAAGATATATACATCATTTTAGATTTAAAAAAATGAAAATGATTTTTTAATTCCCAATCACTTTCTGACCACAGGGTAGAGAATATTTGATTGCTAATGAAGGATGCATAATTAATAACACCAGAAATGTACAAGGGTTCATTAACATAAACACAAGAATTAGACAAATATATTCAGACAAGAAGCTGGAAGGAGGCCAAAACCTTTCCATTTTATGTTATCCTCACTGGAATGTTGTTTTTAGAGTTGTTAAAACATTAACTGTCTACGTTAGATGTGACCTTAGACATTTAGGCAGGGAGTTTGGTAAAATAACTATGAACAACTAAAAAATATCCTTCATCTCTACTTATTTTTTTTTAAACATTTTTTTTTTTAATTTTATTTATTTATGATAGGCACACAGTGAGAGAGAGAGAAGCAGAGACATAGGCAGAGGGAGAAGCAGGCTCCATGCACCGGGAGCCCGACGTGGGATTCGATCCCGGGTCTCCAGGATCGCGCCCCGGGCCAAAGGCAGGCGCCAAACCGCTGCGCCACCCAGGGATCCCCTCTACTTATTTTTATAATGTTCCTGCAAAAACAACCCCTCAACAAAAAAGATCAGTTCCAAATACCTGTTAATTTCTCTTTTGAGTTAACCAAATTCACTAGTTTTGAAAGATCCCAAGGCATAGAAGTCTAGTTAAAATGAAAGCTAAGATATGAACTTTGGTGAATAAAAATTAAATTAAATATATGACAAAGCAGTAGCTGGGCATAACTGAGATTATACTGCTTAAATATGTAATATTTCCATGTACTGGGCAAATGTCCTTTCCTCCAGAAAATGTATTACTATGCTACATTTCACAATATGTAACATTCATTAATATATCCAAAGCAAGAAGAGAAGGAGAAAAAAAAATATCAGTCTTACTTTGTAACCTGCTTTCTTTCAGCCATACTGATGTTGCCACTGATACTTTCACTTAGTGGATACAGTATCTATAGCATAAAACATCTTATGTGGGGGCAGCTGGGCAGCTCAATCAGTTGAGCATCTGACTCTTGGTTTTCACTTGGGTCGTGATCTCGAGGTCCTGGGATACAGCCCCCCCACACACTGAAGTTTGGGCTCTGCACTCAGTGGGGCATCTGCTTGAGGATTCTTTTCCTCTCCTTTTGCCCCTCCCCCAGCTTGTTTGTGCATGAGTGCATGCTAGCTTGGCGCGTGCGCGCGCTCTCTCTCTCTCTCTCTCAAATAAATTGATAAATCTTTTTTAAAAATCATCTGAGGAGGGATCCCTGGGTGGCGCAGCGGTTTGGCGCCTGCCTTTGTCCCAGGGCGCGATCCTGGAGACCCGGGATCGAATCCCACATCAGGCTCCCGGTGCATGGAGCCTGCTTCTCCCTCCGCCTGTGTCTCTGCCTCTCTCTCTCTCTCTGTGACTATCATAAATAAATAAAAAATTAAAAAAAAATCATCTGAGGAGCCTGGGTGGCTCAGTCAGTTAAGCGTCTGACTTTTGATTTCAGTTCAGGTCAAGATCTCAGGGTCCTGGGTTGGAGCCCCTGCTTGAGGATTCTCTCCTAACTCTGCCCACCCCACCACCCCCACCCCCACCACTAGCTCACTCATGCTCTGGCACACACTCTGTCTCTCCTGTCTCTGTCTCTCAAATAAATAAATAAATAAATCTTTTAAAAAACTCTTAGGGGCACCTGGGTGGCTCAGTTATTGTCTGCCTTTGGCTCAGGACATGATCCCAGGATCCTGAGATTGAGCCAGGGTCGGGAATCCCTGCTCAGCGGAGGAGTCTGCTTCTGCCTCTCCCCAACACTCTCTCTCAAGCTCTTCTCTCTCTTAAATAAAGTAATAAAACCTTTTTAAAAATCTTATTATGGCATAAAGAGCACGGAACAAAAGTGAAGAGATAGAATGTCTGTTCCCAACTATTGCATAAAATTTCTCTGATCCTTATTCTCTCATCTGAAAACAAGAAGATTGATTTATTCAACAAACATCTTTTATGATTGGAGGGGGGCACCTGGGTGGCTAAGTCGGTTGGACGTCTGACTGGCTCAAGTCATGATCTCAGGTCCTGGGATCAATCCCAGAGTCAGGCTCCCCACTCAGTGGGAAGTCTGCTTGAGTTACTCTCCCTCTGACTCTGTCTCTTCCCCTCCCTGGAGCTTGTGCTCTCTCTGCCTCTCTCTCAAATAAGTAATTTTTTTAAAACCTTTATGATGAATTATATCTTAAATTACTTCCCAATTGTAAAATCTATGATCCAATATTCATTATATATACACATGTATTTTTTCAATCTTTCACATCTCCTCTATAAAAATCAATTATGGTGAAACTAATTTAAGACTGAGTATCAACTATATTTCAATATCAAAAAAAATCAACTATAGTATTCACTGTCCTACCCAAGAATATATTTACCATTTTCTCTTCATATTCTGGGTCCATTTCCTTCTCAGATTTGGAAGCTTTCGCAGCAAGTTTGAGTTGAAACGAAGAAACATTTTTCTAGAATTTCAAAAAAATAAGCTATCAAATTACAAAGCAAGATCTTAAAAGTAGTCAACATTCTCATTTGAAAAAAGTAAAAAGTAATTAAATACTAAATGAATAAATGAACATGAGCCACACATAAACCAATGATGAGAGCATGTCATGAAGCAGGGCTTATAATTAGTCCAGTTCTGTGCACCTGAGGTCCAATAAAAAATCTGAATTGTGAAAACCAGAGAAATAACATTAATTCAAATGAACACCAAAAGGTGAGACATTGAGCCTTTTCACCTATTTTTTAATTTAAAGTATAAAAAAGCATATAACCATTGAATAGATTTAAAATCTAGAATATGCTAATATTATCAACCACAAACCAAAAAATCCAAGGAAAGTAAACAATAATTCTCAGAAACACTTCTTTATGTAATGGAAACAAGCCAGATTTTCGGAAGAAGACTGTGGTTTCTGTTCCTGAAAAGACACTTTTCATTGTTTCCATATTCTAATCTGAACATTTAAACTTTTTAGTGTAATGCAAAGTGTTCATTTCTATTTAAATAATAAAACAGTACAGTTTTAAACTTGATTTATGCTAATTTTCTCCAACTGGAATGAAAAGAATTTTAAACCATATCACAGAAACATTTTGTGGAAGCAGTTTCTCAAAGCTATCAACTATTATTAACCTTTGATACTTAAAAAGTTATAATTTAGTTAAAATGAATATAAATCAGCTTCTTAAAAATAATGAAATTATCTGGAGGGTTATATTTCATGCATGCCATCCTTTCTAAAGATAGGCTTGTACATGTAAATTTAAATAGGTATATAAAATACACCTCCTTCTCCGTAAGAAATGGAGAAATAATAAAAACACGAATCTACCCCTTAGCACTCGAGCCAAGAGTATTTCTGTTTTAACACAGACTTTGTGTAAGTCAAAACTCAAATCTGTTGGTGAAAACTAAAGAAATCATGTCCATTTTATCATGGCTTTTGTCAACCAGTTCCTGAAAACTTAGGTTCTAAAATAACAGAAAGTGATCTTAAACCTAATAAAGACATGACTCCAATAGTTAATGAATAGGTCTTCCAACATTTAGTGAAATTTCTATTTTGAGAAAATCCAAACTAAGATTATGGAATTTGACCCTGGTCAGGGTTATACTTTGAAGCACTGATCAGATACTGTTCAGTTATTCTTAAATAATAGCCATCTTGTTTTAAGCATGTCATATGTATATATCATCTATGTGAGATGTTTTGATATTATCCTGGATGGACAAGAAAACTGCTAAAATCCCCTCAACCCCACACTTTCAAACTATCACATATACTATAAATCCAATTTTATTTTCAAAGCAACAAGTTAAAGCTGTGTTAAAAAAAATTCACTTTTATCATAACTTGAAAAGCTACATGAAGTCTAGTTTTCAACTTTCAAAACAGTGAAAATTACTTCACTTCATATGCACAAGTGTATATCTAATAATGTGGGACATAGATTTCACTTACAGAAAAATTAAAGCTTGAATTAGAAAAAATTTCACTCAATACTCTTGCCTACCTTGTGGTAGAATACCATAAAATTTAATTATATGCTGATTAAAATTCTTAATCTTGAGCAGTGCTATTAAAAGCTGTGGGTAATTACTTAATTGGCACTATCTTCCACAACAAATTTTAAAATACCTACCTTCTAAACCTCCTTTGTAGATTTTCAAAAATACACTTCTCATACAAGAAAAGATAAAAGGTGACTAAGATATTCTAATTTCTTATGGATTTTATCATCTGGTAGTTTAGATGCCATGAGCATACAGCACAAGATCATCAAGATGCCCTGTCTTAAAGACCATGACCCTTTCTCTGATGTTTTCATTACCAAATACACCAACTCCAACTTCCAGCATTAGGTTATCCAACTATCACTTAAACCAAGTAAGTTCAAGAACCAAAAGATAAGCAAAAGTATGTTTCTACAGCTAAATGTCACAAGTCAATCTACTCTCATCTATTTTATGCATCACAAAATGCTCTTATTCAGGGCCTATTTTCTTTTATTTGATACACAATTCTAGCAAGTTTGATAATCTGGCTTGCCATACCACGGAGAATAAAAGCAGCAGCAAATGACATGAGAAAGACCATTAGAAGTCACAAAAATAACACAAAGAAAGGTAGGCAGAAGCCCAGGACAAGACAGGAGTCCCTCTGCAGCAACATCTCTTTTGCTTACTATTCAGGTGTAATTATTTCCCTGTGCCCGCTGCATTACTTGTACTTTGGCGGGGGGGGGGGGGGTTGTTATTGTTATTGTTATATCATAGTTATTGTAAATGGTCTTATGGTTTTGTAACATCTATATCCTCTATCCTAAATTATTTCTGATGGAAGTAGATGAAGTGTTTAAAAAATGATAGCTAATAGCATGACAATTGAGGCAGGAGGGATAAATATCATTTAAAAAATCAACACAATACTGGAAATGTCTGAGAAGTGGTTATTAAACTGAGGAGAAACAGTCTCCTGCCTCTCAAATGCCTTTGTATCATTTGCAGAGGATAATAAGTGAGGAACATGAGGAACAGGTTAATCTGTACTTTCAGTACATCACTTAAAGGAGGCAAGGGAGTGAGCTATCTATTTAGGTTTGGGGGGGTGCCAAATAACTTTATTTGAAGGAATGAAACAAACAAAAGAACGTAAGTAGATGTTTTGGTCCTCTTTAGATTTTTCAGGAAAAATTAAAAAGATGTAGTGACTAGAGTAAAAAACTTCTGGTATTCAGAAAGTTCCTGCCATGCAACACCTTATTTCCCTATGCTGAGCAAAGAAATCAGGTACTATTAGGGGAATTCCTGATGAGGATACAGAATTCAGGAATAGATATCAAGTCAATGTTTGTTACATAAGTTTTTTATTGATTCTGAATCTTTTCACAATTCAAAAAATTTACACAATCTGGAAATTCAGCAACCTGTACTGCCATACAAAAGACAGTTTAGCCCTTACATTTGCCCAGTCTCGGAAATAAGACACCTAGACTCATTTCTGAATTCCCCACTAATTGATTTTATATTGATACTTGGTATTTGACCCATCTTCACAATATTGTCTTACTGATCCAAGTACTGTATAGATTTTAAAAATTGCATGTTTTCTATGGTTTTCACTTACCACTACAATTGTCTTCCTGTTTAGTGAATCTTGAAACAGTAAAAGATGTCACTTAAACAACTGCTGCATTTAAAATTACGCTAATTCACGGCAAAATGTGTTAATTTCCTTCAAAAGCTTTTCATTTGGTCGTATCATATCAGATAATGATTCAGACAAAGCCACTTGAGATATCTAAAGCATAATTTTAATTACCTACCGTTTTTTAATTGTGTAATGCCTACTGGTACACGGAAACAAATCCACCCATAAACGATCCATTCTACAATTTTATTATACATCAACAATCCTTATACCCCATCCTATTTTTTATTTCAAATTCTCCGTTTCACTTGCACGTCCTCCTCCATATGAGATGTGCCTTATGGAGAGAATACATATTTTCTGTATTTGGTTTCAATAAGGTGCCTGAGAGGTCCCCTTATGTATGTTAGCAGCAGCTCATCCTAGCGACGGTGGGTTAAAGAAAAATAAAAAATAAAAAAATATAAACCCTGCGTGTGTCCAGGAGCCAGCAGCGCCCACTAGGAGAGGGAGGCGGAAGCCTGGAAGGCTTGGGGCCGGACTGGGGGACCATTTGGGTGGCCCTGGAGTGAAACACTATACCGTCGGGGGCGGGGCAGGAGCGGGTGAGGGTGCACACGTTGGAAATTTTCCTAAGCCAGCGTCCACGGTTCCACAGTTTGGGGTTTGGATTGCGGCCGGGGCGGGGGGGGCGGGTAGGACGCGGAGAGCTCATTTTCTCGGGGTGACACCCCCGCTTCAGCAGGCGGGGACCAAAGGAACAAGGGATTTTTTTTTTTTTTTGCTGCCACCTAAAAGGCCGACATTGCCATTCAAAAAAACAACAGTCTCTCCTATCGTCCTCCGCCTCCCAACTACCAGCACCTCGAAATTCAAATAAAAAAAAAGCCCAATCAGAACCCCTTTTGCGCGGGTGTGGGATTGAAGGGCCCAGATTTCCCAGGCAGAGGCCGACGGGAAGGGGGGGAGAGGGAGCGAGCGAGAGGAGAGGGAGAGGCGGAGGCTTTTTCCTGCACAGCCCCATCCCCCACCCCGTTACCCCAGTTCCGGGAATGTGAATGGGGCCGGGGGCTGTCTAGGGGCTCCAAAGCCCCCAAGCCCCGGGATAACGGGCACCCTCCACCCCGCGCCGCGCCCGCGCCCAGCCCCGCCCCCGCCCTCCAGGCGGCCCGGAGGAAAGGGGGAGGGGAACCAGCGCTAGACTGTTCGCAGCCCCCCACCCCCCAGCGCGCCCTCGGCCCCCAGCCCCGCGGAGCTCCACCGGTACCTGTCGGCGCCGAAAGGTCAGGGCTTGGGCCCCTCAGAGGGGCCCGGCTCAGGATTTGTTCACCATACACACACCCCCTTCCTATTTACCTCCTTCTTCTTCTCGCCCTTCTCCGTGGCCACGGTGGCTTCGGTGGCCGCGGCGGCCGCTCCCTCCTCCTTAGAGGTGGATGGCCCCGGCTGCTCGTCCTCTATGACCACGATTGTGGCGGTCGCATTAGCGGCTGCCACGGTGGCTGCCACTGCAGCGGAGTCCGGCTCCATGGCGTTGGAGCGGGAACGAGAAGGGGGACGAGGAAGGGGACGAGGGCTCCTGGGCGGCGGCAGTGGCTGCACTGGAAAGAGCTAGATGGAGCAGGGTGGGGAATCACTCCGCTTCCAACCCCTTCGCTCAGCCCCCCCTTCTTTAAATAACCCTCAACCCTGCCCCACTTCCGTCCACCCACCCTACGTCATGGCCTCCCCCCGTCACCCTCCCCCCTTCCTCCACCCCCCCCTCAACGATCGCGAGACTCCCCCTCCCCACCCAGAGCCCGGGCCGGCCCCGCACGACCAACTGTTGCCTGAGTATGGGGCACGGACCAGGGTGGAGGCGGGAACCCACAAGCCCGCAGCTCCCTAAAAATCTCCTTTCCCACACGCCCCCAACAGTCAGCCTGAGCTCCCCTCGCAGATGTGTGCAGAAGGAATCCTCTTTCCCTTAAATCTGCTCTTTGTACCTCGGGGCGCTCTCCCCTTCTTGCACAAAGAACTTTTCCTCTGCTTTTAACTGCACTGTGAAAGGTCTTTCTCACCATTTGCAAAGCTCAGAACCCCTCTGGGGACTGCCCTTTCCCAGGTCCCGAAGGGGAATTGGTAGTGCTCTTTCCACCTTTGCAAATTCTGCAGAAGGAGAAGCACTCCTTGAATCTCTTGATTGCAGCTGCAAACATTCTCTTACACGGCAAAGCGTGACTCTTGGGCTTTATGTATATTTGCTCTATTTGCAACTCTGGTACTTCTCGGATGGCCAATGTGCAGGGGCCCTTCTTTTGCCTTCATCACTGAATTTTAAAACTCCTTCAGGAAGACGAGGTCAAGGACCACACAGAACCTAGGGCTAATCTTGGTCGGTACTCAATATTAGTAATTGGATTGAATTACTGTGAGTTTTTTGGAGCGTATTCTTTTTTGTACCTCTGTTATTAACTAGTAATTAAACACCAGTAATGTGCATGATCGTGGATATAAAAGCATTCTGTAAAGGTTGGAACTGCATAAAATGTCAATCATTAGATATTATTGTTTCTATTTCTTACCACTTATTTTGATCAATAACGGGAATATTTACATCTTAGTTTTTAAATTTCAGTCTTTAGGGAGGAAAGTCAGCAAAACATACCAAAAATAGTATTCCAAACTACAATCACAAAATCTGCGATTTCCAAAATGAAACAAATGCTTTTGAGAGTGTAAAGAAATCATGATTAATTTCCCTCAACACACCTTCCTAAATTACCAACTAAAATCAAGCGATTTTTGTGAATGGAAGGAAGGCACACAATGGCCCCCCAAAGATATCTCTTTTTCCTGGGGATAATAGCCTAGATTCCTTTTTGTTTTAAAGCTGCCACTCATTAGTATGCAAAATCCTTGTGACATCCACTCATTAGTATGCAAAATCCATGTGACATTTTAGCTAGTATTGGTCATTTACACCTTTGTGCGAAGGATTGTGAGATCCTGTCCAGGGACTGGTTTTACATAGAGACTTAGAAGTTTTTAGAGGAAAAGAGCAAGACACGGGTGATTGTGCCACTGAGACTGGTGGTGCTAGCTTTGCTCTGATTTTACTTTCATTATGTGCTTATCATTTGCCCTTGTTTCTCATCCTGAAGTACAACCTGTGTACTATGCAGTGGGTATAGGGAGTCTCAGTATAACAATGGTTCATATTTCTGGAACATCAAGCTTAGTCAAAAAGTGGGACAGACTTAAGGCACTTAAGTGATCATTTGAAACACCATTTATTTCTATTAAACGTGCAGACATACTAAGGAATGAGCTACAGGTTTTGAACTGTCTCCAAAGAAAAGCTTGAGACTCCTGGTTACACATCCTATCCCTTCCCTACCACCTGTTCTATCTTCTCAGTCACTAAAAGTTGTTTGGTGGGGAAGTTCAGGAAGCAGTGAAAGAGAAGGATGCTGCAATGTATGCATCCACCTGACTTAAAAAGGATCCTTCTAGACAAGCTGAATGGAAGATTTATTTTTCACCAAACTGTAGCTATAGGAGGATAGAATTCCTCTTTCCTTGCCTGGGGCTTCAAAGGAAAAGGGGTCAGTAAATATTTGTTAGCTGCTGGTGTGTTCCTGCTTGTGAAGATACTTTGTTACATTGTATTTCTCGTTGCCAATGTCCAGTATTTCACTTATGTCATGGGATAAATGCAATTTTGTGAGGACATCTGGGAAACTCACATCCCTTTATGACACTTTTTCTGTGGAAACATATTCCAAGTTCCAAAAAATAATTTAGAAATTAACTTGGGGGACAGAATATGTTTGGACACTGGCAATTTTCCATGTATATATAATGTGATCTTTCCTTTTTCAGAATGACATGGCTGAAAGTGCTACCAAGTAATGAGTTTGGCTGGAAAGGTCAATGCTTGGTCCATAGACCTTGCTTCAGGATTCATGTAAATATTGCCCTTTGGCTTGTGGCAACAGCTGCTATTTACAGAGCATGTGCTATCCTTATTTGCAAATCTGCCTAAAATTCATGATCTGTAGACTTTGTTCAGCAAGAGTCACCTCGTTTCTGAGCCTACTCAACACCTTGCTCTATCTGCTACTACTTCCTCCTGTTTTGTCTTTTCGTTTGAAATGGTCTTTAATTGCTATACTCCCATAAGGTAGGAGAACAAAGCAAACTTTTATGGAGGAACTTGGGGCCATATTTGGAAACTTCAAGACTAATCCTAGTCTACTGAACAATACATCCACTTTGGCAGATTGTGAATATTGTAGAAGTTATCCAATAGTCATTTTTATGTAGCCAAACTTGTTCAGTAGCTGCCAGAATGCATGTCCAATGGTGTTATTAAGTACGTTTATAAAGTTCATGAAGGCAAGGTCAAAGACTTGGTGTTCATTCTCTTATCCTGTATCTGTAATTTATCATTGAAACCACAATATAACTTAAAACTACATTGTGATCCCACGATCAACGTTCTTCAGAAGCTGGTACAAAGGATTCTGGTCACAGTATCTCACTTACAACTATAGTAACCATTCTGTTCATAGCAGTAAGCTTTCTCACCATTCTTTTTTTTTTAAAGAATGTATTTATTTGACAGAAAGAGAGAGAGAGAGCATGAGAGAGCACAAGAGAGAGCACAAGCAAGGGGAGCAGCAGGCAGAGGGAAAGGGAGAAGCAGGCTCCCCATTGCCCCGTGGAGCAGGGAGCCCAATGGGGGACTCGATCCCAGGACCCCTAGATCATGATCCCAACCAAAGCAGACACTTAACTAACTGAGCCACCCTGCCACCCCTCTCATCACTCTTCTTGAAGACATTTAAGTTGATGGCATTTTTGAAAATGCAGTATTTTCTCAGAGCTCCGTATATTGAGGAAAAGGTCATCATAATGGCTAGTATGCATCAACCATTTCTTGAACTCGCACTATTGAATCAAGCACTGTGCTAGGTTCCTGACATATGATATTGCTAATCCTCCTGGTAACTTTATGAAATAAATGTTATGATCCCTATTTTACAGATCAGAAAATGGAGACTACATAATTCATCTAAGGTCTCCCAGCTAGTGAGTGACAAAAGCCAGATTCAAATCCCAGACTGTCTGGCTCCAAACTTCATCTTTCCACTTCACCTTTATTAAGTTCTTTGTTCTTCACAGGGCTTCCTCCTTGACAGTAGAAATCATATTGAGAAAATTATTGAAAAATATTTCTGCCATCTATCTCCATTGTGTTCCTTTTGGATTTATGAGAATACACTGTCACTCTTAAGGCTCTGGTAGTATGCACAGCCAGATAATTGCTTTAGCTCCACATAAAAGTTGTTATAAGTTGGAGGTTAGAGGATAATTTGGGATTCTTGCATGGCATGTGCCCAAAGTAAATTTTCAGAAGGGTAATGGGACTCAGGACAGTTAGAGTGCAGGGTGGGGGAAAACGTAAATGAAACAATGTAAATGTGCAAGAGGAAGGGTTTGCAAAATGTTGTACAAAACATTCATAAATGGAATACTATGCAATCTTTATCAGTGATTATGGAAGGATGCACCTGTTGGCCTAGAAATATGCTGCTAATAGATATAGTTCTTTTCCACTTTTCAAGTTTTTTTTATTTTATTTGTTTTATTACATGTATTTAAAGTATTTGAGTCTCAACAGTTGAGATTATGTTAAAATATATATTCAGAGAATTTCTACTAAACACTGCCTTATCTTTTTCCTGCCCCCAACCAGTAAGCACTTCAATATTCTTTTCAATTGTATTTCCCATTTTTACACCCAAAACGTGACTATGTCATATTCTCCACATGTAGTGGAGAATTAGATTAGTAGTCTTCCTCAGATATTTTTTAGTTCATTATATAATCATGTGTCTTCCCTCATTTCCTAGGTCGTTTTCGTCAAGGCAAGTCAATATGACAAATTCTGCCTAATAAGATAAGAGTAGAATAGATGTCTCACTCCTAGGCCAATTGTGTAAGAGTCAATTTGTGACCTTCTTGTTCCCTCCCTGTTCCTTTGCAGTCATGATCACAGAGGCTCCTAATATATTGTTGCATGAAAAAAGGCAAGCAAAAATAGAATGATCCTATTTTTTAAAAGAAAGAGAGAGGAATAAAGAAAGAAACTGTTTACATAAATAGATTTCCACAAAGGAAAAGATCTCAAAGGTTCTACTCCAAATGTTAATAGTAGTTGTAGGAAGGTAATGGGATTCTGAGTGACTTTTTTTCTTATTTTTGGCCCTCTGTTTTTCTAATTTTCCTTGATGAAGGTGTTTATACTTATATAATGAATACATAGCATTTTAAAAGATTAATTGAAAAGTATTGCTCAAAACTAGACAGGTTGAGATAATCCCTAACAGATGGAGTAGGAGCTAGTAGACAGGATGAGCCAAAAAAGGGAAAGAACAGTTTCATACTAAAGAGACAATGCAGTCATTTAATGTGTAAAATAAGAGAAGAAATATAAATTACTGGGCTGTTTACAATAATGTTACCTGGTTAAGGAGCCATTTTAGACATTATCATTTTAAGTTGTATATAAAAGGATTTTTCTACTTTTAAAACTTATCACACAAATCTTACCTCTGAAAAAAAGATATAGTCAGTTTTTTAAACACTTCCCACCCTGGAATTCTACACACCAAAGTGTGCCCTAAAGCATGTAACACATGTAAGTACTCTGAATTGGGTTTGCTAAAAGAACATTGTGAATATTATTAGAGTCAGAGCAGCATAATTATTACCAACTTGGGCTCTAGAGTCAGAAAGACTTGGAGTTCAGATGCTACCAGATTATTTAACCTCTCTAAACCTCAGATTTGCATCTGTGAAATGTATATAATACTTCACTCAGAACTAACTGGAATTAAAATAACAACTTAAAAAAAAAACCTAACTCAGGGCAGCCCCAGTGGCTCAGCGGTTTAGAGCTGCCTTCAGCCCAGGACGTGATCCTGGAGACCTGGGATTGAGTCCCGAGTCAGGCTTCCTGCATGGAGCCTGCTTCTCCCTCTGCCTGTGTCTCTGCCTCTCTCTCTCTCTCTTTCTCTGTGTCTCTCATGAATAAATAAATAAAATCTAAAAAAAAACTAACTCAGAGTGGCTTTATAAGGATTTAATGTAAAACATTTAGCATTGTCTCAGCATGTAATATGCACTCAATGGATGGTAGTTAACAAAAAGATAGAAAGCAAGATGATGCATTGAGCATCAGACTGAGCCAAGGGAAAAGCCAGGACATGAGAAAGTCAGTCTGGAACTAAAGTGAGAATAAAGCAAAACTGTTGTTTACCAAGTTAATTTTTTTTGTTCATTATCATTTATTAGGGTCAATTACACTTCCTCAAAGATAAGATTTGAAGAGAAGCAGCAAATGAGGGAGAAGAGGATCAGGACACTTCTCTACATAGAATATGACCTCCTTGAGGACAGGGACCATGTCTGATTCACCTTTGTTAAAAGGCTACATGAGGGATGCCTGAGGGTGGCTGAGCAGTTGAGCGTCTACCTTTGGTTCAGGGTATGATCCCTGGATCTGGGATTGAGTCTCACCATCAGGCTCCCTGCATGGAGCATACTTCGTCCTCCGCGTCTCTCATGAATAAATAAATAAAATCTTTTTTAAAAATAAGAAATAAAAAGCTACATGAAATGAAGTGGAAGGAAGAGGGCTAAGGGGCTGGCTCCCTAGCCTTCACTGTGCCCTCCACCCTCCACATATATCCTTCAGATTTTATGTTGCCCTCTGTGTTTTCTCCCACTTTTCCTCCTCTAATTTTGACCTAGGTGTCTCTTTTAGCCAGATTTCACATGCATAAAAATATATTTATAGAACACTTTTGAAGGCTCTTTTACAGCTTACTCACCACGAGTAGAACAAAATGTGAAAGACTATGATGGCTCTCAAAGAAAATGGATTAGATCCTTGTCCAGCACCTAGACCAATGGTCTCAAACTTTAACACATCAGCATCACCTCGAGGGCTTGTTAAAACACAGGTGGGTTGCCCCACTCCCAGAGTTTCTGAATCAATAGGTTTGGGGTGTGGCTAGGAATTTGCCTTTCTAACAAGTTCCCAGGTGATAATGAAGCTGCTGGTCCAGGGACAACAACTTAGAACCAGTGACCTAGAATAGAGATCAGCCAACTTTTTCTGTAAAAGGCCAGATAGTAAATATTTCAGACTTCATGGCCCTTGAGGTCTTTGTCACAATAACCTCTGTTGTGGTAGCATGAAAGCAGCCATAGACAATAGGTAAACACATGAGTATGATTGGGTTCCAATAAAGCTTTATTTATGGACACTAAAATTTGAATTTCAAATAATGAAATAATATTACTCTTTTGATTTTTTTGAACAATTTAAAAATATGGAAACTATCATTAGGTTGAGGGGCATACAAATATTGGCATCAGGCTGTGTTCACTGATTCCTACCTGAAAAAGGCTCATTATCTAAGGAAGAGAAATGGAAGAAAGAGACATAACAAAGCAGTAAATGTATGAGAAGGTGTTTAACTTCAATAGTCATCAGGGAAATGCAAATTGAAGCCACAATGAGATACTGTTACACATCCACTAGAATGGCTAAAATGTTTTAAAGATTAACAATACCAAGAGTTGAGGATGAGAAGAAATAGAAACTCTCATATAGAGCAGGTGAAAGTGTAAATTGTACAACCACTTTGGAAACCAGTTTGATATAATTACCTAGAACTGAACACTTATGTACCCTATTGCAGGTTGTGGTGGAGAAGCAGAGATATGTCACCCAGATTGCCCTCCAAGGAAGGACATTCTGCATAGGTATGGGGAATGCATCAACAAATAGCCTCCAGCTGCCAATTCCTTGAGGGTCTACCTTAGCTATAGAGAGTTGCTTTGCCCAAGGTCATGCTCATCCCAAGGTGAGTGATCAAGGCAGGAGAGTAACTGAGAGAGGTTCAACACAGAACACATGGATAGACACTACGTGTTCCAAAGCTCCAAGTCAAGTCATCTCAAGCTTTGTCTTACTTGTATCACAGTTTATCTTCTTCCGCTGCTCAATCCTACTTCCTTCACCTTTCTTTCACAAGTGTTAGTGCCTAATAAACATCTTGCACTCAATACTTTATCTCAGCTTTTGCTTCTGGAGAGCCCAACTTGCAACACCTTTGTCCTAGTGATTCTACCAGGATAATATATCCTAGAAAATAATCATTCTTATGTACACCAAAATCCATATACAAAAATGTCCATAGCAGGTTTTATTTACATAGCCAAATACTTGAAACCATTCCAATGTCCATCAACAGGAGAATGAATGAATTATGATGTATTCATACAATGGAATATTATACATCAATGGAAATGGAAGTTATATACAGCTACATACAGGACATAATATTGAGTGAAATGAGCAAGACACAAAAGAGTGAATACTGTATTATGTCATTCATAGAAAGTTCAAAAACAGGCAAAGGCATTTATGGCTTCATCTGTAAGTGTGAAAACTATAAAGAAAAGCAACAAAATTATTATGACAGAAGTCAAGATAGTGGCTACCTATGTACAGGGGTGATCTTCAAAAATTTTAGCTGGTATGGCACAAACCTTGACTAATCCAAATAGACAGAAGCTTTTACACCTCATCAGAGTATGCTGGCTCAGTACCCTTGTTTAATTCTGGGTGGAAGAAGAAAGGGTGGTCAGAGAGAGAGGCATCTGCTTTGGGGGCATCTTCCAAAATGCTAACAATATTTGCTTTCCTTTTTTTTATTAAAGGTTTTATTTTTAAGTAATCTCTATACGCAAAATAGGGCTCAAACTTATGACCCTGAGATCAAGAGTCACATGATCTACCAACTGAGCCAGTGAGGCCCCCCCGACAGTGTTTGATTTTTTGACCTGGTTAGAAGTTACATGGGCATTCACTTTATAATCATTTGTTAAACTGTACATATATGCTTTATGTTCATTAAAGAAAGAGAAATAGGCATTCTATGGAAAATGTAACTACATGTTTTATAAACATTTACTTAAAAAAGTATAACTGCGGGGATCCCTGGGTGGCGCAGCGGTTTAGCGCCTGCCTTTGGCCCAGGGCGTGATCCTGGAGACCCGGGATCGAATCCCACGTCGGGCTCCCAGTGCATGGAGCCTGCTTCTCCCTCTGCCTATGTCTCTGCCTCTCTCTCTCTCTCTGTGTGACTATCATAAGTAAAATTAAAAAAAAAAAAAGTATAACTGCAACGTGCTGCAGAGATAGTGGGGGAGTGAAGATAAAAATTATTAGCACTCATCCTGTGCTTATTTGTCCTGTAACATTATGATACATGATAAGCCTTGAAAAGTTCCAAGAAGTTCTATAA
Organism: Vulpes lagopus; assembly: GCF_018345385.1. Taxonomy (NCBI): domain Eukaryota; kingdom Metazoa; phylum Chordata; class Mammalia; order Carnivora; family Canidae; genus Vulpes; species Vulpes lagopus. The sequence goes on from NC_054848.1 coordinate 100,696,876, forward strand.
GAGGTACACAGAGACACTGTTGAGAAGAAGGAGCATTCTTTTCCAGCTGAAGGGTGACAGGGGAAAAGCTTCAAAAAGGAAGGACCATTTGAGGTAAGCATTGAAGAATAAATAGGATTCCAGCAAGTATAGTTGCAAAGAAAGTTGGGGAAAAGACACTATTAATAAGAAATTAAATACCCAAATTGATTAAGGCAGCACTTCACAACTGGTTTTGATGCTTAACACCCTTAGGAAAATTCTAAATCACCCGTTATTTTCTGCAAGGGATAATTATATGTTCCATAGATACCTATTAAATAGCTACTGAGCTTGGTGCTAGGTGCTGGGTACACAGTTATAGCAAGATAGACAAGATTCTAGAGCTTACACTGCCTATATCTGGACTTAATTTCTTTCTTTTTTCTTTTTTTTTTATAAAGATACTTCTTTATTTCTTTTTATTTTATTTTATTTTTTTAAATTTCTATTTATGATAGTCACACAGAGAGAGAGAGGCAGAGACACAGGCAGAGGGAGAAGCAGGCTCCATGCAGGGAGCCCGATGTGGGATTCGATCCTGGGTTTCCAGGATCGCGCCCTGGGCTAAAGGCAGGCGCCAAACCGCTGCACCACCCAGGGATCCCTGGACTTAATTTCTTTCTAAGGCATCATTCTTCCTGAGAGCAGAAAACAATCTAGCCTTATTCATGTAAATGAAATTCAATGGTTTTTTTTTTTTTTTTTTTTTTTTGTGTGTGTGTGTGTGTGTATGTGATTTCATGTTAAACTCAATCAGATTTAAAGGTTACCTCTTCTGGACACCGGGGTGGCTCAGTAGTTCAGCGTCTGTCTTCGGTTTAGGGGGTAATCCTGGAGTTCCGGGATTGAGTCCCACATTGGGATCCTTGCATGGAGCCTGCTTCTCCCTCTGCCTATGTCTCTGCCTCTCTCTCTGTGTCTCCCATGAATAAATAAATAAATAATTTTAAAAAAGTTACCTCTTCCCTTTTTATGGCCCTCATGTTGATTTGGAACTCCAGAATTTATGCAAGATTGAAATAGTAATGTGGGGAGGAGATGTCTACTTCTTGGGCTCTTGATATTTTCTGCACCAGCTTTCCTTGGGATATACAGTCACCCTCTTATCCATCCCTACTGCCGTTTATTAAGGTGGCCAACTCCCCATCAGGCCTCTAGTGGCACAGTCCCTACTGCTACCTGATGCTGCTTACTCTCATCGTAGCCAGAAGATACCATCTTCTAAGTTCCTTTTTACTACTTGCCTTTTTCTCAGTTCTGAGGCTCTAATCTACTAGGGTGGAGGGATGAAGTAATATAACACATCTTGCCCAGCAAGTGTTCTTCCTAAATCTCTTATACCTTAGACTGAGACATAAAACAATAACCTAAAAACCAAGAGTATGCTCTGCCCTTCTTTTCCTGTGTTGCAAGTGAGACCAGCCTCATGTGTCACTGCCCTGCCTCGAGAAGGGTCACAGGGTTGAGGACAGAAGGGAGTTTAGGTAATCTCCATAGATCATCGCACTACATCTATCATAATGTAGATTAAATGTCACAAATAGACAAAAACTCAGTTGAGTTTAGACATAACTCTGTTTTCTCTTTTATAGTTTTTGAAGTATGTACTAGAAAGAAAGCTTTACATGCCATGTAAGAATTTTGATCAGATAAATGCAGTTTATGGGTCTGATGAGTATCACCTTGTGAATTTGTAGAATTTTTATCATTTTTATGGTCTGTATTTCAACATCAACATCTCTTTGATTTTTTATGGATATATATTAAACAGCTTATTACCATTAAAAAAATTTAACACTCTATAAAGGTCAAGACCAAGATGACAAATTAGCAATATTCAGCTGAATGATCAATGGAATCCCTGAATCATGAGTACACCCATCTGATTGCCACCAACTGCTGCACATGTTCCATTCTTAAGGAAAATCCTGGGTAGAACATAAGATTTGTAAAGAGTGGTCTTGGGAAGTAACTGGAAAGATATGTTCAGGACAGAATCCTTGGAACCTTAAATGCCAGGCTAATTTCATATTCTTTGAGTTCAGCATTTCCAGTTTCTGAGGGGAGAAGGAAAATAGGCCTGGGTGGGCAATGCCAGATCTGGCTTTGGGATTCTCAAAGCAGAAAGGACAGTCTGAACTTAGAGAATGAAATAGGGGTGGAGGACAAAGGAAATGAAGAAACCAGCTAGGGTGAGAATTAATCAGCAAGTACCAAATTCTGTAAGGAATGAAAAGTATAAATGGAAATATGTAAATAAAAATGAGCTCTTCTTGTGCTGCTTTGTCTGAAAAGCAGTATCTATGTTGGATTTGTGTATATGAAGAGTGAGGCTTTTCAACTAGTGGTGATTTAAAAATCTGTGAATCATTTATATTTCTGCTCAGCCTGCCTTTCAGCCTCTGGCTGCTGACTCACCTATGCGAAATCTTCCCCAGCCTCAATTTATGTTAGGCAGGCCTGTTTCTGCCTTTGCAGGCCCTAAGCTCTTTTACTTGTGAAGGCTTCAGCCAGCACCATATTAAACATATTAAAATGCATCCATGTCCTGCATTAAATATTTATATTTTTGCTATAAATTTTTGAAAGAGCTTTTGTAATTTTGCTCTTGAAATTATTTGCCTGTGCATAACTAATTTAATTTATAATGACTGTGATTTCTCCATAATCACTATGCATACTCAGAAATTCTTGGGAAGTGAGAAGATCTAACCTAAAAATTGTTTTTGAAGACAGTGGATTTTTTTTAATAAATAGAAAATTTAATAATTAATGAACTTGATATGTTATATTTTATAGCCATTTAATTAAATTATTATTTTTGAGCTTTCCCATTGTCATTTAGTATTTTATACTCTCTTCTTAAGGTCTCACTATTTTGTCTCTAAAAAGCCTATAAATTCTAAGCTCTTAGTTACAATTGCCTAATAGATAAAAGATAGGCACTGAGCACTGATTTGTGTGTGTGTGTGTGTTGTGTGTGTGGTGTATGTTTGTTTGTGATGGTGGTGAAGGTTGTGAGACTCATGCTTTCTTGCAGCTAGAATTTCATTTATTTGAATTTTGTTTAACAACCTGATTTAACTCTTTGCATTGGATGTTTCTAGTATGTAAATAAAAGCATAGGGCATAAGACTTTTATTTAGTTAGGCAAAATGCTGGCTGATGATGATAGGTGAGAATGATCAAGGATATACATTAAGGAATTTACTATAGAACTAACAAAACTGGAGTTATTGAATACTATGGATGAAGGTGAGCAGTTCACCAATAAACCTGAAGTTTCAAATTGGGGTGACTAAACAGTGGTATTATTCACAACCATAGCTAAGTCAGAAGGTGGTTGTAGATGAAATAATGATTTTAGGGACGCCTGGGTGGCTCAGCGGTTGAGGGTCTGCCTTTGACTCAGGGAGTGGTCCCTGGGTCCCAGGATTGAGACCCACATTGGGCTCCCTGCATGGAGCCTGCTTCTCCTCCCTCTGCCTATGTCTTTGCTTCTCTCTCTGTGTCTCTTGTGAATAAATAAGTAAAAATTTTTTTTAAAAAAAATGACAGGCACTGAGGGGGGCACTCGATGGGATGAGCACTGGGTGTTATTCTATATGTTGGCAAATTGAACACCAATAAAAAAATAAATTTATAAAAAATTATGATTTTAACCAAGTTACAAAAATTACTTAACACCTACAGAAGCACATAAGCACAGTCCCTGAAGTGATCCTTAAAAAAATACAATAATTTGTTGCAGGATCAGACATAGGGAATGATCACATTGGTTAAGCTTGCCTTCATTCTCTCTGCTGGCCCTAGGCTGAAGAGATACATGTGTTTACCTAACTTTGATTCCAGGATCAGCTATTCCAATGTATCACAACTGCTACTTTAGACTCCCTTACCCCATGGCTTCTGTTTTGCCTGCTATACAGCTTATTGTACCTTCTTGGTATATTTTCTCTAGTCTTGCTTTTCATCTCCCAAGCATTGCCAAAGAAAATAACAGACCTTTGCTGATTTGGACAGCCATAGAAATTCATGTTATCTGCCTCCAACTGGGCTCTCTCTGTTCCTCTAAAACCCCTTATTTTTAAAAAAAATTGTATTTATTCATTTGAGAAAGAGAGAGCGAGTGAGCGTGAGTGGGGAGAGGGGTAAAGGGAGAAGGAGAAGCAGACTCCCCAATAAGTGGGTAGCTGACCATGAGGCTCAATCCCAGGACCCCAAGATCAGGACCTTAGCCGAAGTCAGACACTTAACAGACAGCCACCCAGGCGCTCCTCTAAAATTCCCTTTACTTTTGGGCAGCCCCGGTTGCTTAGCGGTTTAGCGCCGCCTTCAGCCTGGGACCGGATCCTGGAGACTAGGGATCCAGTCCCATGTCAGGCTCCCTGCATGGAGCCTGCTTCTCCCTCTCCTGTGTCTCTGCCTCTCTCCCTCCCTCTCACTGTCTCATGAATAAATAAATAAAATCTTTTAAAAAATCCCTTAACTTTTCTGGATTCAGTAGTACCTGGTCCTTCCTTCTCCACCTTATTCAAGTTCCCAAGCCCTCTCTCACAACTTCAGTTTCATCAAATTAAATGTGATAATTCAGGTAACGCCTGACACAGAGGGTTCTTGGTAAACACTGTTGGTACTGTTAATACTGAATGAACAACATAATGTGTTTGGTCAAATAGTTCGACTTTGGAGTCAGACGAACATTAAGTTTGAATCTTGATTTTGACATTTACTAGTTAATGGGCAAGTTGCTTACCCTCTCCAAGTCTCAATTTTCTAACCTTTAAAATGGAAACAATAATATTACTACTTTACAGGGATTTAGTGAGGATTAAATGAAAGTATGTATGTAAATCCATGCAGAGAGTGTCTGTCATATGAATATTCAACATTAACCACCAGGATTTTTTAAAAGGTTTTATTTATTTATTCATGAGAGACACACAGATAGAGGCAGAGACACAGGAAGAGGGAGAAGCAGGCTCCCCATGGGGAGCCCAATGCAGAATTCGATCCTGGGACTCTGGCATCATGCCGTGAGCCCAAGGCAGACACTCAACCGCTGAGCCACCCAGGTGTCCCTAACCACAAGATTATTACTGTTAAATTACTATTGTAATATCCACTTATTGCTTTTTCTGGAGAAAATCATCATCTCCCTTGTGAGAAACCACAGTTTTTAGTGTTCTCACTTCAATATATTTCCATTTCTTCACAACTTCTTATTCTTTACAACAAATATCTGAGTACCACACTATGAGCCAAGCACTGTTTTAGATGCTGAGGAAGAAATCTCTCTCCTCCTCCCTAAAGTTGATTCCTCCATCTGTGGATCCTCATCCTTCCCAATCATTAGGGGATTTTTCTTTTTTAAAGATTTTATTTCTTTATTTGAGGGAGAGGGAGCACAAGAGGGGGGTGGGCAGAGAGAGAGAGAGAGAAAGAGAGAGAGGGAGGGAGAACAAGGGCTTGATCCCAGTACTCTGAGATCATGACCTGAGCCAGAGGCAGATGCATCACCGACTGAGCCACCCAGGCACCCCTGGGGGATTTTTCCTGTAACTTTTCTGCTTCTCTCTTCTAGTATCTTAAACGTCTCCCTCTTCTCTGGCCCCTTACCCTTTGCTTTAAAATAGCTTCAAGGGGGATCCCTGGGTGGCTCAGCGGTTTGGCACCTGCCTTTGTCCCAGGGCATGATCCTGGAGTCCTGGAGTCCCGGAGTCCCGGGATCGAGTCCCACATCAGGCTCCTGGCATGGAGCCTGCTTTTCCCTCTGCCTGTGTCTCTGCACCTCTCTCTCTCTGTGTCCGTCTTCTATAAATAAATAAATAAATAAATAAATAAATAAATAAATAAATATTAAATGACTTCAAGTTTTGTCAAGAATTTCTGTTTGACTCTTCTAATTAATTTAATTAAAATTGTATTTCACTCCTTTATATTTCCAAGCCTCTTCAGTACATGGTATCTTGTTTCAATTTCCTCACAATACAGTCCCTTCTCAGTTCCCTGTCATCTTGTTTCCATCCTCACTACTTACTGAAACCACTTACTTAGTGGTCTCCAGTGACTTCCTTGACACATCCAAAAAGACTCTTCATCCTCATTTTTCCATGCAGCAGTTGACACTGCTAACTCTCCCCTACATATTACTTCTTTGTTTTTCATTTTCATCAATTACAATTTCAAATTCAGACAGCTGCATAAAATAATATAACCAATATATATACCCACCACACAGTTCTATCAAATCTTGCAACATCAACTTTCAGATTGTTTAAAGAAATAAATATTATAGATATAGTTGATATATCCTGTCTGCCCCTCCCTAGTCTCCATCTACTCCCTCCCTTGAATTTGGTGATGATTATGCCCTTTCATGTTTTATATACTATTGCTATTATATCTATGTAGCTGTAAGCAACAGATAATATTTTCAGACTTTATATAAGTAGTCTACTGCACATGTTCTCCTTTTTTGCGCAACATTGTATTTTGAGATCTAACTCTGTTGATACATAGTTCAAATTATTCATTTTAGTTTCCAAATAGTATTTAACTTCATGAATACTGTGATTTATTATTCATTCACCTGCTGATGGACATTTAATTTGCTTCCCTTTTTTGAAAGTAGTGCTATAATGAACATTCTTTTTTTAAAATTTGAGAGAGAGAGAGAGAGAAAGAGAGAGAGAGTATGTGTGTGTGTGTGTGTGTGTGTGTACATGTATACAATTGAGGGGAGCGATCAGGGAGGGGCAGAGGGAGAAAGAATCCCAAGTAGACTCTGCACTGAGTGTGGAGCCTGATGTGGGGATCAATCCCACAACCCTGAGATCCTGACCCTGAGATCACAATTGAGCTGAAACCAAGGGCCTTTGCCCAACCTACTGAGCCACCCAGGTGCCCCTGCAATGAACATTCTTTTACATGTATTCTTGTGCATAAAGTTTAGAGCTTTGCCCAGGTCTATACCTAGAAATGGAATTTCTGGGTTAAAGCATATTACATATTCAACTTTATTAGGCAATGTCAAATTTCTCTTCATAGCAGTTCTAACAGCTTATGCTCCTTTTAGCAGCAGATCAGTTTCATCAGTTCTACATCCTCAACAACACTTGGTGTTATCTGAATTTTAAAATTTTGCCAAACCAATAGTTGTGAAATCACCACAACTATCTCATCCTTTTAGTTTCAGTTTCTCTGAATAGTAATGAAGTGAAACATCCTTTCATGTCTTTTTTTTAAAAGATTTATTTATTTATTTATTTATTTATTTATTTATTTATTTATTCAGAGAGAGCAAAAGAGAGGCAGAGACACAGGCAGAGGGAGAAGCAGGCTCCATGCAGGGAGCCCGACGTGGGACTCGATCCCAGGTCTCCAGGATCACACCCCGGGCTGCAGGCGGTGCTAAATTGCTGCGCCACCGGGGCTGCCCTCATGTCTTTTTTCAAGTTTTTATTTATTTAAGTAATCTTTACACCCACCGTAAGGCTCACAGGGCTTGAACTCATGACTCCTGAGATCAAGAGTCACATACTCTTCAGATTGAGCCAGCCAGGTGCCCCCATCCTTTCATGTCTTTATTGGTCACTTGGGTTTCTTTGACTGTGAACTGCTTATTCAAAATATTCATGTATTTTGTCAATTTTTAAACTAGATTTCTTCCTTTTTCTCACTGGTTTATATTCTGGACACTAATTCATTTGTTAATTCAATCAATATTTTTAATATTGATTAAATTGGATTTAACAAATCAATATACTTAGTTGCAAGAATGGTTGTAGGTGTTGGGAATGCAGCTATGAACAAAACAGACACAATATCTGCCCTCATGGAATTTACATTCTAGTGGGGGAAGGTAAAGAATAGACAAAATTAATAAGTAAAATAAATAAAACAATAGAGAGTAATAGATCCTATGGGAAAAAATGAACATGGAAGATGAATGAAGGGGCATGTTTTTATGGAAGTGGATAAGGAAATTGTTGAATTGCATTTTTTTAATTGCAATTTTATTTTTATTTTATTTTATTTTTTAAAAGATTTTATTTATTTATTCATGAGAGACAGAGAAAGAGAGAAAGAGGCAGAGACAGAGGCAGAGGGAGAAGCAGGCTCCATGCAGGGAGCCCGACCTGGGACTCGATCCCGGGTCTCCAGGATCAGGCCCTGGGCTGAAGGCGTCGCTAAACGGTTGAGCCACCTGGGCTGCCCTGAATTGCAATTTTAAATAAAGTTGTCTAGGGAGACCTCACTGAGAAAGTGACATTTGAGCAAAGACCCAAAGGTGGGGAGAATACAGGTAAACAGCAAATGCAAAGGCCCTGAAGCAAGAGTGTGCCTAGAAAGTTCTAGGAATAACAAGGAGCAGTGTGACTAAGCAGAGTGAGTTGCCGAGAGTAGTGGGAGAGAATTCTGTAAGGTGATGACAGCTAGAAGTGTAGAACCTCATAAGTTATCCTTCGTCAGTTAAATGCATCAAAAATATCTTCTCTCAATCTATGGCTTGTTTTTTAAGTTTTTTATGTTGTCTTAAAGTACATGCATTTTGAAATTTAATGTAGTTAAATGTATCTATCAATTCCTTTATTGTTCCTGCTGTCTGGTGTCTTAAGTAGTCATTCTTATTCCTTATTCCAAGCTCATAAAGATATTCTCCTATTTTCTTCTGAAAGAAGTCTTGCTTTCTAGTCCACTGTAGATTCTCGTGCAAGTAAAAAACACAGTTGAAACATTACTATGAGAAGAATGTTCTTATGATTCTCAACAGAGCAAAATGGTCAAAGGAGAGATCACAAGGGCTACCAGTAAAGTGATGGGGGTGCAAATGGAGAGAAAACAGGGAATCTGGAAGTAATTCTGAAGAAAATATTTTTTTTAATTTTTTTTTTATTTATTTATGATAGTCACAGAGAGAGAGAGAGAGGCAGAGACACAGGCGGAGGGAGAAGCAGGCTCCATGCACCGGGAGCCTGATGTGGGATTCAAACCCGGGTCTCCAGGATCGCGCCCTGGGCCAAAGGCAGGCGCCAAACCGCTGCGCCACCCAGGGATCCCAATTCTGAAGAAAATATTAATAACGTTTGTTGACCAATTAGATACAGAGAAATTAGGAGAAAGGAAGAAAGCACATGGCTTCGAAGTTTCAAGCCTGAGTGGCTGTGGTAAATGATGAGTTAGTTTTGTCATCCAGGATTGTGGTCACAGTGGGATATGTTAGGCAAGGGGGCTGGGCCTGGGAAGTGTAGTTGGTCGTTGTCTGCTTAGAGAGGATCTGGAGGGGGCACAAAGGAAGAGCAAAGATCTGAGCTTTGGGGATTTTTCTATTTACTTGGTGGAAGGAAGAAGAAGGGGAAAACATCTGAGAGGTAGGATAACCAGTACGGTAGGTTATAACTTTAATAAGGATTTTTTTTTTTTTTTTTACCGTATGATGTGGGTCCTATTGGCCCAACGCATTTGAGTTCTCTCATAGGTATGGCTGTGTTTTGTTTCTCTGGCAATCTTCGAAGCCCACAGAACAATTCTGGTGTCACAGGGTAGCACTTAAAACGCACTCCTCCCTGGACGTGGTGGAGACGCCCCCGGTCCGTCGGGTCTCTCCCTGCAGTTCCGCAGGTTGGCCGCAGGGGGCGAAATCTGCGGCGGCCTGGAAAACCGGCGCGGGCGCGAGGCGCCGCTCTCTCTCGGGTCAGGCTCTCGGCTCTCGGCTCCGCTCCCGGCTCCCGGCTCCCGTTGCTCTGCGCGGAGCTGTTCCCCCAAACGACGCGCAGCCGAGGACGGTGGGTGAGGACGCTGGAGGCAGAGTCGTCGGATCCGCCCGCAGTCCGCAGCCCCACTGAGCCCGGAGTCCGCCGGGATGGAGCCGCCGCTCTCGGTTGGAGCCCAGCCCCTTGCAGTATCCGCCTAAGGGAAGGGGGAGGGGAAGCTAGCAAGGTGGGGTGGTGGTGGTGGAGTGGGGGTCGGGGGGAAGTGCAGGACGTGGTGGAGTGATTAGGGGGCGGGCGGGCCCAGAGGACAAGCCGAGCGGGGGAAGGGGGCCCGCGCGGGAGGCGATGCCTTGGGCAGTGGGGAGGGCAGGCAGAGGGGTGGGAGCCTCCCTCTACCCCGCACCGCGCCACTTCTCCCTGGCCGCGCATCTGGAGGAGACCCTTGACTAGTGCCTGCATACTATCGAGGGTATGGAGATGAAGGGTACTCTCCGGGAGCCCTGCGCCCTGACGCTAGCCCAAAGGAACGGGCAATATGAGTAAGTAACCACCTGATTCCCACGGAGGAGGGGAGCCTGCCATTACCTCCCAACCCCAAACCGCGACAAGCCACCCATCCTCCTCCCCCTGAAGCCGTGTGGGCAACAGGTTCAGGCACAGGTGTGAAGTGCGAGTGCTGTAGCCTTGGGGTTTTGTCCCCAACTTCCAAGTCGCCAGATCGCTCCTGGCAGTGTGGCTTAGTGGAAGGACTCAACAGGCGGGCGTTGAAGCAGGAAGCCTGGATTTTTAGTTCCTGTCTCTGCAACTGACATGTGTTGTGTAACCTTGGGCAAGTCAGTAATGCTTTTGGGCCTTGGTGTCCTCATCAGTTAAATAAAAACATTAACTGCCTTTGCCTTATAGGCTTTGAAGTTGTAACTGGAAGAATAATAAATGCAAAAGTGGTTTGCAAAAAGTAAAAGTATTATAGAAACGCTTGGTTGTTAACCTTACAGAAGTGCCTTAACCCCAGTCAACTGGTTCCTCCAGTCTCCCCACCCCCTTATTACACTTGCTTGAAGGCATTTACATTAATTCAGTAATGGTTTAGTGTAGGCCAGTAAGTGCCTCACTTACTGACTTGACTGATAGAAAAAGTAATGAAATGTGTAGAAATATAAACAACCTTTGGCACTTTATCAGTGTGTGTTATCTTCCACTCTGCCTTGCATACAGAAGCTCAGTAAATACTGTTGACTGATTGAATAAAAGATTATTTTGAAAGGCTATCACTTTAGCTGCTGATCTCACTCCCTTTCCACTAATGCCTTATCTTAAAAGTATCCATGGTGACCATTACATATCATAGACCCTATTCCTGTGTGTCCAAGCCACCTGCCTTGGTTGTTGATTGGTTTCTCGACATCAGAGTTTAAAATTCGTTGATCATTTAAATCCTGTCTTCTCCCAACGTTGGATTAGGCCTAAAAGCAATTGTTCTCACTCTCTGCTTTTAGATCATCCAGACTGATTGTGTCTATGCTGTCTAATTAACACAGAAGAAATTCCTAACTAACTAACCTAGCCTGCCCTTTTCTGAGACTCTTGATCCCACTCTAACTGGACGCCAATTGGGCCTATGAAGTAGCTCTTCCCTAGGTCCTATTCTGTCAGTTGTTAGTGTGGTAAATTCATGTTGTTTTTCCCAGATTTCATCAAATCCTGGAAGACAGATTTAATAGTAAATGCAACAGAAAAGTGAATTGAAAAGTGGAATACCAATGCTACTTCCAAAGGCTAGAATGAGATGGAGAGATGTGACCTTTGGATAAATCAGTAAATTTTTTGCACTTTGGTTTCCTCTTCTGTAAAAACAAAATGAGGAGGATTAAATAAAATTCTGTGGTTGAGAAGACCGCAGCCTAGGATGTGGTTCCTTGATTTGATAGGTTTAGAGCTCTAGTTAGCTATTACAGAAGTGAGCAGCTGGCCTTGAGATAAATGCTTCGTTCTATCTGGCCTCCTGTACTTGGAGAACTTTTAAACTTGGAGTGGTAGCTCTCTTATTTGTGTCCTCTTCACAAAGAAATCAAAATCTTATGTTCCATTTCTGCTAAGGCACGAGGGTATAGCAACTACTAAGACTTAATGGCTTTGGTATCTGCCAGGTACTCTTCTAAGCACTTGCCATGAATTACTTCATTTAACTCTCATGTGAGGGTTTCTGTGAAATTATAATATTCTCATCATCATCCCCCTTTTCTAGATATAGGAATTGAGGCACAGAGAGATTAAGTCTCTTGTTCACAGGAAGTAGCATACCTGAGATTCGAAGCCATGTAAAATTTCAGAATTACACTGAGAAGTTTCTTTTGAAATCATTTGTTGGGGACACCTAATACTGTCATACCGTCTATAATCCTCAGATTCTTGTCTCATGGATACCTTCCCTGACTTGCGTTCTTCTCAGAACTTTTTTTACTTTTGGTCTTTTTATCCCAGAAATTGAAGCCTGTTATAATCTTTGGTTCTGTAGTTCCTGCTGTCAACCATTGGAGAAATTTGGTTGAGGGAATAAAATTATAATTAAAAATTAGGGTTTTTTTTTTTTGAGATAGAGAGTCAAACAGTATTCATTTTTTTCTAAGGAAAATGGGTTTTGATGCCACCTGTTGTTTCATCTTTAACATTCCTTGAACAAAGTAAAGTATTTCTTATGGATAATGCTGAGTCCACATTCACAATTTGTTACTCTTTTCTGTTTAACAACTACCAAATTCTAACTCTATTTTTTTTGCCATATACCTATTATTTTTCATCTTCCTGTTCTGAAAGTAATGATTATATTTAGGAAGAATTTTTATACTTATTTTTAGCCCTATTCTTGTTGCAATTTATTTGGTGACTAACACATAGCAGAAATTGGGGAATTGACTTAAATTCCAAGTTTATTTTTGTTTTGTGATGGATTTTGGGGAAGTTGCATTTTTAAATTGAGGCATAATTGACATTATATTAGTTTCAGGTGTACAACATAATGATTTAATATTTGTATATATTGTAAAGTGATCACAATAAATCTAGTTAACATCCATTATCACACAGTTACAATTTTTTTCTTATGGTAAGAATTTTAAAAATCTACTCTCTTAGCACCTTTCAAATATACAATACAGTGTTATTGACCGTTGTCACCATGCTGTATATTACATCCCCATGATTTATTTATTTTATAATTGGAATTTTGCACCTTTTGACCTCTTTCATCCATTTAACATACCCCCCCCCCCAACAACCGCTGATCTGTTCTTTGTATCTGTGATTTCAGGGATTTTGTTTTTGTTCTTAGATTCTACATATAAGTGAGATCATATGGTATTTGTCTTTCACTGACACATTTCACTAAGAATAATGTCCTCAAGGTCCATCCATGTTGTCTGTTTCATGATGGCTTTTATTTTTTAAAGACTTTATTTATTTATTCATGAGAAAGAGATAGAGAGGCAGAGACACAGGCAGAGGGAGAAGGAGGCTCCACACAGGAAGCTCGATGCGGGACTTGATCCCAGGACTCCAGGATCACGCCCTGAGCCAAAGGCAGACACTCAACTGCTGAGCCACCTAGGCGTCCCTCATGATGGCTTTTAACAGTACAATTGTCGAAGTTTTACTGCTAATGTCCAATACTTTATTTCTCATCTTCATTTCTTTGAGATTTATATTGGTTTGTGTTCTTTTTCTCCAAAGTAAGCTCTTCTTCCTTCACTCTTGCCTTGTCAGTCTTTATCTAGTTTCTGATATTCATCTGGGTTTATAGAACTTTTTGCTCAACTCATGAACTTTGTGGGCTGAAAGGAACCTGCCCAAGGGCTCCTGGGTGGTTCAGTTGGTTAAGCATCTAACTCTTGATTTCAGCTCAGGTCATGATTTCATGGGTCCTGAGATTGAGCTCCATGTCCAGCTCTGCCCTCAGTGGGGGAATCTGCTTGAGATTCTCTCTCTTCCTCTCCCTCTGCCCCTCCTCCAACTCATGTGCACATGTTCTTTCTAAAATAAATAAATGAATCTTTAAAAAAGGAGCCTGCCCCATATTCTTCTAGTCACCTAAAAATATGAACTCATGCAAATTAGACAAGCAGAATCAGAGCAGAAGGACAGCATTAATATTTTTATTTCCCTTAGTTTGTCTAAGCAATTCCTTTCTCCATGATATCTCCTTTAAAGTTAACACATTTGAAAAATTCATAAAGCTAAAATGCATAAAGCTGAAAAATTATTAAATAATTCATAAAAATTCATTCATAAATATATATATTGTGAAATTATCACAATAAATCTAGTTAACATCCATCACCACACAGTTACAAATTTTTTCTTGTAAGAATTTGTAAAATCTATTCTCTTAGCACCTTTCAAATATACAATACAGTGTTATTGACAGTAATCACCGTGCTTATTTATTTATTTTAATCACCCATGACTTATTTATTTTATAACTGGAAGTTTATAGACAACAAACTAGAAATAAAACCCTTCATAAACAACAAACTAGAAATAAAACCCTTCAAACAGTGACATTCTTTAATGCCAGATTGAACAAATTATGTTAAGAAATTTATCTCTTTGTAGTTTAAACTGGCTCATTTATTCAACCAATATTTATCGAGAATCTACTAGCAGGAGGCAAAACAGTATAATAGGGTCTTTGTTTTCAAGGAGCTCAAATCAGTGAGGGAAATAAGTATAACTGCAATGGAGGGTATAAATACTGTATTAAAGGGGCAAAGAGGATCATGGTACTGGTTCCTCTTTGGGGAATTAGGAGAAGCTGTTAAGAGGAGGTGATATTTGAGCTAGGTCTCAGGGAGAAAAGAAGAGTGTTCCTGGCAAAAAGAACCACCTGAAGACTGCTTGATTTGGGGGAGCTAGGAGATGTTCAGAATGGTTGTTTACCAGTAGGTCATATCTCGAATCTGGGCCACTAAGGATAAGTACTAAATGAAAATTAATGTATCATGGGATCCCTGGGTGACTCAGTGGTTGAGCATCTGCGTTTTGGCTTGGCGTGATTCCAGGTCCGGGAATTGAGTCCCACATGGGGCTCCCTGCGAGGAGCCTGTTTCTCCCTCTATGTCTCTCTCTCTCTCTCTCTCTCCCCCTCCCCTCCCCCCTCCCCTCTCCTCTCTCTTCTCTCTCTGTCTCTCATAAATAAATAAAATCTTTAAAAAAATTATTTCAGGAGTACATAGGAATTTAGAAGTCTTTTATTTCATACTGTGTGGGGAGGGCAAATTCAGTCATGTTTACCTAGAAATACCAGCATGAAGTTGGAAACCAGAGTAAAAACACAAGGAATATAAAGGCACTAGTTATGATATCTGCTACCTTGTTGGTCATGGGTTATTGTAACTAATCCAGCTGGCTGGGCACCTCTTCTTACTTCTCTCTCTCTCTCTCTCTCTTTTTAAAGAATAGACACTCTTGGTTTTTATTTATTCATGAGAGACACAGAGAGAGAGAGAGAGGCAAAAGGAGAAGCAGGGTCCCTCCGGGGAACCTAATGTGGGACTTGATCCCAGGACCCTAGGAACACGACCTGAGCTGAAGGCAGATGCTCAACCACTGAGCCACCCAGGCATCCCTCTTCTTACTTATCCATGAACCTGTATACTTGTTTGAAGAGATAGAATCATTTTTTGATAAAAAGTCATGGGAATATAATCTGAAAGCTAATTTATGAAATTTCTAATTCATTTATTCAACAAACTTTAGTGAGTGCTAAGTGTCAGGCACTGTGTTAGGTGCTAGAAATACTATGGTGAAAAGACAACTGTAGTCTGCCCTCATGGAGTTCACACTTAGCTACTTTTCACTCTGGTATTCATACTCTAAAGATGAATGCACTGTAATTCTTGCTTTTAAGATCATAAACTGTTTAGGGCATAGACTGCTATATATGGCATAGGACAATGTGGGTATCCAGATATTGATCATTACTAATATCCTCTTAGATCTAGAGTAATTTCTAGCTGTCATGATGCTCAGATCCAGGGAATGAGATACAGTAAGTCTAATGAATATGGACTAGATATGTGTAACAACACAGCAATATATTTTGTTGCTAAATGTTTGAGTTTTTCAGTAGCTATTCGTTGATGCTTTCTTCTGTTTCCTAGGCTAATAATCCAGTTGCACGAGAAGGAACAGCTTGTTCAAGAGGTCATTCCTATAAATAGCAACTTCAAATGTGTTCAAGGTACTAGCTTTAATTGCCTAGCTAGTTTTACAGTGTTTTTCCTTGGTCATTATTACATTATGTAATACCATACATATTTAAATTTGTCACTGCACATAACATGAAATGTATTACCCTTTGCATAAAGTGATTACAATACTAAGCTACCATTGAGAAGATGGTAAATGCTTTGTGAGTGTTGAAGGGTTGCATTGAAATATGTATATAGTCTCATCTACTTCCCTGACTGGGAGTTAGAGATGTATGTAGTCTGTTATCTGTGTAGGTTGTCTTTTATGCTTATGGACCTTTATGTGGATTTAAATGACATTCTTGGGTTTAAAAAACACACTGCTCATTGTAAAGTATCAAGGTCACTTGGATTCATACACATTCAGCATTTTCTCCCCACACAATTTGAAATTAAAACATTTGGCAACAAGTTTTACTACATTTTAATACCTTACACTCAATTGTGCTGATTCTCAGACCTTGACATTGGTGAATCATAAGAAAATAGACTCCAAGGAGGAAATACTTGGCTTCCTGCCCTCAAATTTGGGGACAAAGAACAGAAAATCTGTTGTTTCATCTGCTACAATGAGACTCAAAATTTGGGAGGTTTGTGTGGGAGGTATTGCTTCTGTTATCTCACATTGCTCTAAAAGGGAATTGATAATTGGAGAACAAATGCATTATGTTTCTAGTGGGTTCATTGGCTTCATCAGAAAGAAACATTCTGTATCAGCTGTAGCTTCTTGAAAAACTTGAATCTTACCTTGTGTGGATTTTTTTGTTAATTTACATTGAACTTTTTTTTTACATTGAACTTTTTTTATCATAAAAGTAATACATATATCTGTAGAAGGTTTGGAAAGAACAGAAAAAGTATAAAGAAAATAAGTATATTCTCATCCTTCAGAGGTAAACACTGAACATTTTCCTTTTTCTACACATGTAACTTTTAGGGCGGGTAGAACTCATACAATATGCAGTTTTTTGTGTGTTCTGCATGCCCTCATATTATGATTGCTTTTCCATGCTATTGATAGGCATATATTATGCCATTTTATGAATAGTCCATAATATATTTATTTCTGTGTTTGACATTTGGGTGTTTTTTTTTTTTTTTTGCTAGTTTAAATAGTAATGTGATGAATATCTCTATACATAAATCTTCTTGCGCATCTCTCGTTAAGATTTATTCCTGTAAGTAGAAATGCTAAATGGGTATGACTTTTTAATACAATATATATTAAGAATTTAAAATACTTGCAATGAATAGCATCCACATTGTGTAGAAGAATGAGTTTATAGCCATTTAGCTTCCCCTGTGTGAAAGGGACATATTGAATGAGGCATCTGCATGTCATAGTAAGTTGCTGTGGTCATTTCACTTTTCATGGTGGTAGCACCCTTTATTACATACTAGCTCTTTAAGAAAGAGAAAAGCCAAAGAGCACAACCTTAGGTTTTAGTATACTATTAACTATACCTTTTTGTACTATTTCTACAGTCTCCTTTACCCTATTTCTCTTAGTATTCTTTTTAATAAGAAATAGATAGTAGATTGTTAGATTGTAATCTAAGAAAATGTGTGTACATATAGTAGTTCCCCATAACAAAAGAAATGGTTACTTCCTTGAGTTTTCATATCCTTTCTGTTTCTCAACCTGTGCATCTATTTTGATAAGTCTATAAATACTTGGGTTTTAAAGAATTAAAGTTACTGAAGAATAGTAGGGAACTTATAGTACTTATGTATTGATGCACTATTGTCCCTTGCTTCATCATGCTAGTGAGAATATTGAGGCTATTTTTAAATACTAGACAATTTAACTCCTTGCCAGTTGCTACTGTAGTAACTGAATAATGGGGCCAAATATACTATCCAGGCTTGTGAGGGAGCTAGAAAAGGTTGAGACTACTCCATCTGGTAGATCCAGGCTAATCCTAATGAGCCAGTACCCATAGTTCATCTGGCCAGGAGGGTCGTACAGGTTCTGTTGGCCAAATTCAGGGAAGTCAGAGAGGAAGAGATGGGTTGCATGTAGACACTGGAGGTAAGGAAGGTAGTCCAGGAGAGCCAGCTGGGAGAAAAGAGAACTCTGAACTCAGAGACTGTGCTTTGCCCTGTTTTATGCTTCCGCTTTAGGTGTGATAGGCCCGACCCCACATATTAATTGTAGCCTGAAGGTCAAGAAGTTTAGGTATTCTCTGATCCTAAACAGGGCAGAGGCAGAGGAAATGAGATCACTGGGTAGTTTTCAGAGACGAGATCTGGAGTTAAGAAAGTAATTCACTTCTGGGCCTTTGGGATCACTTCCCTTGGCTTTTATTTTTTTAGGTTTTTAAAAATTTATTCATTTTTAAAGGAGGGGGCAGAAAGCGAGGGAGCCCTATGTGTGGAGCTGGATGCTGGCTGGGCTCTGTCTCATGCCCCTGAAATCATGACCTGAGCTGAAATCAACAGTTGGATGCTCAACCAGCTGAGCCACCCAGATGCCCCATGGCTTTCTATAAGAATTATCTAGGGGCACTTGGCTGGCTTAGTCGGTAGAGCATGTGACTCTTGATATTGGTGTTATAATTCCTTTTTTAAAAGATTTTATTTATTTATTCATGAGAGAGAGAGAGAGAGAGAGAGAGAGAGAGGCATAGACACAGGCAGAGGGAGAAGCAGGCTCCATGCAGGGAGCCCGATGCGGGACTTGATCCCAGGACTCCAGGATCACGCCCTGAGCCAAAGGCAGATAGTCAACCACTGAGCCACCCAGGTGTCCCTAAGTATTATAATTCGAGCCTCACGTTGGGTGTAGAGGTTACTTAAAAACTAAATCTTTTCTTAAAAGATTTATTTTTTTATTCATGAGAGACACACAGAGAGAGAAGCAGAGATATAGGCAGAGGGAGAAGCAGATTCCTTACAGAGGGCCCAATGTGGGACTTGATCCCAGATCCTGGGATCATGCCCTGAGCTTAAGGCAGATGCTCAACTGCTGAGCCACCCACGCATCCCAAAGTCTTTTTTTTTTTTTTAAGAGTTAACTAAATGACACAGCTAGACTATATTAAATCAGTATATTATAGTTGAGGGGAATTAAACTCACCTTCACTTGGATTAACATCTTCTTATATTGCCTACTATTGTCATTCCTTGATTTACTTTGAGGTATTCCATTTGGTTATTTGTTCAGTTTAGTTTTCTTTTAGTTGAATTGCTCCTAATCTTTAGAAGCCAGTGCTTCCAAAATCCATTTTTAAGAATGCTAAAGAAAAAAGGAAAGGATTTTTTAAATGTTTTCTAAGACCTAGGAGTGGAGACTGAGAGAAGCAGTTATTTACTTAGGCATATACTTCTTTTAGTTGTAATGAATGGTTTTCTCTTCCCTGATCCTGGTCTTTCTTCTTTTCCCTCAGAAGCAGAAGAAACTCTTTTGATTGATATAGCTTCAAACAGTGAGTACTATTCTGAATGGAATTTATTTTCACTCAACACATATTTAATTGAATACCCACTATATTTAAGAACTCTTTTGGCACGTTTTTATTTTACCATCTTATCCTGTATTCTTCATTTTCTTAAGGCAGCCATACAAATTAACTTTGTCCCCCCAAAACATTTAGACTAAACATAAGAAAAATCAGGTGGCTGGCAAGAACCTTTAGAAGTTGAAGATGTGATCTGCTTCTCTAAAGCTGAACTTCTTTGAGCCATCAGTATTTTTGCCATTAGTTAAATCATTGCTGTGGAATTGAAATTATAGGAAGGGCCAGAAAATGTTCAAAGCACATAAGGTTTATGAGTGGTTTTATGTTTTTTTAAAAACTCCTGTAAAAAAATTTTTCTCACTCACTTTTTATTTTTGCATATTAAATCATAATGTTTTCCTTTATTCATTATATCATTTTGGGAGGCTATAGAGTCCCTCTTGTACTAGAGATGCCTTGCTTATCTTAGACTACTTTTTTTTCCTTAAAATAATTTTGGTCTTTTATTTAACTCTGTCACCTCAGGCATCCCTTTATCAGACAGAACATGGTCTTCTTTCTCACTGTTTCAGTTTTCTTATTTTTTATCTGTTTGAAGCAAATCATTATTGACTTTTTGTGCAAGCTGTTCTCTGTTTATCATCTAATTGTACTGCATTACAGGGAGGAGAAAATGGGCACTTGAATGCTACCTTGACTACTTGGTAGTTGCTATGGAAAAGAGTTTGTGACCACATGAATGTAAATCAAACTGCTTGCTTATCTCTTGATTGAGTCCTTGGATGAGTGGGGTGTAGCCCTTAGCTTGGGGCCAAGGGTTATACATAATTTTGTTTAGAAACAGTCCCTATCCTTGCCACTATTCATTTATATTTAACAGTTTAGGTAGGATTTTTCTGGTTTGGGTCTTATTATTCTTTTCTTTGCTCATGGATTCTTGAAATCTTAAGGGTTGATTCTGAAAAGCTAAATAAACCCAGCTGCTGCCTTGTGCAGGTATCCAAGAGAGCAAATAACTTGCTCTCTATGTCTTACTGTGCTTAGAAAGAAGGCAGAAACAGCACTGAAAAAGCAGAATTTGAGCCCCAGCAGTTCAGTGGTGACTGACATTGCTGTCGAAATAAGATGCCAAAATGTCCTGTTCTTGCTCTAGAAATAGATATTTGATCCAGAGCCGAAAAGTTAAACTGAACTGTGCCTTTTCTCTTATAAACACCTATTTATGGCACTAGTTCTATTGGTTTCTACTACATAGAAATTGGCCAGAGTTTGAGTTATTGGATCATAGCAGGTTAATAGTTGTGTAGCCACTTGAATACAATCCTTTGTTATTTCTCCCCATTTAGTAATGGTTGCAGTGAAACCAGATTTTATCTGTATCCTGGGGCTTCATACATAAACCTTTTTTTTTTTTCATACATAAACCTTTAAAGCACATGATGTGTTGCAGGAGGAAGGCCCTGGGTTTGCTAGGCAGGCCTGATTTTAATGTAAATATGTGTTTTCTTTTGTCTGGATCTTGATATTAAACATTAAAAATTTTTTCTGATTATTGATGTAATAAATATATCTTCATTATATACAATTTGGAAAATTGAGAAAAGTTTGAAGTATCAAATTAAAATTATGCTCCTGTAATCCAGAGACCACTACTGTAGTTAACATTGTTACATATCTCCTTCCAGTCTTTCATTTATATTTTTATATGTTTGGAATCTTTATATGTAACTTTTGTGCTATATTTTCATTTAACATTATATTGTGACCTTTTTCCATGTAATTTAAAATTATTTAAAAACATGATTTTTAAGAGATTTTATTTATTTATTCATGAGAGACACAGAGAGAGGCAGAGGGAGAAGTAGGCTCCATGCAGAGAGCCCAATGTGGGACTCGATCCTGGGACTCCAGGATCACACCCTGAGCCTAAGGCAGATGTGCTTAACTGCTGAGCCACCCAGGCATCCCTAAAAACATAATTTTAAATGACTAATATTTCACCATAGGTATGTGCCAAATTAAGACCTTTATAAAATTAAGACACTATCAAGGAACATGGTCTACTAACTTACTCATAGTCCTTGAGTTTTAGATATTTATCTTTTATCCAGCCACTTTATAGAATTATATTTTTAAATTTTGGGGGTGCTGTTTGTTTTTTTGGTTTTGATAGTCAGCCCTAGTCATCTACAAATAACAATTTTGTCCCTTTCTAGTACCTATAACTGTTAATTTTGCTTCATGTTTCATTATACCAATGGGAATTTTAAGACCAATATTAAATACTGATGATAATCCTTGTTTAGCTCCTATTTTCAGTAAGAATGCCTCAGGTGATGCTTCATTGTTGAGGACATGATTGCTTGTTGATTTTTTTTAAAATTTTTATTTATTTATGATAGTCACACAGAGAGAGAGAGAGGCAGAGACATAGGCAGAGGGAGAAGCAGGCTCCATGCACCGGGAGCCTGACATGGGATTCAATCCCGGGTCTCCAGGATCGCATCCTGGGCCAAAGGCAGGCGCTAAACTGCTGCGCCACCCAGGGATCCCTGCTTGTTGATTTGGTAGAGTATTTTAAGAACCATATTCAGAAACTGCATTTATTTCTAGTTTGTGTGTTTTTTTTTGTGTGTGTGGTTTTTAAAATCATAAATGTATATTCAATTTTATTATATGTCTTTACACTATTTATAGAGATGGTTATATTATTCCTTATTTGACCTGTTGATAGAATATATTATACTAATTTCCTAATATTAAATCCTTCATTATTTATTCATTACTTAACAAGGATTTGTTGAGTGCCTTGTTTGCCGGGACTGTTCTAAGTGCTGCAAAATCAGTAGAGAACAACGTAGATCAGATTGATGCTCCTGCTTTTGTTCTTGCTTCTGTGCTGTTTGGTACTAGATGTCTATAATCCATTAATTGATACTATAAAATATAAATACCTTTTATATACTAGGCACTGTGCTAGGCTCTAGGCATATATCAGAAAGCAATGTAGTCATGTTACATCATGAATCAGTTCAGTAAACAGGCTTTGAACGGATAGGCATAGATTCTTACATAATTGCAGTTTTGGCAAATGCTATCAAAGAGAAATACAGTTTGTAAGATGGTAGTCAGGGAAGGCCTCTTTAAGTGACATTTAAATTGAGACCAGAGGGGCTAAGCAAGAGAGAGGTAAAAATGGGGGGAGAGAAAACTATGCCGGGTAAAAGGAACCACATGTATAAAGATCCCAAATTGGGTAAATATGTTGGTACTTTCTTTGAAATGAAAGAAGGTCAGGGTGGTTGGAACAAAGCTTAGGCATCAAGTTAGGATAGGCTAAGGCCAGATCCAGTGGGATCTTATAAGCCATGTTAAGGAATCTCGATTTTTACATTTAAAAAATGGGAAGAATATGAAGGATTTTATACCAGGATGTCATCATTTGCATGGAAGCCAGTTAGGAGGCTGTCAGAAGTTTAAGCTAGGGGGGAATCGAGGTGGCTCAGTCAGTTGGGTGTCTAACCCTTGATTCTGGCTCAGGTTGTGATCTCAGGGTCGTAGGATCTGGCTGCATAGCCTGTGGGCTCAGTGGGGAGTCTGCTGGAGATTCTCTCTCTCTCCCTCTGCCTCCCCCCAGCTTGTGCACACACTCTCTCTCATTCTCTATAATATAAATATATTTTTAAAAAAGTTTAAGCTAGAGAATAGGAGTATGGTGGCAGTATAAATGGAGAGAAATGGATGGATTTGATAAGTGTTTTTGTAGGTTAAATCAATGGATTGGTTTAGACATGGGAGTGAGTTTAAGAGAAGTGTCAGAGGTGAATCTTAGGTTACTGGCATGAATGTGGATGATGATACTATTTTCCAAAAATAAGAACATTGCAGGAAGAATGAGTTTTCCTTTGAAGGAGTCATGAATTCAGTTTTGGCTATGTTTAGTTTGAGATTGCTTTGAGACATTTGAGTGTAGATGATAAATTGGCAGTTGAATGTATGCATCTGAAACTCAGAAGAAAAGTCTGGACCACTAGTGCATAGATGGTATTTGAAACCATGAAAAATGATGTGATTGAAAATAGAGCTGTGCTGGGGCCCCTGGGTGGCTCAGCAGTTGAGTGTCTGCCTTTGGCTCAGGGTATGATCTTGGATCCCGTGTCAGGGGATCCAGCCACACATCAGGCTCCCTGCAGGGAGCCTGCTTCTCCCTCTGCCTGTGTCTCAGCCTCTCTCTGTGTCTCTCATGAATAAATAAATAAAATATTTTTTAAAAAAGAAAATAGAGCTGTGGCATCAGATATGGTAGTTACTAGTTCCATGTGCCTGTTTAAGTTAATTAGAAATAAAATTAGAAGTTCACTTCCTTAGTCACACTAGTCACATTTCAAGTACTCATTAGGCACATATGGTTATTGGTTACCATATTGGACAATGCTGATACCAAGTGAGTAAAAGGTTTTAGATTGAATTGTAAGGAACCCTGCTTTTTAAAGGTTAGCTAGAGGAGAAGATACCTTTTGCAAAGGGCATTAAAAAATTAGTGATCAGGGATCCCTGGGTGGCGCAGCGGTTTGGCGCCTGCCTTTGGCCCAGGGCGCGATCCTGGAGACCCGGGATCGAATCCCACATCAGGCTCCCGGTGCATGGAGCCTGCTTCTCCCTCCGCCTGTGTCTCTGCCTCTCTCTCTCTCTCTCTCTATGACTATCATAAAAAAAAAAAATTAGTGATCAAAGAGAGAGGCAAACTAAACAAGTACAGTATCATAGAAGCTTTCAGGAAAGATTATTCAAGAAGTGGTCAACTATTGATTTCTGCTGATAGGTCTAAGAT
The DNA here is from genome assembly GCF_018345385.1 of Vulpes lagopus. NCBI lineage: Eukaryota > Metazoa > Chordata > Mammalia > Carnivora > Canidae > Vulpes > Vulpes lagopus. Next base: position 100,721,150 of record NC_054848.1, read on the forward strand.
GACTGAAGAGGATCCATTGGATTTAGCAATTTGGAGGTTATTGGTGACCTTAACAAAGATATTTTAGGGCATCCCAGGTGGCTCAGCGGTTTAGTGCCACCTTCAGCCCAGGGCGTGATCCTGGAGACCTGGGATCGAGTCTCAGGTTGGGCTCCCTGCATGGAGCCTGCTTCTCCTTCTGCTTGTGTCTCTGCCTCTCTCTCTGCACCTCTCTGTGTCTCTCATGGGTAAATAAATAAAATCTTTTTAAAATTTTTAAAAAACAAAGATATTTTAGAAGGGTTGTGGGAGCCAAGTCATGTTGGAATAGATTAACGAGAGAAATGGGAGGTAAGTAGTGACTGTTTTTTTTTTTTTAAAGTTTTACCGTGGAGGGGTATGTAGAGATGGACTGGAGTTGGAAGGAAATATGGGATCTAGGAAGGTTTTTTTGTTTTTAAATAGGGAAGAATTATTATTTATTTTTTATTTGAGAGAGAGATAGAGAGCGAGTGAACACACAAGTGGGTGGAGGGGCAGAGGGAGAAGGAGAAACAGACTCCCTGTTGAGCAGGGAGCCTGATGTTGGGCTCAATCCAAGGACCCTGGGATATCATGACCCAAGCTGAAGGCAGCCACTTAACTGACTCAGCCACCTAGGTACCCCTAAAATAGGGAAGATTTAGACCACAATTTAATTTAATGCTAATGGGAAGGAGTCTGTGAAAAGGAGAGGTTAAAGATACTGAAGGGAGGTGTCTAGGGAATGATTACGAGTTTAAGATTCCTGAAAGAATCGGAGGGGTTATAAGTCAAAGAGGTGGTGGCCTTTGATAGAAGGACTCCTCTTCCTTATATCAAAAGGGAAAGGAGAAGTTGAGAACAAATACAGGTAGGTTTCCATGTGATGGCTTCCATTTTCTCTGAAGCATGAAGTGAAACAATCCGCTTGGAATGAGAGGATTTGAGAAGAGGGATCCAAAAATTGAGGATAAATGAGGAGATGGGAAATGGTTGTTCCAGATAGTAGTGGGAGACTAGTTGACTGTAGAAACTTAGATGACTTTCTATCATAGAGGGCCCAATTGAGGTTTATAATCAGTTTATAATAATAGGTGTGTGTGTGTGTGTGTGTGTGTGTGTGTGTGTGTACTCTCTGGAGTAAGCTGGATTTCTGAGGGTTGAAAGTTAACCAGGTAGGCACTGTGGAGGAATAGTAGGGTGATAAGGCACTTCTGGGCTTTTGCAGCAGAGTTTAATGATGACATCTGTTTGACAAAATAGGAAGTGAAAGCAGGAGTGAGCAAATGGATACTAAGAAAGTAGAGGGATCAATGGGCTGGAGGTTCCCATATGGGCAAATAAGCTGAAAGTAACAAGTCAGAGTGGGATATTTGGATTAGAGATTTATGAGGTGATGGTGTTTCTGTGATGAAAAGGTTCAGGGTATAACTAAGGGAATCCCTGTAGGGATCGAAGGTCTTGGTGGCTGAGATGGTGGGGCAGGGTCATTGGATGAAGAAGTTTAAGATATTGACTGTCTTTTCTGGGCGAATTTGGAAGGGACCCAGATTTAAGGCAAGAGTCTGAGTGGAGAGGAAGTCTTATGAGTCAGGTATGGAATCCTGGATTCAGAAGTTTTAGGGAAGATGGTACATGATCTCATGGAAGGAGGGAAGGGAAGAAGCCAGTATAGCCCAATGGGTGAACCTAAAAGGAGAAAGGATTTGTCCTGAGGGAGAAGAGAATGGTCTGGAGATGGCATTAGGACAAATAAGGACACCAGTCTTAAGTTCCATCGGGAGTGAGAGACCATAAACAGCATTCAGGGACCAGCCACTTGACAGGTGGCTCTTTGATTTTCAGTTTGGATGCACATTAGAATCACCTGCGGAGTATTTTTAAAAATTACCAGTACTTGGGCCTCATCCCCTGAGATTTTGCTTTATTGGGCTGGGGTGGGACCCAAATGTCTATTTCCTAAAAATGCCTCTGATAATTCTAATACACTCATAGTTGACAATTACTGAGAGATGCAGGGAATGTTCAGAGAAGTTTGAGGATATAGGAGTGTTTGCTGATCACAAAGAGGCTAGGGGGTTTTGGAAGGAAGAATAATAGAAGGTTGGGTCATGGAGTAATTTGTCCTCTTTCCCACACAGCATGGTGAGAGAACATCCAGTGTTATTTTGTAAGCAATTTCTGGAATTTTCTTTTAAACGAGTCAGTGTATTTTTTATATTTGCTAAAATATATCTTTCAAGGATTGTGGGAGAAAGAGAATATGTGTTCTTGTTTAAGTTTCTATCAGATAGAAACTGATCTTTTCTTTTCTTTTTAATATAAGTTATCTGAGAAAGGGAGGACTACTGGTACCCTGAAGGAGGTTTTCCCTGTATCTTCAAGGCTGTGATAATTGACAGCCTTTATTTATGCCCTTTGTTTTTTTCTTCTCCCTCACTAATTTTCTTATCTGTGATCCACCTGAGTGCCATATTTTTCATATTTTTCTCTATTTTTTATCTTTTCTAATCACTAAATCTGTGAAGGTAGAAACATAAGGAAATGCAAAGGAAGAAGAGAGATTCAGAAGTTGATTTCCACCATAAGAAATTAGGATTTTCATTTCATTTTCTCATCTCTTTGTCATTTCAAGTGTGAGGGAGTCCGGTTCAGCAGTCGCCTATTAAATGCCTTCTGTCTGTGAAGTCTGACAGCATTGTCACCAGTAAAGTCACCAACCATCCTGGTTTGCCTGGGACTTTCCAGTCTTAGCTTTGAAAGTCCCAAGTCCTGAGAAGCCCTTCAGTCCCAGACAACCCTGGGAGATCATCAAAAGTATTGTGTTGGATTACCTGTATGTGCAGCCTGCCTCTTGCTCTTGCTCTCAAAGAGCTTATGGTTTCCAGGGGCATGAGAAAGCAATATAGGTACTAAGTCGGTAAAAAAAAAAAAAAAAAAAAAAAAAAAAAAAGAATGTAAACAAGTATGTAGGTTTCCTGGATCACCATATCCAGATGATTGATACAAATCATAACTAGGGCATCAGAAAAAGGGATACAGTATGTTATATACATAACAAACTAAAGTCCTAGATCGCTTTGCTGCTAATTACACTGTTTTCCAATTGGCTGTGCTTGAACCAGACCACTCCTGATCATAGGTCGTTATATTGCTTTTGTACATTTTTCCGAGACATGCATTTTTTACTTGAGGTAATGAGGTATAGATGCTTCTTTTTAGAATAATTCAAAAACAATCCTACCATTCTTTTCTTTTTTAATTAGTTTGTAAATTCAATCGCTTCCATACAGTCTGTACCTAGGAGCAAACCATCTTGTTTTCTTTATTCCCTTTATGCTTCAGATACTCTTACTATGTGATCTGGATTTGAAATGGTAGGAATATCCAGCTAGGAGATGGGAGGATGATGGTTGGGGAATTGCCCTTTTGTTAGAATTTAGTCCCTACATTGACATTGGAGAAAGATATCAGAACATAGGAACACTGATTTTTTTTAATTTTTTATTTATTTATGATAGTCACAGAGAGAGAGAGAGGCAGAGACATAGGCAGAGGGAGAAGCAGGCTACATGCACCAGGAGCCCGACGTGGGATTCGATCCCAGGTCTCCAGGATCGCGCCCTGGGCCAAAGGCAGGCGCTAAACCGCTGCGCCACCCAGGGATCCCAGGAACACTGATTTTAGTATGTATCATACCACTGTAATTGGGCTGCTCCTTGACACAGTTAATCAGCCCTTTAGATTTTTCTCCCTGTATTGTGTCCTCCACCACCTCCACACCAAATCCCCTGATCCTCTAGACATATTTCCTACATTAGAGATCTTAGAATATTTGTGATCTGGACCTTTTCCTGTTAAACTGATAAGTTGAGAGTATGACCCCAAGAAAGTATGTATTCCATAGATATATGTGTGTGGATTTCACTTCTTTTTAGGTGGCTGCAAAATTCGGATTCAGGGGGACCGGATCAGAGAGCGGTGCTTTGAAATTCCTGATGAGGAACACTGCTTGAAGTTCCTCTCAGAGGTCCTTGCTGCTCAGGAAGGTAACTCAAGACTCAGCAGTTTTCTTTCTGTTCTTTGAGTGGCAGTGAAATGCTGACATGCTGACTCAGAGGCAAGCAGCCATTAACAAAGTACCTTACCCCTTCTGTCTTCGGTGCTGAACTTTCTGCCTTCAGGAATGAACCCAGGATTAGGTTAGGAAACAAGTCTACTCAGCTATAAGGACACTGAGCCATTTTCTAGAATCTTCAGTGTCATGGCATGGACAACTTAATGAAGACTATATGATCCCAGATGATCCCAGAGTTGCCCTCATTTTCTTAGTCTCTTCCTTTATATTCAAGAATGCTGCCTTTGAGGAGTGCTGAGTGAATTTTGGTTATGGTAAATTCCATTCAATGAAGGGCTGTCATGAAAGCAACCCATGTAACATCCCCTGTTTCTGACAATCACTCTTATCTCTCTAGCTCAGTCACAACTTCTTGTTCCAGAGCAAAAGGACTCATCTAGCTGGTACCAGAAATTAGACACTAAGGACAAACCTGTTTTTTCAGGTACTGGAACGATTCTCTTTTGCCTGGTTGCTATGATCATTGAAGAGTAAATAGATTTTATCTAGACAGATAAGATAAAATGGATTAATGTCAATCCCAGACACCTTCTCCTGTTAAGTGGTTTTACTGAGTCCATGCCCACTGACTACTGTTCATTCCTGATCATTTCTGTGGCATGTTAGCTCCTCAGGAGCCTGCTTAGCAGTGTGGTAAAAATTTCAGGCTCCAGGGCCTAACTGCTTGCTAGTTATGTATGACCTTGGTCAATTTACTCAACAATGCTGAGCTTCCATTTCTTTTTCTGTAACTTGGGAAGATTTTTAATAATGCTGGCCTTGTGGGGTCTTTGTGATGATTAAAAGAGATAATGATAAAATCCCTTATTATCAGTCATTATGCTAAGTCTTCAATAAATGTTAGCTGTTATTCAGATTACAAACTAATGTAACTTGCTATTGTTCTAGTTAATATGTCAAGTCCTTCAGGATATCCTTATGTTTGGTAATGCCATTGAGCAAATAGTGATCAAATAAAACCACTGATCAAAGTAAAGCTCTATCTTGAATAAGTTGAATATTATTTTTATTTTTCCCCCTTTGACTCTGGGTTATGTGTACTTTAGGGCTTCTTGGATTTGAGGATAATTTTTCATCTATGAATTTGGACAAGAAAATTATTTCACAAAATCATCCTACAGCAATTCATCGGGAACCCCCGCCCCCACCCCCTTCAGTGAACAGAATGTAAGTCCTATGTCAAAACATATTTCCCATTTCGGAGACCTTTTTATTATAAGGCAGTTTCACTTTTGAAATTCTCATTTATTTGCTAGGCTTCCACGTGACAAAGAAGGTTCTAACAAGGAACAACCCAAAGTGACCAACACCATGAGAAAGCTCTTTGTACCAAATACCCAGGCTGGGCAGCGGGAGGGTCTCATCAAACATATCCTGGCAAAGCGAGAGAAAGAGTATGTCAACATTCAGACATTCAGGTTAGTTTCTTTTCTACCAACTGAGGTATGGCAAACAATGGCCATTTGTTATTCAAGGTATTAATTAGCTTAATAAAGAATAAAAGCTTAATAAAAGGAATGGTCAACTAGCTCAAGCCCCTGTCTCTATATTAGTCAATAATATACATATTCAACATAATGCAAATGCTACAATTTCCCTTGGATTTTCTATCTACTAATAATACTGTGTCTACTAATGGTACTAGCCACTCAGAACTAAATCAAGCTCACATGGATTAGAGAATTGTCTCCTAGCACATTCCTTAAGCAAGTGTGTTTATCTTTCTGGTCTGCTGAATTTTTTTTACTAATATTGGAAGATTAATGTCTGCCATTACCACTAGCTTAACTGACTTAGTACAGAAAATTTTACCCAGTCCTCTTGATTGAGAGATCTTAGATTCTTTGTATCATATTTTTCATTTCACCTTTACTTCTTGCATCTTCTGGACCAGGTGTGTGCGGTGTGGCATGGCGCATATTCTGGTGTGCAAAGCAGCAACATTTCTCTTGTTATTTGTGAACAGCATGTACCCTTAATAGTCTAAGATTCCAGCCCCATCTGCTTGCTATCCCATTATGCCTCATTTGTTCTAATTCAATTGTAATTATATCCCTATGTTAAAACCTGTAGTTCCTTATATTCCCCATGATGCTTATTTTTGTATGTAAACAGTTAAGACAATTATGAGTTTTCCCTTCTGCTTTCCCCCTTAATACTATATCTGCCTCAACAGAATTTCCTACACAGATGTCCTTGTAATCCTTCAGGAAATGAGTTTTTTGATTCAACTATAGCTCCTTATGGAACAGTTATCCACATTAGGTATATTTACAGCATGAAGATACCTTTTTCCCATCTACAAGCTCTCCCTTCAAGTATAAGTTTGGGTGGAACCATCAACTTTGTATTTTTTTTTTTAAATTTTTATTTATTTATGATAGTCACAGAGAGAGAGAGAGAGAGAGAGAGGCAGAGACATAGGCAGAGGGAGAAGCAGGCTCCATGCACCGGGAGCCTGATGTGGGATTCGATCCCGGGTCTCCAGGATCGCGCCCTGGGCCAAAGACAAGCGCCAAACCGCTGCGCCACCCAGGGATCCCCCAACTTTGTATTTTTTGAATGGAGACTTGGTCCTTTTTGTGGATTCACCTAATGTAAAATTTAGAGAATAAGCCTACTGCCTTTGTATTCTTTTTTTTTTTTTTTTTTTTTTAAATTTTATTTATTTATTTATTTATTTATTTATTTATTTATTTATTTATTTATTTATTTATGATAGTCACACACACAGAGAGAGAGAGAGGCAGAGACACAGGCAGAGGGAGAAGCAGGCTCCATGCAGGGAGCCCAATGTGGGATTCGATCCCAGGTCTCCAGGATCGCGCCCTGGGCCAAAGGCAGGCGCCAAACCGCTGCGCCACCCAGGGATCCCTGCCTTTGTATTCTACATGCAAGTGGTTTTTCTTATGTGCATAGCAAACATTTTGAGAAATTACGTTGGCTTATTGTGAACATACCCTTGTATAAAAGTGATGAGAGAACTTCATTGGTTCATACTTGAGCTTCATTTTCAAATAATTTTTTGGTATTGTGTATTAGATTTTTTGTTGGAACGTGGAATGTGAATGGCCAGTCTCCAGATAGTGAGTTGGAACCTTGGCTGAACTGTGATTCAAATCCTCCTGATATCTACTGCATTGGGTAAAGAATACATCTGGAATTTCCTTTGGCTGTATGTTTGGTATTAGTTTATATGACATTTTGCCCTCCTTTTTTTCTTTTTTATCTATTTGGTAAAAAGCCACTATAAGACTATATGTGAGAATTAACTTGTGGATCAAATTTGTGAGGTAAGAAAGGAATGATACCTGAAATGGTGAAAGGAAACATCTAGTCCTCTCAAAATGCAAAGAAAACTGCATTCTTAATACAAACTGAGACTTGAGGTCAATTCCAACTGTGAATGTTCCTAGGATATATTTAAAAAGCTCCACTGTTATCACTTGTGGAGGTTTTTTCATTTGTTTTTTTGTTTATGTTTTGCATAGTCTGTGCATATGCTTTTTAAAAAGATTTATTTATTTGAGAGATAATGAGAGAGAGTGCCTGAGTAGGGGAAGGGGCAGGGAGGGGGAGAATGTTTGAATTGGCTGTCCACTGAGCAGGGATCCCAGGACCCTGAGATCATGACCTGAGCCAAAATCAAGATTTAGCCTCTCAACTGACTGAACCACCCAGGCGCCTCTCCCCCACTTTTTAAAGATTTATTTTGCATAGCATGTGCATATACTTATAGAGGGTCTTTTAAATAAGACACCTGCTTGTCCTTACTGATTATCTGGGTCAATAGAGCAGTTCTATAAAATTTTATCTCTTTCTCCATTTCCTTTTCACCTAATGTCTCTGAAAATGGGAGGTAGTCAGAGGTAATTATGGGATATGTATAGATCTCACATTTTCTTGTTTTGCTTTTTTGCAGATTCCAAGAGCTAGACTTGAGCACAGAAGCCTTTTTCTACTTTGAATCTGTGAAAGAACAAGAGTGGTCCATGGCTGTGGAGAGGAGTTTGCATTCCAAAGCCAAGTATAAGAAAGTAAGCTGCATTTAATTATCTTTTTAAATAGACACCTAAATAGAACTCACTAGAAGTTATTTTGTTATCTAGAACTTATTCCAAAAGAATGGTTTAATTGACTTCTTCCCTGTGTGTAATACTGCAATAGGCCAGACTAATACTTTATACCTATTTTCTAGAAAAAAAATTTTTCCTGAGCTTTCTGATCCTATATTTTCATTGCTTAGGTAGCTTTTAGGAGAAAAAAAATTTACTCTCACAATGACAATTAGCTTAAAATAATTACTTGTAACATTAAGAGTTTAAGATTGGAATTGTTCACTGCCATGGTCAGAATGAGATGCTTTACGGAAAAGCAGTTTGAGGCATGTGGGTGCATAGGGTATGCATGCTGTGGAATCAGCAAGAAGTGTTGTAGAATTTAAATGAGTTCTAAAATTTGTTTTAAATCAAAAGTAGGGTTGACTTTAAGGTGAGCCAGTATGCTGGTCTTTAGAAAGCATGTGATAGAAGTTTCCAGAAGAGTTATTTTAATTACATGGCTACCATAGTAAGCCCATTAAAAGCAGTCATCTGAATAATTTTCATCTACTACTTCTAACAGTGGATATGGGTAATAAAAATCTTGAAGGTGTTACTCTCATAAAGGTCCCTGACTAACACATATTTCAGACATATTTCTGGCTCTAGTTCTCAGACTTAAAATAGTCAAAGTTAAAAAAAGATTGCTATTTTATAAATTTTAATTTCTTGAGAAATTGGAAATCAGAAACTAGGAAGGAAAGGCGAAAGGAGCAAGCTGGGATAGAGGTAGTATATCCTGGTAGGTTTAGATGTGATTAAAATAATGGATCCTAAAGCTGAGTGTAGAACTTGATGTCCCCAAAGACTTTTAACTTCTACTGATCAGAGTCAGATAAGAGCTTCCCCAGAGAAATTTTATTTACTTTGTATAGGGTCCACTAGGAAATTAGAGAATTTGGACTCAGATTTGAACCTTATTAATATCTTCTTGGTGGAAAATTAGTTGTGGGATTAGATGTGTGGCAAAGAGTGGTATTAACATGAACCTTTTCTAATTCCCTGAAACTCATAGGTTCAACTAGTCCGCCTTGTTGGGATGATGCTTCTCATATTTGCCAGAAAGGACCAGTGGCGATATATTCGTGATGTTGCTACAGAAACAGTTGGCACTGGAATCATGGGGAAAATGGTAAGTTACTTTGGAAATGAGCTTGATTATCATTTATGTCCATGTGAAGTTCAACTGCTAGTTGCATCTTTGTACTAACCATGAATAATTACTCTTGCTAACAGGGAAACAAAGGTGGGGTAGCTGTGAGATTTGTGTTTCACAACACTACCTTTTGCATTGTCAATTCCCACCTGGCTGCCCATGTGGAGGACTTTGAGAGAAGGAATCAAGATTATAAGGACATCTGTGCACGCATGAGTTTTGTGGTCCCAAATCAGACCCTCCCACAGCTGAACATCATGAAACATGAGTGAGTGGTTAACTCTCCTTTGGCCTTTGAATAGTGGGGCTGAGAAGAGATTAAATAGGAAATTATAGAACTGTGAAGAGTGAAGGATTACCATTTAGGGATTGTGGTCACAAAGAGAGGGTTTTGGGGGAATAGCAGATTCCTTGAGGCAGAGAAACCAGATTTGTTATCAGAGGTAAGATAAGTTCTCTTAGTGGGCACCAGAGAGTAATACTGGAGGTACCTGTCAACTGGAATCGGTTTTATTGTTTTTTATTATAAAATAGAAATGTTCATTGTAAATATAATAAAAGATTATATAAATGTAGAAATCACTCTGCTCTCCCCAGCCAGTCCCTCAAAGGAACCTATTAGTTCACTGTGTATCCTGGAACTATGCTGTCCAATGTAACAGCTAGTAACCATAGGTGGCTATTGGATACTTGAAAGTAGCTAGTCCAAATTGAGATGTGCTATAAACATAAACTGTGCATTGGATTTCAGAGACTTGGTGGGAAAATTAAAATATCTCAGCTTTTCAATATTGATTACATGTTGAAATGATAATCTGGATATATTGAGTTAAATGAAATTTATCATTAAAGTGATTTTCACTTATTTCTTTTACTTTTTAAATGTACCTACTAAAAAATTTAAAATTACGTTTGTGATGTGCTTTTTATTTCCTTTGAATAGTGCTGTTCTAGACCTTTATAAGCTTACAAACACATGCACTTTACTATATAGGACTATATTATCCTATTATTGTGGGTCTCTTTTCAAGCCTGTGCATGTGTGTGTGTACTATATTACATATATTAGTGTATATATTATGTATATACTATATTATATATATCTATATTCTTTTTAGTGGCTGTCATTAAGAATAGGGGCAATGAAAAAAAAAAAGAATAGGGGCAATGAAGATTTAGACAGTGATGGATCAATAGAATAATATGAAAAGTTCATGGAGAATAGGACTTAATAGGATAGAAGCAGAAATCAGTTGAGGGATGGGTTGGGTGGTAGAAAATGATTAGTTGTCAAGAAATTAATACTTGTAATTGAAATTCTGAGAGTGGTTTGAGATGACAATTAGTAGGAAAACAAAAGATAGTTTAGAATATTAGAATCAGTAGAGTAATTGAGGAAAGAGTATGGAAGGGTAGTAATATTGGCCTGTTACCATATTGTCTCAACAATTAGGATCATGTACAATTCTCTTTCATGGTAGCAAAGTCAAGGCCTTGACATTAATAGTCATAAAGTTGCCCTGAAATTCCTTAAATTTGTTTCCTCAGAATTCCAGAAATTTCGTGTTGCAGTTAAAATGAGCAAAGAGACCCAATCAGAACTTGAGATAGCTCACAAGGAGAAACCCTTTTAGTGTAGTAATTTCAGGGTCTTCCCTATGGGGGCTCTCAGGACATCTAGGGGCCTGTTGCTTTGATTGGGAGCCTGAGAATCCTGGGGCAAGCCAGTCTCCTTCCTGCCTGGGACTTGGACTGTGGATCTGGGACAGGGGTAGGGAGATTGGCTATAGTGGAGAGCTGTGGACCTAGTTTGGCTTGCTAGGGTCCTGACTGGGAAGAGCTGTCACTCAGACCACACGGACCTTATTAGAGAGCCTGCAGAATGTCTGGGCTCAAAGAGGCAGAAAATGTTCAGATTCTCTTCCCCTGGAGACCTGGCAGGCAGCCAGACAAAATTTTGGCACTAGTTCAGCAAATAAACTACATGCTTCTTTTAGGCAGTTAACTCCTTGGCTTCTGAATCCCACACATATGCTGTATTTCCCTGTCTTTGTTCTTTATGTATGGAGTGCCTATCTTCCCACCTATTTGGTAATCCCTAGTCTTTCTCATGTGTTGATAGTACTTCCCTCTGAAGGGTAAGTTACAGCTTAAACCCCTTGTCTCAGTGATAAATAAATCCTTATGAATAATCTACCTAGTTCTCTTCTCTTCATTTTCCCTGATTGCCTTTTTATGCTAATTATTGCTACTTTGTTCATGTTTTTCTTTTTTTATTTTTTTTTTTTATTTTTTGTGTTCATGTTTTTCTTGATTTTTCAGTGTTGTCATCTGGTTGGGAGATTTGAACTATAGACTTTGCATGCCTGATGCCAATGAAGTGAAGAGTCTTATTAACAAGAATGACCTTCAGAGACTCTTGAAATTTGACCAGGTGAGTAAATTTCGTGTTATAGGTACTTTCCTAGATAGCAGATAAAATTGTTAGGTTTATGAAATATGTGTGTGGGAGCTGTGTCTTACTCTAGGAATAAATGGAAAGGTCTCATTGTCCTGGGAAAACAGTGTGACTGGTGGTGCAGCAGATACACACAAGGTTTGTAGTGCTTTTATTAAGTGCTTGTATAGAAACAGGGGAGATAAAAAGTAAATATAACATTTATTCATTGTCTTTGTCAAGAAGAGGTTCCAGAGATCTATATCCAATAAATTGGATAATGGGTGGGGTTAATTGGAGAATACTTCCTGGAGGAAGTGGGCCTTCAGCTATGTTGATGTGGTTTGGCAGATGGAACAGGGAAAGTTGCTCTGTGATTACTTGGCAGGCTTAGCACCAGTGTGGATGGAGGTAACAGAGGGAGGCCCTGGGAGGGGATCGGGAAGAACAGAAGAGAAGTTGGGGGCAAATAACACAGACTGTGGCCTAATGGGAACTGATTGAGAAGTTGGGGATATATGGCTTATAGATGTTAAAACCTGTGGGGAAAGCATTGATTAGGTAACATTTATATAAAACTTGATATTCAGGAACCTAGTTTTCTGTAAATTTGCTTTGGAACCTGGCACATGACTTGAATTTTTACTTCAGCTTGTGGATACTAGTTGCTAAAAGTGAATGCTTCTTAAGGGAAGAAAATGTTTCAACTTGATTTTAATGTCTTTAAATCCTTATGTAAGCCTTTTTGACCTTCAGACATGGTAAAAATTTAGGAGTTTTGCGCTAGAATGGTTTTTTATAGTGAGCCTTTTTTGGCTGTTTCTTTCTTCATATTGAGGTTGGCTGGTGGATTTCTTTTCATTTCTTCTTCTCTCATGCTTCCAAAGGGGGTACAGTTGCAATAAATTCTGAGTTTAGGTAATTTTGGCAAAGTATTTGAGTGAGGATAACTTTCAGAACGATCCGTAATAATTCACTGAATTTGGCTTTTGGAATTATCCATTCAACATTTGTGTTTTTTTTAATTAAAATTGTGCTCGATGGTTTCTGCCCAAATTCAGAGAATGTACAATTATTCATATTTCATTTTTCCATTTTATCCAATGACTATTAGCAATAAAAAATTAGCAGTGTGCTCATAATGAGCATCCTATCTGTGAATGAGTTTAGATGCCTTGGGAATGGCAAGGTTTTAATTCATAAGGTACAGAGATTTTATTTATGTATTCTGACATTTGCAAAAGCTATGGAACTAGATAGTTAGAAATGGCTGGTCAACTTGATTATCACTTGTATTAAGATGGTGTTACCCTGCTTACATGATGCTTCTTTCTATCTCTAGCTAAATATTCAGCGCACACAGAAAAAAGCTTTTGTTGACTTCACTGAAGGTGAAATTAAGTTTATCCCAACTTATAAATATGATTCTAAAACAGACCGATGGGATTCCAGGTAAAGTAGCAAAAACCTCCTCCTGGAGTGGATTCAGGCCTGGTCTTATTTCTTTCCCTCTGTGTTGGTGAAGGGCTAGGAATTTTTTCAGTCATGCTAGGAGACATAAACTTAATGGCTCAGTGCTATTACAGAAGAGTTTTTAATTCATGTGTACTAAAGGTGAGCTTATCTTAAGAAAGTATTACTTATGTGATTACTTATGCTGAAGTTTTATGGACTGCCTGCAATGCCTTATTTCTATCATCTCAATAGACTTAGATTTTTACTTTCCTGATCCCATCCCTATTTCCTTACCAATTATCCTGTTCTGATTGTTTTTTCCAAATTGCTTTGCAACTCTTTAACTCAGAACACCAGAAAGTGATCCAAAAAAGGTTCTTCCAGCACAGTGATTCTCAATCCTAACTACACATTAGAATCTCTTGGACTCTTAAAAAATACTGATGCCTGGGCCCAAACTCTCCAACTGCCAGAGAAAGCTAAGAACCACTCTCTAAGGGTGGGGGGCTTTGATTTCTTAATTACCCCTAGTAAAGCACCCCTGTCAGTATGTTCCTGGTAATGGTCTTGTACCTACTATCTCTTGTTTCCTGTGGTGTCCTAGCTGGTTGAGCCCAGAAGCTTGAAAGAGAAAGAAAATCTCTGGGCATGTTCAACTTCTTTAGACTCGGAGCACTGGGGTGGAGGTGGAGAGGAGTCTGTGTCCCTATGCCTGAGGGAGCTGGTTGGCCAGCAAATGAAAAATGACACTGACATATCTTGTACACTTCACCTTGTTTCTTCCATCACCTGACTTGAGAGTCACTTGAAGAGCTACTGATAAGAACTTATTTGTGTCACCTTCTGGATCAGGTGTACAGGGTATTGCTTATTTTAATAGAATGATGAATAGGCTTTTTACCCTACCTTAGTAATCTATGGGCTGTTATATGTTCAGATTTGCATGCTGCGTAAATGTTAGTTCATCTCTATTTAAAGAAGCTAGACTTGTCATGAAAGTCCAGGTGTAAAGGAGAAATCTCTATTATTATCTCCAGAAATTAAGCCCAGTCTAGGAATATAGGATTGGATTTTTAGATTTTTTAAAAAGATTTATTTATTTATTCATGAGACACACACAAAGAGAGGCAGAGACATAGGCAGAGGGAGAAGCAGGCTCCATACAGGGAGCCTGACATGGGGCTTGATACCAGGTCTCCAGGATCACACCCTGGGCTGAAGGCAGGCACTAAACCGCTGAGCCACCCAGGCTGCCTGGATATTTAGATTATTTATTAGTTGTCTGTTGTGAAATGTCATTGCAGTTCATTGAGCAAAGTGTGCTGAATATAATCCTGACCTGAGGATATTTTAAGAAGGGGCTATTATATTTTCCCTGGGGCAATGTTGTTAAAGATGTAATGCTAATTTTGGGAGCACTGTTTTTTTTTTAATTTTTATTTATTTATGATAGGCACACAGTGAGAGAGAGAGAGAGAGAGGCAGAGACACAGGCAGAGGGAGAAGCAGGCTTCATGCACCAGGAGCCCGACGTGGGATTCGATCCTGGGTCTCCAGGATCGCGCCCTGGGCCAAAGGCAGGCGCTAAACCGCTGCGCCACCCAGGGATCCCGGGAGCACTGTTTATTCATTCATTAGATATCTATTCATTGAGCACCTACTTTGCCCAAGATAATGTGCTAGGGGTCGGGAATTCAGTGGCAAACAAGCAGACACAGATCCTTTCTGAAATAGTAGGGAATATTATAGTTGGAATCATTAGGGAAGGAAAAGCATATAAAAGATAGCCTAACCCAGTCTGAATCAGTATGGTAGGTATTACATTCTTGTGTGGTATGTTCCCTTTATACTTCCTTTCTTTATTTGCAGTGGGAAATGTCGGGTTCCAGCCTGGTGTGACCGGATTCTTTGGAGAGGAACAAATGTTAATCAGCTTCATTACCGGAGTCACATGGAACTAAAAACCAGTGACCACAAGCCTGTTAGCGCCCTCTTCCATATTGGGGTAAACACTTGTTTGTTCATTTATTTGTGTGTTAAGTATTCTTAGAACATCATTTAGACTCAGAACAAATCAGTAGTTCACTGAGCCATAAATGTTACCATAACCAAATAATCATTTGCAACGTTGAGAAATGAGAAACCTCCCAAACGCTGTCCATATGGTTCTTAATGTGCTAAGCCTTTTAATGACACAGATGTTTCTCATGTTGCATAATGGCTGGGTGGTAACCTTAGCCTACTAAAGTTGTTATACATAAAGGAATAATTAGAAGCTAGGTTTTATTTTTTTATTTTTTATTTTTTTAAAAGATTTTATTTATTCATGAGAGGCACAGAGAGAGAGGCAGAGACATAGGCAGAGGGACAAGCAGACTCCCTGTAGGGAGCCTGAACATGGGATTCAATCCCAGGACTCCAGGATTATAACCTGAGCCAAAGGAAGATGCTCAACCACTGAGCCACCCAGGTGCCCCTAGAAGCTAGGTTTTAAAGAATGAGTAGCCTCTCATCAGATAAATAGTAAGGAGGGGAAGCTCTGGGAGAGAGGTTTCAGGTGGAGGGGTGGGGACAGCAGGAGTAAAGGCATAGAATGATGAACATACAACCAAATCTGTATCTTACCTTAAAAGGCATGCTGTTGGGGTGCCTGGGTGGCTCAGTTGTTGGGCATCTGCCTTTAGCTCAGATCATGATCCCAGGGTCATGGGATTGAGTCTCACATTGGGCTCCCCACAGGGAGCCTGCTTCTTCCTCTGCTTATGTCTCTGCCTCTCTCTTTCTGACTTTCATGAATAAATAATATCTTTAAAAAATAAAAAGGCATGTTGTTAGCCGTAATTTTAGTGAACTTTTCCTGTCCTGGAGCATAAGTTTAAAATTTATTTTAAGATTTATTTATTTATTTATCTTAGAGAGAGAGAGCACGTGCACACATGAGCAGGAGGGACAGAAGGAGAGGGAGAGAGAATCCCAAGCAGATCTCACACTGAGTGTGTGGAGCTTGATGTGGGGCTCAATCTCAGATCCTGACCAGAACCAAAACCAAGAGTCAGAAACAACCGACTGTGCCACCCAGGCGCCCCCGAGAGTACAAGTTTTAAATTTTTCTTTAACTTTGTTTCATCCTGGGCTGGATTGATGGCCAGTTACTGAATTTTTATGTCTCTGTTGTGAGTAGTTTTTGTTTTCACATTGTATATTCTAGCTACATATTAATAGTATGTTAATAGTATGCAGGTTATGTCTTGGGATCTTGTTGATTTATTACAACTAGTACAGATTATTTTGTTTTTTTAAATATTTTATTTATTCTTGAGAGACATGAGAGAGAGAGAGAGAGAGAGAGAGAGAGAGAGGCAGAGACACAGGCAGAGGGAGAAGCAGGCTCCATGCAGGGAGCCCAACACAGGACTCGATCCTGGGACTCCAGGATTATGCCCTGGGCCGAAGGCAGGCACTAAACTGCTGAACCACCCAGGGATCCCCCATTTAGATTATTTTCTGTAGATTTTCCAGACCAACAGTCATGTAATCTGTCAGAATCTATATAGTGCTTAATAAAGTGGACTTGATAGACTGCTTGCATCCCAGTTCAACCACTTTCTAACTATGTAACCATGGGAAATTTATGTAACAGCCCCGTGCTTCAGTTTCCTCCTCTATAAAATGGGGATGACAATGGTACCACTTATGAGGATTAATGAGGTAAGACATGCAAAGAACGTATTAGGTGTATGTGTTGATTCTTTTGGCTTTTCAGATAGATTATCGCCAATATATCTTGTGCTATTCCTGTCTTAAAGGGGGATGACTTTGGGGTATTTCCTTTATTTACAAAAGTAGGTCTTAGTCTTAGAATACAATCTAAATTTTACCGAGGCAATCATGACTTTTGTCCATTTTGAAATTTTAAAAGAATTGTAAATAATACTATTTCTCAAATAGTAGCTAGTATGTACCAGAGATAGTGATAGAGAATTTATACACATCTCATTTACTCCTTACAGCAGTGCTTTGGGTTAAATATTTCTCATTTAACAGATGAGCAAATGGAAAACCAATGAGTTTAAATAACTTTACAAGCATTCAACTAGAAGGAGAACTTAGATTCAAATCTTGAATAACTCCCAAGCCTATTGATGTTCTTTCCACCAACTTCATAATGCCTCTATAAGATCCAAAGAACTTATAGGCTAGATAAACCTTTAGATACTAATTTTAGCCCACCTAATTTCTCATTTGTACTGGTGGGCTGCCCTACAGTACATTCTTCATTTGAGTTCTCTTAATCCATTTTTAAAAGGATGTCTTTCCCCAGACACTAACCATTTTGGTTTAATCAGGTATGCTTGGCTTTTTTGTTTGTATTTCTTTTCAGAACCTTGGAATGTTTGTAATATTACATATTAATCTAGAGCTCCTAGCAGGATATTTAAAAATTTTTCATGTTTCCTGTGTATTTTTGTATATCTTTGATAAAGGTCTACCTTTCTAGTTTTTAATACTATTTAAATTCCTTAGGAATTCAAAATTGCTTCTTTAAAATAAAAATGTAAGCAAAATGTACAGATAAGGCTGGAGTTCTTTAATCCCTGTTCTGTCCCCCACTCCCACCTTTGTCCCAAACCCCCACTTCCCAGCCAGGCTGACTACCGTTATGAATTTATGTCTCTCTAGACCAACAGTCCAATAGGAATAGGTCTTCCTGTGATGATGGAAATGTTATAGATCTGTCCTGTCCAGTATAATACTACTAGCTTTAGGTGAATCTTAATCACTTGAAGTGTGGCTAGTGTATCCAAGAGAGCTGAATTTTCTATTTAATTTGAAGTAGTGTAAATTTAAATGTACATTATGTGGCTTCTGGCTATTATCATGAACAACACAGTTCTAGACTTTTGTGTATGCTTTTCTGTTGCACCATACACATTAGAGTATTGTTCTGTGTTTTGGTGCATATATTATAAATGGTCTCGTACTGTATGTATTGGTCTGCAGCTTGCTTTTTAAAAAAAAAAATTCAGTGGTGTGGCTTGGAGAACTATCCATGTTATTACATAAAGATCTAGCTCATTAAAAAAGATCTAGCTCATTGATCATCTAGCTCATTTTTAAATACTAATTTTGTTGGTAATTTCCTTTTTTAAAGAGTTATATCAGGTAGTGACATTCTATGGTGTTTTTCCCCTTCATTATCCTTGATGTACCATTAAGGAGTGTGATCTTGATAATCCTTGAGAAAAGGCTTTGAGTTTATTGAGTAACCACTCCATATTTTGGTCTCTTGGGCATGCTATGATTAGAGGTTTTAAAAACCACATTATATTTTTACCACCATTGTCATCAGTGACTGTTAAAAAAGAGACCAAATGTTCAATGGCCAATTAACTTTAGAAGACTTTCTGTGGGGTGGCTGAGATTAAGCTGAGATAGTGTTTCCACCCCAGTACTTGATAATGGGATCTGTTGCATTGGTTCTCAGACTTTGGTAGACATAGAAATTGCCTAGAGAGCTTTTAAAAAATGCAGTAGGCCAAGGCATCTGTATTGCCTACTTGAATTAATCCTGTTGTGTACCTGGTATTTTGGATCTTGCACTGGAGGTCCAGATACAACTTCTGGTATTAACTGTGGCAGTGAGCAACTTAGTTGATCTATTTGTATCTTGATATTTTCAACAATCAGAAGAAATCGTTGATAGCTTTGGTAGCTTTACAGGTTCTTGTGAAAAGAAGACACATGTAAAATACTTTATGAAAACACAAGTTGTTGGGCAGCCTGGGTGGCTCAGCGGTTTAGTGCCAGGGCATGATCCTGGAAACCTGGGATCGGGTTCCATGTCGGGCTCCCTGCATGGAGCCTGCTTCTCCCTCTACCTGTGTGTCTCTGTCTCTCTCTCTCTCTCTCTCTCTCTCTCTCTCTCTCTGCATCTCTCATGAATAAATAAAAAAATCTTAAAAAAAAACCACAAGTTGAAAAAATTTTTTAAATTTTTATTTATTTATTTATTCATGAGAGACACAGAGAGAGAGAGGCAGAGACATAGGCAGAGGGAGAAGCAGGCTCCATGTAGGAAGCCCATTGTGGGACTCGATCCCGGGACTCCGGGATCACTACCTGAGCCACAGGCAGACACTCAACTGCTGAGCCACCCAGGCGTCCCACAAGTTGCAAAATTTTATAAAAATACTTAAAAGTATAAAATTCTTCTTATAACCTAACACTGTAGTATAGACTCTCATGACACTAGTGATTGCTTACTTCTCAGTTCTCCAGGCATTATGGTTTAGATATGTAAAAACCTTTCCAATTTTGAGATATTTAGCTCACCTTTGATACTCTTATTTTCCACATTTGATTTACAACCTCTTCTAAATGCATCAGTCCTTTTTTTTTTGGCATTGAATTTGTGAAGTTTCCTCTTCACAAAAGAAACTGGGATCTCAATATGTTAAAATGCTATGTTAATTATGTCCCTTTTTTGCATTGATCTGTATGAAGCTTTAATAGTGAAAAAACCACAGCTATATCGGGAAGCTGAAAGTGCTGTTTCAGATGGGAGATGTTTTTGATCTATTAGTCGAAATTATTTGTTTGTCCATTGTCATGCTTTTACTCTAATCTAGGGCATTTTGTATTGGCTGTTTTCTAAAATGGCCACAGGATCTATTTACTAACATGCTTTTATCATTATATAATCTGTGCATTGACATTATGATTTTTGGCATTATGCATAGCAGCTAATAGAATTTAATACTTTAATAATTTTTTCTGCTGTTTCAATGCTTTGTGATCAGTGTTAGAAATGGTACCAGGTATGTTTTGACACTTACTTTGTGCAATGCAGGGAATAATTTTTACCACAATTGTCACATTTCCCCCACCACTAAATAACTTAACATTGGAGCAAGATAATATTCTTCCCAAATATGACTGCCAAGCTAGCACAGAGGTTTAACTTTTCCAGCATGTTACCCAATTAACCTTACCTTTACCATAAAGTGAGTAATGCTGTAATATTTACTTTAATTGATATTTGTTTTAGTAACATTTTAAAAATTGTTAGACTCTTAGAGATTCAGGCTGAGAGCACACAAGACTAAAATAAGGATCTGTTTTCTTTGAGATAAAAGTTATGTATGGAATGATATTTAAGAGTATTTGAGGATGTTATTTACACCACAGTTTATTTTAAATGATTGTTGTAACAACCCATTTTAAATTGTTAGGTAATCTCAAAAAAAGATGAGCTAGGAACATATAAGACTGAAAAAGAGGGTTTGTTTTCTTTCAGGTGAAGGTTGTGGATGAACGGAGGTATCGGAAAGTGTTTGAGGATATTGTACGCATTATGGACAGGATGGAAAATGACTTCCTTCCTTCCTTAGAACTCAGCAGGAGGGAGGTGAGCAAAGATACATGGCTTCCCCATCTACTGGCCATCATGTTTAGTACAGGGGAAATCATGTTTGTTAGAGGAGGCAGCACAGCATAATGGTAAAAACCATGTGTGCTGAAGTCAGACTGCCTCCATTCTGATTCCAGCACTGTCATTTAGTAGATGTGTGATCACAGGTGCATGTCTGACTCTCTCAGAGCCACAGTGTCCTTTTCTGGTTAAAGGGGTAGTTGTGAGGATTACATGAGTTAACGTATGTGAAGCTCTTAAAACAGCTCCTGATACAAAGCCCTCAGATGTTAGCAGCTCTTATTTAATATTTCAGACTTGCTGGTTAATTCATATTTCAGGAACTAGGACTTGGTCATGGGATGAATGTCCTGAACCCTAAGGTTCAGTTACCCTCTTAGGATCTCAGGAACAATAAGAGAAGTAGCAAGAGCTGCCAAATTCCTTCTCTGCTGGTGTGAATACAGTAATAAATGAAAGGGCATGGTGTACAGCTGGCTCAGTTGGTGAATGCATATAGCAATTGCACACCTGGTTAATAATTACCTTATTCTTTATTCATATTCTCTATGGAATAATCCAACTGACATACCTCCCCTACTAGTGATGCATGTTTGTGTCTGTCTGTTATTCCCCAGTTTGTGTTTGAGAATGTGAAGTTTCGGCAACTACAAAAGGAGAAGTTCCAGATCAGCAACAATGGACAGGTTCCCTGCCATTTTTCTTTCATCCCTAAACTTAATGACAGCCAGTACTGCAAGCCATGGCTTCGGGCTGAACCTTTTGAGGGCTACTTGGAGCCAAGTGAGTTGTCCCTTTACCATTGTCTCTGCTTGCAATGTTCCATCTTCCCATGACTCCCATCCCTCCCTTTTTTAACTACTTGTTTTCTAACCACATGTCTCTTACCTTCACTGTCATTATATTGGGGAGATCTCTTGTATGTCCAGTCTCTCCTCCATCACTTGGTGATTTTTAGAGGACACTACTTCTGTTGGTGCTTCTCTCCCTTTTCCTTTTCCACCAGAAGTTTCTGTTACCATGTGTCATTTCTTACATTTCAGATGAGACAGTGGACATTTCCCTTGATGTGTATGTCAGTAAAGACTCTGTGACCATCCTGAATTCAGGGGAAGATAAGATTGAAGATATTCTAGTCCTTCACCTGGACCGAGGCAAAGATTACTTCTTGACCATTAGCGGAAATTACCTCCCAAGTTGTTTTGGTACATCCTTGGAGGCCTTGTGCCGAATGAAAAGACCGATCAGAGAAGTTCCCGTCACCAAACTCATAGACTTGGTAAGAAACATCCTAAGACATGGAACCTCCTCTGGATGTAATTTTCACAATACTTAAGGAATGTCCTCATTGTCTCTGTGCTTTTCTCTTTTGTCAGGGTGGGGGGAATTGTCAGGTGAATAATAGAAGAATGTTGCTTTACTCTAGCATTACTTTCATTAGATTAAGCCTAAAAGGAAAGAGGAGAGTGATCTGTAATGGGCTGTTGTCAGGAATATAATATATAATACTAAGTTCACTGAATTAGATTAAAGGATCCCTTCTCAAAGGTCTAATGCTTATTTGTTATGCTCTTCATACTTTTGTAAAAATTAGCATGTATGCAAGGAACAGTAAGTGGCAGGGGGCAATATTATCCTCATTAAACACATCAGAAAGCTGAGGCACGGAGACAGTAACTTGCCCAAAGTGGAATAAGTTAGTGACAAATCTGTCCCCAGACTTTCTTTTTTTTTCTTTTTTTAAAAGATTTTATTTATTTAATCACGAGAGACAGAGAGAGAGGCACAGGCAGAGGGAGAAGCAGGCTCCATGCAGGGAGCTCGACGTGGGACTCGATCCAGGGTCCCCAGGATCAGGCCCTGGGCTGAGGGCAGTGCTAAACCACTGAGCCACCGGGGTTGCCTTGTCCCCAGACTTTCTGATTCCCAGTCAACTCCTCACTATATCATCATATCTAATCCCAAACTTGGCTGCATGTTGCAGCCCAGACCTGTAAGTGAACCTCAGAGTACCTGTGTCAGAATCCCCCAGGGGTCTTTGGACAAGTACAGATCCTTCCCCCTCCCCCCGCTCACCTCTGGCAATGGAATCACAGTCTTGGGGTGCAGGGCTTAGGAACCTGAATTTTATCAACATCCCAGATTATTATAATGTGCACTGAAGTTTGCTGCATGTTTAATGGGACTCACTTAAAAAGGGAAGGAGAAAAAAAAAAAAAAAAAAAAAAAAAAAGGGAAGGAGTAGGATTTCCCTTCCCTGACACCAACCTCTAATATCAGTGTCCTTAGGGAAGAAATGCTTATTATCTTCAGTAACATAAACTGATTGAGTAACAAGTTCATTCTATTAAGAACTTTTCCTCTAAATGAAAATATTGCTGGGTTTGTATGTAGACCTCTTTGAGCTATAAAAGCATACTCTTTGGTCTTTTACCAAAGAAAATGAGGTGATGTGACAGCCATACTTTATCATTAGTATTAGTATTCATGTTGATCCTTTCAGCCTCACCAGAGCAGTGACTTTATCATCTAGCAAGGAGGGCTAGACCAGCGGGTAAACTGCTGGCTTGTCTGAGAGTGATCTGTTCTGTTGCCATGGAATTGTTTTAGCTATGACTCAGATGGCAGATTAAAACATTTGAGTCCAGTCCCAGCATTCTTTCTTGGAACTATACTTGTTTCCCTAGAGCCCTCATGACTGGGTGTATTACCTCTATTTAAAAGAGAACCATTTTCTTCAGAAATTCACATCCTTACATTCTATTATTTTTTATACTTTTTTTTTCTTACCACTATATTCTGTTTTCCAAATTTACTATTTCACCATTTAGGATATATTCTAAATGAAGTTTCCTTTTTTTCCCTACCCCCTTCCCTCCATCATAAACACCATTTTCCAGCTTTCTTTTTCCCAAATTTTAATTATGAAAGTGGCAAATATGCAGAAAAGTGGAAAAGAACAGCACAATGAACTCCTATATGCCTTACATATATAGACGTGTATTTTTTTTCTTGCTATGGTATTTGCAATGAAGTAGTGATAAGTTATTTCACTGGTGAACATGTTAGCCTGCCTCTCAAGAAAAAAGACAATTTCTGTATTATCACAATACCATTATTATGCCTAAGAAAACTAGCCACTCCATATTTCAATTTTTCCAGCTGTCCTAGGAATTTTTTGATAGTTTTTTGAAGCCAAAATCTCATCTGGATTCATGTAATACCTTTGGCGAGGTCTCTGCAGTCTCTTTTATTTATTTATTTATTTTTAAAGATTTTATTTATTTGAGAGAGAGAGAGAGAGAGAGAGAGAGAGCACGAGTGGGGGGAGGGCAGGGAGAGAAGCAGACTCCCCTCTGAGCAGGGAGTCTGACACGGGGCTCCATCCCAGGACCCCTAGATCGACCTGAGCTGAAGGCCGATGCTTCACTGACTGAGCCACCCAGATGCCACTCTGCAGTCTCTTTTAGAGTAAAACAGTTCTCATCTTTTATTTCTTTAATGACATTGACTTTTTAAGAGTCCAGGATAGTTGTCCAGTCAAGGATCCCCTGTTTCCTAACTTTGCCTGTTTCCTCTTGGTAACTGTTTAAATTTAATCCTTTCATACTCTTTCCTTCTGCTTTATTTCCTGTAAACTGGAAACTAGTTTTATTTTTGGTCAGAGTTGGCAGAGGGATTATGATACCCTTTATTGTAATTGTTCTGTATTAATTAGAGTGATTGGAAGGAGGCTCAACCAGTGTGAAAACGTTTCATTTCATTTGAAATATTATCAGATAATTCAGTGTTTGACCATGAAAAGGAAGTAGCCAAAATCCTTAATGGAGTTAGTAGAATGGATCTGTAGGAAGCCCTTTTTTTTTTCCTTTTTTGTGCACAAATGATTGAAGGTTTAAAAAAATAGAACCCTGATAATTTTTCATTATTGAAATTGCTGAGTTCTTATTAAATTGTACGTTTGTGGTCATCATTGATTCTTTTAAACTAAGCTATTATCGGTAGGGTATAGGGTTCTGATTTTTTCCAAAGCCTGTCACATTTCAGTATTATTAAATTCCTGTCTCTCATTGATGAGGAAGTTATCCATATTAGCGTAGGGCAATAAACAAGAAATCTAAGATTATCTGTATGCCATTTATAATATCTTCTCACTCTGTTTTGACTTGATATTGACTTTCTGCAATGCTTTATTACATTTGTTCATATTTGTTCCAAGACCTAAAATGATATTTCAGATACCATGAGATGATGCTATTAATAATGATACCTGTTATCCTTTATTGCATTATTCATTCTAAAATTTTGGTGAAACCAGAAATGAGTTCAGTGCTTATGTTGACTTTCCATGTACTGTTTGAGAAAGATTCTTATGTAACACCATCTTCCCACCAAATGTGCAGTGAAATAATTGGCATATGTCCTTTTCATTCTTCTTGCCCTTCTCAATGATAGTGACTTTGCCACTATTAGAATAGTTGGAATTAGCACAAGTGGTGAGCAAAGGAGAATTTGTTTGCAATTATCTTTATTCTTTTCCATAATAAAGATTGATTTTTCTGGTTTGTTAACTAGCATATTAACCAGCACATAATCATCAATATTTATTCATTACACATTGAATACAAAGTATTATGGAGTTTATGTGGGTTCCTGGAATTTAGTGGTGATAAAAGTTTACTTATATATACAGTGTGGCTGAATTCTAAATCAAGGTTAATAGGGAATTTGGTTAAAGGTAATCTAAACATATAACTACTTTTACTGGCTAATGTCCAATGTGTTTGGTAAGTCAATATTTTGGAAAGGCATTTAGAATGAGAGTTGTGGAGCTTGTAATTTGTATTAACAATAGATTCCTGTGCTTGTTTACTCAAGCCTTATATGCTATAAAAGCTTATTGACCAGCTAATTTCTGTAACAATCAACCTCAGAACCAGCCTATTTTGGCTTTTTGAATATTTGTTTTATGTAACATTAACAACTAGAAACAAATTCAGCGCATAAGAATAAAGTGGACTAGAAAAGTGATTTGGGGTTCATCATAGAAGTGTTTTGAGTCAAGTCCAAGTACTCAAGAAATATGTATTAACATATTGGGTGAGCAGGTTCTTCCAGGTATAAGGGACATCATGAATAAAGGCTAGGTGAAAGCAAAAAAGACCATGTTTGAAAAATTTTAAGATTTCCCTAGGAAAAAAAAAAAGATTTCCCTAGGAAGAGTGAAAATTAAGGAAAAAAAGAGTATGTGAGGCTGATTGGGTAGGTTAGGAGCAAGGGATAGAGAGTCTTGAAGTCCACAGATGAGTTTGTGCCAAAGCCAGAGGCATCAACAACTATCAGAAGGCTTTTATGAACAGTATGAGGTTGTAAATTGACATTTGAAGGAATAGTCTAGTGTTGCTTATAGATTGGACCTAATGGAGAGGCCAGGTTTGAATTTACCAGATCTGGTTAAAGGTTTTGCTGGTAGATACAGGGACAAAAAAAAAAAAGGTTGAGGGATGGGTGGACAGACTATATTTGCTTGGAGACATGTTTATTTCGAGATTGATATCAAAGTTTGAAATAACAAAAATAACAGCTTGGTGATTAATTCGTGCCCAGTGATTTTTTCACTAAGTGTTTACTTCATCTTACTGATCCAACCACTCATTTCTTATCCTGTTTGGTGTATGGTTTGTGTTTCTTCTCTTTATAGTTCACATGAACTAATCCTTTCTAGAACTTTGATACGCATTCAGTTTTCTGCTTTTTATTTTTAAATTTGAATCTACCTCTAAATGACTCTTTTACATTATTTTAACTGCACTTACTACTGGCAAAATTTCTTTATGGATGAATGTTGGAGTGAATAATGATTTGCAGTGCATTTGTAGCATACCTGTGTTGCTCCACCAGGGAATCCTGAATTAGGTTCCCTTTTTAAATGTGATCAACACACAGCCTTTTGCAGAGTAGGCAGGTCAGTTGAGCTAAGTGATTATCAGCAACCTTAGGACTACCTTAGGAGTATGCTGTTTATTAGTGGAGGCTAAGTGGTGTTTTTTTCAGAATCCAGCCTACTGTTAAAAATAAATATTATTTACATCTACTATATGCCTGTAGCCAGAGAAGTAAACTCTCAATGTAAATGTGCTGCTCCTCCATCAGTATCTAATCAAAGTCCTTTTGATTCTTCTTTGTTTTCTTTTATCCATTCATTTAAAAAATATTACTTTCCCATTATTAAAACGTTCTCCTTTTTGACCTACCTTGATAGCCTCTTAACAATTCCCTTTGACTCTATCACTACCCTTTCATTTTTCCTCTTCAGGGCTGTCAGACTGATCTTTCTGTAATATAGCTTTTAGGCCTATTCCTTAAAGGTAGTCAGTGGCTCCCCCATGCCTACTAAATATAATCTGGATTGCTTTACCTGTCATTCAAGTTCCCCCAAAGTCTGACTTTAACATTCCTTTTCATATTTATTTCCCATTACTTTTTAAAAAAGATTTTATTTATTTATTTATTTATTTATTTATTTATTTGAGAGAGAGAGCAGAGGGAAGGGCAGAAACAGAGGGAGAAGAAGACTCCCCATTGAGCAGGGAGCCCAATGTGGGGCTCGATCCCAGGACCCTGAGATCATGACCTGAGCCGAAGGCAAACATTTAACTGACTGAGCCACTCAGGCACCTCTATTTCCCAATAGTTTTCTCAACATCCTCCCATGCTCCCTGCAGAATAGATGACCACTTTTCCCTACTCTCACCTTGGGATTTACTTTCTCTGAACCTTTATTTATTTTGGCCCCTTCCACTTGTAGTGTGCCCATCCCATCTCTACTCCTTTAAAATCCTATGAATCTTTTAAAGGCTAGTTAGGTCCCATCTCTGTTGTGAAAAGTCACCCGATATCCCCAGCTGAAAGCCATCTCCTTCCTTTGAACCCCAGTTTTGTTTGTTTTCCCTATTAGCCATTTACTGAGAACCCATATGTGTGAATTATAACAATATCAGGCTATAAATTCTGGGACTTCTTACTCCAACTCAATTGCAAACCCGAGTCAGGGACCATATCATTTCTTCTATATAGCCTCATTTTCATCCTCCACCTCAACACCCCCCAAAGGCATGCTTTGCACTACTAGTAGATGGCCACTACTTGAAGAAAACTTCCTTGAGGGCCTGGTTTGACAGGTTAGTATATGAAAACTCTACCTAGTTTTATTCATCGTGTCATGTGGCATTTATTCATGGAAGGAAAGATAGAGAAGTCTGTTAGGCAAGCAGGTTCTGCTATTTCTTTTTTTAAGATTTTATTTATTTATTCATGAGAGACACAGAGAGAGAGAGGCAAAGACACAGGCAGAGGGAGAAGCAGTCTCCATGCAGGGAGCCTGACATGGGACTCGATCCCAGGTCTCCAAGATCAGGCCCTAGGCTGAAGGTGGCGCTAAACTGCTGAGACACCCAGGCTGCCTTCTACTATTTCTTAATAAGTAGTCCTAAATTTTAAAAAAAGGTTAGACTCGAAAATTGTGTTAAATTAGATGTTTGGTGCTCAGAATTTAACTTTTAAATTAAAAAAATATTGTAATTACAATACTATAGATATTGTATACTTCATAAAGCAATATTACTCTGATTATTTTTATTTCATTTCCTATGTTATATATAAAAGTGTAAATAAACCTACAAGAGCCTATTTAATTCAAAATGTAATAATACTAAAAAATCTATCCACCATATATATAAGAGTCATTTATAGGAAATGCATTTAGCATTGCTATTTGAAACATGAGGGAACACACTCTTCCGCCTCCAGCCTCCTGCACATATTTCATAGTAAGATAGGACTTCTCCTTTTACTATCAGACCTGAGAAGTATGATTTATACTCAGGTTCTTGGTGGCCCATGGCAGAATTGGGAGGATTCCAGTTGGGAGTTTCTGGGGAGGTGCTTATATGCTATACTACCACTGCCCTACCATGCTTGGCTTTTAGGCTGCTTCCTTGACCTTATGAAGTAGATATTATTCTCTCTGTTTTGGAAATGAAGAAGCTGAGACTTCACAAAGTTTAGTAACTTTCCTAATGTCTGTACAGAAGCAGAACAAAGATTTGTACCAGGACTGTCTACCACCACTGCCTGTGCGCTCTCCTGCTAACCATGGTGCTTTGTTTCTTACTGTCTTTTTCAGTTTTTCCCTGCCTTTGTCCAGTAAACAGCCAGATTGTACTTTTTGAGTTGTCTAGGGGACTATAGTGGTAATTTCTGTAGTATCTCTCAGACCTGAGTTCTGATCCTGATCCTGCCACTTAATACCTAATAGTGTGACCTAGGGCAAACAGTTTCACCTCTCAGTGCCTCAGCTTCCTCATCTGTAAATGGGAATAATATTTACGTTACACACTTGTGCAGACTGAATAACACTGTATATGAGCACTTTACACGTTTTCCTCTACATGGCAGATGCTAAGTGATGTCAGTAGTTATTATTTTTTGTTGTCAGTAGTTATTGTTGTGGTTATTGGATTTTAATAAGAGCACAAAAGACAGAGACCATTAAGAAGGTGCCTTCTTCCCTCTCCCTTGCTTCTCCTTTTCCCATTATACCATATATAACACAATAGGTGATAATGATGGGTTTTCTAGTCTACAAAGGTCTGGAATGAAATAAATTTACATTTCAGAGGGGACTCCATATTTGGGGACTCTAGGGTCCTTTGAAGAGGTGAGTGGGTATGGGGCAAGGGCAAAGAGTGTGAGATACTGCTTAGGGGGCCAACTAGGGTGAGAGAAATTGCAGTAGAGAGGGGAGAAGCCAGTCGTCTCCTTCTGAATGGCCACTATCAGACTCACATTCGCCCATCAGGTGGCATTAGGATGAGGTAGGAAGCTACAGAGTGTAGCAGCAGGGCCTGCCTCCTAGCAGCATGGATCCGTCACGGGGCATTTGGCCAGGTCAGCTGGCAGCTGCCAAAGGACACAGAAGTCTAGGACTACACATGTATGTTTCTTGAGTGATAATCTCAATAAACTGCATGAAAATTAATATGTACAATAGAGAACTTTGCAAATGAGAAATGTTGCGTTTTCAACAATAATGATTTACTTGAAAAATTTAAAGCTGTTTAAAGTGGATGTATCTAGTAAGCTAGTGAGTTCTATTAATACTGATCTGTTTCTAATTCTGTAAATTCTAATAATTTTCTGTCTGTCAATGACTTTCTTTTCCTGCTCTGCTCTCAGGAAGAAGACAGCTTCCTAGAAAAGGTAATACAATTAATTGGTGGTTATGTGTTTCATGTGCCTGATTAAGACTTAACTGGTCCCTAGAATTTGTCCCTAGTCTTTCCCGTATCAGATACCTCTGACTCCATGAGAATCTACCAATGTCCTGCCAGCTGTTTTTAAGTGTGTCTGAAGTATGGAAAAGATATTTGTTGTACTGGTCATCATTGAGACCCAGTACATAAAAGCAATAGTACTCAAGGTTCCAGATTTGTATTTTTGAAATGAGAAATAACTAAAGAGCTACTTTGATATATCTGAAAGCTCATGAGGTGGAGGAGGGTACTGTTTAGCTGTCCTACATTTCCAATGATAGTAAAACCTGAAGTGGATTTCTGTTGCTTTAAGAGTTGGGATTAGTGACAATATTGATTACTGAAAGAATGCATAGATATATGGTTAAGAAATAGAACATAGAATTATCATGCTGAACGAGATCATAAGGGGTCATCTGCTCTAGCACTCTGCCTTCAGACAGGGTAAGGTGTTTTCTCCATTCTAATAGACAAAATAACCAAGGCCCGAGAAGGTTGAAACACTCACTAAAGTCATACTGCTCCTGATATCAGAGGTGTGGGGCAGAAGGGACTAGAACCCAGTTCTTCTGAATACCTAGTGAAGGAACCTAGTAAAGCACTCCTGCAGTGCTTGGCCACCTTCCATCTTCAAGCTGGAGGGTGTCTGGCTCCATACAGGGCTCTCAAGTAGAGAAACGTGGGCTTGAGAAACGTTCTTAAAGCACTGTTATACTGTGTAATGTGATCTCCCCATTTTGGTGGAGTTTAATGCATTTTGATGGTGGGAATGATGTACTGTTTTCTGTATTAGTTATCAGCACTAAGGTTTCAAAGTGTGGGCTTATCAGGCACCAGATGTGTCTCAGTAAAAGAAAACAAAGTGTGCCTGATTTCCCTTTGCTAATTAGAGTTCAGGATAATTTGTGGACTTTTGAGAAAGTATTGTTTCTTGTGCATGATCTTTCTCTAGACTTCAGAGACACAAGTATGACATTTCGTATTATCACACATGAATTTGAAAATGGATAGTGGATGATGTATATAACCTACTGACATTTTATTAACCTTTTTAAACCACTAAGGATTGAGATGGTTCTGCTTCCCAGCCCTTCCTTGTTAATAGCAGGCCATGTTGTCTTTTCATCTCAGACAGTGACTTGTGTTGCTGTAATGCCTTAGTACAGGAAAAGCGCCAGTTGGATGTCAAATTTTTTAAAAAGTACATGAATCAGTGCTGAATAATTTATATGTGGTAAGTTTGGAGGCATCTGCTAAATCTATACATGTGTTTGGTTCAGAAAGTGAGCAGAGTGCATTATAGACAGTGCTTTGGTTCAGATACCATGTGGATGCCTGGATTTAATACTTGCAACTGGAAAGAAGTTAGTGGATGAGCCACTGATAGAAATTCTGGCAGCTATAGGGAATATGAATATCAAATGATAGAATCCCAGGGAAAGAAAGAAAGCAAGCAAAATGAATGTGAAGAAATGAGATTTGAAATGGTAACCAACTGTCATGCTCCTTTCTCTTCCTTATTCTCTTAGAAAGGTACAGTGACTTTAAAAGGTCACCAATGCTTATTGAAGAACATAATGTTAAGCAGAGCCCTCAGCTTGGCTCTAGTGTACACAGTCTCTGGAAGTAGTGAAACACTTCTTTTCTTTCCCATGAAGCAACATGGCTGGGTTTTGGGATGAAATCTATAGAATTTCCTAAAGTTGAAAGTACACAATATATATATAACCTTAGGGTGGAAGTGGAGAAGTGAGGAAAATGAAAAAATGGGTCACCGTTTTCAACACTGGGATTTTTCTGTAGGCTGCCTTCATATGACTTTTAATTTGTTTCAGGCACCTTTTTGATATAATTTCTATTTGACTATATAAACATAAGATAATTGAGTTTATTTCCCCAACTATTTACAAGTTCAGATTTAGTCATTGTCACTTTTGGGTTTTTCTCTGAGATACTTTCAGGAGAATCTAACAGAGTAGAAAGATAATATGAAAGGGATCACAGCCCTGAGAAATCTCTACTGGGTTATTAATATAAAGAATAACTTCTGGACTCAGACCCTGAACTTCTCACAGTATTTCTGGCCCTTGGTATGCTGTATCTGGTTTACTAATTTTGAATCTTAAGAGTTATGAGTTTTAGAGCCTTAAGATTAGGTCTTCTCTTGAGCCCAAAATATTTGCAAATGTAGGTATAATGTGGAGAATTGTCTTCAGTTTCTGAGGACCAGAGAGCCTTCACTTAAATCAGCAGTGAAAACTGTAATATTTGTGGTAAGACCTGAGAGAATAGTAAGTTAAAAGTCAACTGAATCCTAAGTAGACGCTGCCCTCTCGGAGGATCATATAGTCCGTTGTACTGGAATAGTCCCCAGATTTCGAGTGGCATGTGACCATGCTACTGCAGCACTGGTTCTCAGTATCACCCCTGAAAGGATTTACAACACAAAGTGCATCCATGTGGTAAACAGAATGATCCCAAATGGAGTGCTTAACTATTAAGTGAAGCATTTGGAAGAGGAAGGCGATCCTTTAACTGTGACAATCGGTATCGAGTGCCTTCTGACCAGGGGTGTCTCCAGTAAGAAAAAAAGGAAAAAAATCCTAAAAGATGAAGATCAAATTGTACCTACATAAGCAGAATATGAAGGAGATTAAATTACACACAAGTTTTTATTGAAACCGCTTTGATTCTCCTCCTTTTTTTATCTATTAGGAGAAATCCCTTCTGCAGATGGTTCCCTTGGATGAAGGTGCCAGTGAAAGACCCCTTCAGGTCCCCAAGGAGATCTGGCTCTTGGTAGATCACTTATTCAAATATGCCTGTCACCAGGTAAGTAACTGTGGCCTGCCTTGCAACTTGGAAGGTGTGTGAATCCAGTGGGAAATAATAATACTTCATGTCAGTAATAGGGCTTATAACTTTCCGAAGCTACATTCACAGAGCAGCACTATCAGATTATCTGGCAGATGGAAGTATCCCTATTTTATTTAAATTCTCCTTTATAGGAGAATTGAAGCCTGCAAACTAAGTGATTCAGCTAACACCACAGCCTAAGTGTAATGGTGGAGTGAGGCCCAAACTGAGCACGCCTGTTTCCTGGCTACACACATTTTCCCCTGGACTACTGTGTACCTCAGTCTATAATGCCTGCTTTCAGTCTCACATAGACATTGAAGATTTTAAGTCCAAAGCAAACTTCAAGCCCACTTCATTAATTTGATTTTCATTTTTTAATCCTATCTAAAATGCTAGCTACCTCCAACCCAACTCCCCAGATAGAGAAATTCCTGGTACTAAATTGAAGGAAAATATTTTCTTACCTACTGAAGAGTAATAGAACTTGAAAGCAAGGTTTGGTGTGGGCATGCCATTTATTCCTGCCCTAGCATTCCCTACTATCAGAATCTGAGCGTGATTCAGCTGTTTGGACTCTGCCTTCTACTTGTCAGGAAGCTAGAAGTGGGAACACCTCATCTCCCTAGACAGCTGGTCTTCTGCCATCTAAGGTATAGGGTAAAAGCTTTGAGGATCATTTTCTGACTTGAAATAAAATTTCACGTGGATTATACAGATGATAAATGGGAAAGATGCCATTGTCATACCTCCATTCCTAATCCCAAGTATGCATATTACCCTTCCATTTGCATCCTGCTACTCTCTTGATCCCTGGGTGGTCTTCAGAACTGTAGGGCCGATTATCTTGCCTTGTTCCATTCATTGTGACCTCTCTGGTAGGAGGACCTGTTCCAAACCCCTGGAATGCAGGAGGAGTTACAACAGATCATTGATTGTCTGGATACTAGCATTCCCGAGACAATCCGTATCCTTTTTGACAAAGGCTTATTAGGAAGCCGGATAAATTCTTTACCAAACTCTCCTTTCCACCTGCATTTGAGTTTTGTGTTTCCGTCTTTACTTTCATTCTGTCTTCTATTATAAGGTAATCATTGACTCTGCAGTTGTTTTTCAATTCCTTTTAGGAACTTTTGACTTCTCTCTGTATTAGACTCATACTGAAAGGAATCAAGGGGTAGGTAACAACGACTTTTAATAAACATGGAACATAGGACCCACAGCACTGGCACTGTTTTGCTTCAGGCCATTGATCACTCCTGCCACCACATGTGTTGTCACTAGGACATGGAAGAGGATGGGAAACATTGGTGACTAGTTTAAAGGACTGATCAAATGTGAACATCATTCTATATGCCATATTCCCCTGACTCTCACACGTTGAGCCAAACCTCCCAAGAGGTTGATAAATTCTGTAACAACTCAGCTGCAGCATACCTGAACCACTAAAATATCAAACCCCAATTAGGATTAGTCTGCCCTGAATAATAGGAAGGAAACTGTCCCTGAGGGAGCTGGAGGAAGAAAGCAAATCGGGTCTCTGTGTGGCTTTTTTCCTGGAGCCACTTTCCCTTGACTTAAGGTAATCCAGCTGGCAGTAATCACTCTGTGGCTGAAGCACTGCTCATTTTCCTGGAAGCCCTGCCAGAGCCTGTCATATGTTATGAGCTGTATCAGCGATGCCTTGACTCTGCTCAGGATCCCCAGAACTGCCGACAGGTGAGTTTTACTGCTCTATGTGTCTGAGGCAAGTGCCCCCATAGAGAAATCAATTTAACAAGGCCAGGTGTGTATCTAGCTGTGTGGTAGGGTGGATCTGAATCTGTTATTCGTGGCAGGACACCAGCATTGAGAGTCGGAACTTTTAAATTTTAGGTTGTGTTATTTCCTGTTATATTTGCCACACTTTTCTAGTTGGCCTATTGAATAGGGCAGATACCTCTGCTCTGGCGTAGGATTGGTGAAGCTGATCATATATGGAATTCTGGCTGAATTACCAGAAAGGGTCAGTGATGCTTGTGAGCCTTTCTCCTTTTTGTCTTCTTGGTGTTTTTTGTTTTGTTTTGTTTTGGTTTGGCGGTTTTTTAGATTTTATTTATTTATTTATTTGAGAGAGAAAGAGAGAGCATGTGCACATGAGTGATGGGGAAGGGCAGAAAGAGAGAGAGAGAGAGAGAAGCAGACCACCTGCTGAGTGGGGAGCCTGCCACAGGGCTCTATCCTAGGACCCTGAGATCATGACCTACGCCAAAGACAGATGCTTGCTTAACTGAACCACCCAGGCGCCCCCTGGATGTTTTTTAAAGATTTTGTTTCTACGTAATCTACACCCAATGTGGGGCTCGAACCCACAACCCTGAGATCAGGAGTCACACACTCCACTGACTGAGCCAGCCAGGTGTCCCTTCTTGGTGTTTTTTTTTTTAAGATTTTAAAAATTTATTTATTCATGAGAGACACAGAGAGAGGCAGAGATATAGGTAGAGACTCGATCCCAGGACTAGACCTAACCCTAACTAGGACTAGATCTCAGGAATAGACCTGAGCCAAAAGCAGATGCTCAACAATTAAGCCACCCAGGCATCCTTGGTGTTTTTCTTTTATTTTTTTAATTTTTAAAGATTTTTATTTATTTATTCATGAGAGATACAGAGAAAGAGGGGCAGGGAGAAGCAGGCTCCATGCAGGGAGCCCGATGTGGGACTCGATCCTGGGACCCCATGATCACACCCTGAGCTGAAGGCAGACGCTCAACCGCTGAGCTACCCAGGTGTCCCCGTGTTTGTTTTTAATTATGAAATAATTTTGATGCACAGTAGCTGAGAATACCTCTCAGTCAGACTAGTGAGTATTGGGAGGAGCTCCTATCTATGTTAAATGACATTGCAGAGAAAACCATTGAGCTTGGCAGATGCCATGGCTACCTGTCTGAGGAGATTGAAAAAGACCAGATTAATACTAACCTGCTTGTAAGGTGGGATGTGTTTGTGTGAATGTGTGATGACCACATCACACATGTGAATATGGCCTGGTCTTTGAGTGGACAGGGGCCAAACAGTATGACCATTCTGACTTGGAAGTTACCATTTGGCATGAGGAAATAAAAGAGAGTCATGACAGATAAATGGGATCCTGTATGGGTTGAATTATAAAGTACTGTGGCAGCTGTGAGCTCTTCTTACTCCCTTCTTTCACTTGTTCTCCTTACTGCCCACCCCCCTTTTCTTAAAAACAGGTGATTTCCCAGCTTCCAAGATGCCATAAAAATGTTTTCCATTACTTGATGGCATTCCTTCGAGAACTCTTAAAATTCTCTAAGTACAACAATGTCAGCGAAAACATGATCGGTAAGAGTACTTCATAAAAACGACAGCATGAGCAGGAGGGTGGGCTGGTTGGGACAGCCTTCCTGTCCAGGCGCACGGCTCACTGCCCTCATCCAGTGGTCCCCCAGTTCCCATTCCTGAAGTTTTGCATAGATTGTGTCTGACAAAGGGTTTTCCCCTTTCCTTTTTCTCACCCTCTAGCTACTCTCTTCACTAGTCTTCTCCTAAGGCCTCCACCCAACCTTATGGCAAGACAGACTCCAAGTGACCGTCAGCGTGCTATCCAGTTTCTTCTGGGGTTTCTTGAGAGTGATGAAGACTAATAAGCCTTTTCCTCTTACTACTCTCCGAGATTCTAGAGGTGGAAAATCTTGGGCACTAAGTATTTCAGAATGAAATGAAAAGTCATGCCACAGGAAGGGTCAGTTGCAGAATTTTGAGGCTTTCGGCATGAAAAGGTTATTTCTAGTGCAAGAGGAAGAGAGTTTCCTAATCCCTCCCTTACCATATCCTACACAGCAAAATACTTTTAGACTTATATTGCCAAGCCAAAGGTACCATATTTTGGTGGTTTTGTGTTCTCTCTTTATAAGGCAAAGAGATCTGTATTTACACTCCTTTATCTGGGGATGTGTTTGTTGCCCTCCTCCCCAGCTGTCATGATTGTCCTTAGCACCCTAGGCCTAGATTCTGAGATGTTCCTATTCTAGGCCTACATGCACTACGTGCTGTAGCTCAGACTTGTCTGTAGTCCTTCGTCTAAAGCACTTTTGCCTGACCCCCTCCCATATCACCCCTTTGCACTCTACTCGACTAACTCTATTACGTCGAAGGAAGTCTGAGTGAAGCTAGTAACTATTCGGATGTCCCCAACAGTGAGTTTACCATCTTCATGTGGTTGTGACATGCATTTGTGCATTTCTACTACAGTGGCATCTGTATGTCTCTGTAACATTGGCCTTTTCACGGATCTGCACTGGGTGGAACCGTATTCTCGTCTCAGACCATGTTTACTAGCAGAACTTTAGAGATTACTAGATATGACATCCCATTGATGTGAGAGAATCATGATCAGAGTGGAAGCACTTTGAGCATTTTAAAAGTGAGAACATTCATGTTTGACAGGTCTTGCTTTCTACCATCCCTTTCTGTTCTTATTCAAATTTCACATGAGAACTAATACTGGTTGTCTGGAGGATCCATTCCCCACTTAGAAATCCACCTCCAGAGCAAAATCCACCTCCATCACAATAAAAAAGGCAGTCTGGACCCCAGTTGGGCCTTTCTGGTGATACTGCTTCTTCCCCCAGCAGGGTATTGTGGATAATCCTTAGAACACCCTCTCTGGTCTCCTGAAATACCAGGGGGCAGATGCTGCCCCCTCCCTCATCAGGGCTGGCTCTGGACTCTATGACCAGCTCCCCTTGGCTCCTAGTCACCTTACCCAGTGTTATATAAAAGAGACTGGGCAGTGGGACCAACGAAGCTCCTTTCTCTCCCACCCAAGACAACCCTCTGAGCTTTTCATTTACTCAAGCTCTGTGGGGCAGCATTCTTTTTTTCAAATCATTCTGTGTTGGTCGGCAAACCAGCCACCAGCCGTTGACTGCAAAACTGCCTAATGCAGTTGGCTTCTTCCTGGGTTTCTTTCATTAAAACCACACTGAGTCAACTCATTCTTGACTGTTAACATTAAATCCAAGGAGCCTAACATATGGACTCTGTGTCTGGTCTTGGGTATTGACTCCTGACTCTTCTAGAACATTGAAGGAGAGAGCCAGGGGAAACACAACTGCTGAATGGTTCTTCGGTTCCCCCTACCTCTCGTAAGTTGAGTTCTGTGGGGGAAGAAAAGGTATGTATCCTGTGATATACTGGTTAAACCCTTTCCTGATTGGGAGTTCTAGAACGAAGAGTCTAGATCTTAGTGCCAAATAGTTGCAGATCTGCTAGATCAGAACTTCATTAATGGAAGATTATGAGAAGACTGCTTTTGCCATCTCCACTAGGCCAGAAATCGACCATAGAAGAGGCAGATTATAGAAGCAGGGGCAAGGTCATGACACAGAGACAGGGAGATGCCTGTCCCTGGCACATTGTGTAGTATGTTGCAACCTGGGACCTTTGGGTTGTCAAGGATAGGGTTAGTAGGGATTGTATGCAGCATCCTAGCTCTTTGTTCATAAAGCAAATGCATTAAATTTGTTTACTGCCTCTACATTTTTCCAGCTCTGGTCCTGGGATGTACACAGCATTAAGGGTTTGAGACAATCTCTAGGTAGGGGAGATAGAAATAGAGTAGATGTAAGAAGTCTGCTCCCCCACTGTGCCTACTCCAGCACGCCAACCTCCAATTCCTGAGTAACTCTAATGTGCTATTTATTTCATAGCTTCTCTGAAGTAAGGAGTTCAGATCCATCTGATAGAGAAGAACTCTGCATCGATATTGTTTTAGGGAAGAAATGGTTTGAATCCATGTGGTGATATTGCATTAGTTTCCCTTTCACTGTTTTCTGATTCTTATTCTGTAATTGTTATATTTCCCAGAAATGTCTTGGTCACTAAGCAAAGCTGCTAGTGGGATTCTGTATTTTGTGTCATCTTTTTTATTATAATTTATTGCAATTTTTTCTGAATAAATATATGTTGTGTGAAAAATAAGTGTGATCTTGGTAAGGAAGAACTGAGGGGGGAGGCTTATGTCACTGAGTCCCCCTTGACTGTAGTCCTCACAGATAAAACTATACTGTCATTTCCTGTCTTAACAATAAAATATAAGAATTCTCAGTATATTTGCCCTTGGAGGGGAGAAGAAGCCACATATTTCCAGAGGCTCAGAAAGAAGTCACAGTGCTTCCAGAGGCCAGCCCAGGATTCTTACTGTAACCCTGGGGATCCAGGCAACAAAATAACACTGTTAGGAAAAGAGATGTTGATTCTTTATGCATGCAAATGTCACACTGGGTCAGATCCATGATCATCCCACCCCCAGAAATCTGACAAACCCCAACATACACATCTTGAGTGTTCTTGCCAGTGTAGCCTTAGCAGTTTAGACATGCCCCTACAAAGAGCCTGTTTCCACAGGATTCATTTGACAACTTTTGAAAGCCAGTTTTGAACCTTTACTACCTCTTGGGGGGATGAAGTCCATAAATTCAGTACTTTTGGAGGGCTCTAATTTGAACTCTAGTGTTTTAAGAGGAAACCCCTAATTTGAGCATGGTGCCTTTTATTCTGCTGCCGGTCTCCATTTTGGTTTAATTCCCTTTGAGGCCGAAGAGGCCTGAGCTAGAGCTTTCTTTGCAACCAGGGCCCTCTTCCAGTTCCGCCTAACTATGAGCTTGGCCCTGATGAATGTGCTGATTCAGTGTTGTCATGAACAGTTTTTTTAGCCCCACCCGAAGCCTTGGCAGAAGAAGGTGTTTCCTTGTGAGAGAGATTCCCCCCAGCGGATGGAGACTGATACCCAGCAGTTTTTACACAGAACAGGCAGTGTAGCAGAGCAGTCCCAGTGATTACCTTTCCAGAGGTTACAAATGCCTCCCTGGCTGCTGCTACAGGACAACCATTAGGGTCTTCCAGACCGCAGGGCAAGTGGAAGCCCTGGCTCTTGGTGTAGCCTAATAATTAAAAGCTATGCACTGCCCAAGTGGGATTATCAAGAGTTAGGGAGACAACCTTAGTGATGATCTAATCCAATCTCATTGTTCCTATGGGCAGTCAGGCTCAAGGGGCAGTGAAGGATTCAAGGTCACCTAGGTCAGCGACATAGCATGGCAGAGTGGAAAAATCAAGTCTAAACTTTGGTGTTATACCTAGTTCTTTTTTCCAACTTTTTGTTTCAAAATCTTTCAAACATGTAGAAAAGTCACAAGGGTAAAGTGAATACCCGGTACCCTTAACTCACCACCTGTTAACATTTTGCCACCATTCATCTCAGAGAGGCCTGATCTTCAGTCTGGATTCCGCCACTTCCTCGTGTGTGACCCCGCACTGGCTACCCTGTAGTTTCCTGGCCTATAAAATTGAACGGGCATAGTACTGCACTTGGATGACATAACTACATCTCACTTCCCTCTTAAAAACTCCCCAGTGACTTCCCAGTGCCTTTAGAAGGAACTCCACACTTCCCATGGCCTAGCAAGCCCTGCATTACTAAATGAGAAAGAAACGAAGTGGCAGGCACAGTACCTGGCACGTAGTGGCTGCTATGTAGATGTTAACCTATGCCCTGTGCCCCTTAGCTCTTCCCTATATTTCATGGACTCTCCTGCACTGCCAGAGGCTTTCTGGCTTTCATTTGATGTTAACCTTGTTAACTAGACACCATCAGACCCCATGCTCAGCTTACTCCACTGCCATCCTTTCCCCCAGCACAGACTCCCCACCATGCCGCCTTCTGCACTTCTCTGTTTTGCCCTTCTGCTGCACTTCTGTG
This sequence comes from Vulpes lagopus, assembly GCF_018345385.1. NCBI lineage: Eukaryota > Metazoa > Chordata > Mammalia > Carnivora > Canidae > Vulpes > Vulpes lagopus. Next base: position 100,761,805 of record NC_054848.1, read on the forward strand.
TTTGGGGAGTAGGGGTGAGGTGTAAATTGAAGGATGAATAATGAGATGCCATCACCAGCATGTAACACCTGGCTGTTGTTGAGCCCCAGGAACCACACCCACCTTTCTTCTGCCCATCCCCACCAGCAGGCTCCTTTTGCTCTTTCCTGTGCTGCTGTGCCTGGTTCCTAGCCCTTCTTTCCTCTCTCTGCCTTCTAGATAAATCCACTGCCCACTAGTTTCCACCTTAGCTGCTCCTACCTGAATTGGTTCTTACCCAGCTGATGCTACTTACCTTCTCTTTCATCTGTCCTGTGGAAGCTCCTCCCATCCCCTAGCTCCCCAGGTGGAGAAGAGGGGTTTGCTTTTTCTTTCAGTCACACTTTGAAGTGGTAGTTTTTCTGCCATTCTATAGCCTGTCTTCAATTTAGATGGGTGGTTTTCAACCCTGGCTACTCAGAATCATCTAGGGCATGTTTCTCAAAGTGCAGTCCCCAAGTGAGTATCACCTGGAAACTGGTCTAAATCAGTGGTTCTGGGATCCCTGGGTGGCGCAGCGGTTTGGCGCTTGCCTTTGGCCCAGGGCGCGATCCTGGAGACCCGGGATTGAATCCCACATCGGGCTCCCGGTGCATGGAGCCTGCTTCTCCCTCTGCCTGTGTCTCTGCCTCTCTCTCTCTCTGTGACTATCTTAAGTAAATAAAAATTTTTTTAAAAAAATAAATAAATAAATCAGTGGTTCTTAACCCTGGCCACATGACGTAAGGTTTAAAAAAAATACCAGTGCCTACACATCCTACCTTAGAATGTTTGAATGCTTACCAGTAATGCTTGCCTGCCTCCACCACTGTACTCTGACACTGTCCTTTCACTCCTTCCAATTAGCTAAGCTCTTCCCCACCTCAGGACCTTTGCACATGCTGTTTTCCTCTACCCAGAAACCACCTCTCTCGTGCACTTGGAATAGCTCAGCTTCCATCTTTGCCATGCCTAACAAAGTCACCACCACCTTTGGCACCTCCATCTCATTTTTTTTTTGCTCCCATTCCTGGGCTTCCTGGCATAGCCTGGTGACTGGCTGACTGCTCCTAGGGCTGCATATATCATTCATTCCACAGTCCTCTTCTTCTTCTCTTACCCTTCATAGACTTGCACCTCAGGGATTGAGAGGCAAGAAATTGCTGTGCTTCTTTGCATAGGCTCCAACAGCAAGATTGCCTGAGTTCAAATCCCAGCTCTGCCACTTCTCGATGTCTAGCCTTGGACAAAAGTTAATTGACCTCTCTAGGCCTCAGTTACTACATCTTATTTATTTATTTGAGAGACAGAGAGCAGGGGGAGGGGCAAAGAGAGAGGGAGAGAGAAAATCCCAAGCAGACTCTGAGCACAGAGCCCAACTCAGGGCTCCATCTCACAACCCTGAGATCATGAACTGAGCCGAAATAAAGAGTCGGACAGGGGCGCCTGGGTGGCTCAGTGGTTGAGCGTCTGCCTTCAGCTCAGGGCGTTATCCCAGGATCGAGTCCCATGTCGGGCTCCTGCATGGAGCCTGCTTCTTCCTCTGCCTGTGTTTCTGCCTCTTACTCTGTATCTCTCATGAATAAATAAATAAAATCTTTTAAAAGAATAATAAAGAGTCGGACGCTCAACCAACTGAGCCACCCAGGAGCCGCAGTTACCACATCTTAAAATGGAAGTAATAATAGTACCTTTCCTCATGGGATCGTCATGAGATGGTTTCAGCTAGTACGTTTCAAGGGCTGGGAACAGTGCCTGGTGTGTAAGTGCTAAAGAAATGGCAGCGAGTATAATTATTCCAAAACCTTCCACTGGCCTCAGGCCCAGGCCTCTCTATCTCAGCCCTTTGGCTCTTAGGAGGTGGCCACACACTTTACTTTGTGGAAATCTCAAATCGGTAGAAGGAGCAGTCCTCAAAGCCCTGCTCTACAAATCAAAATGTCACAGCTTTACCTCATCCCTCTCTCCTTCCTGCTTGTGTCAGAAATAAGTGGTCTTCCTTCTTACCTAGGCTAAGGTAAGTGCTTCCACTGTGCTTTGAGCCCATTTCTTCCCACCCTCAGTGGACTTGCTCCCATCACTCTTCACTGCCACCACCCCACATTGCATCTTCAATATCAGCCATTCACTCAATTGGTGTTTATCGAGGCCTCCTGTGTGACAGGCGCTGTTCACGGTGCTGATGATAGAGGTGCCACAGTGCTTTCACTAGGAGGGTGGGGTGGGATGGGATAAGCAGACAGAAATAGTGCACAGGGTAACTAGAGAGAATGACAAACAGTCTGGAGAGAATAAAGTAGGGCAATGTGCCCAGCAAGCAGACTCGGTCAGGGGAAGGTTGCTTTGAGGAGGTGATGTTTGCTGAGACCTAAATTTCAGGAGGCCAGAATTTCCCATATCTTGATTTGAATGATGATCATACAGTATATATGCCCCTGCCTTCCCCCTGAAAAGCCAGCTATACCAGATCTGGCAAAGAACATTCCTTAAAAAAAAAAAAAAAAAAAAAAAAGGATTCTATTTATTTACTCACGAGAGACACAGAGAGAAAGAGAGGCAGAGACATAGGCAGAGAGAGAAGCAGGCTCCATGCAGGAAGCCCGATGTGGGACTCGATCCTGGAACTCCAGGATCACTCCCTGAGTCAAAGGCAGATGCTCAACCGCTGAGCCACCCAGGTGTCCAGGCAAAAAACATTCCAAGCAAAGGAAAGTGCAAATGCAAAGACCTTAAGGCACCAAAGCAGCTTGCTGGTTTAGGGGACAGCCAGGCAGAACCCAGGGGGCAGGGGTAGGGCTGCTGGACAAGAGACCAGCCAGGCCTGTGGAACCCGGGGAAGGAGGCTGCCTTTTATGCCACATGCAACAAGAAGCTGTGGATGACTTTACTTGGGAATGACATGATTTATGCTTCTCCTAATCTTAGTAATAGTCACTAACACCTACAGCTATCATTTACCCCAGACTCTGTACTAATGTATTGAACCTCACTTTCAGCCTTGACAACCACTTTATTAAGTACTACTTTCATCCCCCTTTCATAGGTGTATAAAACAGGCTCAGAGAGACTACTTAACTCGGTACTCGGTTAGTGGCCAACTACACCATAACCCCAGACCAAAATTTGTGCTCTTTCATATAGCCAACATCTCCCAAGTTGGAGTGGGGATAAAAATGGGAGTGCTCCTTGGACTCTCTCTTTAGGCTACACCCCAAGATTTCAGGTTAACTAGATAACCTGCCAGAAGCTCTAGTTAACCTAACATTAACCCTCACCAGCTTCTCTTGGCATCTTCCTCTCTCCCATCAGCCAGGCTTGATTGGTTGACCTTTGCTTATTTTTGGTCCCTGCCCCACCTCTAATCAGTCACCAATTGCAGTTGAACAAATATTTATGGAGTACCTGCTAAGTGTAGGCCACTATGCAAGGTTCTGAAGGAAATAAAAATAAGTAACACTGATCATCATAAGGCATACATAATATTTTTTATAAAGAAGGAGGAAGAAAAGAGGGAAGGAAAAGGAGAGAGGGGGAAAAGAAAGGGAAGGAAGGAAGAGGGAGAGGAGGGCAGAAAAGATGTGATGGGACATTCTCGGAAAGGGGGCCAAATTCAGGTCATTCATGGTCTCGTCTATCTGGCCCCTCCTTTCCACTGCCCACTGCCCACGCCCTACCACCAAATTCAAACCCTCATTACCTCAGGCCTGGCATATTCTGTTTAATCCCTTTCCAACTAATTTTTCAGCTCCCTTTCAGTGTATTCTATTCACGTCACTGCCAGGCTAATCCTCTCAGTGCACAGCTTTGATGTCATCCCCCTAATCAAAACCCCTCAGAGTCCTGAGCCTCCACTTACCACAGAAGTTCTGGTAAGATAGTTCAGCCTCATAGTAGAGCTCTCCTTAGAGTCTTCTGCCCGCCTCTCTGGCCAAAACTCCCACTCTTGACCTTTTCATGCCCTTACCTTCCCTAAACTCACGTACACTCCACTTGGGCTCAGTCTGCATCAGCCACTTGGAACTCCCTGGCCCCTACCACTCCACCTGCCCCAACCCTATCAAAACCAAATGTTACCTCCTCCAGGAAGTCTTTTCCCACAACTCCCACTTCCTCTGAACTCTTAGAACCTTCCCTTTGTACCACTATTTTGACACTTCCTGCTTCCTCTGTACTCTTAAAACCTACAAGTAGTGGTACAAATTGATGCTTCTAGAAGCATCATGAGAGTGGGAACCAAGCTGGGCATATTTTGGATTTTCCCATAATACCTCAGACAGAGTAGGTACTCAACAATATTTGGTTAATAAATAAAGATTGTCCTTCAAAGCACTTAAAGACACAAGCCTGTATAAAATAGGTATTTCTGAAATGTGAATACATTTAATTATTCACACTGAGCTCTATTTAGAGGAGTTCACTTGTGTGTGTATGTACTTAGTAAATTATATTAATGGCATCCAAGAAGTTAATAGCTTTTCACAGCCATCCAATACTATTTTCTATTGTTTTGTAGCCAACAAAATCGGCCTTGCTGAATTTGCTTTTTAAAAGCAAATGCTCAAGGTTCCTCAAAAAAATTAAAAATAGAACTACCGTATGATCCAACAATCACACTTCTGGATATAGGACCCAAAAGAATCGAAAACAGGGACTCGAACAGATATCTGCACACCCACTTTTAGCAGCGTTATTCACAATAACTAAAATGTGGACGCAGCCCAAGTGTCCGTTGACAATTGAATGGAGAAACAAAATGTGGTATTTGCATGCAGTGGTGTATCACTCAGCCTTAAAAATGAAGGAAATTCTGACACATGTTATAGCACAGAAGAGCCTTGAGGACATTATCCTCAGTGAAATAAGCCAATCACAAAAAGACAAGTACTGTATGATCCCACTTACATGAGGTGCCTAGCATTGTCAGATTCATAGACAGCAAGTAGATGGTAGTTACCAGGGGCTGGGGGGAGGGAGAAATGGGAAGTGTTGTTTAATGGGTATAGAGTTTCAGTTTTGTAAGATGGAAACATTTTGGGGATCTGTTGCACAACAATATGGATATATTTCACACTACTGAATCATACACTTAAAAATGGCTATAGTGGTACATTTTGTTACCTTTTTACCACAATTTTAAGAATTAAAATGGTTTTTTTAAAGATTTTATTTATTTATTCACGAGAGACACAAAGAGAGAGATAGGCAGAGAGATAAGCAGAGGGAGAAGCAGGCTCCCTGTGGGGAGCCAGATGCGGGACTCGATCCCAGATATGGGACATGATCCCCGACCCTGGGATCACACCCTGAGCCAAAGGCAGACGCTCAACCGCTGAGCTACCCAGGTGTCCACAATTTTTTTAAAAAAGTGATTCTCAAAGGGCAAATTGAATCACATCACCCCTCTGTTTAAAGCCATTTAGTGGCTTCCCAGAACTGGGACTCATAAGGCCCAGTAGATCTGAGTGCCATTGACTCAACCCTCCTCCCACATCCTGCCACCTCCACTCTTTCTGCTTCAGCTACACGGGACTTGTTCCTTGACTGCTCTCAGCTTCCTCTCACCACAGAGCCAATTCCTCCCATGCTACGCTGTCCCCCAGAGCATCATCACAGTGTGTACTTACACATTCATTATTAGATCAGGCCGTTCTCCCACTGGGTCAGGAACCGTGGAGGCAGAGGCCATGGTTTATTTCCTTTACTATGGTATTCCCAGCACCTAGCCTACAGTCTGGCACCCAGTAATTTGTGTCATCCACAACTTCAGTGTTTGTAGAGGCAAGGGAAAACGTGTGTCTGCTGCTTGTTGAAGGGTAAATGAGTGTCACCTTTCTAGAAGCAATATGGTCATATGTATCAAGAGCCTAGAAACACTCATAGTAGCAATTTTGCTTCTAGGAGATGACCCTAGAGGAGCAAAAAGGGTAAGTCCACAGAAGTTCATCCTAGCATTATTCATTAGAGCAAAAACCTGGCAACAATCTATATACCCTTCAGGACCAGAAGATGGGTAAATACATTATATATTTTATGGATAAAAAATCATGCAGCCTTTACAAATAGTGTTGCTGAGGAATGGTGACAGGGAAAATGCTGAGGTAACATTGAGCAAAAAAAAGCAGGCTTCTAAGTCGGTCTGTACCAAATGTCCCTAATTTAAGAAGTCAGATATAAAGACAATACATAAAGATAAACATGCAATATATATATCATGGTGAATATAATCAATAATACTGTATAATATATTTGAAAACTGCTAAGAGAGTAGATTTTTTTATGATAGTCACACACACACACACAGAGAGAGAGAGAGAGAGAGAGAGAGAGAGAGAGAGAGAGAGAGAGTCAGAGACACAGAGGGAGAAGCAGGCTCCATGCACCGGGAGCCCGATGTGGGACTCCATCCTGGGTCTCCAGGATCGCGCCCTGGGCCAAAGGCAGGCGCCAAACTGCTGCGCCACCCAGGGATTCCCCCCCCCTTTTTAAAAAATTTATTTAGAGAGTAGATTTTTTCCCCAAGTTTTTATTTAAATTCAAATTAGTTAACAATATAGTGTAATGTTGGTTTCAACAGTGGAATTTGGGGATTCATCACATATATAACAGCTAGTGCTCATCACAACGAGTGCCCTCCTTAATACCCATCACCCATCTAGCCCATTCCCGAACCCACCTCCCCTCTGACAACCTTCAGTTTGTTCTGTATCATTAAGAGTCTTTTATGGTTTGCCTCACTAAGAGAGTAGATCTTAAAAGTTTCCCCTCACAAGAAAAAAATGTGTAACTCTCTGGTGATGGAGGTTAACTACACTCACTGTAATTATTTCATAATATATACAAATGCTGAATTATGTTGTACACCTGAAACTAATATAATGTTATATATCAGTTATATCTCAATAAAAAGGTAAAAAATTTAAAAGATAACAGACACAAAAATAGTGGAAGTCGATGCTGCATTATGTAAATAGCAGTCACCCCTGTGAGCCACCATTGTGGGCAGCCCTGGCTCCAGAATGTCTGTAAAGGAAAGTTTAGAAGCCATTCAGAAGGAGGCTAGAGACTTTGTCTTGAAACTGCAAGCTGTATTTGCATAGCAAGCAGAGTTTTTCCTTAAATTGCATATATATTTGGAGTGTCTTTGGGGGTGCTGCTGGGGGTTAAGGTAAAGCCCCCAAGCCACCCTCTGATGCCAACCTAAATTGTTTTTTTTACATTCATATTTGCCTGCTTCTCTAAATATTTTACAATGAGCATGCACTACTTTTTATATCAGAAAAAGATTAAAGAAAACATTATTTCATAAAAGAAAGAAACGTCTGTGTGTTGGAATGAACAGACACAGTGTCCTGCTCAGGCTTGTAGGCGGCTGGAGAGGGCCTCTCGGGCATGGAGCCCGGCCCACCCCACACCACTCCGTCACATCCCAGGCCGGCTCTGTCCCTAGCGTCTGCAAACTTCTCCTCTCTGGCTTCTGCAGGCAGAGCAGCACACCCCCGGCAGCCTTGGGGCTCTCCCGCCAGCCTCGCAGCTCTCTGGGGCATGATGCTCCAAGCCACAACCCGACACAAAGCACACTTGCAAGGGCCATTTGGTGACCATGGGCCACTCCTCTACCTCCAGTGGTGACCCTTGTTGGAAAGAGCAAGGGTCATTTATTGATTGTAGCTGTGGCCAGTAGGTGGCAGAGGAGAGTTCCCAGTTGCAAAACGTATTTAAAGCTGCAGTTTTCTGGTTTCGTGATTTATTTCTATTTTGAGGAAGTTTATGGACTGTTCCCCTTACAATCTCTTACTTACGGCCTAAAAAGTCAGCAAAAACAAAAACCATTTTTTTGAAATTATCTAAAGGCCGTGGAACTTTCAGCCCGTTCTCAGTGAAAACAGGCAGAATTAAAAACCATTTTCCTCTCTTGCTTCCTTCACCATCCCTCAAATGTTGCAGGTTATTTGGAAAGTTTCAACAAAGGTGGGAGGTCATCTTGCTGCAAAAAGTTGATGAGTTAGATCTTCCCCGGAGAAGGGTAAGCAGGGAAGGAGGGATGGAAGTGATGAGGCAGCTAGAGGAGGGGGAGGCACTGGTGTGAATGAGAAAGAACAGAATAATCCCTGGCCAGACAACTGGAGAGGAAGTGGAAAGAAAAGAGACCAAAAGGCTTCTTATAAGTTGAATTGTGCTCACCCCCAAAAAATTATTATTATTATTATTAAAGATTTTATTTATTTTTTCATGAGAAACACACACAGAGAGAGGCAGAGACACAGGCAGAGGGAGAAGCAGACTCCATGCAGGGAGCAGGATGTGGGATGCGGGATGCAGGACTGGATCCCGGGACTCCAGGGTCACTCCCTGGGCCGAAGGCAGGGGCCAAACTGCTGAACCACCCAGGGATTCCCCCCCCCACCCCCCCAAAAATATGTTAGGGTCCTAACCTCCAGTACCTGTAGTTGTGACCTTATTTGGAAATAACATCATTGCAGATGCAATTAGTGGGGTAAAATGAGGTTATTTTGGAGTAGGGTGTGCCCTAATCCTGTATGACTAATGGCCTCATAGAAAGGGGAAATTTCGGGGCAGCCCAAGTGGCTCAGCAGTTAGCACTGCCTTCGGCCCAGGGCCTGATTCTGGAGACCCGGGATCGAGTCCATGCGTGGCGCCTGCTTCTCCCTCTGCCTTTGTCTCTGCTTCTGTGTGTGTGTGTGTGTGTGTGTGTGTGTGTCTCATGAATAAATAAATAAAACCTTAAAAAGGGTGGGGGGGAATTTCGACAGAGACGCACATACTCAGGGGGAAGCTCATGTGAAGACCAAGGTAGAGATCTGGGTGATGCATCTACAAGTCAAGGAACACCAAAGACTTCCAGCAAATGACTAGAAGCCAAGGGAGAGGCCTGGAACAGAGTCTCCCTTGCAACCCTAAGGAAGCACCAACCCTGCCAACCTTGATCTTTTTTTTATATATATATATTTATGATAGTCACAGAGAGAGAGAGAGAGGCAGAGACACAGGCAGAGGGAGAAGCAGGCTCCATGCACCGGGAGCCCGACATGGGATTCAATCCTGGGTCTCCAGGATCACGCCTGGGCCAAAGGCAGGCGCCAAACCGCTGCGCCACCCAGGGATCCCCCAACCTTGATCTTGAACTTCTGGTTTCTAGAACTGTGAGAGAATAACTGTCTGTTGCTGAAGTCACCCAGTCTGTGGGACTTTGTTATGGTAGCCCTTGAAAACTAGGCTCTTGGGGACAAGGTTCTAGGAAAACTGGGATGATGGCAGAAAATGGTGGAATTGCTTTGCTCGCCCCCAGGACTGTATGCCCTGGTCTGAAGGGGTGATGGCTGACTGAGAGAAGCCTTCCTGCTCTACCAATCTGTCTCCAACAACCATACTTCTCAAAAGAGTTGTCTCCAGTTACTGTCCCCACTTTGTCACATTCACTGGCAACCTCCCTGTTTCCAAAGCCAAAGGGCATTTCTTAGCCCTCACCTTCTGTAACTTCTCAGCACTTCACCATTTCTGGAACACCCCCTCCACTAGGCTGCCAGGGCCCAGACTCCTCCTGCTTTCTCTCCCACTTCACCCACCATTCTGTCTCAGGCTCATCTTCTTCCCTGGTCCTATCGCTAAATGACAGCACATCCTAGCCCCTAGGCCTCTGGCTTGGGCCACTTCTCTTCATACTCTATATTCTTGCTCCATAAACCCCACTCACTCTTCTGTCTTCTGTTGCCACCTAGCCACTAGTGAATCCCAAAACTGAAGCAGTGTCCCTCTCTACTGCCTTCTACTTCAGACACATTTACAGTGGCATCACATCCCATTCAGGATACACTACAATTACTTCAGGCAAAAATTGAATATACCCAGAAAAATCCCTTAAGTACCCCCAAAGTGAAATAATGTTCCCGGGAAGCATGTCACACACACACACACACACACACACGAACAGCTTTATTTTTTCCTCTTTTTTAAAAAAGATTTTATTTATTCATGAGAGACACAGAGAAATAGAGACATAGGCAGAGGGAGAAGCAGGCTCCCTGTGGGGAGCCTGATGCAGGACTTAATCCCAGGACTGAGATCACGCCCTGAGCTTAAGGCAGATGCTCAACCACTGAGCCACCCAGGTGCCCTGAGCAGCTTTATTTTTTTTAAAGATTTTATTTATTTATTCATAGAAACACGGAGAGAGAATGAGAGGCAGAGACACAGGCAGAGGGAGAAGCAGGCTCCATGCAGAGAGCCTGACGTGGGACTTGATCTAGGGTCTCTAGGATCACGCCCTGGGCTGCAGGTGGCGCTAAACCGCTGCATTTAAACAAGGCAAATGCCCCTTAATCAGGGACTGAGAAATTCCTCCCCTGCCCAAGGAGGCCACTGGCAGGATGGTCGGGTTGCACACCTTGCAACTCAGAGACTGCAAGGAATTTGGGTATTACGGAGCTGGTCTGCAGCAGGTGGAGCCATTGGCTGGACAGAAAACACCCACCTGTGCTTCTCAAATGTGTATGTCTCAGAGACAGCCAGGAAGTAGGGCTAAAGCAGACAGTCTAGGATGGAGAAGGCCAGTGGCTCATGTAAAGTTTGGCTTCAGGAGCATATCTTGTTGTCCTAAGTAGACCATAGCCCTTCAGCCCAGGAAGTCAGGCAAATTCTTGTTCATTAGTTACCAAAAGATTGCTGGAGTGCTGCACAACTTAATGACCATGATGATTGGTCTCCCCAACTGCCCAACCTACCCTGATCCACAGAACCTCCAGAGGTCCTCATTCTGGAAGAGCCATAGCCCGTGCAAAAGATGAAGCAATTCCTGTTTCAAGTCGACAACCGGAGACTCAAAGGGGAAAGGAAAGGGAGAAAGTTGAGGCACTTTGTACCCAAGCCACATCAATATCCTTGCAGGGGCTCAGTCTCAGACCCTGAGAAGTATTAATCACAACAAACAACAAAACACTTTAGGGGCACCTGGGTGGCTCAGTCAGTTAAATGTCTGCTTTCAGCTCAGCTCATGATTCCAGGGTCCTGGGATCGAGCCCTGCATCAGGCTCCCTGCTCAGTGGGAACTCAGCTTCTCCCTCTTACTCTGCCCCTCCCCCTACTCGTGTGCTCTCTCTGTCTCTCAAATAAAATCTTTACAAACAAACAATGAAGCACTTTATGTATATTAACTCATGTAGCCTGGGTGACCACCCTGAGGTGTTATTATTATTCCCATTTTACAGATGAGACACATGATAAATTGTAGATTTCTCTAAAGTCATAGACCCAGGACAATAGAGTCCAGGGCCCTCAGGAGCCATGACAAAGGCTGATGGCTAAACCCTGCTGGGAGGGAATGCCATTTCTTGGGGATGGCTCACCATCTCTAGCCAGATGGTGCAGGAGACACCAGGAGTGGGTCAGTGATCAACTCAGCCTCAAGGATACAGCCTGGGGTGTCCGCAGACCCTCATGGCAAGTTCCTGGAGTCAGAGGGCAAGGGAGGGAGCTATATTTCCTGAGCCAGTGTCCTTAGAAGACATTTTCAATTACTCCAGGCCAGCCTCATGCTACAGCACAGGATCATCTGAGGCCTGATGTCTCTCAGCTCCCCAGATTAGGGCATAGAATGTGGGCTCTGGCCACACACTCAGAAGCTCTGGCGTGGAGGGCAGAGAGGGTGGGGCACTTGGTAGGTTCTTTCTGACTAGGTAGGTTCTCTCTGGCTGTAACCCTAGAGAAGGTGATGGCATGCTGGAGAGTGCCCAGGTCCACTGTTTGGCTAGCAACATGCCTACCATGGGGAGCGCAGTTATGAGACCCACTCTAGTTTTCTGAGTGGGAATGTCCACAAGCCGGTGTGGAATGGACCTCAAACACAGCTACTTTTAGATAGATATCAGGAATGTATCTACCAGATATGGAAGGCTGGGAATTTTGAAGACTATAGCCAGTTCAACCTGGAGCCCAACTTCCTGAGTTCAACCAAGAACAGAGACCTCAAGGCCTAGTTGTTTAGTTCTTTGGATGCCATCTTGGGCCACCTCTCTACCAGCAGATCCACCACACAGATGTGTTGTTCAGATTCATAAGAGCTGAGGAGTATCATGGATGGATAGCCACCAGCAGAAGCAGGACCCATGTGCCCTGCCAGGGGAGAGAGAGGAATGTAAAGCTCTTCCAGTGGTCTGCACACCAGTCTCACATCTCACCGTGGCCTGCAGTGTGCTGTGTGACCACTAGGCGGCACTGTTGGGTCACAAAAGCTCTGAGAAACCAGGCCACCTCCTAGCCCCAGCCTCCTGGAGGTGAAAAACCCCCTAGGGAAACCTGTGGTGTTCTGGGAATTTGGGGGATTTTCCTCCCTGCCAGGAAGGATCTGTGCTAGTCAGTCATGGAGGCCTGTCCTGGGCATCTCATGCTAGCTGTTGCAAAAGGTGAGGCAAAGAACAGAGGCCTAAAGCGCCATAGCTTGATTCCAGGCACCAGACCCTGACCAATTAGCTGGACCGAGCAAGGGGTAAGATCAAAATGCAGAAGCAAGCAGGTGTAGAACCAAAAGGAGCCAGGTATGAGGCCAGCCAGAGCAGGAGAGGACAGGGGTTTGGAGGCTGTCCTGGCTCCTGGGTTCAGAGGTTCTCTGGGGTGTTTTAGGAAAGATCTTTGACCTCAGGTTATGTGTTAACTGGGTGAGGTGCAGTTAGAGGACCCAACACAGAATAAGCAGTCCAAACAGGAGATTTTGTGTTATGTTTGACACCTCCCTCTTGCTTTTTCTCATCCATGTCATTTCCAAGTTCTTCCATTTCTATCTCCTGAATACCCCTTGAATTTTTCTACTTCTATCCAACCACACTACCTCCACCCTAGTCCAAGCCCCCATCATCTCTCCTTGATGGCTCTAAGATAAGGTGGCCAGATAAGATATGGGATGCCCAGTTAAATTTGAATTTTGAATACACAAAGAATAAATTCTAGTATATCTCATACAATATTTGGGATAGACTTATAGTAAAACTTGTCTATCTGAAATGCTAATCCAGTGGACATCCTGTTTTCTTTCTTTTTGTTTGTTTGTTTGTTTTCTTTTGTTTCTACATCTGGCAACCCACCCAAGAGCCTCCCCAGGCTTACCCTTCTACAACTCATTCTCTACAAAGTGGCCAGAAGAAACTCACAAAAATTCAAATCTAACAATGTCACTACCCCGCTCAAAGCCTTTCAAGGATTCCTGATGACCTAGGGATCAGGTCAAAGCCCTCCACATGGCACGCAAGGCCCTCCAAGCCCTGACCACCAGCCATCTCTTAAGTTCATCTCCTGCTGTCTCTCCAGATGCACACTATGGCTGCAGCAAACAAAACATTCTACAGGCCTTACATGTGTCCCCAAGCCTGCACATATACCCATCTCTGTCCAGAAGGCCTTTCCCTCCTAAAGAACTCAAAGTCAATCAACCAAACTCAACCACCACCTCATCTTGCCACGCTCTTCCCGACATGTCCCCTTCCTCACCTAAGCCAAGAAGTCCCTCTTTTGCTACGTAATGACCTTTAAGAAAATAAACGACCTTATTTAAATGCATCAAATTGATCTCTTTGTGTGTTTATCTGCCCCACTAGACTACAGCACCCTTCAAGGATGGGTCTCTGTACTATTCATGTTTGTAGCCACCGTGTACGGCACAGCGCTTAGCCCAGAGTGGGGCATTTAGTAAACGTGTGGGGCATGAATAAATGGTGAGTGAATGAACGTAAATGCTACTAAATCTGAAACCTAGATGGACCAGTGGCAGTGACTGCAGTGACAGAAGGGGACACCAGGGGGCAGAATTACCTTAGTTTTGTTTGGCTTGTTGGGGAGTGGTACAGAAAGCGGCCTCACTGGCATTGGTGGCCCCCTCTCCCCTATGGGAGAGCCTGTCTGATCTGGGCCTGTCCATCCCAGTCAAGGACGGTGCCGTGCTAGCCACAGATCCCTAGATCCTCAGCACCCAAGGCTAGACTATCCTCGTGGACCTGAAAGGTTCTGTGAATCCCAGAAAACCGCTGGGCCCTGGCCCAAGCCCCATGGCAGCTACAAGCAGGACTGGGATGAAGGTGAAGCAGGTGAGGTGCCTAGGGTGCAAAATTGAGGGAGGTGCTCACCCACTGCAGGGTCTGGCTCACCCAGCCAGATCAGGGCTGGACAGTGAGTACCTCCTGACAGTCTGTGCCCCAGCCCTGGGCACAGCTTCAAAACAGAGACCTTGATCTCCATCCAGCTGCCAGGCCCGCCTGACCCCAGAGGAGCCACAAAGAGGCAAGGGCCATGGGAGCTCTTTGAAGGCAGGGCAGATGGATGGCAAGTGTTTGGGGACAGCGTTCCATGCTGCATAACTGGTTCATTGGAGTCTTAACTCAGCGGGGTCCACACATACCATGATTTTCTTCTTCAGTCACTATCCCCAACTTGGGAGGGGTCTGGGGGCCTCCCCACTCCAGAGTTCCCTGATGTGGGAGAAGCTATTGAGCCACTGCTTTTTCCAAGCAAGCCCCCTTCCCTCATGCCCACACTTCTACACACTTGCTGCCAGTGTATTGCCAAAAGCCTTTGCTCCCAGGGTCCCCTCACCCAGTGGCCAGTCGTCTTGGGTAGTATAAGGTAAAACAACTCAAACCTCACTACCTTCTGAGGCATCCACCTGACCTGAGGAAAGAGCCACAAGTCTGCCACGCAAGCAGTTGTCCAACCAGGAATGAAATGCCATTCTGCTCTCCTTGTGGGCCCCCCAATCTTTTTTTTAAAGATTTTTATTTATTTTTTTTTCATGCGAGATACACAGAGAGAAGCAGAGACACAGGCAGAGGGAGAAGCAGACTCCCTGTGGGGAGCCCGATGCAGGACTCAATACCAAGACCCTGAGATCACAACCTGAGCTGAAAGCAAATGCTCAACTGCTGAGCCACCTAGGTGCCCCCCCCATCTTGATGGCATTCTCTTGGAAGCCCATTACCTGGCTGGGGGCCTGGGAGAGAGAGAGAAGCTACAGCACCAGTCCAAAGCTTCCGGATCCCAATGATGCCCCCGCTTTTGCTTACATAGATGGGGTGGGGGGACTGAGAGCAGTGGAGCCTGTTTGGTAGGCTCTTGAGAAACTCTACAGAGCATGCTGGCCCTCCACTGCTAGAAGTCCCTTAGCAGTTCTCATGTGGCATCTGACCTCAGCTTTAGGCCCTAGTTCCCAGCCCTAGAGCTGCAAGAGAGGTTCCACTCACATCCTCTGTTGCATGTCAACTACGTGACTCTGTACACCTCTGTTTCAGCGACCCAGGATCAGAAATCAAATGAGTGCCTTTATCAGTCCCAGATATTCTCAACTGGGCAGAAATGAGGCATAGAACACCTCCAAGAGAGGAAGGAGGGATTAGGTGGTGCCCAATTCACAAGTGAGAGGCACCTTAGGGTAGCAAAAAAAGTGACTGGTTGTCATTCATTGGATGCATGCCTTGTGTAACTCGTGGACCTCTCTGAGCCTCAGTTTCACCTGTACACTGAGAATAACACAGATGTCTCAGGGATGGAGGAAAGATCAGGTGACACCAAGTATGTGGAAGCCCTATATAGACTGTGAAGTGCTGGTCAAAAGAAAAACACTAATTATTAACCAGTTAGAGGAAACTCTTCTACCCTCAAAGAGCTTGTGGGGATTGGAGAGCAATTCAAAATCTATGATAATGGAAGCTGAGCTGTCAGGAGCAGGAGATATCAGTGGTTAGAGCAGGAGGGGGTCTTAGAATCTGATAGGCCTGGGTTCCAGCTTTGCCACGTAGGAGCTGTGGGACTTTGGGTAGGTCACTTCCCCTCTCTGAACCTCGGTTTTCCTGTGTGTAAATTAGGGATGTAGGAGGATCAGCTGAGATACCACACAAGAAATATGAGCTACAGGAGGGATTAGTACATCGTGGTATAATAATAAATGTTATAGTTATTATTAAAAGATCAGCAAGCATGATGGTGGGAAGGGGTGTCAGGGAAGTTTTCATGGGAGAGATTAGGCTTGAGCTTGGCTTTGCAAAAGGAGAATTTGGGAGGTCAGATGAGAGAAGATACTTGTAGGTAAGGCTTGCCAAGCATTAAAAAAAAAAAAAAAAGCCAAGGCACCAAAGTTCACTTCCATCCCCTCTCCTAGATGGTTTACAGAAATGGTCCTACGGGTAGCCCACACCAAGAGGGGCATACCAGGGAAAAGTCATAGGGAAAAGGGAGGAGTGAGATGACCCTCCTGCTCCTGATGAAATTCAAATCCCCTCACGGACAGAGGAGGGATAACCCTGGGCCAAGCTGTGTAGTCTGTCTCCGATTTGTGACTTGGGATGGCCCTGAGACCCCCAGGCCTGTCCCTTTCCCTGAGAAATCAATCCTTAAGAAAGTACCCCCTCCTTTTTTCATTAAGACGTTGCCAAAGGCAAAGAAGGAAGCCCCAGTCTCTCCCAAAGCTGAAACCAAAATAAAGGCTTTGAAGGCCAAGAAAGTGCTGCTGAAAGGCGTCCACAGTCCCACAAAAAAAGAAGATCCGCACATCACCTACCTTCCAATGGCCCATGACACTGCATTCCTGAAAGCAGCCCAAATATCCTCCAAAGAGCACCTGGAGGAGAAACAAACCTGACCACCATGCTGTCATCAAGTTCCCCCAACTACTGACTCAACCATGAAGAAAATAGAAGACAGCAACACACTAGTTTTCATTGTGGATTTCAAGGCCAATTAAGCACCAGATCAAACAGGCTGTAAAGAAGCTCTATGACATTGACGTGGCCAAGATCAACACCCCAATCAGGCCCGATGGAGAAAAGAAGGCATGTGTTTAGCCCCTGTGATGCTTTGGATGTTGCCAACAAAATTGGGATCATCTAAACTGAGTCCAGCTGGCTAAATCTAAATATAAATTTTTCACCATAAAAAGAAGAAAGTGCCCCTTGGTTGTCAGAGGATGAATGAGTGAGCCCTTCCAGGGAACTGGTATGTGTTTCAGTGGGGGCTTCCTGGAGACAATGCCTTATCGCTCACGATTCCCAGCTGTTTTGCAGCTGGAGCTCTTGCTTTCTTATGTGAAACCTCAATGGATTCCTTGAGCTGTTTACATCTTCATTGTGGGCTGAATACCACGACCCAGGAAGCACAGTTTGCATCTGTCTGAATATCTAGGAGTCACTGGTGCTGGTGGTACTCATCTGCTTTGGCCCTTGTTTGGATAAACATGATATATACATGTCCTCTTCTCTGCCACCGTGCATTGGTTAGGTGAGCTAGGTTATGCTGTAGTAACACAGAGACCTTTAACACAGGACAGGCTTATTTCTGGCTCACACAACAAGCCAAGCTATCTGGAACATGTGATCTTTGAGATCACCATAGCAGGGAAAGAGAGATGAAGAAGGATGTGTCTTAGGTTGGGCTGCCATGACAAAATACCACAGATGCAGTGGCTTAAACAACAGGAATGTATTCCTGGCTTGCAGACTGTCACCTTCTCATAGCATCCTCATGGCAGGGGGGTGGGGGAGGCAAAGGGGGGGAGAGGAAGGGGGAGAGAGAGAGAGAGAGAGAGAGAGATCACTTTCATGACCTCATTTGGTCTTAATTACTTCCTTAACATAAATACAGCCACATTGGGGAGTGGAGATTAGGGCTGCAACAGATGAACTTCGGGGAGGGGATGCAGTGCAGTCTGAGCACATACCACCTCATAACAACCTTAGCCCAGAAATGGCGCACAATACTTCTGATAATCCCCCTTGGTCAGAATTAGTTATGTGGCTCACACTTAACTGTCAGGGAGGCTGGGGATGTAGAGCAGCAAATGTGTATTTGTTGAGCACAATCTTTGCCACACTCTTCTGGGCTGAGCTTTGCTGGAAAAAGAAAGTCTTGAAGGTCAGAACAGCTCTGAGATATAAGGAGGAAAAGCACATGGCTGGGACTGTCTACCAGGCAGGTTCAAAGAGCCAAGATTCTGAATAGGATTTTTGGGGGTGGGCCGGAGAGGGTAGGAAGCTTGTGCCTTGCTTGATATATTTTGAGCTTTTCTATGTCCTGCCCAGGATGTGAACAAAATGTCTCATCACAGATATATCAATAGATGCTCTGGAAGTTATGAACTGGGCAGAGAGCAAGCTTTTGATTCAATTTTTTAAAAGTATTTCATTTATTCATTCATGCGAGACACAGGCAGAGGGAGAAGCAGGCTCCATGCAGGGAGCCCGATGTGGGACTCGATCCTGGAACCCTGGGATCATGACCTGAGCCCAAGGCAGACGCTCAACCACTGAGCCACCCAGGCATCCCTTGATTCAATTTTAAAAATTGATATATTGAATGCCCTCCCACCAAAGCTGTTTTTTATTTTTTAAGATCATCTGGGGGTCCCCTAGGCGGCTCAGTTGGTTAAGCATCCAACTCTTGATCTCGGTTCAGGTCTTGATCTCAGGGTTGTGAGTTCAAGCCTCATGTTGGGCTCCACGCTGGGCATGGAGCCTACTTAAAAACCCCCCCAAAAAATCATTTTCCACTACATGTCAATAAGAAAAAGGATGACAACGTACGGCCAAGTCAGAGTCTTCAGAAACCTGCTTTAATGACTAGATAAGCCTGCTCTGTGAGCTGCACAGCCATAGTTGATTTCTAATTTGCTGGAGAGTCTGTTCTTTTAAACAGATCAGCTCTGCTTCATTTAGTGGCATTTGGGAGGCAGTATAGCAAACCCACTACCTCATAGCCCAGCCTCCATGTGGACTAGTTCAAAGTTTGAATTGGTGAATTCCAAAATAGATAGGGTTTGCTGCTCTGAAATGTCTATAACCACGATGGGGAAATGCGTGACTGGGCACCACATCTTTCCTCTTTTCCAATAAAATGTGGATGATTGTGCAATATGTTTTGACAGGTTGTTTTAGGGAAAGCTCTGCATCAATCATCTGGAATTATTCTCCAATGGCTTTTCTTACTGTGGCTTACACCCACACCTGCCTCTGTGACTTCACCCCCCTGTTTAATGGCCCAGGCCTGCTGGCCCTCATTGGGTTCCAATAGACCCCAAGCCCTTTACTGTCTCAGGGCTTTTGCGCTTGCTGTTTCTGCTGCCTGAAATGTTCTCCTAGATCACTGCAGTCTGCTTCCTTTCCATCTTTCAGGTCTCTGCTCAAATGCCACCACCTCACAGAAGTCTTACTAGTTGTTTAAAGTCATAAAGTCTCCCCTCTTCTCCCCTGGCCACCCACATACACATATACTCTTTATCATCACCCAGTTTATTTCTTTGGTAACAGTGGTCACAATCTGCACCTATCTGTTTCAGTTACTTGCTTATGAATGACCTGGACATGATTTCTGAGGGCGAGACCTACTAGACTGGATTTCCTCAGGGAAAATAGGGACTGCGGTCTCTATATCCTTCTTCCCCCCCACCCCATAGTAGGGAGGGGCCCTGCTGACTCGTATTTAAGAATATTTGAGTCCTAAAGTAGCAGATGAGTTACCCAAGCCCTGGGTGAAAGTCGCATGAGAGTCAACTGGAGCACCTACTGTGTATAATTTTAGTACTCACTATGTTCTAGGACTCTAGAAAGTCACTGTTTCTGCCTGACTCATGGAGCTCACAGTTCTTATGGAAGACAGACAAATCAAGTAATTACACCAGTCCTACTCCTAATCATCATCATCATCATCCTGATGTCAGTAGTAAGAGCTGACACTTGTAATGTGCTTACATATTTTGTTCTGTTCATGGGGAGATGGGGAAATAGATCCTCTCCTAGAAATGCTCACCATCTAGAACTAACAATACAAATAATAAGTGACACTGATATAGTGCTTATTTTGTGCCATGCCTTGTTCCAAGTACCTTACGTCTATTAACTCATTTAAACTTTACAGTGGCTCCATGCGACAGGCACTCTAATAATTCCCATTTTTACAAAAAAGGACACTGAGGCTCAGAGAGGTCAAGTCAGTTGCTCAAGGTCACAGAGCCTTTGAGTGTGAAATGAGTTATTATTAGTCAGTAGCTGGGGAATTACCCTGTTTCTGTTGTGGTCATTGTTGAATCAGGTTGCTTAGGAAGCACTACATCAACCCCTACTGCAGTTTAGATCCCGTCTGCTGATAGTCACGGTAAACAAACAATACTATAGGAGACCTGTGTGCACCCAGAGCACTTCTGAATTTTCTCATTGATTTTGTATGCGATTGAATAGCTTTGAACCTCAGTCACTGAGGCCCTTCCTCAAGAGTGACTGCTGCAGTAACCGATCTTGGCAGGGAAGTCATGTTTATACAAGTTTTTCTTTGTTCTAAGTTAGGATCTCACACTGGCCAGTTTAATGGCTGTGCTCCCAAATGCCATGCCTTCCGCTCAGGGATGGCTGAGAATGCATGACAATGGAAATATCACGTTTTACATAGTGCTCAAAAAGAATTGAAATCAGTGTATTCATTCATTCAACAAATTCTTCTCAAAGACTATTTTTGGTACTGGGACACAGCAGTAAGCAAAACAGCCAACACCTCCCAACCCCCGCCTCTGTTGTCCATATCATGTGCTAGACAGCAAAGATGAATAAGTAAAAAAAAAAAAAAAAAGTCATTTGATGATAGATGCTACCAGAGAAAAAGAAAGCATTAGAAGGGGAATATGGAGAGCTGGGGATGGATGCAATTCTAAAGAGGGTGGCCAAGGGAGGCCTCACTGAGCAAGGGACCAGTGAGCAGAGACCTGAGAGGGGTGGGGCGATTCCTGTTTCCTGGAGACTAGCCCAATGCCCTCGTATATACAAAATCCTGGACATCATTGGGACTTGCCAAGGCCTTGGAGATGGAGCTCCTCTTTTATTTTCATTTATTTATTTCAGGGAGAGACAGAGCCCAGTGGGGAGAGGCAGAGGGAGAGGGAGACAAAACCCTCGAGCAGGCTCTGCACTGAGCAGGAGCCTGACATGGGGCTGAATTCAGGACCCTGAGATCATGATCTGAGGATGCCAGGACCCTAAGAATGTGACTTGAGCTGAAATCACGAATTGGATGCTTAACTGACTGAGCCACCCAGGTGCTCCTGGATCTACTCTTTTTTTTTTTAATTTTTATTTATTTATGATAGGAACACAGTGAGAGAGAGGGGCAGGACACAGGCAGAGGGAGAAGCAGGCTCCATGCACCGGGAGCCCGACGTGGGATTCGATCCCGGATCTCCAGGATCGCGCCCTGGGCCAAAGGCAGGCGCCAAACCGCTGCGCCACCCAGGGATCCCTTCAAGTCTGTTCCTGTGTTCTCCATTTGTTGAATGGAGCTTGGCATAAGCAGCTCAGACCAAGGTCACCCACCTGCCCACCCAGCCAGGGCTTCAGAAGCTGTTATGCTAAAATAACCTTGCCCCCATGCACCTCCTTCCACCGAAGGGGCATCTGGACAACCCTGAGGCCCCCCCAAAGTCTCAAAGGGGCAAACCCTTTCCCTAGCATTTTATTGGTTCCCTGCTGAAGACCTCAGTTGCTATCTGTCCTCTTGCCTTTGTACTGTTAGTGTGAGGGCAGCCCTGGGATAGGCCCTCTCCCCCTTCCCCCAAACCCTCAGCAGCCTATGCTCCACAGAATCACTTCCCTGCTGGAGATTGTAACATTTGCACTAAAGAGATGTTCTCAAAGCCTGGGTGTGGGTGTGTGCACTGCAAGGAGGGATGTGTCTCAGAACCCTCACATTTCATTGATTCGTGTCTTTTGCTTCAGCATAGTACTAATGAGGTCATAGTTGTAGATTCTGGTTTCTTTCATTCACCAGTATAACATACAGTTAAGAGCCTGTGTCTAGCATGAGATAGACTTGAACTTGAGTACTAGTCCAACCATATACTTGTTCTGCGACCTCAGACAAGTCACTTTTAACCTCTCTGAGCATGCATTTTCTCATTTATAAAATGGGCTAAAAAAGCAACATCTTCCTCATAGGATTGTCAAGACAAAATGAGATCATCTTTGTCAGGTGCCTAGCACAGTCCCTGGCACATAACAGGTGTTCTGTAAATGGCAGCTGTTATTACTGTTAACTAGCGAGGCCTCGCTGAGCATGCAGTGTGTGCCAGACACTGTGCTAGGCACAGGAGAGTGTGGAGGAGGAATTCAGAAATGAGTCAGACAAGGGCCAACTTAGCTCTGTTCCTCACCTAGCCCCCAATCCAGCTGCCTCAGCCATGAGACCTTGCAGCTGGATGTGTGAACACCTGCTGTGCATCCCACAAGGTCCAGGCCAGAGTGCGTCACCGGCTCAATGCACCAATCACACTCACATTTCCCACACCCATGCTAGTGCTAGAGACACAACTGAGTGCCAGTTCAAGGCCAGCAACGGGGCAACGTAAGACACAGAGTAGGGTGCCAGCGCTGTGGAGATCATGACTGGATCACCAATTTTCTGCTTCCCCTTCTCAGCTTTTTGGCCATTGGTAATGTGTCACGAGTCTCTCCCTTTTCTTGAGAAATGGCTTCCCCTCCTTGTCAGGGACTCTGCCTATTATCTTTTGTGTCTTTTTCCTTTCACCACCTGCCCACTCCCCAATTCCTGTCCTCAGTCACTACTGGCCTCAGTGATCAGTGGATCCTTCATGTCGATGAGGAGGCTTGTTGGATCATATCAATATGTCTTACTGGCCCACAGGACATGGCCCATTGTTAGGTGTTTTGGGGAAGAGGAGAGGAGGGGAAGGGAGGGGAGAGATGAGTCCTCGGTCTCCACCCTGACTGATGGAGAGTGTCATCTTGTGCAGGAGGGAGGGAAGGAGCCCATGGGGTATTGCATACATAGCCCAGTGTGAAACTATGCAGCCCATACTGCACTTTACTGTACTTTATGCCATCAAAGAAGGGAAGAGCAGTGAGGACCACAGCACAGGAGGTAGGACTCAGGCTTGAAGGAATGATTTTCTGCGCCACTGCCCCTGCCTTCTCTCCCTTCTCTTCTTGTCATCACTGTCCTCCCTTCTTCGAGTCTTAGTTATTTCATCTGCACAATAAAGGTGCTCATATTAGAGGCTTGTGGTATGACCTCTCCTGCTTTCTGTTGTTAAATTTGATTAGTAAGACCTGCTTCCTTAGGGCTGTTCTCCCAGGCCTGAGCCCTGCAGGCTCCTGTGGATGTGTCCCCATGGTGGAGAGGCATGAGGAGCCAGGCCTGGGGTCCTCAGCTCCTGCATGCTGGGGTTTAGGGAACAAGCCTGTTTCACTTTTCACCCAGGTTAGAGACAGACAAGGATGCCAAGTCTAGAAATCACTTTTTTTCCAGAGTCAAATGACTTCCTCTCAGCACCAGTCCCTTTAAGATGAGAGGGAAGCCAAAAGAGGAGGTCTTTGATGTTGTTCAATCAAGAAATCCATCAGGTGGGAGCAAGCCCGGAAATGCCGGAGTGAATGGCTCTGTGGTTGTTGCCTTGGTAGGGGCGCTGCCTGGAATTTGTTTTTTGATAGCAAATGTTCCCTGACATAAACATAAACACAGGCTGAGCAGGGAATAACAACATTCAGTCCCCAAACAAACAAAACAGGAATGGGACCTGCCTCCCAAGGGGGGTGGCTCTTGATGCAGTGTTATTTCCTGTGGTGAACAGGATGGATTTTCCATTCTTGTCCCAGAATGAGCACCCACCTCAGAGCTTCATCGCTGCCAGTGGGGCTCAGTGAGCCCCCTGGAAACAGGCAGCACTGCCTCAGCTGGGCCTGGATTCAGAGGGTCATGCCTCCCTTCTCTAGTCAGGCCCAGGGTGATGGCTGCTACTGCACCCCAAAGCTCCCCAAGACCCATTATCCTCAGGGCCTGAAAATCTTGTTTGAAACCACCTTCCTTTTCTACCTCACCTTGGACTACTCAATCTCCATACACCAAATACTCTAGCCCTAGCAGACTCATCTCTGCTCTCCATGAGGAGGCCATGTTTTCTTACATCCCTGACTCTCTGCTCATTCTATTCCTTGGATCACTGGGCCCCTACCCTGTTTCTATGGATTCAAGAGGCAGTGGTTATGAGTATGTGGTTATGAGCATGACTCTATCTAGGTTTGATTCTGGGCTCCATCACTCACTATCTGTGTGGCCTTGGGCAAGTCAATTTCTCTGTGCCTCCATCTCCATAATGTTATATGGGGGTGGTGATGGCCCTTACTTCATAAGATAATGGTTAGCCCAAATGAGTTACTATTTTTAGTGCACTCGGAAGAATATCTGGTACATAGCAAGCACTGTATAAAGTGTTAGGAACTGAAATCCAAATCCTACCCTCTTTCCAAGTTCAATTCAAATGCCACCTCCTTCATGAAGTCTTCCTGACCATCCAAGTGGAAATGCTCTCTCCCTCCTCTAACTTTCCATAGCTTTTTAGCTGATTCTGTCCTGGAAACTTAACTAGTGGGTGTTGTAACAATGTATGCACAGGTATCAGCTACCTGAGGGCTGGGACCCATTCTGTAACTTCCACGGGGCCTTACACTCAGCAGGTGCTCCGTAGATGCTTGGTGAATGATTGAATGGAGCTGAGAAGGATCCAGAGGGATAGTACGGCTGCTCTTCAGCCATGGTTGGCTTCCCTAGGGGAGGGTGAGAGACCCATTGCCAGCCAGTCATGTGCATAACAATGGGGCCAGCTCTTGTGGATCCACCTCTACCCCCTGATCAGGCCTTCCTTGTGAGCATTGGTAAAGCTGGGATTCAGTCAATGGGACAGGGCAAAGGGATGCACCAAGCTGCCTCCATGTTGTCCCCTGACAGTAGCCATGAAGCACACTGAATCGGATCTGGGCTCTGCTTTATGCCCACTCTGATCCTGGTATTCTATGTCTACAGTACAGCCAGATCAATCCAGAACTCAGAGCAAAATGCCACATATTTCCTTCCCCCAAAATGCAGCTCGCTGCTCCTCTTCCCATATGATTGACCTGGTTTCTGTTGACCTTGGGCCTCCAGAGTCTGCCCATTTTCCTGCCCTCCTGGACAGGGATTATGGACACATCCAGCACTTCCTTGAGTGAGTCCCATATAAGAGTCCTACTGGGGTACTGAGCTATTTCCTTGGTACCCCAAGTACCCTTATATACTTTTAACTACTCTACTCTCTGATTTGTTCTTTGCCTATCCACCTCTTGCTGAAGTGACTTCTCTTTGGGCTTCAAGTGACCATAGCTTCTTTGTATATTTCACAGCACCTAGCATGGCTGGGTGGAAGTTGGCCTTGCATGTACTAGAGGCTTCCTTAATCCTATTTGGTTCAGTTGCTGAATTAAAGGGTGGGAGGAGGGAAATAAAGCTACAGTCACTCTGATCATGCTAGTGGATCCATGAATTACCAGAGTCCTGCATGACCCTTGAGAGCTAAATGACATTATTATGAGCTGCCTCCACCCCTGCCCCTTAATTTGTGTAAGTCAAGAACCCTGTCCAAGGTATTGGTAAATTTCTTGGGGTGGAGGAATAGGGAAGATTTATATTCTTTTTTTTTTTTAAGTCAGCTCCACACCCAGCACGGGGCTTGAACTCACAACCCTGAGCTCAAGAGTCACATGCTCTACTGACTGAGCCAGCCAGGCACCCCGGAAGGTTTATAACCTTGTAGCTTCCTCTGCCACCTAGATTTCTGTGGCTTGGGCCATGATCTCTGCTTTCACTGCATTGACCAATGCATGAAAAAACTTGACCCTTCCTCAGTTTCCACCAAGTAAAGGAGAGTAGAATTTGCTGAAGGTCTGTGGTGGGTGGACTCCTGGGGAAGAAGTGATATCACACGCAGATCACAGACTTTCTTCACCTCTTTGACTCCTCTGTCCCTCTTCCCCTCAATTGCTTACCCTTTCCCTTCAAGGTTTCTGAGGTTACTACAAATTCATCCCCAACTTCTGAAGCCTTGGTGCCTAGTAAGTATGTGAAGGTCAGGGGTAGGGATCACTTTCCTCAAGAACCTATCTGAGTCC
The DNA here is from genome assembly GCF_018345385.1 of Vulpes lagopus. NCBI lineage: Eukaryota > Metazoa > Chordata > Mammalia > Carnivora > Canidae > Vulpes > Vulpes lagopus. The sequence continues at coordinate 100,787,763 of NC_054848.1, forward strand.
TTTTTACCAACATAGGTAGTTCTTGCCCTGTGGATTCCTGCCACTAAGTAAGGAAATCTTCTCTACCTCATTACACGAGCAAGCTCCTTCCCCTCTCTGGGCCTTAGTTTCATGGTCTGTAAAATGGACTATAACCACTAGATCAGTCTTGTCCAATAAAAATATAATGCAAGCCACACATGTAATTATAATTTTTCTGGGGTGCCTGGGAGGCTTAGTCAGTTAAGCATCTGACTCTTGGTTTTGGCTCAGGTCACGCTCTCTGGGTTGTGGGATTGAGCCCTACATTAGGCTCTGCACTCTGAGGGAAGTCTGCTTGAGATTTTTCTCACTCTGCCCCTCCCCTTTCCTGTGTGCTCTCCCTCTGTCTCCCTCTCTCAAATGAATAAATAAATGAATGAATAAAATCTTTAAAAATAAATAAATACTTTTTCTAATAGCCACATTAAAAAATAAACAGGTGAAACTGTTCTTTTTATCCTCTGGGGTAGCAAAGGGGGAGCTACCCATTTTTAAATTTTAACAGCATTATTGAGGAGTCATTGACATGACTGCAACATATGTAAGGTGTACAGTTAAAGTTTTGACATATACATACATCTGTGAAACGCTCCCCATGATCAAAATAGTGTCTTTGTGCCCTTTGTAAAGATATGTTTACTAATATATTTTGTGACTCACTATATCAAAAATATTGTCATTTATATATAAGTTCAACATGAAAGTTATTGAGCTATTTGATATCCTTTTTTTATGTGAAGTTTTCGATTCCAATGCGTTTTACACTGACAACGTTTCTTGTTTTGCACTAGCTCCATTTCAAGGGCTCCATAGTGACATGGGGCTGCTGGTGACCATTGCTGACAGCGGAGCTCTATAGGATGTCTCAGCACCCTTCCCTCTCTTTTACTGAAGGGCTCCCCATGTCTGCACCTTTCCCATGCATTTCTTTTTTTTTATTGTTTTTTTTTAATTTTTTATTTATCTATGATAGTCATACAGAGAGAGAGAGAGAGAGAGAGAGGCAGAGACACAGGCAGAGGGAGAAGCAGGCTCCATGCACCGGGAGCCCGACGTGGGATTCGATCCCGGGTCTCCAGGATCGCGCCCTGGGCCAAAGGCAGACGCCAAACCGCTGCGCCACCCAGGGATCCCTCCCATGCATTTCTTGAAGTGTGTTGTCACCTTTGGTCTTCAGGGACTACGGTGCTTCTGTCCCTTAGTCTTTGGGCTGTGCGCTGTGTACGTAGGGTGTGGTGAGCAGGCTGCTCAAGGTGGCAGGAACCAAGTGCTGCTGCTGTGTGCACAGCCCAAGGACTTGCCCCTACTGCAGCCTGCCATCTGGCGCCACAGTCCTCCCCATCCTGACTGAGACATTCCAAAGGGGGCCACTGCCTGGAGCCCCTCTTAGGCAATCGATTCCAGAGCAGGCTCTGGAGGGAGCCATTTCTGTCGACTACAGAGTTATGGCGGATCGGTTATGAGGCATATTGCTAATAATAAAGTCTGCCAATGAGTGACTTTTTATTATTAACAAGGTTGAATTCAGGATTATTCTTACATATAGCAATAGAGTTGGGTTACCCTAGGACAAGGTCGTTTTCACTCCAGCAGGCCTTAAATGGGAGACGAAGGGTGAGGTTCTAGCTTCGTGCAGGGATGGCACATGGCCCCCGCCTGGCCTGTCTTCCCCAGGCAGAACCCTGGAGTTGCCATGAAGCATCCCTAAGACATGTGGCCTTGTGTCCTACAAATCCGGGGTGGAGAGGTAGTTGTTATCGCAATCTGAGGATGGCAATGGGAGCACATTTAGAGTGTGTTGTGGTGCAAAGAAGTTTGAGAAGTTCTGGAACTTCTGGTGGTGGGATGGGCTCTCCAAGGAGAGGCCTCAACTTATCTGGGGCCCGGTGCGATCTTCCAGACCCCAATGCCCTCAGCCCCAGCTGCTCTCATTATAAGCCTGGGGTCGGCAGGGAGAGAGCTCTAGACAATCACCTTAAACTCACAAAGGGCCCCATTAGGTCCCATCCACTGTGGCTTAGGGGAGCTGCCTGCCTCCCTCAGGGACAGGGATGGCAGCTGGGAGTGAGGCGGCCTGGGGCCCGGGCTCCCAACCTGTAGGACAGCCACTGGGGGCCAGAGGGAAGCTGCAGTTTTTGCTTTTGCAGCTGCAGCGGCAGTGAAGAAAGCGGGAGGGCATCCTGAGGCGGGAAATGCCTCTTGGTGTCATCCCCAGCTGCTTCCGGCTTCCTCCTTCACGGATCCCACCCACCCGGCCCCCATGCCCCAGGTTCGGGCAGGCAGCTGTGCACCCTCTCGGGGGTCCGCACGTCACAGGTCCGCTGAGCGGCTGTCCGCTCCCCATTGTTCTCAGGACTTCTCCGGCATTCCTTTGGCTCAGGAGGGGAAATGCCTGAAGCTTCCCCCCACCCCCTCAGAGATGCTTGGCCAAATAGTCACCTCCATTCTTGGCTCCTCAAGGGACACTCTTGAAAGAGTCTGTCCAGGCTGGCTGTACCATAAGCACACCTGCTGGAGGTCAGAGATGGAATCTTGGGGGGGGCTTAGACTCGCCCTAAAAGCCCCAGGAGGGCATCTTTCCCCCTCCCTCCTGAGCACATACACACGGTTACTCCACAGTTAACGCACACACACACTCCCTATTCCCAATCCTACCCACTTCCACATAGTTCCACACATGCTCTCATACATAGGCCCGCACGCAGCCCATTTTTCCAGGGAAGATATCAGATGGGACAGAATCAGAAACTACTTTTGCTGTGGGTGTGGAGTGAGACTTTTCCAGAACTCTTCCTTGATGATAGGTACACTTTTCTGGATGGAAGCTGCCCCCACCTGCCAGGCTTATAGAATACACCAGACAAAACCCCTGCCCTCCTGGAGTTTACATTCTAGCATGCAGAGAGGAGAGCAATAAATAAACAAGTCAAAGGTATAACATTGTTTGGGGGGGGGAGTTTATGGAGATGGTGGCATTTAAGCAAATATTGAAGTTTGTGAGGGACTAGACCATGCTGATATTCAGGAGAAGAACATTCTGGGATAAGAAGTAGCAAGTACAAGGGTCCTGCTGTCAGCCACCCTCAGTTCCTGGCCATGTGTAATGCTCCACAGGGCAGGTCACAACATGGCAGCCAGTTTCCTCAGTGCACGCAAGCTACAGATGCTAAGAGAGAGTGTGAGAAAGACAGGAGTTAAAGTCTTAGGATCTAACCTTGGAAATGATAGCCTATCACATTTGCCACATTCCATCCATGAGAAGCGAGTCACTAGGTGTCATCACACACTCAGGGAGTGATTGAATGAGGGTGGGGATACCAGGAGGCAGGGATCATGGGGACCATCATGAAGCTGCCTACCACAGAAGCCAGAGGACTTAGATGGGTGAAGGATCAGTGGGATCAAATGTCTGCAGCGACATCAAGGAGGATGAAGGGTGAAATGGGTGGAGGGTGGAAAGCAGAGAGCAGGAGCAGGAGGATGTGCTATGGACAGAAGATAAAGGCAGCTGGCAGAGACCATTTGTCTCACTTCACTGCTGTATGCCAGTGGACAGAAGCTCCGAGGACGTAGGAAAGCCAAGGGGAAGGCAAGGAGCCAGCAGGGAGGTGAACATTACAGGTAGTAGAGGGGAAAGGTAAAGCATGGAGCCGGACTCCTGGGGAAAGAGGCAGGGCATCTTCTCATCCACCACTGAGCATTTATATAACATGTACTTCAATATACACATTCTCATTTGATCCTCACACCCACCCAGTGAGGTTGGCAGAGCAGGTTATGGCATCATCCCCATTTTACAGATGAAGAAACAGGTACAGAGAAGGGGAAGTAACTTTCCCAAGGTCATACAGCCAGTAAGAGTCCGAGTCAGGACTAAGAGTCGGGTATTCCATGTCCAAGTGTTTCAAGTCCGGGGCTGGCTCCTCAGTAGGCCCCAGCACTTGCAGCATGCTATTCCACTGCTCCAGAATCAACCTTGGCTCCCTTGTGCCTATAAAGTTGAGGAACTTCTCTTCACCCCAAGGGAACTAAATGAGGGGCTACAGTTTCAGTTAAAGCAAGGCAGACTACAGCTAGAAAGGAGTGAGAATTCCTTGACTGTCAAGGGGCTATAGCTCCAATTGAGTGACTTTGGAGGAGGGGGCCATGGGGAAGCCCCTGTTCAGTAGTCTGGTGAGGTGTATGCATCACAGTCCACAGGACTCTGATCAGGCCCAGTGAGGCAGCACATGCAGGAGAGATGCTGAGTCTATATGGGCCAAGCAAAGCCCCTTGGGGGAGGCTCATGGCTCAGGGAGCCATCCCTCACTGTGGAGGAGCTGTCCCCATGAATTCCTCTTCTAGCCCCTCCATGCCACCTCTCCAACCACCTGTAGAGAGCAGGGAGCAGCTGCTTTTATCGAGCCTTGCCAACACCCATCTTCCCCTTTTTCAGCTGGAGCCTGGCCAGCCTTGGGCAACATTTGGGAACTCATTGGAGAGGTGGCAGTCTTCCTCTGGGAATCCCTGTCTCTGGCCACACCCTCTCCCTCACCACAGCCTTAGCCCTTCCTGGGGAGAACAGGAGCACCCCACCACTAGGGGCTGTGTCTCTTCCAGCTGGCAGGGAACCCAAGCCCTGCCATTCGTGAGCCCAGGACACACACAACTCACCCTGACCCTGGGACAAGGAAACAATGATGACCGGTCATCTGGAACCACCTGAGCTATAAGGGTTCTCAGAGACCTTCTAGAGCCTCATTTTTTAAAAAAGTATTTTATTTATTTGACAAAAAGAGAAAGAGAACACAAGCAGGGGGAGCGGCAAGCAGAGGGAGAAGGAGAAGCGAGCTCCACACTGAGTAGGGAGTCCGATGTGAGGCTTGATCCCAGGATCTGAGATCATGACCTGAGCTGAAGGCAGAGGTTTAACAGACAGAGCCACCCAGGCATCCTGGGCCTAATTTTTTATATAGGGAAATTAAAGAGCAGAATAAGGAAGAGTTTGATCCAAGGTCACAGAGCTACTGAGAGGTCGAGGGGGAGGACCACGGTTTGAAGGAGACTCGAAGCTAAGGAAGAAAGGATGGCTAGGCAGCTGATGCAGAACTTCTTTTAAGGAACTGATGAAGCCACGCTTGAGAAGGCATGGGAGTGGCATGCAATGAGTGCTTAACAAATGCATTGTAAATAAATGAAAGTGATTGCTCCTGGAGAGATGGGGGAAGGACCATGCCATGGGGGTAGAAAACGCTGCCCTGCTCAGGGTCTCCCTGATTCCAAATCAGTGAGACTGGAATAGCCCAGAAAGGCTAGGCTTTCTTCCCATGGGACTTAACTCTGACAAGACACTGGGGTGGTGGCGATGAGGGGGTATTAGAAGGAGGGAAGCCCCACCGTCACTTGGGATGGAGACTTCCCCCTTACTTTCCTCTTCAATTCTTACTCATGTTTCCTTGGTGCCAAGCAGTATTAGAAACACACACACACACACACACACACACACACACACGCTCAGAGCACTGGCATACAAGATCCCTATGAGGCAGACGCCATCAACACATCCATTTTACAGATCAGGGAACTGGCTCTGTTAAGTTCAGTAGCTCGCCCATAGTCATAGCTGAGAAGTGGCCATCTGACTCGAATGTCTCTGCTCCTAACCATGAGACTACACTGCCTTCTGTCTGAGAAGGGCAGCTCAGAGTGGAGCCACTGGCCCTGCCAGCCAAAGACCCACTCATTCAAAGCCACCTTGGCCTAGCGGTGGCATCACAGGGCACCGGTTGGAGTTGCCAAAGTCCCGTGTCCTTCCACATGGCCTCTACGTGTCATGGGGCCGGAGGCGCTCCAACAAAGGCCTGTCAGGCCTTTGGCCCCAATGAGGGCCTTGACTCAAGTCTCTCAGACCTTTGCAGGTGTCTGAGGGGCCCTAAGGAAACTGTACTAGGGTAGGAAAGTTTGAAAAGCGAAGGAGAAAGAGTGGACCTGGCAGCCTGTTGCTATCTCTGTTCCTTTAATACTTCCTAGCCACCTACTCTGTGGGCATGCCGGGGGCCTGGTGGGGGGCTTGCCCCCTGCAGTCACACAGCCCACAGAGTCTAAGGAAGGAGAGCAACTAGTGAACGGTTACTCTGCCATGTCAGGGGGGCCATCAAGGGGGCAGCCAGAGGCCTGGGGAGGCCCAAAAAGGAGCCCAAATCGACATTTAATCCAAACTGGTCTAGGATGCCAGGGATAGTCTTCCCGAGAACTTGACTCTTTCAGTGGATGTCTTGCCCGATCCTTGCCACAGCCCAGTTTACAGAGAAGACAACTGAGGCCCAGTGAAGTAAATGAGTCACTGAGCTAGGAGCCAGGGTCAGCACTTGGACTCCTTGTCACAGGCACTTCCCAGTGCAGCAGAGGAAGTAAAGACAAAGAAGCTCCAGTGGAGGCAGGAGGTGGTGCAATGGAGGAAAGATGTGAGGCAAGCAGGCTGAGAAGGAAAGGGATCCCACAGGAGGTGGGATCTAAAGGAGGGGAAAGATGTCTAGAGAGAGGAGCGACCTGAGGGAGCTCAGTGCCCCCTGAGTCCCAGTGAAGTCCTGGCAAGCTTTTCACCGGAGCCCACACACTTGGCCAGTTCCTGGGGGCGGCCAAAGTACGACCACCCCCACCAGGCCCACCACCTGGGGACGGAGCTTTGTATGCTGCAGCCCTAGACTTTCCACATGACAGATGTGGCGTCCCTCACACCTTTCCCTGATTTTCCCTGGCAACTAGGAATCACCCCTCCACCCCGCCCCATCCCAACTCAAGATGTTCTGCCCATTGTGGCTCGGCAGCTGTGTGAGTTGTGAAGAAATCACACGCCTGGCCCTCAAGATTGAATTTACCCTTCAGTCGTCTCTGATGGGGCAGTTAGATATGGATATTAGTGGGGGTGGGTAGCCAGGAAGGGGTCTCTAATGTTTCTAATTCATCCATCTGCTTCAGATCAACGTTACCAGAGATAGGTTATGGGTTAGCATTTATCCCAGCATCTCCTGCTGGATCAGTAAGGAGGCATCTCTGCTGAAGAGATGCTCAATGTTTAGTAGACCCAAGCTTCAGATAACCCTCAAAGCTTCTATTTTCCTGCCTGCTAAATGAAGGTCATTATGCCTATCTAAATAGCTTGTTACGAGGAAGAAATAGGATGATGTCTAGCACAGAATGCATGTTCTAACCAAATGTCTGACACATAGTAGGTGCTCAAATATGTCAATCTGGAGGGTCCATCCTAAACATTTTGCCTGCCCCTACAATGTAACCTCTCCTCTCCAGATTCTTATCATACCCTCCCATGAATAGGTAGGAAGACAGAAGCCCTAGTGGCCTTTGGGAATTCGAAGAGCCCAAGTTAGACACCACTCGGGAGGTTCATATCTTCCTGGTTGATGGGGAGTGACCCCACCAGCGTGAGAGTCCTGGATTTTAGCGCTGGCTATACTAGTGACTGGCTGTGGGGCATTGGGCAAGTCTCCTGTCCTCTCTGGTCCCCAGTTAGCCTCTACATCCTGACTATGAGGGACTGGCCTAGGCCAGAGGCTTTTCAGATTGTGCTTCACAGAAGGCTAGGGCTTTGGGCGACACTGGTAGGGAGAGGGATAAGACTGAATGGATGAAACTCCAGGCCTCCAGACACTGCTTTGATGGAATTCATATGTGCCACAGCTTTAAAAGTAGTTTGATTTGAAAACTCTGGCCCCATGCTTCTGGCTTTGCTAGGGGGAGGTGGCCCCTGGCTTCTTCCTCAGCTCCAGAGTGCATGAGCCCTGTGGCCTGGGAGCAGCCCTATCAAGAGATTTTCCTGACCCTAAAGTGGCCCCAAAGTTCCATTTTCTTCCATGCCAACCAGCCCGAGCCCTCTTCCTGCCCACCCCTTCTCCCTGACAGTCTTAACTGCCTGAACTCAGATTGCTTCAACCAAACACCATGAAGAACAGTATGGTGAGGGGGGCTCGGATGGGGGAATAAGCCCTGGCTAGTGCTCAGTCTTGGGAGGGAACAGCAGAACACTGGGCCAGTGGCCTGCCTCCCAGGGTGTTCTTGCTGAGTATGGATGGTGGGGTCTAATCTGCATTTGGGACAAAGCCTACCCTGGTGCTTGAATGTTGTTGTCATGGAGACTCAGAAAGGTGTTATTAGCATCTTTTCAACTCACTGGCCCTGTGTGGTCCTGTCCCGTGCAATCTTAGCAGTAGCACACCATCACCCTGGAAACCCATTACCCTAGTGTTGTTACCATGGAAACCCCCCCCCCAAGGTTGATCAGCCCAGAGCTTCCCGGAGGAGATGTGCACTGGGGGATCCACCCATGGCAGTGCACACTCTGCAGGTCTTCCACTTGATAGTGACCACTCCACAGACACTGAAGGAAGGATCTTTTCTGGAGCGAGTTCAGAGTCAATGAGACAGGAAAGAATTTGGCCCTGAAGAGTGGCAGGCTATGCCTCGTTACCATGGAAATGCTGCTTTTAAGGATCTCAAAGCACAATGCAAAAGTAACTCTTCCAGGAGCTTGAGGTTAGCAGGAAAGGAGGCTGTGAATCTGTTCTTCATTCACTTGTCCACTTACTCATTCAGGATTTATTGACCGCCTATTTTTTTTAAAGATTTTATTTATTTATTTGACAGAGAGAGTAAGAGAGAGTACAAGCAGGGGGAGCAGCAGGCAGAGGGAGAGGGAAAAGCAGGCTCCCTGCTTGACATGGGGTTTGATCTCAGGACCCAAGCCAAAGGCAGATGCTTAACCTTCTGAGCCACCCAGGCACCCCTTATTGACTGCCTATTAATACAATGAGCACTGTGTATGTCCTGGGCTCTACGTATAGGAATGCCTATACTTCACTCACTCTCCTCAGCTGAAAGAGGGATAGTGAGGCAAAGGGAACCACCTTACTTCCTGCTTCAATCTCCATTTGAGGAGAAGGTGTGGGCAAGTCAAAGGAAATGGGATCAGAGGGTCTGGGTGTGTTGGGGTACAGGAAGAACATTTGCTTTCTGTAGTCTTCTGTCTGTAGCCTTCCTCCTGCTTGAGTCTTCAGGGAATTGAGATCTTTGTGTGGTCTGGATCACCAAAGGCTTGCAAGAAGATTCTAGCAGCCACAGCTAGAACAGGCTACCTTGAGAAGTGATGAGCTCCCCACCACTGGAGGTGTGCAAACAGAGGCAAAAACAACTGCTTAGTGAAGACCGCGTAGAATTCATGGAGCACAATGATTAAGAGCATGGATTCTGGAGCCAGACTTCCAGGCTTCAAATCTTGGCCCAACTGACTAGCTATGTGACTGGACAGTTTACTGAAGCTTATTGAGCCTTGGTTTCCTCATCTGTAAAATGGGGATAATAAGAGTTTATAGCTCATGGGGTTGTGGGAATTAAGTGAGTATAATAATATATGTAACACACTTTGAACAGTACCTAGCATATAATAAGTCCTCAACAAATATTAGCTTATCTGATCTAATGATGGCTCAACAGAGGTTCTTGCCAACACTGGAATTCTATGTGATTGTTGTTTACAAATCTACCTGAGCACGCTGGAAGTGAAAACTGGGATTCTGGCAAGAGTGAGACTGCCCCACTGGGGAGCTGACTGAGGAGAGCACCTTAGAGCTTTACATTCATCCCTTGCATGCTTCCAGCAATGTTTTTTTTTTTTTCCCAAGCGCTTTAGGATTCAGTGTCTTAATTGAGCCTCAAGACAACTCAAGAGATACAATTATCACCCCCATGTTATAGATAAGGGAGGTGAAGCTTAGAGGGGGAGAATGAGGCAGCTACCAAGTGGTAGAACTGGGAGGGCAGCTTCCCCTGGATCATACATCAAGCAATCCTCAGGGCATATGGGGAGGACAGAAGGTGGAAAGGGCAAGTCACCAGCTGGCCACAGAGGAGGGATTCCGCCCAGCAGTCACCTGTGGAAATCAGAAATCGGCTCCCCCAGTTTGCATTCTCTCAGGAAGAGCTGAGGCCAAAGCCCAGGGAGCAGAAGAAGGTGTTTCCTAGAAATGCTGTGGGTGTGGCCAGTGTGCCTCACCCATGGACAAAGGACAAGGCTAGGCCTGCTCCTGAGCATTCACTTGAACCTGAACTTGAATCCTCCATAGCTTCCTTACTTCTGAGCTTACTCAGAAAGCTGGGCCTTTGGGTAAAGCCCAAGAGAGTCATTAGACTCTGATCTGATACTTCTGAACCCAACCTAATGACTCCAGTATTTAACTGATGGCTGATGGCCTCACCAAGGAATTTTGCCTGCTGAGACTACTAAGGTGGACTAACATTTTCTTGGCATTTGGAGGGGTTAGGAAGAAGGGCTTAAAACACCCTCCTGTCAGGCTTGAGAACTAGAGAAATACCCTAAGTCATGGTCTCCTGAAGCTCCAGATTAAAAAATATATATGTATATTGGCAATGTGGGGAGTGGACAGGGGTGCCATTAAAAAACTTTAAGAAGCAGCATGGCATGATCAGCACTGACTGCTCAGAATGTTTGCAGGCCAAAAACATCCAGGAAGCCTGCACTATCACTTCAGGCCTCTCTCATGAGCACATGCAGAAATCAAATTTGCTTATTGCCTCCAAAAGCAGCAAGATTTCCCCCAGTAGCTGTGAGGATGTAGGTGTGTACCTGCTAGCAAGGTACTCTGGCTGGGACAAAGAAATATTCCTTGGAACAGCCCAAGAGCCAGATAGCCTAGGACCATCTGGTACAGATGCAAAGAGAGCCTGGCTTGGATTTAGAGGGACAGCTGCTGCCTTTTGCAACCACAAGCTGGATAACTTCACCCCTGGTACCCTTGGTTGGCAACTTCTCCCCCCACACACACCATGCATCACCCACAACCATAGTTAGCATGTACACAGACTGTAATACAGTACAAATCTTGGAGCAAAGATGTGTACCTGCCCCAGTCAGTGTACACACACTCACACACATAGCCCATCTACACTCATGATGTAGACACACCCTTGCACCCACACGATCTCTTAAGTCATGAGACATACATTCACACCCAGAAGATCATTCACAGACTCAGAATTATGCAGCGGAGGCAACTAAGAGAGTTAGCTTCGAATAACTTCGATCAGCCTCCCCTCTGCACCCACCTCGGTCTGCTCGTTCTCACAGCTCCTGCAGAATGGTACCGATGAGCTGACCTCAGGAGCTTCTTTCCCTTCAAAGGTCCAGACCAAGGCCCGGCTCAGGCAGGAAGAAGTCCCTGCAGTCCCCAGTATCGGCCAGCAGGGGGCAGCCTCTCATGCTCTCTCCCAGTGAATTTCACCCAGAGACTAAGGGAACTAACTGGAGGAGAAAGGGAGGCAGAGAGAAGGGAAAGTGGAGCGTCTAAGAAGTTTTCAAAGTGCCTCTCTAGCCTGCAAGCTGGCCCAGGTGCACCTAGCCACCCGCTTCTGTGGGTGGGAGCCTCGGTCCCTCCCATCCAGCTGGTGAACCTGAGAGAGCATTGGGCAAGTTATTGGAAGAGGACGTCTTAGGTCCCATGGCAGGCCCCTGCTCTAGCTCTGCCCAAGGCCTGGAAGAGAATCAGCGGGCACAAAGGAGTTCAATGGAACCTCTCATTCTTCGAGTCATAGCCCCTGCCAGGACCCACGCCCTGTTTGTGAAATGGGTTTAAGAATAAATCACTCCTGCTCACTCCCTTCTTGGCGCTTGGATTCAGGCTCAGGCTCCCTCCGCCAGAAATTCCCATTCTCCTGCTTACCCTCTACTCACCCTGAGGTCTCAGCCGCCACTTCTCCTCAAGAAAGCCTCTCTGAACCCCCTCCCCACACTAGACTTAGAGGTCTCTCTATAATAAACCTTCCTGGAGCCCTGTGCTTTCTCCCGGAGCCTTTACCACAGCTACAGTCAGATATCCCTTGTGATTTTTGAATAACATCGATCTTCCTCACCAGATGGTAAGAGAAGTGGCACATAGTAGGCACTCAATCATTTGTTGAATGTTGGGAAATGAATTTCTATGGCACTTTGCATGTGACAAAGCACTTTCCTGGGCAAACTGGAAAGTGTGCATTGTTCCCCCAGTTCACACAAATATGGCACTCTTCAGTGTACCAAACATTTTAACTTCATTTTAACTTCACTTGAGCTTTACTACAAGCCTGTAAGGAAGCTATGGATTATGATTTCTATTTTATTTATTTTTATTTTAAAGATTTTATCCATTTATTTATTTGAAAGAGAACAAGAGTGAGATGGCACAAGCAGGGGGAATGGCAGAGGGAGAGGGAGAAGCAGGCTCCCCATCAAGCAGAGAGCCCCACTCAGGACTTGATCCCAGGACCCCAAGATCATGACCTGAGCTGAAGGCAGATGCTTAACCAACTGAGCCACCCAAGAGCCTCACGATTTCTATTTTATTTTATTTTATTATTTTTTTTTCTTTTTTTTAATTGGGGTTCAATTTGCCAACATATAGCATAACACCCAGTGCTCATCCCACCAAGTGCCCCCCTCAGTGCCCATCACCCAGTCACCCCAACCTCCCGCTCACCTCCCCTACCACTACCCCTTGTTCATTTCCCAGAGTTAGGGGTCTCTCATGTTTTGTCACCCTCACTGATATTTTCACTCATTTCCTCTCCTTTACCTTTATTCCCTTTCACTAATTTTTATATTCCCCAAATGAATGAGACCATATAATGTTTGTCCTTTTCCGATTGACTTATTTCACTGAGCATAATACCCTCCAGTTCCATCTACGTCGAAGCGAATGGTGGGTATTTGTCGTTTCTAATGGCTGAGGAATATTCCATTGTATACATAGACCACAGCTTCTTTATCCATCATCTTTCGATGGACACCGAGGCTCCTTCCACAGTTTGGCTATTGTGGACATTGCTGCTATAAACATCAAGGTGCAGGTGTCCAGGCGTTTCACTTCATCTGTATCTTTGGGGTTAATCCCCAGCAGGGCGATTGCTGGGTCGTAGGGCAGGTCTATTTTTAATTCTTTGAGGAACCTCCACACAGTTTTCCAGAGTGGCTGCACCAGTTCACATTCCCACCAACAGTGCAGGAGGGTTCCCTTTTCTCCGCATCCTCTCCAACATTTGTGGTTTCCTGCCTTGCTAATTTTCCCCATTCTCACTGGTGTGAGGTGGTATCTCATTGTGGTTTTGATTTGTATTTCCCTGATGGCAAGTGATGCAGAGCATTTTCTCATGTGCATGTTGGCCATGTCTACGTCTTCCTCTGTGAGATTTCTCTTCATGTCTTTTGCCCATTTCATGATTGGATTGTTTGTTTCTTTACTGTTGAGTTTAAGAAGTTCTTTATAGATCTTAGATACTAGCCCTTTATCTGAAAGGTCATTTGCAAATGTCTTCTGCCATTCTGTAGGTTGTCTTTCAGTTTTGTTGACTGTTTCTTTTGCTGTGCAGGAGCTTTTTATCTTGGTTAATTCCCAACAGTTCATTTTTGCTTTTGTTTCCCTTGCCTTCTTGGATGTATCTTGCAAGAAGTTGCTGTGGCCAAGTTCAAAAAGGTGTTGCCTGTGTTCTCCTCTAGGATTTTGATGGATTCTTGTCTCCCATTTAGATCTTTCATCCATTTTGACTTTATCTTTGTGTATGGTGTAAGAGAATGGTCTAGTTTCATTCTTCTGCATGTGGATGTCCAGTTTTCCCAGCACCATTTCTTGAAGAGACTGTCTTTTTTCCAGTGGATAGTCCTTCCTGCTTTGTCAAATATTAGTTGACCATAGAGTTGAGGGTCAAACGATTTCTATTTTAGATACAATACAACTGGCCCAGGCTTAGTACTTAGAGGAGCCAGGGTTTGCTGTGTTTTTTTTTTTTCCAGATCCCATGCTGGAAGGCACAACCATTATATTCCCTGGTCATCATCACTGTGGGCATTGTCACCTCCACTGTGGTTACAGCCATGAGCAGTCTGGCAAGAAAGAGTATAGTTGGCAAGCACACAGGATTAGGAGGGAGACACACCTAGCTTCCCATCCGGGCATCACCTGCCATGACCTTCAGAGTAGAGGAGCATCCTGTAAGATTTCCTGGGGGAGGCTGAGTTGGCTGGCACCTGGAGGATTTGGAGAGGCGGGTGTGGGGTGGCTAGGGAAGGGAAGCCTGGATAGACTAGAAGAGTTCCAAGAAAGGGGAAAGAGGTACCTTAGGCTGAGACCTTCCCAGTTTCTGCTTCCTGAAAGTTGTGGGTGAAAACCCACTCCTGCACAGCAAATGCTGGAGCCAAGGGTGCAGCAAGGGGTACAGAGGGCACGGTGGAAGCCACAGGCAGCAAGGGCTGTCACACTACCCCATGCATCTTTCCCCTCAGCCTTCCAGGGACAAAGAGAGGAGCAAGTCTCCTCTATTGTCCCTCCTCAACAATCACTCACGCTCACACAGGGTAAGGGCAGGCAAGATGCAAGATGGGCTTTTCTTACGCTTGAGTTCTGAAAACGTTAGTCTCGGTTGAGGAGAAACTTGCACAAGCCATGGGACCTGAAGCTTGTCGGCAGTTTGGGAGAGGGGATGAGGCAGGGAGGGAGATGGAGCTGAGGTGGGAGGTGGTCCACAGTCGGGTGGGGAAGGAAGGAAATCAGCCCGGGACTCTGGCTGAAGCAGTGTCTGAGATCTCTGATGGAGGCGAAGGGGCTGAGTGGTGAGCTTCCCTCACAAAACCCCTCCTCCAGCTTCTCTCTACCCCATGGGATCCTTGCCTCTGCTTTGCGTATCTCTCCTTAGCTTCCCACCCTGCCCACACTCGAGGAGTTGGGAGTTCTCTGAAGGAGGTGAGAGAACTCTAGGCTCTGAGCAAGGTTGGATACCTACAGACAGGGGATGAAACCTCATCACTGTGTCCCAGCCACTGGCCCCTGTCCCCACACTTGCTGGGGAGGGAGCCAGAGACTGCCTTTATGGAAACCTGGACTTGGGAGGAGGCACATCTCCCCTGGTCCTGCAGGTGCAGCATTTCTGCCGTCCAGGGCCTGGGGGTGCTAGAGTGAAGTCCTCCCCAGAGGTGACAGGTGACAGCCGCCCTTGACTGAATGCTTTGCATTTCAACACTGCCTTTGAGTGGGAAATATCAGAGAGGGTGACAGAACATGAGAGACTCCTAACTCTGGGAAACGAACAAGGGATAGTGGAAAGGGAGGTGGGCGGGGGGCTGGGGTGACTGGGTGACGGGTACTGAGTGGAACACTTGACGGGATGAGCACTGGGTGTTTTGCTATATGTTGGCAAATAGAACTCCAATAAAAAATATACAAAAAAAATAAGTAAATAAAGCCACCTGGGGCACCTGGGTGGTTCAGTGCTTGAGCATCTGCCTTCGGCTCAGGGCTCAGGTCGTGGTCCCTGCATCCTAGGACCCGGTCTGGCATCGGGCTCCCCGTGGGGAGCCTGCTTCTCCCTCTGCCTCTCTCTGTGTGCCTCATGAATGAATAAATAAAGTATCAAAAAAAAAATAAAGTGCCTTCTCTTTTGTTTTTACACACCACAGAGGGTCCTCAGATAGACTTAGGTTCTCCATGCCTTAGACTCCTCAGCTAGAAAATCGACTTGTGATGGAGATGAAGTCAGGACAGGTGATGTCCCAACAGGGCTTGGCCCGTAGGAAGTGTTCCAGCATGTTTGCTCGCACCACCTATCTGTGGCCCTTAAATGAGCCACTTTCGTTTTCTGAGTCCCACTGGGGGACTGAATGACCTCCCACTTGCCTTCCAGCTTTGTTCTTCTAGGATTCTGTGTGTCTGAGGTAGCGTAAGCAGAGATTGTTGAGCTATGATAATAGGTGATGAGGGGGTACTGGGAGCCTCCCTAAAGATGAACTAACCTGTTAAGGGCCACACAGCCAGTTACTGGCCAAGATGACGTTAGGCTCCAGAGTGCTAAACCTCTAGTTTCAGGCCATTGGGCTGGCTAGGCTACACCCAGGGGAGATTAGAAAGCATTTTGCTTTCATTCTAAAAAAAGTACAAAATGGACTTTATGGCAGCCTTTGGGACCAAGGGAAGGTTGTACGGACCTGCATAACACAGTGGTGGCCTTCCTCACTGGCCAAGGTTCCCATTTCCTGCTATATGTCCATTTCGTCTCCCAGAGCTCCCCACTACAAGTCCTTAGGCCAGGCCCTGGATTCCCTCTGGAGGGTGGCTTGAAGCATCCTCGCTGTTTGCTGGGACCCCAACAAGCAGGTGCTTCTCATTTCAAGGAGACCTTCAAGGAGACCTCACTTCAAGGGCAGGTGAGGAGGCAGAGGCCCAGAAAGGGCGAAGGAGAGACTTTGCCAAGCTACCCAACAAGCCCTGGGTGGAAGCAGATTCAAGACTGGGACTTGGGTTTCTGGGCCCCTGGCCTTGTGTAGAGAGGAATGAAAGGGCCAGGTCAGCCTCCCAGAGAATGAGCCTGGCTTGGAAATCCTATCCCAAGTGCTTCAAGAACTATCACTGCCACAGAGGAAAGTGCTGAGGGCCCAGTCTGTCCCTAGGGAGGCCCAATGTGTTGTCTGGGACACCAGAAGCTTCCAGGGGCCAAGGCACACTCACAGTGGGGAAGCAGACCCCTAGTGAGAGCGTGACAGCTGACCCTAGGTGAGGACAGAGCCAGATTTGAGGCTTGACTGGTCAATTATTGGCTCTGAATTTGAGCAAGTGACTTGACCTCCCTGAGCCCGTTTCCCCCCTCTATAAATTGGAGATAATGATGACTACCCTGTCCACTTCTCAGGTTTAGAGGCAGGTTTAGCAGAGATAACATTAGCTCCTGCTAGTGAGCTTGTACCATGGGCTGGGCACGCTGCCCAACACTTTCCCCGCATCATTTCATTCAAATTTGACCACTGCCTTGAAAAGTAGGCATAGCATCCTGCCAGATTTGGAAACAGGGCTCATGGAGATCAAGACACTGCCTTTTAAGTTCTCACAGATAAGTGAACAATGACACTGGGATTTGAACCCTGATCTGACCCAGACTTCCCCTTCCACTGAAAGCCCTTTGTCAGTACGATTATTATCAGATTAGCATGGCGCAGAGGCCAGCTCATAATCAGTTTATGAAATTCCCTTCATTCTAGATCCTACTGGAGAATGTAAGTCTTCTCTTCAGGCCCCAGGCAAAGGTTCAAGGGCAGAGTTTAGACAGGATTTGGCAAACTGTGACCTGCCACCTGTTTTTATAAATAAAGTTTGGTTGAAACACAGCTACATCTATTCATTTACATTTTGTCCGTGGTTGCTTTAGCACCACTCACTGGGGTAGTCGAGCCCGAGATGGAATGGCCCCCACAAAGTCGAAAATGCTACCTGGCCCTTTACAGAAAAAGTCTGTTGACCCCTGATTTGAAATATTCAAGGACATGTTCTGGATACGGCTCTGGCCATTGCCTAAAGACCTCGGGGGGCCATTAGGAGGGAAGCCCCTTGCTGGGCTCCTTTTGTGGGCACTGGCCAGTTATATCAGGAAAAATGGCCTTTTCAAAGGGGCCCTGGAGAGGCCTTCCATTTGGGGGTTCCAGGGAAATGCTAGCTGAGTTTGCAGCCCCTTCTAGGGTTGGGAGCGGAACATAGTGAGTCTTCTCTGCTGTTGCCTTTCACGGTTAGCTGGCCTGAGCTCACGCTGGTCAGAAAGAAATGTTGGATTGAGCAATTCAGTTGAAGAACTTTTGGGCCCGAACAATAAAGTTATAGAAGTACTTCAGAATGGCTGCTATGGGCCAGGCCCCATAGCTCCCTCCACAATGGCTGAGCCCAGCCCCAGTTGGTGGTACCGAGTCAGCCAGGGCTTGTGGGAGAGTCTGAGATGTTAGGCTTTGGAGGGCTCTGGCTCATTTGACACCACCTCTGGGTGCCTAAGAAGTCGTGTGTCTGGGCCTGGGTCTGTTTGCCCCCCGAATCTCTGGCACTTTGGAAACCGCCTCATTTCCAGGGGGACTTGAAGTCCCCCTGTTGTTTCTCAAGTTGTCTGTCCCCCACCCCCACCCTTCAACCTCCTGGTCTAGGACTCATCGTCCAGGAACAGTTAAATGAGTGCCTTTTTCTCTTTACCTCTGCATTTTCAAAACAACCCTCTATTCTGATTTTGCTGTGTTTATTTGGTCAAGATATTGCCAAAGGGTGGCAACCCATATGTCCTGCCTTCTTTTGATTTGATGTCTAATTACCTTCCCAGAAGGCTATCAGCTCACCTTTCCCTCATTCTCTGCCCCAAGAAGATCAGACTGGCAGTCACCTGTGACCAGCATCCAGTGGGTTACCTATGCCCAGAGGACCCAGGTGGCTGCTCCCTGTCCTGTCCTCACCTTCACTGCCCACTGTCCTCCTGCCAACTTATGCAAATGCGATTGGACCTCTGGAGGCAGTGTGAGTGATGCCACCAGTCTACACCATGCCATCTACTTCTTCTGCACTTAAACTGAGAATACCAGACACATTTTGTACTTCAGTCTTCCCTGTAATTGGGGAAACTTCTATAGTACCATAGAAATAATTTGCCTTCTAGAATTCAAAGTCCAGATTCTAGGTTCACTTGCTGGCTTCACCACTCTGAGCCCATTTTCTCATTTCTCACTTGTGAAACAGGAGTTGGGGGACTGTGTCATCCAGTCATTAGGATGATAAAATGAGTTATTTTTAAAAAGAGCTCTGAAAGCTATTGAAGGGCTGCACACTCCTGGGTCTGTATTAAGTTCTCTGGCCCTGCCACCACCCCCCTTCTCCTTGGTTTCATGGAAAATTAGAGCTTTGGGGGGTGATTAGGGAGGTAACAGACCAATCAGCATGAAGCCAGCCCACCTAAAACCTCTTTGCCTAACCAGTAACTCTGACGACCAGTTTGCCTAAAAGTCAAAGTAGTAATTTTGAAAGAAGGCATTTTGTACCAATTTTCCCAAGAGGCACTTCCAGCATAATGTCATATTTTTAAATCACTATGTCGCAATCTGCAGCATTTTGTCAATGATTGTGAGTTGTATGCTTGTGAGTTGTTTTTTCTATTTTATTTCCTATTGAGCAGTTTTATGGCCTTTTGGCAAGTTTGTCTGCAGACCTTTCCTTAAAATTATGTCTTTCTATTTTTTAAAAATTATGTCTTTCTAGCCCCAAATACTTGTCAAATCTGTAGAATATCCCACAAGATTTATCAAATGCACCTTTTTGATGATTATGTCTCCTCACTGGGTTGTACTCTGCATTGTGTATGCCTGTGTGCACCTAATGAGTTGATTAACCAAATTAGCATGTACCCATGCTCCTCTCTGTTCGGCAAGATACTGGCCTTTCGACAGCAAACGTGAAGAAGTGAGACAGATGGGGCAGAATTGTATTGAACTCCTTGCGTTTTATTTTTCAGGCTTTCTCATTCATCAAGCAGCTCTATATTGTGAAACATAAAATGATACATACAAAGTCATTACCAAGTGTACTTATTGCAGGAAACAATGATTTTCGAGAAAGGCAAACTGGCTAAAAAGTCCCGAAAGTGTTCAGAAGTAGATAAAATTAGAAGACACCCACCAAGGATATAAAACAAATTTTAGTGGGAATCCCACCTTTAACCAGAATGTCCTTAAATCAATTGCTTCGTAAAAAGCTTTAAATGACACTGAAGGGGGGCGGGGAAGGACACCCAAACAGATACCAAAACACTTAAAAGCAGGCTGAATGTTATGTGGACCAGTCATTAAGCGCAGAGATTCCTTTTAGGAGTTTGTGGCAAATTGGTTCGAGGCCATTTGACCTGGAATCGATTTGGGATGTAGGCACTTACCTCCGTGCAAGTGCAATATGTGGGCATGGGGACAACCATGGGCCTCAGGGGACAGGAATGCCCCTCCTGAACATGACCTCCAAGAGAAAGGGTGAATTGTCAGCTTTTAACACTTTATTATAAAGACATATTTACACAGAACAATCTTTACAAACACAGTGAACACAATTATGGGAAGGGGACAATTTCTGAATGAAAAGGGCCTTAATATCTTTGTATAAATTAGTATAAGAATCATACACAACCATTTTAAATAAGACAGGCCCCCAGCCCCCCCCCCAACTGCCCCCTTCTGCCCTGTGTCTCTGGACTTTACCAGCTTACCCCCTCTCCCCAGGGGGCCTGGCAGCTGATGAGGCAGGAGACGCAGAGAGGAGGAGGGGAAAGAAGGCCCAGTCCCTGGTGGGGGCATCAGTGACAGAAGAGGCTTTCTGGACCCTGGCCAGTCCCCACATCCAGACCACGGGGTGTGGGGGAAGCAGGTGCCCAGCTGGCTCCTCAGGGTGGGCCTGGAAGCAGCAGCAGTAGCAGCAGCAGCAGCAGCATTAGCAGCAGCAGAGGTGAGGGGGAGAGGCAGTTAGGCAACGTCGGGGTTATTGTGGGACTCGGAGGGCCCTGACTCCCCCTGTCCCCACACATACATAGATGGCCATCAGGCTCTTGTCTCCCCTTTCCTCCCTCCTGGGAGGTCTCTGAGAAGGCAGCCTGCTCAGACCTATACTTCCTCCCTCTTTTCTTCCTTCCTTCCTTCCTTCCTTCCTTCCTTCCTTCCTTCCTTCCTTCCTTCTCTCCTTCGTTCTTCTGCCCCTGGCCCCTCCCAGGAGGAAAGGCCACTGGGAAAGAAGGTCGGGTCAATGCAAAGGGAAGGCCAATTAAGGCTCCCTGCTGGCTCCCAGAAACCAGTGTCAGTAGGGGTTGGAGTGAAAGCCTCAGTACCTGAGTGGCCCCTATGAGAATACCAAGGCTCTGGAAGTGCAGCAGGTGGGGCAGCTGGCCAGTGACCAGACCTTTGCAACGCAGGTTGGGGAAGGACAGGCAGGGGCAGGCCAGGGAGGCGGGAGCAGCTGGGTCCCCCCACAACCGGGCAGTTCATGGCTGCCCCTCCTTCTCAGCCCCGCCTGCCCCAACCCCAAGAAAGGCACTTAATGTGTTGTGAAAAGATATCATCAAGAGGGAAGAGGACATCATCAAGTGGGAGCAGGGAGACCTGGGTCCTCATTCTGGCTCAGCTGTGACCCTGAATAGATCACCGACCCTCTCCAGGCCTGCTTTCGCAGGAGTTTGCCTAAGGGGTCTGAGCAAAGTGATCGCCAAGGTTCCTTTTGGCTCTGACATTCTGTGATTCTTGGCAAAAAACACCCCTGCTTGGCTTTAGCTCCTAAGCGAGAGAGCTTGAACTAGCGGGCAAGGGAAGGAGGGAGTTGGGAGGTGGGGTGAGGGGCAGTGTTAGGAGACAAAGAAAGGTGACAGAGGTGACAAGGTACTTCACAGCCCCTCTCCTTTGTTTCTTCCTTAAGCCAAACACGGCCTGGGGAAATGGCCACAGCAGCTAGTCTTCCTCCTCTCCAAAGCTTTTCCCCTCTCCCTTTTGCCAGAGGACCGAGACCCATTGCAATGTCCCCCCAAGCACCCCGTCTGCGTCGCAATGCCTCAGCCCTTCCAACCGGCACCTCCGTGCTGGGTGAAGGGCCAATGGAACTCCAAAGCCTGGGACTGGCAGGAGCCCATTGAAGAAGGCAGTGGCCTCCCCCCCCCCCGCCCCGCCCCCCGCAGCACCACCCCCCCTTCCCAGGCACACATGAGGCAGGAAGGGTTATGGGCGGAGCTTGGGCTGCAGGATGGGAGAGAGGTGGGGACCAGAGAAAGGGGAAGCCTGGTCTCCAAAGTCAGTCCAGTGAAGGGCCAGGAAGAGGGGCTGAACGGATCCGTGGGAGACAAAGGGAATCATCGCTGAGGCAGGACTGTGCCTTTGGGGAAGCCGGTGGGCGAGAAGAGCTAGGACCATCAGCAGCGAGGACAGGTGCGACAAGAGAGGCGAGTGGAAGTGAGGGCTCCAGAGAAGCAGACCAATCTATGGAGTAGCCAGAGTTGCAGGAGGCGGCGACTCGGGGGCCCCTTCCATCCTAAAGAGACAAAAATGACCAGAGAGAAGTCACTGGCATGTCCTAGGTCAAAGGAACCAGCCGGGCAAGGAAAGGAGACGGCCTTTGTTCCCTTCTCCCCACAACCCTGAACCTAAGCCCAAGGCCCGGGAGTTGATGCCACCTTGTCCAGGCTAGAGGGGTGAGACAGCAGGCCCGGCCACAGGGGAAAGCAGGCCTGTCTTTCTCTGCTACTGCTTGCATTTTTTCTTTCTTTCCTATGGCTCTGGGCAACTCTCTTTCTGTTCTCTGCCTGCTGCCCGCCCGCCACCCCTGCAAGGCTCTCTGCCTCCCTCTCCCCTCTTTGGTGAAGATCCACCCTGCACATGTTTAGGATACCCTGAGGCCCCCCTCTCCAGCTCTCAAGGCCACCCAGGACTTCTAGAACTCTCCAAGTGGGCCAGCCTGCCAACCCCAGGTGGAGATTGGCCCCAGGTGGCCAGCTCCTCTCCAGGCCTTGGTCTCCACATCTGTAAAATGCAGGGGTAAGATGGGTACTCTGGAAGCCCCTACGCTGTGTGCCGGCCCAGAACTGCTTGGTGCAGGTGTCTGGCCAGCAATAAGCAGCAGGGTCACTCAACATCCGGGCTTTCCCTCCCCTGCTCCTTCCGCTGCCCACTGACTAGAGAGAGGCTCAAGTACCTGCTTCAGAAAGGCATGGGGCCCTTATGGGAGAGGCGCGGCCGCTGACGGCGAAATTTCTTCCGACCGCCCTGCCAGGGCCCCAGTCCGTTCCTCGAGCCTCTGGGCTGCACCAGGTGGCGGATATTGCCTTCCTCCAGCCCCTTGCCATCAGGAGGCTGCAGCAGCGGCCCTGCAGGAAGAGGAAAGCCTGTTAGCTAGGGAGGCTGATGCGAATGGACAGAGGGCTGCGGGCTCACGGTAGGGGCAACCTCTCCACGAGGTAGTACTCATTGAAGCTTCCCTTTGGTTTTATCTTCCATCTTGGTGAACAGTTTGCAATTTTTACACTGGCCTGGGCCAAACCTACTACTCATATCTTGTAATTTATGGAACTGACTTTATGGCCTTTTGGCAGTTCTACCATGTTTCTGGCAGGCACAAATGTGTTCTTCATTTAGAACATCATTGGGGGGGGATACAATCTGGAGCATATGTCTGTCCTTGGTTAGGGCACAGCAAGCAATAACTCCCCATGGCACCCTTGTCACAGATGCACTTCAAACATTTCACGCATACAATGAAATGAATCCCCTACTACCACATACCCACCACCCGGGTTCAACAGCTATCCAGATGGAGTCACATATGCATTAGTTATCCCTTTTCTCTTTTTTCTTAGTGGAAGTATTTTACAGCAAATCCAGAACACCACGTCATTGTGCTCTGACATCCTTCAATAGGCAGGTGACCCACTTTGAGATCTCCTACCTCACCCCTGGGCACCTCATCAGTGTTTCAGCCTCACTAAGGCTCCCTTGTTCCCTGTCATGTCCCTGTGGGTATGGCTGGGGTGGGGGGTCATCTCTGGTTCTGTGGGCCTTAAGCTGGGTTCTCTTCAGCCTGTGACCAGATTTAGAGGCCAATAAATATTATCAGAATGAATGAGTGACCCAGTGAGTGGATGGCCACTTGAAGCAGCAAGTCTGTGCATCAGGAGGGGTGTAGGCTACTGTTACTGGCACCTCCCCACCGAATGCCCTGTCTCCTTTCATCCCCAGATCACACCTCTACCCTGTGTCTGATGTAAATTCCTTCCATTTAAATTCCAGTTGGCTTCTCTTCTACTCTCTGGGACTCTGCTCTACATCTGTCCACATCTGGCTTAGAGTAGAAGCCTCCAAATGCCAGGCCAAGGCCTGACAAAAGAATCCAAGTGGCGCTGGATGCTCTTGAGTGTAGTGAGGGAGGCTCTCATAAAGGCTGCAGGACAGCCACGGAAGGTGGGCTTGCACTTCAGAAGCACGCCTGGCCTCTGGAAGCAGGCAGAACAGGCAGATGAGATGGTGTTGGGCAGAAGGTGGACTTGCAGGGAACTTGTGCAATGCCAAGTCCAGGGCTGGCCTGCAGAAATATGGCTTCTGAGGTCAGTGATCACAAATCACAGTCTCTCTCCTCCCACACCACCAGATTTGCCTTCAGCTGTATCCCTGCCCCCAAAGCCCCATTTCCATCCATCCAGGCATCCCCACAACTAGCTCACAGTTTCCATATAACCACCCGTTGGCTGCTAGCCCCCCAGTCATGCCCCTGGCTGCTCTTCCTTTCCCTCCTCCTGTCTCCAGCATCCCCATGCTCTGGTTCCTCTGTTGGCTCCTTGGCTCTAGTGATTCCTCCTCCATTTGCACACAATTTCCAGGCATTTATCCTCCTCTTGGGCCAAAAGCAGGCGAGGTTTGTCCTTTGGGCCCTCCCCACCCAGGCTCCCGGGGCCTGCTGCTCTCTCAGACACGCAAGCCCACTGCGCACATGCGCACACTCTAGTCCTCCACCCACCTTCCCCAAGAAAAGTCACAGGCCCATTAGGATCCCACTGCTTGCCAGCCACACTTCTGTGCTTCAGGTTGGGGTAGGTTAATGTGTCAGCTCATCCCCTAATAAGAATTAAAACCCATCACCTGAATGAGACAATGAAAACACAAATTATATTCGCACTTTGGGGGAGGTAGGGCAGGAGGCCACTTCTGTCTGTCATAAAGCCATTTGCAAAAGGGCTGGACTGGGGAAGGAGAGAGGAGGGAAGGGCCTTCAGTAAGTGCCTCCCCACCCCACTCCCAAACTCAGGTGCTACAGCTTCTGCCTTGTGTTTTGGGGTCCCCTCAAGGCTCTCCCTGACAACTGAGGGGGGTAGGAATGATGCTGATGAGGAGTCATACTCAGGGTGGGATGGACTGTGCTGAGGGTGTGGCCAGGCACAGGGAAGGACCCTAGGGGCCTTGGGTTCTTCAGTCCATGCCCTCCACTACTGGGGGTGAGTGAGGGTGGGCCGATGGCACAGGCACAGCCCCACGGGTAGAGTGGACATGGAGAAGAGGGTAGGGGAGGACATCACCTCAAAATATTCAGTACTTAGGACTGTGAGTGTTGCTGGCAGTAAGGGAGGGAAGGCTAGGGTTGAAAGGCCCTAAGTGGGGGAAGGCCGCGAACCAGGATGGAGAACAGGGAGAGTGGCTCAGACTCTGGCCCGGGAGACATCTAGACTTCAAGCCTGTAGAAAACTCCCTTGAGCTGCCTGAGCAATCAGCCAAGCCCCGGAAAGCAGCCACCCAGAAAGACCCTGGCACATTACATCCCATCGGGTGGGGGGCTCACTGTCTTCTTTGTAGCCTGACGTCTGTAGCTCCTCCCACACCGTGATCCCATCACCCACCTGTTTCCTCCTACTTTGGATTCTGAGTCTGGTTCACCCTGAGATAAGCTGACACCTGAAACCCAGGCTTTATCCTGTCCAACTTAGAGGCTGTTGATTCTCATCACTGCAAAGGTCCTGGCTGCCCCAAAGAATCTCCCCTCTAGAAACGGGGGCCATCCTCAGTATGCTTCAATATTCTCTTCTAACTCATTTGCTACTTAGAGGGAGGCTGGGGCAACTCCCCGGAAGAATCTGAAGCCCAGAGGGCCTGGAGCCCCTGCTTCCTGAAGCGCCATCAGAAGGAAGAGCCTGAAGGAAGCCTCAGCAGCTCTCCACGGAGCACCACAGCCAGGGGTGGACAGGGTTTGATGGTTGTGCAATGTAAACTTCCAACCCCGCCTGCCCATGCACAAAGAGGTGCGTGTGACTTTTCAGGAACATGCCAGCCTCACCAGGAATGACGCACCTGTTTCTCCTCTTGCCGTCCAGTCTGTCTTGTGACTGCTTTCAAAGCCCACATGGGTGCTGTGGCAGGAGCCCCGCTGACTATGCCCCCTCCACTGTTCTATGTATGATATGGCAGCTCTCTCCCATTGAGGCACCCGTCCTTGGTCCGCTTAGTACCGCTGTCTCCCCCTTGGCCGGAGCTATCTTCCCATGCCAGCTCTGCTGCCCTTGGACACACCACATTCTGGCAGCCTGGCCATCCACTTCACATGCATTAGTCTTTTGCCCCAGAGGCCCTGACTCAGGTTACAGGAGTGCTTAGCGCTTAGGGACTGGGGATAGAGGAGAGATGCCCCCTCCCTGAGAGGGTGAGGTACAGTAGGCTGTCTTCACACTAGCACTGTGACTGCAGGCTTGGAGCTCTGGCTGAGGAGGTGGGGAGAAGGGGGAGGAAAAGGAAGGGGAGAGTGAGGGGGAAGAGAGAGAGAGAGGTGCTCAGACAAAGACCAAGGGACACTTGGCCCTGGCCCAGCAGCTCTCCGACTCAGAAGAGCAAGGTGTATCCCAGGTCAGGAGGCAGTGGAGGAGTTTGAGTGTGTTCAGTGAAGGGAGAGGGGGACATTCCAAGTCGGGACATAGTGTATTGTGGAGGAAGCAAGATTTTCAGGTCTGGGACTATTTTAAAAACTATTTATTTATTTGAGAGAGAGAGCGCGCAGGAGCAGGAGAGGCAGAGGAAGAAGGAGAGAGAATCTCAAGCAGACTTCCTTCTGGGCACAGAGCCCGATGAGGGGGTGAGAGGGCTTGATCTCATGACCCTGAGATCACAACCTGAGCAAAAACCAAGAGTCGACCACTCAACGGACTATGGCACCCAGGTGCCCCTGGGCCTGGGACTTTGACTGGAGACTCTGGCTGGGGAAAGCATGCAAGTCTGGGCTGAGGGCAAGGTGGTTCTGGGATCCCAGGATAGGAGGCAGGAGGAGCAGGACATGAGTACCTGGACCCTTGGCTGGTGGCCACCTGCACAGAAGGGTCCCTCCTTGGCTCCTAAAGATGTCATGGGGTAGAGACGGCAGTGAGAGCCTTGGAAGTGTCCAGTGCCAGGCTGAAGCAAAATGTGAGGGCAACAGATTTACCCACATAAGGGCACGAAGCTAGATGATCTAATGAAGAAGGGTGAGTTAAAACAAGAGGCAATGGGGTCTGGGCCAAACACAGTGCTCCATTCCTTGAACCTGGCTGTTCCCTTAACCAGCTGGACCCCCAAAAGGGTCCTAGTGGTGGTCAGTTGCCAAAGGGTCCCCCCATAGGCTCTGGGGGAGCACCAAGTATGCAGATCAGGAAGCCCCAGCTTCCTCTGGGATGCCTTCGCTGTACCCACTTTTTCTTCCCTGAAGGTACCACTTTGTACTGTTTGCCAGTGGTGGTGTCATGTGGGTGTCTCGTCTTGCCAACTGCATTGGATGGTAGGTGCCTGGAGGACAGGCCCATGTGGTGTCCTTCATTCATATCTTTTGCTCTCTGTTTGCCTGCCTGACAAGAGTTTTTGAGGAAAAGCCTGCTCCCTTCTTACCAAGGAAGAGGCTGACCCAGCACTTGGGTCCTGAAGAAGACCAGTGGATAGCTAGCTGAAGGAAAGGGGGGCAGAGCCAATCAATGTACATTCCTGAGAAGCCAGGCAGTGCTCCCAGGGCGAGGGCAGTGCCAAAAGGCAAGAGCAGAGAGAGGAGGCAGCCTGCAAAGAGAGAGAGGTGGAGCCCCGCCAGGCCCCTCAGAGGCTCCTGGGCTGCAGGCCACCGTCCTGCTCTGGAGGGTCTGGAAGTAAGTAGGGCCCCATGCTCTTCATCTAGGAAACCTGCTGCCCTGCCTTCTCCTTCCCTCTGCTCCCACCTTTCTGTGACTCCAGCCCTGGCACTGCCATTAGTCTACCTGGTTGTGGCCTTTCCCCTTCTGTGTGTCAGGCAGGCAGCAGTGACAGCCAGATCACAGGACTGTGGCACGCGGAGGTAGGAGCTGACAGCCCTAGGAGACACTGACGCACAGGGAACAGGCAGCCTGGGCTGGGGCTGCCAGGGCATCCGTGGGGACCAGGTTTGGGGAGAGCAAGGGAGCACTAGTGCCAAGTATGCCAGGTGGGGGATGTGGGCAGGTGGGGGAGAAATGTCTCCCCTCCCAGAATTGCATGGAGGTGTCCAGTCAGGCCCATGCTTCCTGGTTTGGTGCCTGGAGACAAGGGGACTAAGGTGAAGGGCGCCTGTGCCTGGGGCCGAGTAAAAGCCGGAGCCAGGATATCGAAGAATGAGTCCTTGGGGAGGCGCGGAGTGTGTGGGGAGAGCCTGCTGTGTGGGAGCAGGGGAGCAGAGCAGATAGGACCGTAGGGCGCGGAAGAGAAGACCAGCTTGGCCAGGCCCTGCCTCTGCTCACATGCAGGCTGAAAGGAGCAACAGCTGGGCTCCACGCCGCCGCCCCCACCGCGCTCCTGCCTATGCAACAAGTGTCACGTCTGCATCTTGGCACATCATCCCGAGTGGCCCGCACCCCGGGGCCGGCGCGCAGCCCCTAGCCTCCAGGGGCCGGAAAACCTTCAACTCGGGAGGCCAGCCCGCCAGGCTCAGGTCAGCTCCCTTCACTCACTGATTGATCCATGGGGAGTCGGACATGCTCCCCCACCTACCCACACCCACACATACCCGCCACCACGTGGGGTGCCGGGAGCGGGACCCCGGGCGCACGCCCGCGGCCGGCAGCTCCGCGGACTTCGCGGGGCCGCGGAGAGGGGCAAGGCACCCGGCGGGTGATGCCTGAGACCGAGCCGAGCACCCTCCCCGCCAACAACCCCCCACAACCGCCCCTCCCTCCCGCGGCCGGTCCCGGCCCAAGGCGCCCCGTCAGTCAGTCTGCGGCCCGGCGCGGCTGGCGCGTGGCTGCTCCTGCTCGGCTTGTGCCCGGGTCCGGGAGGCGGAGAGCGCGCGAGTTGGGGGCGGAGGGAAGGGAGGGCGTCGGCTGCGGTCCAGGAGGGCGGCGAGGGGCACGCGGGCGAGTGGCAGGGCACGCACTCACCTCCACACGCCGCGGTCAGAGAGAGCCAGAGCAGCAGGAGCGCCTGCACGCAGCGCCGCAGATTCATGCTGCTCCTCGGCGGCCGCTGCAGCCCTGGCCGGGCGCCCCGAGGCGAGGAGAGGCGCGAGCCGCGGGTCGTGCGTGCGTGCGGGCGCGGAGCTCGCGTGGCTCCCGGGCTGCGCCGCAGGCTGGCCAGCTGCCGCGCTCGCTCGCCGCCTCCTCTCCTGCCGCGGGGGCAGCGCCGCCAAGCTGGCCTCGGCTGGCGGCTCTGGGGACAGAGGCGAGCTCTTTCCAGGAGGCTGGCTGCTCGGCGGCGGCTTCCAACTGCCCAGGGCCCAGGCTGCCAGCGAGAATGCTCCCCGCTCACTCCAGGGGCTGCATTTTGTAGCTTGTGGCTTGGCCACGAGCCCACTTGGTCATGTGGTCATCGGGAGGGCTGGAGGGGGGGCCAGGAAGAGGGAGAGGGAGCGAGCCTCCCGCACCGCCCCCCTCCCAGCACGCATTCTGCAGCCTCAGCCAGGGAGCCAGAGGGAACCTCGAGGTGGCCACACAACAAAGGCGACAGGGCTGTTCTGACAACCCACAACCGCTCCCAGGACAATGCCCGCCTGGCCCGGGGCCAGAGGGTTTAGGAGACCTGAAGGATTTCAAACACAGGAAGTTTTTGAGGCGGTGGAGGGGCACACTTAACCCTTTCTCACCTCGCTTCCTTAATGGCTGTCAAGGAACCGGGGCACTCCCGGGAGGACTCGGGCCCAGGCTGCTCCCACTCATCCCCTCCACCTCTGACCAGGCTCCTGCCCTCTGCCACTCCCCAGCCAAGATCCACCTCCTCCCATTAGCCCTCCTTTCTCCTCTGCATCTTCAGCGGGGTTTGTCTTGGGCCTAACTGTTTAGGCTTATGCCCAAGACTGTTTAATTGCCCAGGGTCCCCGGAGGCATCTTCTACCTGCAATGCCCACCCCACCCCATCCTGCCTCCCAGTTCTTCATTCTTGCAATAGCACCTCAAATCCCATCTCATCCAGAAGACTCTCCAGGGTAACAGTAATCCGGGAAGGGCTGCCCCCTCGCCCCAGGATCCTCCTCCTTGCCGTTGGGACAAGCAGCAGCTTCTAGGGTGCCCCTTTCTTGTTCCCCATCATCATGAGGGAGAGAGTCTACCCAGCTCTGAATAGTCTAGGCTGCATTAATTTTGCCCCTACTTGGGATTCCCCTTTGTAACAGGGTCTTGAATTTGTTTGCCTTCCCAAGCTAGACTGTCAGCTCTTATAGTCTGGGAGCTCCTAAGGGAAGGGACTGCCTCTTTCACCGGGCTGGGAACCCCCTAAACAGGACCTTGTCTTCTCATTCTTCTGCATCTTTCCAAAGTTCCCAGTATCAGACTCCGCACATAGGTGGCACTCAACACATGTTAAAAGACTACATCGAAAGGTGTTTCCACACTTCAGCTAGCCAGGCAGATTCTTTAAGTGCAGATCCAGATTTACACACACACACACACACACACACACACACACAAATAGGACAGTGTGTATGTGTGCCATAAGAGATGTGAGATACTTTGGTATATTTAAAATCTTTTTAAAATGTTGAAATAATCCAATATATGCACGATTTATTTATTGTCCATATGCCCCTCCCCCTACCGCCACAACTGTCAGGTCCACAAGAAAGGGATTTCTGCTTTGTTCACAAGTGTATCCCCAAAACTAGAACACTGACTGGGACGAGGTTGATGCTCAATACACAATTTTGAATATATGAATGAACTTCGGGAAAAAAAACATCCCGATTGCTTCAATCAAGGCAGTGGGAAGGGAATAAAATAGGGTTCATGTTAATAGTCTATGGCCCCATTAGCCACAGTACAGTAGGAAAAAGGCAGAGACATGTGAAGCAGAGCACATCATCCATAAGGCCTATGCTGTGAGCAGTGGGCGTTTGCAATATGACATCATTTCCCCTGGTGCCTTTCCCCTGGAAAGACTCTTTTAATCAGGAGGAAAAACACCTGGCCTCTGGTCTCCACCCTTATCTGCTGTAGGACCTTACTAGTGTCACCTACTTACTGGATTTCATGAGGATGATCATCTCCAGCCTCCCCTCTTCAGGGTTGTAATGGGATTAAATGAGATAAAGTACCTGAAGGCACAGTGCAAATAGGGAATAAACCCTTGTAGGGTCGTTTTAAAGAACCGTGATCCTCCAGCCCCTGATTGATCAAGCCCGTGCAACTCCAAATGAGTGCCCCCATAACTAGGTTAATAGAAGCGTTTATATTTAATCGCACCTTTACTAGGGTGTGTAATGGGCTATTTGTTAAGCAGTTAGAGCTGTGCTTTCCAATACAGTAGATAATGGATAACATTTAAAATAAATTGAAAAAGTCATTGCCTCCATGACACTGGCCTCATTTCAGTTGCTTAGTAGCAACATGTGGCCAGTGGCTACTGAATTGGACAGCACAGAATAGAAGCTTCCAATCATTGCAGAAAGCTCTATCAGACAGTGCTCGGTTAAAGCACCTCATTCATTCTTCCTTTTTCTGTAATCTTTTTTCCCACTTTACCTAATCTTCAAAATGCTCAAGGGAAAAAAAATACAAAAGCAAACAATAGTGTTCAAGGCAAGTAGCACTCAGTAAATAGAAGGCATGCATTTAAAAGCAAGATTTAAAGAGCTGAACACAAGGGAGAATCATATTTTAATCTAATCCTTCTCTCCATTTAACCAAATTGCACCCATTTTTTCAGTCCCAGATCTCATCTTCCTCCTTTTTCAGGCCACTCTTGCCCACAGAGACTTTGCCCTCTTCATCACAGCTGTGGCTATACCTTTCATATGGCTGCAGTAACCTGCAGTTACTCCTGAAATGAGTTGGGAGTACTTTCATATTTGCATGTCTTGCTTTGCGGGCCTGTGGAGAGGGTCCACCACCAGCATACCCATTCTGGTATAGAGGCATGTGAGGCAAGGAATGCAACTCTGATTGCTCACTCTGACAGCCCCACGGGCTCTCATATTTTTTTAAATTTTATTTATTTATTCATGAGAGACACACAGAGAGAGGCAGAGACATAGGCAGAGGGAGAAGCAGACTTCCTGTGGGAAGCCTGATGCAGGACTCCATCTGAGGACCCGGAAATCAGGACCTGAGCCAAGGGCAGACACTCAACCACTGAGCCACCCAGGTGCCCCTCCCATATATTCTTAATGTCATATTCATGACATTCATATTCATGACCGATTTTCATATCTGTCTCCACTCACTGGACTTTAAGGTCACCGGAACAATAGTACCTAGACAGTGCCTAGCACATAGAGTTGGCACTTGGAAACTGCTTGTTGAAGGAATAACTGCTGGCATAGCTCTCTGCTGCCTTTGTTCATTTGTTCAAGGAAGACGAGACTATTGAGTTAATATCAGCAAATAAACGTTTTAAGGCGTTTCTTCAGGAGTGAGGAGGAGGTACATTAAACCTCCCCCACTCTCCTGCCCCGAGGCAGCAAACAGGTGTGAAGTGCATTGTTGCACATGAGGATTGGGTGTCAGGGACAAGACTCAGGTTCCAATCAAAGTCAGGAGCAATCCTGGGGGTAAGGGTAGGACTCAGTGTATTACTGGCCATGAAGATGAGATAACTGACCTATGTGAAGCCCCTCTGTGACTTGTCACCCTCATCACTGCTATGCACAAGCTATTCAGCATTGCTTAGCGTCCTATGTCACCACCACAAGTTAATGCCGTTCAGTTGACTCATCCAGCATTCTGTTCACTGTGGTATATTAGAAAGAGCTCAGCTTTTGGAACTTCAAATAACCAAATTCAAGTTCCACCTCCTCTATCCCATTCGTTAACTGTGTGGCCTTGGAAAAGTCATCTAACCTCTCTGAGACTCCGTTTCTTCAGCTGTTAAATGAGGGTAGTAATAGTACCTACCTTATTATGCTTGCAAGATTAAATGAGATAATGCAAGTAAAGAATTCAGCAGCGTGGTCCCTAGTCTACAAAAGTTGCTTATTCGATGTTAGTTTTCTCTTCTTCCTGATATGCCCCTCCCACTTAGGGCTCTGGCCTCTCACCTCTGGCCTCTTGAAACTGATCCAGAAGGAAAGGCTGTCTTTGCTCTGCTCCATCCACACAAGTCTTTTTAGTAGCCATCACAACTGCTCACTGTCTTATTCCCCAAAAGCACCGATCTCTGCTGGAGCCAATCTGATGAATGTACTTGATTCAGGGAGTTAATGTGTGATGGTGGTTTGAGGTTTTGCCTCCTGGGTGTGGTATTCATTTTAATAGGGGCCTTTGGGAGACAATATCCCATCCTAAGGTACTATCAAGCTTTGCCCTTTTGAGCCAGGAGATACTCTAGTGACTTTCATTTACTTGCTCTAAATAGAGCTCACCCTGCTTCAAAGTCAATGCAAAAAGGGATTACCTTTGGCAACTTACAACCCAACTTTTAACCTGTGGGTCCAGCCACTGAAACCACAGAGTTCGATCCTGTTGCAGCCCATTCCTCTCTGCCTGTCCCCAAAGATGCTGCTGCTGCTGCCGATGCTGCTGCTGCTAATATAGCTAAAATTTATTGAGCATGTGCCATGTGTCAAGCACTGTTCTAAATGCTTTACATATGTTAATTCATTTAACCCTCATACCTATGAAGTAGTCCTATTCCTTATCATCCCCATTTCACAGATGAGGCAACAGAGGTTTTCTCAGGCCTGCCTAACTTCAAAAGCCTTCACTGAAGGCTCTTCCCTCACTGAGCTTTGAAAAGCATATTCCCACATCTTTAGCCCCATGTATCACTTTATTTGCACTTAAAAAATATTACAGGGGCACCTGGGTGGCTCAGTGGTTGTGAGCATCTGCCTTTGACTCAGGTCATGATCCTGGAGTCCTGGGATAGAGTCCCGCATCGGGCTCCCCACAGGGAGCCTGCTTCTCCCTCTGCCTATGTCTCTGCTTCTCTGTGTCTCTAATGAATAAATAAATAAATAAAATCTTTTAAAAATATTACAAGTAAAAATGTATTGACCTTGAGAAAGAGTATGTGTCTATTTAATATTGCTTCTAATTTATCATAGGAATTACTTCTCAAAGACGTTAATCACAGTTGGATTGAAAGAGTATTTGGGGGATGTGGCACTATTGTTTATGTAAGTATACCACATTATAAATCTACTGGAGATCCAAAGGAATTTGCCTTTGCGTAATTTGAAACAAAAGAACAAGCAGCGAAAGCTATTGAGGTGGGTCCAGAAACTTTGGAAAGAAAGCTTTTCTTAACCTTCCTGAATTGGACTCTCCAAGTGTCCTGTTCTCTTCTTGAAGGCTCACTTTATTTGCACTTAGAGGGCTGAACTCATCCTGTCTTGAATTGAGGAAGCAGTGAAGCAATAATGGTTAAGCATATGGGTTCTGCAGTAAGGCAGCTTTGTCACTTACTAAATAGGTAACTTGGGGCAAATTATTTGCTCTTTCTCAGTCTTAAGTTCTTCATCTGAAGAAAGGGCTAATACTTAGCTCCCTGCGTTACTGGAAGGATTAAATAAATCTATACCTATAGGCATCCCTAGGTGGCTCAGCGGTTTAGCACCTGCCTTTGGCCCAGGGCATGGTCCTGGAGTCCTGGGATCGAGTCCCACATCGGGTTCCCTGCAGGGGGCCTGCTTCTCCCTCTGCCTGTGTCTCTGCCTCTCTCTCTGTGTGTCTCTCATGAATAAATAAATAAAATCTTTTAAAAAAATCTACACCTATAAAGTACTTGGTACAGTGCTCGGGTCTCCTAGTGAGGCAAACGTTATACAAATGTTATATGTTCTCATAGATATTTATGTATATGTCTTACCAATACTGTGCAATAGTAATACTGTGTCTTACTCATTTTTGTGTCCTCACCAGCAGTATTGGTTTCCAAAGCAAATACTTAATAAATGTTCATTGATTGCAGAAAGGAACTGCATAGTCATGTTAATAATCACTCTGGGTTTATGATCTATATCATGTCCTGATTTGAACACTTTTATTTGGGCAAAATCATCACAACTTGTCCAGTGGGTTCTTAGAGCAATACTGACAGCAGCAGTAACAAAAAGATGTGAGTGTCATCCAGCCCCAATTGTGTAGTGGTGCTTTTTACTGGAGTGATGTAAAAAGTATAGTGGGGAGAGGGCATCTGGAATGATGAGCCTGGCCAGTGATCAGAGAAATCTCATAACAGAAACAGCCCTGACTCCCTCGTTATGTAGATGGAGAAACTGAGGGCCACAAGGGAATAGTGACTTGCCCAAGGTTACCAGAAAGCTCATGGCTAAGTCAGGATGAGGATCTAGGTCTAAGTAACTCCCATCTCCTACTTTTCCCTCCATGCCTTCCCAGCGGAGAGCTCTGGCTCACTGGCTGAGCAGTGCCTCCCCACCCCACCAGCTGTGAAGACACTCAGGACTCTGTAGTTAGGCAAGGGATCCCTCATTCCACAACCCAGCCCTTCCAGAACACTCATAATACTGTGTGTTTTCAATATCACTCTTCCAGTTTGTTCCCTAAGACTTAAGCTAAATTAATGAGCGAAGAAGTTCAGTAATAGCAACAGTAAAAAGTATTTCAAAAGATCCCCAAAGCTGCCCCTGTCTCTAGAGGTTCTTAGCGGGAACTTGAAAAGCAGCAGAAGAGGCTAGCTACTACTTGATTTCCTCACCAACTAGCTCCATGACAAATGATCTTTGCTTGGTTAAGCACAGGCAGAGAACAGGAATTTTCACTGTCTCGTTACTAAGCATTTGTCTTTTGAATTCTATTGGCCAGAGCTGAGCTTTCTAACTCATCTATATCCACTAGAGCAACCAACACAATGCTTGCCATAGAGCAGATGCTTAAGACGTATTCAGTTATGAGCTTACCCACTGTGGGGGTGAGACCATTTTGATCAGAGAGCATGACATTAATTATACAGAACCTAGCCTGGAACCTAGTCTATGACTCAAAAGACTTTCACAGCTATTCGGAGGAAAAAGACTGGTTGTTGGGAGTTGTTGAACTTTGCCAAGATTTCTTCTTCATCTAGCTACGTGATTCCCCTCTCACCTTGGTGTCCAGTGCCTCCTAATCCTGATCACCAACAGATCCTAACTCTGCCCGTAGATGGACATCCTGTCTCTCACTCTTGCCCTTTTCCCAAGCGCACAAATACTAACCATTATAAGTTATCACTTTTGCAAAAATGAGAGAAGTAGCCACAAGGCAACATAACTGCACTACTCCTGTTTACGTCTCCAGTATTTCTCACTATATCTGAGCCCCACTGCTTGCTAAACCCTTCCATAACGGCACCTTTCGGCCACTCCCTAAGGGGCTCCAAATGTCCCAGAAATGCTTATTCCACTTACATGTTTCTTCCAACTTCTTTGCAAACTACATATATTCTGCACACAGACCTCATTCGACACAATAATCATGTTCCTGAAAAATATTATGGCAATGGAATTTAGATAATCAGCCATGTCTTTCAAATGTCTTCAAACGGATCACTGTTTACTAGCAGAATGGGTCCTAATAGAGGCCCTCCCAGAAGGTGAAGAACTACCGCTCTGCTCCTGCTGCCATCCCAGCCCCACAGTCACCGCCTTTTCCTTGCCTCCTGCTCAGGTCCTTCTGATCCTTTGGCCTGTCCCAGAGCCACACAGGTCCCTGTTCCTCCTGCTGGTCTTTCAGAGCAGCTTCATTTCCTCTGCACATCCTCTATGACGTCTCCCAGGGGCCTCCATCCTTCCTCCCCTCTAGGGTCTATAAATACTCTAGTCTCCCAGGGGAGGCATGCAAATTCCTTCCTCAGGCAGTAAGGTCCTTGTGAGTGGCCCTAGGATAGCCACTCCTGAACGAGCAGGTTTATCTCCAAGGCCGAGTGGGCCATCGGACCTCTCTTTCTCTTACTTTGCCAGGTAGTCTTATCTGGACTTAACATCCCACCTGATGGTGGAATGTTATCTGATCTCAAATGGTACCTTTGTGTACTGAGCCAGAGCAAAGACTGTTGGAGACTAGATGTTGAGTCTATGCTGGTTTGGTTTATGGGCTTAGAGCTCTGAAATAATGAGGTTAAAGTCAGAGGGGGTAATCTGGGTCAGTTTTGCCCCATCCCAAATCCAAGCTTGTACCCCTAAAGTGATCAGAGATTGGTACCAATCATCACATGGATCCTAACCCTAGTCATAGACTGAGACTTTCTTGACTTCTCTCTTCTTTGCCTTTCATAAATTTCCTGAATACATAAAGAAAGTACAATAGTGTACCAACCTTTAAAAAGTAACATTTTGGAACACCTGGGTGTCTCAGCAGTTGAGCGTCTCGTCTGCCTTCGGCCCAAGGTGTAATCCTGGGGTTCTGGGATCAAGTCCCGCATCAGGCTCCCTGCATGGAGCCTGCTTCTCCCTTTGCCTGTCTCTGCCTCTCTGTGCATGTCTCTCATAAACAAACAAACAAACAAACAAACAAACAAAAATAACATTTCAGAGTAGGGGGAGGAAGAAAAAGAAAAGTAGTCATTTTACAGAAAAATCACATGTATTAGTTTCCCAAGACCGCTGTAACAGATTAACAAAAATCATGGGCCTTGAAACAACAGAAATGTACTCTCTCTCAGTCCTGGAGGCCAGAAGTCTGATCAAGAAGTCTCTGCGGGGGGGGGGGGGGGGGAATCTTTCCTTGCTTCTTTCAGCTTCTGATGCCTCCAGGCTTCCTTGGCTTGGGGCTGCATCATCTTCCCATTACCTTCTCCTCTTCTTTGTGATCTCCCTTTGCCTCACTTATAAAGACACTTGTCATTAAATTTAGGGCCCACTTGGGGGTGCCTGGGTGGCTCAGTTGGTTAAGCCTTTGGCTCAAGTCCTGATCCCAGGGTCCTGGGATTGAGCCCTGGGGCTCCCTGCTCAGCCGGGAATCTGCTTCTCCCTCTGCCTCTGCCCCTCCCCCTTCCCCCTCCTCCTCTCCATGTGTGGGTGCATGCACACTCTCTCTCTCTCAAATAAATAAAATATTTAAAAATAAATAAATAAATTTAGGGCCCACCTGGATAATGCCCTAATCTCCTTTTGAGATCCTTAACTTAGTCACATCTGCAAAGACCTTTTTCAAAAAACATGACATTCACAGGTTCCAGGGGTTCAGACATGGACATATCTTTTGGGGGTGCCAGCACTCAACCGACTAGGCCCCACTACTTCCATTCACATTCTTGGCACGTTGGAATCGAAAGAGTATGAACTTTCTGTCAATTTTACCTCTAAATATCTCTCGAGTCTGTATACTCATTTAGGTTTCTGCTGCCCCGTCCTCATGCAGTCTTTGTCATTTCTCACACATTGTCCACAGCAACCAGAAAGGTCATGCTGGTCTTGCATTGCTTGAAAACTTTTTGTGGATCCCCTTGGCTCTGAGGATCAAGACCCAATTCTTGGCCATGGTCTGCAAGGCCCCTGCCTGCCTTGCCAGACTCCTCTCTCACTTCTCACCCTGTTTTTGTCTGTAATGCCATGTCCCTTCCTGTCATAGTGCCTTCCCAGGGCTCTCCTCTCCTCTTAGAAAACTCTCTCTCTCATCCTATTATCTCATAGCTAACACCCATCATTCAGAAGCTCAGCTTGAAGGCCAAATCACTGCTCCTCAAGTGATGCTTTCTCTGGCCTCCAGACTGATTGAGAGTCCCCTATAATAGCATTCCTCATAGTTTGTAATTAGATCTGTGTTGCATAAATGTCTCGCTACCCCTTCCCCAGCTTCACTAGACTGAGCCCCACAAGGGCAAGGACTGTGCCTATCTGGTTTCATCACTATGTCTTCAGCATTTAATCAGGGTCTGATGCATAGTAGGCATTCGGTCATTATTTGAATGAATATGTGAGTGGATTAATGGTGAATTAGTCTCAATATCTGTGTTCTGATCCCTCAAGTTCCTCTCCTAAAAAAAATGAGAAAAACAATGCCTATTTCATGGGGTTGGATAAGAATAAAAATGAAATAATGGAGAAGGGGCTTATAAACCAGGAGATGCCTTGCTAACTTAAAAAATTGTCATGCTATTGGCTGATGTAGCCAGTTTGGGGGGGTGGGCTGGGGAGGCGCACTGCACAGGGTAGGTGCAGCAGGAGAAACGAGGGTGGGGATAAGGTATGCTACTTGGCATCCACATGGCTCTGAATCAGAAGGGTTTTCTGTGGCTTTGTTGTGTAGGATAAAATTACAAGAACACTCAATTCCCCTGCTCCAAACTTGAAGCTCATACCTTATCACCCCCTGGGATCAAAAGAAAATACCACTCCTCTTCTCTGGCATAAACCTTGCCTGGAGTCACCCTGGGCCTTTAGGGTTTTGATTTTCTTCCTTTCAAGCATCTGCTCTGGGTTCAGGCTGAGGAGGAGGCAACAGCCTTTTGGGCCAGGTCTTTCTTCACCGGTGCTCCCCACGGGGTAATCTCTCAGCCGTAGGGCTGGCTTACCTAAGTAACTGCCCAGCTGACAAATGACTTTGAAGTGTGTCCCTTAGCTTTTCATTCTTTTCCTTCCTTGCCTTCTTGGCTTTCACTGCTAACTGGGCGGGAGGCGGAGGGGACATGGAGAGGATCACCCCCTTCCTTCTGCTCCTCTAGCACGTCCATCTATAAGGCATCCCTGGAGGTTTGACATTCCAGGTCTCTAGTTTCTTACATTTGATTTCCCCAGACCCCATCAAGTCATAATCTCCTTTCCTGCAGGGAAGGGACACTTCCACCTCTTCCTGCATATCCTCTTAGCTCCTTGCATTTGGGTCAAGAGACCTAAAAAGGCCATTTCTCATTTCCATCTTGTCTTCCATTGTTTTCTCCCGTGGGATGTCTATGCATTCAAGGACCTGAGATACCTCACTGGTCTGGAATGTCCACGGCGAGCCAATCCTCTGAATCATAAACTTAAAGAAATTGGAAAGAGCGGAGTTCATTAGGCTGTCATTTCCCCAGTTTCCTTCTCTGTCCTTCTCTGACCTGGATGTCACTGGCTTGCCAGTGTGCTTCCCTGCTCTGTTGCTCCACTGGGCTTGGAGGCTCTGTCTTCACCATCCCAGAAAGGTAAAGAACAAAGGCATGTCTCTGAATAATCCAAACAAAATCCCCAGTTTGGTCTCAGTGGTTTGGGCATTCTAATACAAAGCACTATTATGATCCAGAGCTTTGAGATAATTCCCTCTAATAGATGCCATAGAGCTGGGAAGGACCTTGCAGCTCATCTGTTCAAAGACCTGCTCCTTTTTTGTTTATAGCTTTATTGAGGTATAATTGATGTACAGTAACCTGCACACTTTGCATGCCACATCCAAAAAGTGTATAATTTGCTCATATATAATTTGGACATATACACACCTCCGTGAAACCATATCACCATCAAGTTTCCAGCATTCCATATAATTTCCTCTTGACCCTTTGTAATCTCTCCATCCACTCCCCAGTCCCCAATCCACAGGCAACTACTGATGGGCTTTCTGTTACTATATAGCTTGTATCTTCTAGAATTTTATATAAATAGAATAACACAATAGCCTTTCTTTTTTGCTGGCTTCTTTCACTTGGCAAAATTATTTTGAGATTCATTCACATTGTTGTATGTATTAATAGTGTCATATGCATCAGTAGGTTGTTTATAATTTTTGGCCATTGCAAAAAAAATGCTGCTTTGAACACTCGTACACATTTTTGTGTATATGTATGTCTTCAGTTCTCTTGGGGATATGCCTATAAGTATTTACCTGCATCATATGGTAACTCTATGTTTAACCTTTTTTAAAAAAAAGATTTGTTTATTTGAGAACGAAGGAGAGAAAGAGAGTACTTGATTGGGAGGAGGGGAAAAATGAGAGGATTTTTTTAAAGATTCTATTCGTTTATTCATGAGAGACACACAGAGAGAGGCAGAGACATAGGCAGAGGGAGAAACAGGCTCCTCACAGGGAACTGGATGTGGGACTCCATCCCTGATCCCCGGACCCCGGGGCTATGCCCTGAGCCAAAGGCAGCTGTTCAACTGCTGAGCCACCCAGGTGTCCCAAGAGAGGGAGAGAGTCTTAAGCAGACTCTGCACTGAGAGTGGAGCCTAATGCAGAGCTCCAGGCAGGGTTCAAGCTCACGACCCTGAGATCATGACTTGAGAAACCGAGAGTCCCATGCTTAACCAACTGCACCACCCAGGCACTTCTATGTTTAACCTTTTGAGGAACCACCAAACTATTTGCCAAATCAGCTGTACCATTTTACAATCCCACAAGCAACATATGAGGTTCCTATTTTTCCACATCTCAACAACACGTGTTATTGTCTGTCTTTTTAATTTTAGCCATCCTAGCGATGTGAAGTGATATTGTGGTTTTGATTTGTATTTTCTTAATGATTACTGATATTGAGCATCTTTTAATGTGCTTGTTGATCTTTTATATATCTTCTTTGCAGAAATATCCATTCAAACCCTTAGTCCATTTAAAAAATTGAGATATAGTTTATATAGCATAAATTTCACCATTTTAGGGGCACCGGGCTGGCTCAGTCGGTTGAGCATGTGATTCTTGATCTTGGGGTCATGAATTCAAACCCCACATTGGGCATAGAACTTATATTTTTAAAAAATTCACCATTTTAATGTGTACAACTTAGTGGCTATTAGTATACTAAGTTGTGCAACCATCACCATTATCTAATTCTAGAACATTTCCATCACTCCCAAAAGAAACTCCATATCTATAAGCAGTCAGTTCTAATTCACCTCTTCTTCTACCCCCTAGCAACCACTAATCTACTTTATATCTACATGGATTTTATATAAGTGGAATCCTATAATATGTGACCTTCTATAAGCAGCTTCTTTCACTTAGCATAATATTTCAAGGTTCATCCATGTAGCAGCATGTTTCAGTACTTTGTTCATTTTTATGGCTGAATAATATTCCATC
Source organism: Vulpes lagopus (assembly GCF_018345385.1). Taxonomy (NCBI): domain Eukaryota; kingdom Metazoa; phylum Chordata; class Mammalia; order Carnivora; family Canidae; genus Vulpes; species Vulpes lagopus. The sequence goes on from NC_054848.1 coordinate 100,829,472, forward strand.
CAAATGTAGTCCATACACTACATTCGTTTATCCATTTATCATGTGGATATACTACATTTGTTTATCCATTCATCAGTTGATGGGCATTTGAGTTATTACTACTTTTGAACTATTATAAATACTGCTATGAGCTTTATGTACAAATTTTTCTGTGAAAGTGTTTTTAATTCTCCTGGGATGTATAATCTGAGGAATGGAAATGTTGGATCATATGGTAACTCTATGATGAATGTTGTGAGGAACTGCTAAAGTGTTTTTTTATAGCAGCTGCACCATTTTACATTTCCACCATGAATGTGGGAGGGTTCTAATCTCTCCACATCCTCCCCCAAACACTTATTTTCCATTTCTGTTTTTATTATAGCCATTGTAGTAGGTGTGAAGTGCTATCTCATTGTGGTTTTGATTTGCATTTCCCTCATGACTAATCATGTTTCATGTGCTGGTTGGCCATTTGTATATTTTCTATGGAGGAATGTCTATTCCGAGCCTTTGCCCATTTTTCACTTGTGTTATTTGTCTTTTCATTAAGTTATAAGAATTCTTTATATATTGAAGGATAGTAGAACCCTTAACAGACATATGATTTGCAAATATTTTCTTCCATTCTGTGCATTGTCTTTTCACTGTCTTGATAATGTCCTTTGATGCACAAAAGTTTTTAATTTTTATCTTTAGATTTTATTTATTTATTCATGAAAGACACACAGAGAGAGGCAGAGACATAGGCAGAGGGAGAAGCAGGCTCCCTGCAGGGAGCCTGTTGTGGGACTCGATCCCAGGACCCCGGGATCATGATCTGAGCCAAAGGCAAACCGCTCAATCACTGAGCCACCCACATGCCCCAAAAGTTTTTAATTTTGATGAAGTCCAAATTTGTCTATATTTTCTTTGGTTGCTTTTGCCTTTGGTATCATATCTAAGAAACAATTGTCTAATCCAAGGTCACACAGATTTATACCTATGTTTCCTTCTAAGAATTTTATAGTGTTACTTCTTGCATTTAGGTCCATGGTCTATTTTGAGTTCATTTTATATATGATTTAAGAAAGGAGACTAACTTCATTTTTTGGCATGTGGCTATCATCTGTCCCAGCACCATTTGTTGAAGATACTATTCTTTTCCCCATTGAACTGTAAATAGTATTGTTTTAAAATTTCAGTTTCTAATAGTTTGTTCCTAGTATATAGAAATAAAATTGATTTTCATGTATTGATCTTGTATTCTGAAGCCTTGCTAAAGTCACTTATTTGTTCTAGTAGATTTCTTGTAGGTTCCATTAGATTTTCTACATAGATGATCGTGTTATCTGCAAATGAAGTTGGTTTTACTTCTTCCTCTCCTATCTAGATGCCTTTTGTTTCATTTTCTTGACTTTCTTCACTGGCTAGAACTTCCAGTAAAATGTTGAATAAGGGCAGACATCCTTGTCTTGCTCCTGATTTTAGGGGGAAAGAATTCAGTAATTGACCATTAAATGTTATGTTACCTGTAAGTTTTTCATAATATCCTTCATCAAGATGAGAATGTTTCTTTCTATTTCTAGCTTGCTGAGGTTTTCCCTTAGGAATGGATGCTGGATTTTATGAAATCCTTTTTCTGAATCTATCGAGATAATCATGTGGTGGTTTTCTTTTTTTTTATTTATTAATATGATGAATTACATTGCTTGACTTTCTAATGGTAAATCAACCCTGTCTTCCTGGGATAAACTCCATTTTATCATGGATGTAGTCTCCTTTTAATATACTGTTAGATTTGATTTATTAAAATTTTGTGTCTATGAGAGACACTAATATGTAGTTTTCTTGTTATGAGTTTTTCTGGTTTTGTTATCTGGGTAATGCTGATAGCAAACAGAATTTTTTAAATCTTTTTTTTTTAATATTTTATTTATCCATTCATGAGAGACATAGAGAGAGAGAGAAGCAGAGGCACAGGCAGAGGGAGAAGCAGGCTCCATGCAGGGAACCTGACATGGGACTCGATCCCAGGTCTCCAGGATCACACCCTGGGCTGAAGACGGGGCTAAACCGCTGAGCCACCAGGGCTGCCTAGCAAACAGAATTAATGAAGAAGTATTCCAACTTTCTCAAGTTTCTGGAAGACTTTGTATAGAATTGGTATTATTTCTTTAAATGTTTCATTGAATTCAACAGTGAAGTCAAATGGCCTTGAAGTTATCTTTGTAGTAAGGTGGTTAACTATAAATCCAATTTCCTTAATAGAGGGCTATTCACAGTACCTATTTCTTCTTGAGTGAGCTTTTGTATTTTATGTCTTTCAAGAAGTCTGTCCATTTCATCTAAGTTGTCAAGTTTAGTGTTAGAAAGTTGTTCATAATATCCCCTTAGTATCCTTTTAATATCTGTAGAATCTGTAGTTCTATCACCTCTGTCATTTCTCATATTAGTAATTTGTGTCTTCTTTCTTCTTTTCCTAATGTTCCCGGGCTAGAGATTTATCAATTTTTTTTATATTCTCAAAGAACCAGCTTTTGGCTTCATTTATTTTCTCTATTGTTTATTCCTTGTCTAGTTCCTTGATTTCTGCTCTGATCTTTATTATTTCCTTTCTTCTACTTACTTTGGGTTTAATTTGTTCATCTTTATCTAGCCTTTTATGGTAGAAGCTGAAAATCATTGATTTTGAGACCTTTCATTTCTTTTTAAAGATTATATTTATTTATTCATGAGAGGCACAGAGAGAGAGGCAGAAACATAGGCAAAGGGAGAAGCAGGCTCCCTGCGGGGAGCCCGATGTGGGACTCAGTCCCAGGACTTCAGGATCACGACCTGAGCCAAAGGCAGGTGCTCAACCACTGAGCTACCCAGGCGTCCCCCTTCTTTTCTAATACAGTCACTTAGTGGCATCCCGCAAATTCTGTTATATTGTCTTTTAATTTTCATCCATTTCAAAATACTTTCTAAATTTCTTTTTGATTTTCTCTTTGCCCCATAGATTATTTAGAGGCATATTTATTTTCCAGATATTTAGGAAATTTCCAGAGATTTTTCTCTTATTGGTTTCTGAATTAAATTCATTGTAGTCAGAGAATATACTTTGTGTGACTCGTACTCTTTTAAAAGTTTAGAGACTTGTTTTATGCCCTAGAATATGGCCTGCCAGTCTTAGTAAATGTGCTTTATGCTCTTGGAAAGAATGTATATTCTGCTCTCATTGGGTGGCGTGTTCTATAAATGTCAATTAGGTCAAGTTGGTTGATAGTGTTGTTCATAGCTTCCTCTCCTTGCTGATTTTCTGCCCACTTATTCTGCCTATCAATTATGGGGAGATGAGTGTTGAAATCTCCAATTACAATTGTGGACTTTTCTGTTTCTTCTTGAGGTTCTGTCAGCTTTTGCTTCATGTATTTTGAAGCTCTGTTATTAAGGGCATACACATTTAGGATTCTTATATCCTCTTGTCGAATTGAGCCCTTTTTCACTATGAAAGAACCTTCTTTATCTCTGGTAATGATTCTTGCTTTAAAATGTACTTCATCTCATATTAATATAGCTGTTCCACAACTCTTTTTTATTAGCTTTGACATGGCATATATTTTTCATACTTTTACAACATATTTTTTAAAGATTTTATTTATTTATTTTAGCAAGAGAGAGTGTTCAGAGGTGGGGAGGGACAGAGGGAGAAAGGAGTCTTAAGCAGACCCTCTGTTGAGCACAGAGCCATACACGAGACTCCATCTCCTAAAGCTGAGATCAGGGCCCTGAGATCATGACCTGAGCTGAAACCAAGAGTCAGACATCTGTGCCACCCAGGCGCCCCTACTTTTTGAATGCATTTTTAACTTTATAGTTAAAATACTTTACTTGTAGGCAGCATAGAATTGGTGCTTGCTTTCATATCCAATCTGATATAGATAAGTTTAAATCTATCATTTTGTCATTTGTTTCTATTTATTCCATCTGTTCTTTGTTTCCTTTTCTCTTCTTTGGGACTAACTGAATTGTTTTTATTCCATTTTGTCTCTTTTTTTGGTTTATCAGCAGTAACTCTTTGTTTTGTTATTGCAGTGGTTACTTTCAGATTTATAGTACATAGCTTTAAAGTGATATACCAGATCACATATACTATAAAGACTTTACAATAGCATATGCTCTTTTCTCCCTTCCCAACTTTGGTGCTATTGTCGTCATGCATTTTATATTTATATATGTTCTAGACTGCACACATTATTTTCACTTAAACAGTCCACTATCAAAAGTATTTAAATAATCTTTATAAATCTTATGTATTTACCCATGTAGTTATGATTTTTAGTGTTCTTCCTTCCTTTGCGGAAATCTGTTTTCATCTGTTATCATCTTCCTTCCATTCCTTGTAGTGTGGGTCTGCTTGTGATGAATTCTCTCAGCTTTTGTATGACTGAAGTGTTTTTATTTGGCCTTCCTTTTTTTTAAAGTAGGCTCCACAATGGGGGTTTGAACTCCCAACCCTGAGATCAAGACCTGCGTTAAGATCAAGAGTCAGGTACTTACTTAATCCACTGAGCACCACCCAGGCATCCTTGGTCTTCCTTTTTGAAAGATATTGCCTGTTATAGAATCCCTGGTTGAGGGGTGCCTGGGTGGCTCAGATGGTTAAGCATCTAGATGCCTTCAGCTCAGGTCATGATCTCAGGTCCTGGGATCCGGGTGCCTGCTTAGTGGGGATCTACTTCTCCCTCTGCCTCTGCCCCTCCCCCTGCTCATGTGCTCTCAGTATCTGTCTATCTCAAATGAATAAATAAGATGTTAAAAAAAATTCCTGGTTGATGGTTTTCTTCTTTCAGTACTTTAAACATTTTGCTCCACTGTCTTCTCACTTGCACTGTTTACAATGAGAAATCTTATTTTTGTTTCTCTGTACATGTCTTTTTTTCTCAGCTGCTGTTAAAAATATTCTCTTTAAGACTGGTTTTGAGCAATATGATTATGATGTGCCTTGATGTAGTTTTCTTCATGTTTCTTGCACTTGGACTTTGCTGAGTTCCTTGGATCTCTGGGTTTCAGATTTGTACCAAATTTGGAAATGTGGGAGGGTATCATTTCTTCAAACATTTCTTCCCACCTGTCTCTTTTCCAATTATATTTATATTAGGCTACTTGAATGTTTTCTACAGCTCAGTGATGCTCTGTTCATTTCTTTTCATTCTCTTTTCTGTGTGTTTCATTTTGAATCATTTCCATTGCTAAGCATTCAAGTTCACTAGTGTTTTCTCTGCAGTGTCTAATCTGTCATTAATCCCACTGAAGGTACTTTCCACCCCACATGTTGGAGTTTTCACCTTTATTAGTTTGATTCAGGTATTTCAAAATATCTTCCATTGTCTCTACTTAATTTTGAGCATATGGAATACAGTTATAATAACTGTTTTAATATTCTTGTTTACTAATTCTCATATCTGGCCCAGTTCCAGTTTAGATTTCAATTAACTGATTTATCTAGTCCTTGTGGCCCATAGCTACCAGCTCCATCCATGCCAAATAAATTTTTTTTGGATGCCAGACATGAATTCTACCGTGTTGGGTTATTTATATGCCTGTATTCCTTTATCAGTGTGATTTTTTTTTTTTTTTTGGTCTGGAGATGTTCTTGGTCGTTACAACTGGAGGGTGCTGTTGGTATCCAGTGAGTAGAGGACAGGTATGATGGGAAATATTCTGCAATGTTCAGGACAGCCCCTACAACAAAGAATTATCAAGCTCAAAATGTCAGTTGTTCTGAGGTTGAGAAAGCCTGCTATAAATATTCTTGAACTTTGCTCTGGGACTTAATTAAGTTTCTGGGAAATTGTTTGATCCCTTTGGGTATTGCTGTTAAGCTATGTTAGATTAAATCAGAGTGAGGCTCGGTCTGGGGCTAATTATTCCCCGATACTGAGGCAAGACCCTCTTGTGTCCTCTACCCAATGCTCCAGTTTCAGCTGACTGGGAACTGACACTATTCTCAGCCCTGTGTGAATTCTGAGTGATGTTCACTCTAATCATTTCTTACGGTTCTCTCCCCAGCATCAGACAGTGTCCTCACACATGCTCATGAACCTACTATATAGAGTTTACCCCATCCCTTTTTCACCCCCAGCACCCAGCAGATATCCTCAGGTTGTCCTAGAGATACTTCACATTCACCATTTCTGCTTACTCCCACCTTGGATCTATCTACAACTCCTTTTATAGGTGCCGGTGAATGGTGCCAGTCCCCCAGCTTAAAATCTGAGGGTCACCCTCCACTCCTGCCCCATCATCACCACACCATTCAGTCCATTTGGCTTTGCCAATGGCTCCTGTGTTCTGTTCTTCCTTTCCACTTCCACTTTTTCTGCCCTAGTATAGGCCATGAGTATTATAGGGAGGCCCCGACTTGCACCTCCAGCATGCCCTGCTACTCCTCATTTCACAAGTGCTATCCTCCTTGCCTGAAATATAGTTTCTCTTTTCATTGTCCAGAAAACTCCTTCTTATCCTTCAAGAGCCAGCTCAGAAGGCGCCTCTTCCGTTGAGTGCTCCTTGAGGCATGGATTCACTCCTGCTCCTCTGTTCCCCTACTGTGTTCTGTTCACACTGTTTTTTATATTGTTGATGTTTCTTTTTTTATATATTTTTTATTGAAGTTCGATTTGCCAACATATAGTAAAACACCCAGTGCTCATCCCGTCAAGTGCCCCCCTCAATGCCCATCACTCAGTCACCCCATCCCCCTGCCCGCCTCCCCTTTCACTACCCCTTGTTCATTTCCCAGAGTTAGGAGTCTCTCATGTCTGTTCACACTTTGTTAGCAGGGCTCATCACATCTGTTTAGGTTGCTGTCTCTCCCCCCCCACCCCACCCCCCCGGCTAGATTCCCCCTAGGAATCTAGTAATCCCTGCAGGTGCTTGCTGGGGGGAAACTGTGTCCCTCCCGCAAATTCATATGATGAATCTCTAACTCCCAATGTGACTGTATCTGGAGATAGGGTCTTTAGAAAGTAAGGAAGGTTAAATGATGTCATATGGATGGGCCCTAAACCCTTAGGGCTGTGTCCTCATAAAAGGAAAAAATATGTGAGAACATAGTGGGAAACTGGCAAGCCAGGAAAGGAGGCTCACCAGAATCTGACCATGCTGGCACCCTGATCTTGGACTTCCAGCATCCAGATTATGATAAAATAAATTTCCATTGTTTAAGTCCGCAAGACCATGGTATTTTGTTATGGCAGCTGGGCTGGCTACTATGCTGCTTAATACACAATCAATGCACTTTTGAATGAATGAAAAAGAATGAAACAGAAGAGGAAGGGCTGGAATGAATGGGGAGAGAAGATGAAGTAAGAAAGCTAGTGACAACAAGAGAAGAATGAGGAAGATTAAGGAAGCAGGAGAAAGAAGGCAGAGGATGGACATGAGCTCATGCAGGACCCAATTTTTCTGTGGAGACTATGCCTGGGCCTGGGATCCACTGCCAGGATGAAGGTGGATGGGCATAGGCCCCAGAGCCAGGGATGAGTATCCAGGCACAAGATTTTACATACCGGTACATGTATATATACCTAACAATTTCCCCCTGGAGGGACCAGCTTGTGCTTTTCTCAGAAGCTCTGTGTCCTTTAGGAAAGGACTTTGAGTCTGGGACTTTCGGAGGGAGACAGGTTGGCTCTTTGGCTGGGCAACAGCTGGGTGCTCTTGCTTCCCCAGTCAAAGGTGGCTGCGATCCACGCCCAGCTGCAGGAGCAAGGAGAGTGTTTACCCAACAGCCCGAGTGTCCTCAGAGGACTCGGCTCTCAGTTACACAGCAAACAGCTGGCTCCGGAGGGGCAGCGTCCTGGGCGCTGCGAGCTGGCAGCTGCAGCGATGTGTCAGCCTCGCCCAGGAAAATGCTTCCTTCCACCCCCACCTTCCTCCCGGTTGGGGGGTGTGCTCACTTACGAGCTGGGACCTGACAGGTGGCTTTGTTCAGAGAGAACAACAACCGTCACCCCCATGACGAACACAAAGTTTTCTGTCGCCCGGAGCTTGTCGACTTGGTTTCAGACTCAGCCACCCGCTGCAGCAGACAGCGGCTGTCTTTCCAGTAAGAAGACATTTCCTGGCGGGGAAGCCGGACAGACAGGCGGCAGCGGTGGCACACGGCCGTGCCAGCCGCCCGGGAAGCGACGGCCTCCGGCCGCCCCAGGGGGGCAGTGCAGCGCCCGCCCGCGCGCGGGGCCCAGCAGCCGTCCTGGGGGTGGGGGGGCGCCTCAGGATCCGCCCTCCGGCAGCACGCGCCGCGCGGGGGGACCAGGGCACGGTGCTTCTCTGCCTGCCCACCCCCCCCACAGCGCTCGGGGTTGGGAGGAGGGGGTTCCGGCTCCGACCAAAGGCTCCAGGCTCGCGATCGAAACAGGGTCGACCTTCAGAAACCAACCAGTAACAGAATTGGAACACATCTGTTCCCGCGGGGCGGGGTTGGGGGGGAGCTGGAAGGATTGGGGGCGGGGGCGGGGCTGGTGGAGACCCTTGCTGGGAGCCGCGCGTTGGCGAACGGTCCCTGGTCCCTCCGTGCCAGCTCAGTGCTTGCAATGCCAGCGATCATCGCTAGGCCCAGCCCTGCTGTTCGTTGGGTGCAGGGACGTGACAGGACCGCGAGGGCTGGTTCTTTATTCTATTGTTCCCACTCGTCAGAAAGGGCTCCTAGCAAACATCTCCTGCTGGTCCCAGCTTTCCCGCCGGCATGGAGACCTCTGCTTGGCCATCGCTGTTCAGGACGCCGTTTCTGTCCATGCTAAGACCTTACTCACAGTATCTACACTAGGAGGTTGACCCAGCAGGCTGGGAAAGCGCCGAACGGTTAGGGTAGGAAGTGTGAAAGGGAGGAGGAATGGAGGTTTGCTCCTACTTCGGCAACCGCACACTTTGCTGGAAGTTGGGAGCACAACCCAAGTTCACACTTTCCCGCCTGATTCCTTGGCCTTGGCGGTGCTTTTCAAACATTGTTACTTGGATGAGTCACGTGGGGTCCTTGTTAAAATACAGATTCTGATTTAGAAGATCTAGGTAGGTTCTGACATTCTGCATGCTTCAGGAGCTCCCAAGGGACACAGCTGCTGCCGGGACCACACTTGGAGGAGCAAGGGGTAGATCATTGCTCTTCACTGCAGCTGCGTATTCAAATCACCTGGGGAGCTTGAGACACTACACTGAGAGCATAAATCTTACATGTTCTCACTACAAAAAAAGGTGCCTCTGTGAGGTGCTCTGTGAGGTGATGGTTATGTTAACTGTTATCATTTCACAATATATACCTATATCAAACCATCACAGTGTACACCTTTAAAAACACCATGTTGTGCAACCTAAGTATATATGATTTTTATTTGTCAATGGTACTGCAATAAACCTGGGGGAGGGAACTAATTAGGCCGGCTCCCCCTCCCTCAAATATTTCAATTTAATTGGTCTGGGGTAATACTGGGCTTTTTTTTTTTTTTAAGATTTTGTTTATTTATTTGAGAGAGGGAAAGAGGGAGGGAGAAGCAGGCACCCGGCTAGCAGGACACCGCCCCCTCCTGGGAGAGGGGGGGTGGGGGTGTCAGGACCTGAGCCACCCAAACGCCCCTGGGCTCTTTTTTTAAAGTAAGCTTTTCTGGTGATTTTTATGGGCAGCCAGGATTGAGAATCACTCACCAAGCAGCTGTGAGGAGGGACATGGGCTGTAGCCAGGGACATTGATTCAATACTGTAGGATTATGACAAAGATTAGGAATTCAGTTTGTGATCAATAAACATATTTCATTGATCATATAGTTTCAAATACTTCGTTTTACCTCACATTCAATCATCAAATACTTATCAAGGCATTATATTGTGCTGGGCACTGTGCTAGCTACTAAGGATTCAGCGGTGAATAAGATTGACATGGAGCTGACAGTCTACTGGTGTATATGGACAGTAATCAAATAATGGCCAAAATAAATGCAGATGTACAATTGAATGAGTGCTAGGAAGGAAAGAATCTGATTTAATGTGTACATGGGGAGAGTAAGGGCAGGAAAATGGCAATTAATTACCTGCAATCTGAAGGATGAATTGTCACTAGGAGGTGAAAGGGAATGGGTTGAAAGGAAGGGGGGATGTTCTAGGCAGAGAGACGGACAGTAGGGCAATGTGGCCAGAATGCAGCCAGGGTGGTCATGGGGCAAGATGAAGCTCAAAAGGTAGGGAGGCATCGATGTAGATCACAGGTTCCCAGAAAATTAAAATCCCCAGGGAACTTTAAAAAATATGCCCATGCTTGGGTTCCAACCCTGGGGTTCAGTTTTACTGATCTGGGATTAAGAGCCATGCACCCAACAGGCCTTGGGTGTGTGTGAGGGTGTCAAGGCTGAGCTCTTCAGTGAGTATGCAGAGGGGAGGCTTCTGTGCTGCAGACTAAAATTTGGATCTGGGTGTGCTGGGTACCAAGAATGGTAACACAGGTAGAGGAGCTGGGATTTTGTTTTCAAAATGGACACGCCTGCCTTTCTTCATGCCTAGACAGAAGGCCACCGCCCACCCCAAGCTGCTGAACTGTTTGGGAGCAGGGCCAATGCATTGCTTCAAGAAACAACTGTGGATCAGCTCAAGTGTTGGAACAAGTATGCAGATGAGGTTGCAGAATAATGGGTCTTGGAGTGTAAAAACATGACTTTAGCCTGGTCGGCTGGAAGATCTGATGTTTGAGGAGCATGATCTTCGGGCTGGGGCTGGAGCTGAACCAGCCTTCTGGCCAGAAGGAATGGCAGAGGAAATGTAAAACTAGGAAGGTGGAATATCTGTGGCACAACCAGGGAACCAGGAGCTGTCCAGTTTGGCTGGTAGGGGCATTCAGGAAGGAGCTTGAGACCCACTGCCTGTTCTGATCCCACCGGTCCTACTGCTCACTTGACAAACCAATTCATGAACACATCATAGTGTTAGAAGGTGAGAGACTGTTGGGGAGGGGGGTGCCCCCATCCAAGAGTGACTAGAAAAGGTCTGCTCTGGCAGACTTAGGCTCAAACATGTACATGTGTGGGCTCCCCTTGGAAGAAGTCACCCAGGAGAGCTGGCACCAATTGCAACCAGACTGTATGTACTGCAACATGGGGCTTGTGGCCTTGTTTTATGTGCCAGGGGCTTCTTAGCAGTCTGGTGAAGCCCCTACATCCCTTCTCAGAATGTATAAAATAAAACATAAAGGATTATAATGAAAACCAATTAGGCTCAAATACAGCTATCAACATATTTTTAAAAATTTGTAATATAGGGATCCCTGGGTGGCACTGCGGTTTGGCGCCTGCCTTTGGCCCAGGGCGCGATCCTGGAGACCCGGGATCGAGTCCCACGTCGGGCTCCCGGTGCATGGAGCCTGCTTCTCCCTCTGCCTATGTCTCTGCCTCTCTCTCTCTCTCTCTGTGACTATCATAAATAAATAATAATAATAAAAATTTAAATTTGTAATATATAAGCCCGTTATTAACACATGAAACAAAAGATCTAGCAGTGAGGTGCCTGACCAGCTCAGTCAGAAGAGCATACGACTCTTGATCTCGGGGTTGTAAGTTTGAGCCTTGTGTTGGGTGTAGAGATTACTTAAATAAATAAAACTTAAAAAAAATCTAGCAGTAAGTCTTAAAAGTTTTCCAAAAGAGTGATGAACATATTGATATTTGAAGAGATCTACTTCAAAATATGTGTGATTTCTGTTGGGGGCCAAGTCACAGGTCCTCCAGTATTCTGGTGGATTGTTGCTGACATTCATGATTGAAGGAAGCACTAAAGTTAGTAGTGCTTTAAGTTAAGTAGTTAAAAAGAGAGAAGACATAAACAGGCAATTTTCCCTATCTAAGTTCATGAACTCTCTGAATTCTAGCCACAGACTCCTTAGAAGACCAGGGACTCCCCCCTCCCACCAAAAAAGAAGACCAGGGACCCAGGTTAAGGACCCACATAGCCTTCCTGCTCAGCCCATCTGTGAGAATCGCCCTTTGCTTCAACTGCCCTCACTGGAGCTCTCATTGTTGAGGGACAGGGATGGAGCTGCCATCCTGCCTTCTCTCCTCTACACTCTTAGATCTGTGACACTTGGTTTTCTCTTGTGACAGGTAGAGGACTTTCCATTTCCAGCAAGTTTCCTCTTTCTACACTTGTTGACTGCACATCTGTCAAGTGCAGGGCTCTGCGCTGTGGTCCAGCTGCTGGAACGGGGGCCAGAGGGAGAGAGAGAGAGAGAGAGAGTTATTCATAATAACACCTACCACTTACCAAACTCTTTTTATATGCCAGGTATCATGCGGGCACTTCATTCATTCAGTAAAGATTTACTGAGTGCCTGCCCTGTACCAGGCACTGTTCTGGGAGCTGTGGGGATGGCAGTGAATAAGACAGCTGAATTCCCAGCTCTCACAAAGCTTACAATCTACTGGGGAGGACACATGGCTATAGAGAGCAAACTGGTAATAGACACGGTATGCCAGCTTGTGGGAAATGCTTTGGAGAAAAGCCAAGCAGAGAAGGGGAGAGGGGGCACCTCTCGGTAAAGGTAGGTGCAGTGTCAAGTGGGGTGACCATGGAAGGTCTCACGGAGGAGGTGGACATTTGAGACCAGACCTGAAGCAAGTGAGAGGTGAGCCTTTGCAGATATTTGGAGGTATCATTCTGGGCAGAGAGAACAGCTTTGCCAAGACCCTGAGGCCGGAACACAGAGGAGGCCTATGGGGCTGGAGAAGAGGAATGAGCAGAAAAGGAGTAGCAGATGAAGGCAGAGGGGAAGTGGGAGGATTTGAACAGAGTTGCCCCTACCTTGAGCAATGCGGCTAGGTGGTAGTAGCATTACTCCCATTTCCAGATGAGGCGCAAAGCTCAGGAAAGCTGAGTGAGCAGCAGAGTGGAAACTTGGAGGCCTCACACCTCCTTCTGTGGCCCCAGGCTCAGGGAGGGATCAGCATATTCTTTACTTCCTTCTGCCGCTTCCAGACTATTGTTCCCTTGTCATTGACCAAGGACTATATACTGCTCTGTGTACCCACCCCCTGCTGTCCACCAACTTTATCCACCAATGCTGCTTTACTTACTGAGCACCTGCTATGTGCCAGGTGGGGTTTTAGGTGGAGAAGACAATGACAAATAAGAGAAGTCAGCTCCTTGCTCTCATGGAGCTTTTTATTCTAGTGGGTGGGGGACACAGGTGAGTAGGAAAATAAAAAAAAGAAAGTATTCTTTAGTAATAAGAGCCATGCAGAGAGAAGAGAGTGACTACTTCTATAAAGTAGTCTTTCTAGAAGCTTCTTTATAGAAGCTGAGTTAGGAGCATCCAGGGGTACATTGGAGTGATTGAAGCAGGGGAAAGGACATAGGATGGTTCATATTGTCAGATCATGCTGGCTTCTCTTAGAAAGAACACATAGGATGGGAAGCAGGGGGATGGACAAAAGTGAAAAGGTTTAGAATGTGTTCAGGGTTAAAGTCAAGCAGACAGGCTAATAGATTGGATATAGGGCATGAGGGGAAAGTGTGGATTCAAAGACAGCCTCAAGCTTTTCAAGCCCCGGTCAGAGCAGCTGCGTGGATGGCGATGCCATTTGCAGAACCAAGGAAGTGACTCTGGAGGAAGTGTCAAGAGTTCTGTTTTGAACATGTTTACCTGAGACAGTAGTGTCAAACAGATAGTTGGATTCAGGAGCCTGCAGTTCTAGAGAGTAGTCTAAGCTAGAGAGATGGAGTCAGAAATTCAGAAACATTATCACTGTGCATATCCATCTATGCTGAGCACAGTGCCAGCCACATGACAGATGGTCTAGAAAATTTTGGTTGGTTGAATGAATGAATGATGAGTAAAATGTGTTTCTAGAGCTTTGGAATCAGACAGACTTTGGTTCAGATTTAAATCCTGGTTCTGCTACTTAGTAGCTTGACCTTGAACATGTTACAAAATCTTCTGGAGCCCCAGCTTCCTCAGTTGTAGAATGGAGAGAGCAATGATACCTATTCCACCGGGCTTACTAAATAAGCCACATGAGGCATTTAGCACAATCCTGGTGCATACTGAGCACGAGGTAAGGTGGTGGCTATTACCATATTCAAAGCAGGACATAGGCCCCAAGAGGGCCAGGATTGAAGGGGCATTTCAGAAGGCAGTCCCAGAGGCTGGGTCAAGGTAGCTGGGCTGTGGGGTGACAGGTAGTAAGCCTCACGGTTAGCTCATTGTCCTCTTAAGCCAAACTGTCCGGATTCATAATCCTGGTTGAGCCACTTACTAGCTTACTTAAACTCTATGTGCCTTGGGGTTTTAAAAAATTATTAATATTTAATATCTAAAATAGGGATAATAATAGACCTACCTCACTGAGCTGTTGGGAAGAATTAAATGAGATAATCCATGGAAAAGGTTGAGAACAGTACCTGGCACTTACCAAGGGTTCAATAGGAAGGAGCTATTATCACTGGGACACAGGAGGAAGGGAGCTGTAAATAGGCTTCAGCTGTGTCCTTGACCTCCTCCCAGAGAAGACAGTATTCCATCCTGGCCCGACAGCAGAGCCCATTTCAAATGGCTCGGCCCTCCCAACACCGTATTCCTATTCCCCTTGGGCTGCAGCCTCTGCATAGCTTGTGAGCCTTTGCCAGGGTTGGTGTAGATGAGGCCAACTCCTCCACTAGAGGACTGCAGAAACACAGCCCCCTTTCACTCCAGGGGTGGTTCCAGCCACAGGCTATGGGCAAAGGGTGTCCAAGACTCTGAGCTGCCTGAAGTTGTGTAGGAGCAGAGAGAAATAACCAACTGAAACAGTCCCAGAGGGCCTGCAGGCTTCTTTTCTACTCAAATGCTCCCTTTGTTGCTAAGAAGCAAACCTACCCCATCCCCACTGGCACCAGCCTGCCCATTGTTTTCCTAAGAGACCATCCCAAGCCAAGAGCTAGGACTACCTCTGTCTTCTAGAAATGGCAGCCTGGAGATACCATTGCTGTAGGAGTATGTTATAACCCCAATTCCCCACAGCTGAAGACTCAAACAGGGTGTGGGGTCAGGTGTCCCGGAAAGACCGGGCCCAAAGGAAGTCACAGAAAGCATTTGGCCTGGCTCTTCCCCTGCACTCAGATACCTGTGGTGGTTATGGGTCGAGGACCTGACATCTGAGCAGTGGGCACAAGGTGAATCTAATCTCAGCTCCATTTGAGCAAAGTGGGGAGCCTTGTGGGTTTGTTCCTAAGAGAGGAGAGCATGAAATATCCCATCAGGGAAGATAAAGCAGAGATCTGATAAATAGCTGGTCCTTCAGGTAGATGGAGGTAGATGGGTCTGAGGTGGAAAGGGCCAGAGGGACCCTTTCTCCAAATGGGAGAGGACTGTTTGATACTTTGCTGCTTTGGGCTCTGACCCTGGCCAGTAGACTGCCTGCTTCTGACTTGCTCACCTCCCCCTCCTGTCTCTTCCTCTTGTCAGGTAACTCCTTGGGGCTTCTCATCCTCCCAGTGTTCACCTTACACTTGGCTGAAAAAGAGGAAGGATTCCCCAGCTCTGTCTTCATGCATGCGTTCTTCTCTCCAGAACCTTCTCTCAGCATGTCTTCCACTCAATTCCCTCTTTGCTTAAGGATAAGTTCCAACCTCTCTGAAGCATATGAGCGCAAAGGAATTTTTAAAACTAGGAAGGTCTTTCTAAATCATTTCATCCTGGGATCCCTGGGTGGCGCAGTGGTTTGGCGCTTGCCTTTGGCCCAGGGCGCGATCCTGGAGACCCGGGATTGAATCCCACATTAGGCTCCCGGTGCATGGAGCCTGCTTCTCCCTCTGCCTGTGTCTCTGCCTCTCTCTCTCTCTCTCTCTGTGTGACTATCATAAATAAATAAAAATTAAAAAAAAAGAAAAAAAAATAAATCATTTCATCCTAATATGTTGTTTTTACAAATAATGAAATCGGTTCTCAGAGACAAGTTTCCTGCCCAAGGCCCCACAGCCAGTTATTGGCAGGGCCAGACCCAAGAACTCAGCTCTCCTGACCCCCAAGCCAGTGTTCTTTGCACAACAGTACTCTGCTTTCATCAGACTCATTTGTCACAAAGCCGAAACTTAGCGACTTAAAACGATAGTATTCATTTTATTAGTCTCATGGTTTCCGTGGATCAGGAACGGGGGAGGGGCTCACCTGGGTGGTTCAGGCTCAGGGTCTCTCATAAGGCTGTGATAGGAGAGTGAGTGGAGCTGGAAGAGTAGGGGGTGGGGAGAATGGGGCTGGAGCAGCTGGGAGCAGCCAGGCATCTCTCTCCATGCAGTCTCCGAGCCTCTTCCTCTGATCTCTCCATGGGAGTGAGTTTGGGCTTCCTCCCAGCATGGCAACAGCCCCATGAGTCACACAATGGCTCAAGGCTTCAGGAGTGAGTGTTTCGACAAACAAGGTGGAAGCTTGAGCCCCTTTTATGACCTGGCCTCCAGAGTCACTTAGCCTCCTTTCTGCCATAATCATGAGCCTACCCAGCTTTGAGGGGAAGGACCACGGCCCCTGTATCTCAATGGGGGCAGTGTCAAAATCACATTGGAAGAAGTGCCTGTGGGATGAGAGATATTGTTGCAGTCATCTTGGAAGAAAAGTACCTGCTACCTTAATCTTACTTCCCACTTTTCCCTCACATGAACCTTCTGCTTCAGCCATCAGGGCTCCTCCAGTCCCTTCAGATAAGCCTTCTGCTGCCTTGTTTTTTTTTTCCTAAAGACTTCCTTGAGCATCACAGGCTGCAATTTCACCCATTCAAGGCTACAGACATTTGCCTGTTTAATAGGCCAAAGAAATGCTTTGGGCCAATCTGACCAATGGCTGTGGGTTTCCACATCTGGGCCCTAAGCATCTGGATTCTGTTGGCTGAACTGTCCTTATTCTCCCAGGGTCACAGACTGTCAGATTCACATGGTCTTTGGACATAAAACGGCCGATGGAGAGGTGAACGTAGTGCAGTGTCTCTTCCGAGGTGGGCACAGGAGCACATCGGATACTGATCACAAGGCCTGGCAGTCTGAGGAGGAGTGGCAATAAAGTGTGTTGGCAAAAGCCTTTGGCTGGGAATCAGGGAACCAGGGTCCCTCCACCAACATTCTGGCCAATCTGATGCACGCATGAACTGAGGCAAACTCCTCGGTCTCTCAGTGGGCCTGTTTCTTCATTTCTGCAATATTAAGCCTAGAGCATGCCCTTCCTATTTTGTGATGAGCAGAAAAAAGATGGGAAAGTCCCCTGAGAACAGAAAATGCTTGTAAATGCTCATGATTCTTGTATTTGATTCTTCTCTCAGCTACTATTCCTTTCATCACCAGTATGGAGACTCTAAGAATCGAGTAAGTTGGTTGGTGAATGGTTATGGAACCGGTATTGGTCAACATCCCTTCCCTAGACACATGTGGTGGCTCATATAACCATTCCCTAGTCCCTGATGGGCTCATCCTGGGCAGAAGCTGAGACTGAGCAAAGAGCTCACTACAGAGCTAATGATTTCACCTGTCCTGCTCCAAAACCTCCCAGCCTATTTACACACCTATGGAGCATGCCGCGTCTGGAAGAAGGTGCTGCCTTTACCCTCTAGTTAGAAAGTGAAGCTACTAATTAGCTGTGTGGCCTTAGGTGAATTCCTTGCCTTCTCTGAGCCTTCATTCCCTTAGAAAACAATGGGCTCATCATTGCTCCTAGAGAAGAGTTTGATTATTTCTTGGCTTCATCATATCTATTGTACAGGGGTGGCATGTGGTCTCTGGAGCTGGAAAGTATTAATTCAGAACAGTCTTCATCAAAACAATACACAGTTTCCCCCAAATGAAAGAGCACCCCCCCCCCAGGCTCCTTCACTTTATGGGACCTGAGAGAGCTGGCTGAAGCAGAGCATGGGCCCATGAGTTAGCAGACCAGAGGCAGTTCTGGTCATGTGATGTGACCTTGGCTGGATCAGAGAATCTCAAACCCTTGGAGCTAAAAGGCACAAAATCTTCAAGCAGAGCAGTTGTCAGTCTTCAAAACAAACTTCCCAGATGATATTCACTTGGGGCCCCACCGCCACTCCAAGGTGTGGGGCAATTTTGTGCCAGCTGAACCTTCATCTCTCTTCCTCCCACTCCAGAAAGCATCCCACTCCTCTCAATTTATGAGACGTGTGAAAATGCACACAGACTGGTTGTCACAGCATTTTTTGTAACGGGAAAACTCAAATACCGCCTAAATACTTATAAGCGGGGAATCTGTTAAATAAATTATAGAACAGCCATAGTATGGAATGCAGAGATTTTTTTATATGTAGTAGGCATAAATGTGTGGATATAGGAAATTACTTCTGACGTATAGTTAAGTGGAGAAAAAAAGCTGTGGAATAATATGTATGATGCAATATATATGTTACATGCAACTATATTCACAAGATTTTTAAAATTTATTTGAGAGAGAGACAGAGTGAGTGGTGAGGAGGAACAGGGAGAGAGAGAAGCTGACTCCAAGCTGAGCATGGAGCCTGATATGGGGCTAATCCCAGCACCCCAAGATCATGACACAAGCTGAAATCAGACACTCAACCAACCACGCCACTCAGGGGCCCTGCAACCATCTATTTTTACAAGCAGGTTAATATACATGTAATGTATGTACTATATATATATATGTTAGAGTTCTCCAGAGAAATTGAACCAACAGAAAATAGAGATAGATAGAGAGATACAAAGATTTATTCTGAGGAATTGGCTCACACAATTATGGAGGCGGAGAAGTTCCACAATCTGCCATCTGCAAGCTGGAGACCCAAGAGAGCCAGTAGTATAATTCCAGTCTGAGTCCACAGGCCAGACAGCCAGGGGAGCCCACTGATGATCTAGTCTCCTAGGGCAGGAGAAGACCAAGTCCCAGCTCAAGCAAGAAGGCAGAAAGGGAACAAATTGGCTCTTTCTCCACTTTTTATATTATTCAGGGTCTCAATAGATTGGATGATACCGACCCACATTGAGGAGGGCAGTTTACTTTGCTGAGCCCACTAATTCAAATACCAATCCCATCTGGAACCATCCTCACAAACACACCCAGATATGATGTTTAATCTGGGCACCCTATGGCCTGGTCAGGCTGACATATACAATTAACTATCACAGTAGGCAAGTACATAGACAAAAGCTTAGGATACCCCAAAACCCTTAACAGTGATTACCTTCAGAAAAGGGACCAGGATGAGAGAAGAAGCGCAAGTAATCCTTCTAAAGTACCTGAACAATTTGGATTTTTCCATTGTGAATTTATTCATCAATTTATTCTGGAATTTAAAAATGCAGTTTCAGGACACCTGGCCAGTTCAATTGGTAGAGCACGTGACTCTTGGTCTCAGGGTCATGAGTTCAAGCCCCACATTGGGTGTGGAGATTACCTAAAAATAAAATCTTAAAAAAATGCAATTCAATAATAAAGCATATGAAAAGGGACACAGAAACAGATTAGTGGTCACCAGGGGTTAGGGATGGCAACTTTTCTGAAGGAGTTGCACCAGGGAGCTCTTTTAGAGTGGTGGTCATGCAAAACTATACACGTGATAAAATCAAATAGAACAATCCACACGAGCGTGCATACACACAGGACGGCATAGAAGAACCTCATGTAAAGTCTCTAATCCAGCTACTGGTATTGCACCAATGTCCCTGAACGTGGCTGAACTTGATATTGTGCTATAGTTATTTGAGATGTTATCAAGCACAGCTGTGTGAAGGGCATATGGGACCTCTCTGTAGTGTTTTTGCAACTTGTAGGTCTATAATTATTTGAAAATAAACAAGAAAGGAGAGGCACAGAGATCTTTTTGAATTTTTTGAGGTGGTGGAAATGTTTCCTATCTTGAATGTGATGGTGGTAGTTACATGACTGTACATGTGTTAAAACTTATTGAACTGTACGTGTGAAAGGATGAATTTTTATGTATGTAAATCATTCCTTAATAAACTCAACTTTTATAAAAACCTTACACCAGAGGACAAATGGGTGGGAGTGATACTATTGTAGGAGGAACTGCTCTAACTTATTATCGCAAGTAAATCATTCACAAACGTTTACTTTTTGTGGTTAATAAAAACTTACCCTCAACACACTTGAGATGACCAGCCTCTTCCAGTGATGAGGAACCCCTCACTTAATACTGCAGCTCATACCAACTATAATAGAAATTTATGTGTAAGGTTTCTGATGAGCTGTGTGGCCTTGGATGGGTTATTTCCCCTCCCTGGGCCTTGGTTTCCTTAGAAGCAAATGGACTAGATGATTTCTCAGATCCTTTCTGGCTCTAACATTTGAGTTGTTAGAAATTGGAAATTGGGGATCCTTGGGTGGCGCAGCGGTTTGGCGCCTGCCTTTGGCCCAGGGCGCGATCCTGGAGACCCAGGATCGAATCCCACGTCGAGCTCCCGGTGCATGGAGCCTGCTTCTACCTCTGCCTGTGTCTCTGCCTCTCTCTCTCTCTCTCTCTCTCTCTCTCTCTCTCTGTGACTATCATAAATAAATAATAATAATAAAAAAAATTAAAAAAAAAAAAAAGAAATTGGAAATTGCTTCCTTGTGACTATTGACCTGGTTCTGTCTTCTGGAGTCACCCAGAACTTGGCCCTGTGAGACAGTCGTATGCAGCCCATCACACACTAGAAGTCAGCTCCCCTGCCCTGCACATCATCTTCATAGCACATGGAGAGGCAGCATGGGGCAGGGGCTAGGACCACAGGATCTGCAGTCAGGCGGCCTGGAGTCTGACTCTGGATCCTGGAGTCTGACTCTGGATTCTGCGACTTCCCAGAGCCTCAGCATCCTGTCTGTATAAAGGGCCTAACAGTACCAACTTAGAGGGGAGGGAGGATGTGGGAATAAATTAGGTGATGTATGTAAATCAGGATGTATGGTTGGCAGAATAATGCCCCCCCCCAAAGACGTCCACATCCTCATCCCCAAAACCTGTGAATGTGTTAGGTTACATGGCAAGGGGGTATCATGGTTACTCAATCAGCTGACTTTAAAAGAAGGAGATTAGGAAATTGGCCCAGTTCATGCAGGTGGCCTCAATAGAATCATGACGGTCCTTATAGGTGAAAGAGGGAGGCAGGAGGGTCAGATTCAGAGTTGACGAGACATGAGAAAGTTTCAATCAGCCACTGCTGGATTTGAAGATTGAAAGGCATCATGAGCCGAGGAATGTGGGCAGCCTCTAGAAGCCAGAGTAGGCGAGGAAATGGATTCTCCCCTAGAGCCTCCAGAAGGAACACAGCCTGCTGACAGGGCTTAGTTTTAGCCCAGTGAGACCCGTTTTGGACTTCTGATCTCTAGATCAGAAGAGGACACTTCTGTAGACTGTAAGAGGACACTTCTGTGTTGTTTTAAGCCATGAAGTTTGTGGTGTTTTGTTAGAACGGCAACAGGAAACTAGCACAGGATAGCTAAGACCCCCTCCTGAATGGTCTGCCCGTACCCACTCTTGCCTCGCTCCTATCTGTTCCTTACGATGCAGCCAAAGTGTTGTTTCCAAGACCCTTATCTAACCAAACCACATCTCTTAATACAACCCTTTTCCCTGGTCTTCACATGTGCCCTATTTGTTTGAAAAGTGCCATGGTCCCCTGAGTAAAATTTAGTTAGCCTTCATAAATTGGCTCAGAGATGAAAATGCCATTTCCTCTGAGGCAGCCCGGTCTGAGTCAGGTTCTCCAGGCTAGTGCCCTCAGAGCACATTGCACACCTCCGCAGCATTTCTGGGTTTTAAAACAAATACATTGGGATGCCTGGGTGGCTCAGCGGTTGAGCGTCTGTCTTTGGCTCAGGGCGTGATCCCAGAGTCCCAGGATTGAGTTCCGCATCGAGCTCTCTGCATGGAACCTGCTTCTCCCTCTTCCTATATCTCTGCCTCTCATGAATAAATAAATAAACTCTTTAAAATAAAAATAACCCAACAGGCTATAAGCTTCCCAAGGGTAGGGACAATGTCTTACCTTGCCTTGCCAGCATCTGGCACGTCAGAAACACCCAGTAAATGACGGTTTTTATCGCCGTTTTATTTCAGAATCCTCATCATTCTGATCACCCCCAAAACTCTCTCTAGTTTGCAATCCTCTTTAAAAACATAGTGCTCCTGGGTGGGGGTGAATGGGTGACGGGCACTGAGGGGGGCACTTGACGGGATGAGCACTGGGTGTTATTCTGTATGTTGGCAAATTTAACACCAATAAAAAATAAATTTATTAAAAAAAAAAAACGTAGTGCTCCTGCCATGACCTAGTCCTCCAGGTGGTGAGAGCATCACAAAATAGAAGCTGAATCTGCTGTCCCTGCTTATTGGGGGGGGGGGGGGGGCGGTCATCTCATTTCTAGTAAGGCAGCTGGAATCTGTGTTCCTTTATCACTAACCACACGCAGCACACTTTCAGCTTCAGCTGAGCTTGAGGCCACACAGACCGCCCACCTGCATGCCTCAATATTTGTTTCCATCAGAACATCTGTCAAACCAGCTTTCTCCATCCTCTTTCTGTCTGGTTCCTCCTTGTCACCTAAATAGTGAACTTTCCTCTCCTCCCTGTGGGGTTCCATTGTCTGCCGTTGGGGTCTTTGTTCTTTTTTTTTTTAAGATTTATTTATTTATTTGTTTATTTATTTTATTTATGATAGACATAGAGAGAGAGAGAGAGGCAGAGACACAGGAGGAGGGAAAAGCAGGCTCCACGCTGGGAGCCCAACGTGGGACTCGATCCCGGGACTCCAGGATCGTGCCCTGGGCCAAAGGCAGGCGCTAAACCGCTGAACCACCCAGGGATCCCCCAAAGATTGATTTATTTATTTATTTATTTATTTATTTATTTATTTATTCATGATAGAGAGAGAGGCAGAGACACAGGCAGAGGGAGAAGCAGGCTCCATGCAGGAAGCCCGACGTGGCACTCGATCCCGGGACTCCAGGATCAAGGCCTGGGCCAAAGGCAGATGCTCAACCGCTGAGCCACCCAGGCGTCCCTTCGTTCTTTTTTTTTTTTTTAAGATATTTATTTATTCATGAGAGACACAGACAGAGAAGCAGAGACATAGGCAGAGGAAGAAGCAGGCTTCCTGCAGGGAGCCTGATGCGGGACTCCATCCCAGGACCCCAGGACCCCAGGATCACACCCTGAGCCAAAGGCAGATGCTCAACCTTTGAGCAACCCAGGCATCCCTGGAGTCCTTGTTCTAACCAGACTCTTCCTCAATCCCCAGCCAGCCAGCCACCATGTTAACCAGCTCTCTCAGCCCCACGTCAGCTGTTCCCCTGAACAAGGAGCTCCTGTGTCTGCCTCTGAGTCCTGGATAACAACATGGAGCAGGGCAGGGCTACACACAGGGGCCAGAAATGCTGCCAGAGATCCCCCAGGGCCTGGTGCGCGCGCACACACACACACACACACACACACACACACACACACACCTGTAGGGTGTTGATCAGCAACAAAAGCTACCTGGGTCAAGTTCTGACTTTACCGCTTTTGTGGCCGGGAACTTGGAAATAACAGTTTGTTTCTTGGGGCCACTGTAATGGAATAATATCACAACCTGGGTAGCTGGAAAAAACAGAAATTTATTCTCTTATGGATTTGGAGGCTCAAAATCCAAAGCCAAGGTGTCAGCCAGGCACACCAGCCCCAGAGGCTCTAGTGGAGGGTCCTTCCTTGCCTCTTCTAGCTTACGGTGGCATAACCACAACCTCTACCATGTGGTCTTCTTCTATGTGTGTGTATCCATGTGTCCTCTCCTCTTTTTAGAAGGATATCAGTCACTGAATTTAGGGCCCACCCTGCTCCACTATGACTTCATTTTAGCCAATTACATCTGCAAGGATCCTAAGCCCAAATAAGGCCACGTTCTGAAGATCTGGGTGGACAGGAGTTGGGGGTGGGGACACACCATCCAACCTGCTACAGGTAGCAATACTTTCTCATAACCCCTTTGTGAGAGCCCAGGAAGATAACGTGGGAGCAAGGGCTTCTCAAACAGTAAAGTGTACACGAACCACCTGGGGATCTTGTTGAAACAGATTCCGGTTCTGCCAGCCTGGGGATGGGTCTGCATTTCTCACAAGCTCCCAGGTGATGCCCTCACCACTCCTCCACGCTTTGAATAACATGGATATAGGTGAAAGAAAGTGCTTTAAAAACAGGGCAGCCCCGGTGGGGGTGTGATCCTGGAGATCCGGGATCGAGTCCCATGTCAGGTTCCCTGCATGGAGCCTGCTTCTCCCTCTGCCTGTGTCCCAGCCATTCTCTCTCTTTCTGTCTCTCTGTCTCTCTGTCTTTCTGTCTGTCTCTCTCTCTCTCTCTCTCAATAAATAAATTTTAAAAAGTTAAAAAAAACCCAGATGTCTGGGGCATCTTTCCAGTGGCTCCCTTCTCTGGGTTGCCCTGGGGGTCAGGTTCCTGCATCCACCAGGCAAGCTCCCCAGGCCCTAGAGAAAGCCCCGCAAGCTGTGGAGAAGCTGCCAGGCACTGAGATAGGGTGCACAGCCACGCTGGAAACAGCCTCCCGTAGCTGCAGGTGACCTCAGCTAGGCCACGGGGGAAGGCGAGATCTTCATCATCTGCTTCAGAAGCTTTCCAGGTTTGCATGTCATTTGTGTCTCTACCATTCTATTTTGAGTTCATGAGCTACCCAAGCGACCTCTCACTTACAGTTAAGATTATAACTGTCATCCAGCCCCGGGGGACATCTTGCCCAGAAGGGTGCCATGGAAGAATCTGTCTGTGGCCTGTCGAAACTGCCGTGCGTCTTGCCTTCCCTCCTGGACCCTGCTTTTGCATGGATAAAAGCCTTTACCCGATGGGTGTGTAGTGGGGAGAACTCACCCCCGAGGGAGTGGAATTACGCTTCAGAGTCACTTTAGGAAGGGAATACTTCCCTCTCTCGCAGCCCCTACCTGTACCTAATCCAATCAATCCCTGCCCTTGACATTCAGTGTCACATTTCATGAACACCACAATCCTGCAAGCTAGTTGCTATGATTGTCTTTATTTTATAGCCAAGGAAACTGAAGGCCAGAAAAGCTCTGTTGCTTGCTCAAGGTCACTCAGTAAGTGGCAGAAGTGGGATCCAAATACAGTCTCTCTGATTCACTGTGCTCTGTGGATTCCATAGGTGAAACTAGGAGTGGGCCCCAATGAGACTTAAATCTAAATGTAAAGTACACTCCTATACCAGTCTGTCAGATGAGCACAGTGAGAACAATCACTTTTATTTGCACACAACTTCTAGGTCTTAGTATAATCCAATGGGTCATTAGGATATGACTCTTCTTTTTTAAAGATTTTATTTATTCATGAGAGACATAGAGAGGGAGGCAGAGACATAGAGGGAGAATCAGGCTCCTTGCAGGGAGCCTGATGCAGGACTCGATTCCCAGACCAAGATCTTGCCTTGAGCCGAAGGTAGATGCTCAACCACTAAGCCACCCAGGCGTCCCTGGGTGTGACTCTCCATTTTGAAAAATAAGTTACTGCAAGTAACATACATTTATTCCCTATTATAAGTTAATGTCTGTTTACTCTCCTCTGTGTTGGTACTCACTGGGATAGGTTCGTTTTTTTTACATAATTGGTAAATGAATAATAGATCCAGACTCTAATAAGCCATGGAGAAGATGCCATGGAGAAATGAAATATATATTCAGTGGTTTACCATCATTAATTTCACAATTATCACCATAGAATTTCCTCAACCAGTGGTTTTTCACAGTGTATCAAATACAGGATTCTATGCCTATGCACATTTCAAGAACGCACTTGCAAAATAAGAGAAATCAACCCTCCTGTATGTTTGGGGCCATGTTTCTTCCATTTTCAGGCAGCGAGCTCCCCAAGAGTAGGTATGGTGGAGATTCTTTACCGCATTGAATTCCCTGCACATCACATGGACAGGGCCATAGGTATGAACGTTGACAGGCTTTGAACCCCTGAGTTTGGGTAAGCCAGTCCTTGGAAAATGAGCCCATAAGTTCTTGGAGAAGAAGGAAAAGAGAGACTGTGGGGTGAGAAACGTGAGCTTTTCTGCATTTTTTTCAACTGTGGCTCATTTCTCTTTTTTTTTTGCACCCTTGATCACTCACTGCAGAGAAGGTGGAAAAGAAGAGGCCCCACTCTCTGCTTTAAGGAGCAGACAGTCCAGTTACAGAGACAAGTGGAACACACTGGAAAGAATTCATGTACAAGAGAACTGAAGAACAGTGGGAGAGTGGGAGACTCTGATGGAAAGTGTTTAAGGGGTTCCAGAGAACAAGGAGATAGATGTGGGCTGAGAGCAAAGTGTGAAAAGAGCACTGGGCTGGAGTCAGGAGACCAGGGTTCTAGCCCAGTTCATTGCTCAATCCTCTGTGTCACCCTGCGCATTCACTCCTCACTCTCATACACCCCCCGCCCCCCGCCACCAGCCTGCAGGGGCCAGAACTACAGATGCATCCGATACCTCAGGATCAAGGAAGTGCACTCATTCACCCAACATCTGCTGAGCTCCGTGCAGAGCACTGGGAGGCCAATGTCAAACAGCCGTGCTGAAACAGATGTAGGTCCCCAAACCCACCCACTTACTTTGCACTTGCCCCTTTGCTTGTGCTATTCCATCAGCTGGCGTCACCAGCCTCATTTTATCCATCTGGAAAACTCTTGACCCCTTCAAACACCTGACCAGGAATCAACTCCTCTGTGAGAACCTCCATCTTAATTCAGGCCGCTATAACAGAATACCAGAGGCTGCATGGCTTAAACAACAAACTTCATTCCTCATAGTTCTGGAGGCTGGAAATATGAGGTCAAGGCACCATCTGAGGTTAAAGACTCCGTCCCTGGCTTGCACATAGCCCTCTTCCTGTGGCCTCCTTACGTAGAAGAGAGGAGGGCGAGACAGGAAGCAAGCTCTCTCTTGTCTCTTCTTGTAAGGATGCGAATCATCTCATTCTTGTGAACTCATCACCTCCCAAAGGCTTTACTTCCTAATACCATCCATCTGAGGGGTTATGACTTCAAACTATGAATTTGGGGAGAACACACACCTTGGGCCCATAATAGCTTCCCTGAGCTCCCTTTCTCCCCTCACGCCCAAGCAATGGTACTTTCCTCCCCTTCTGAGCTCCTAGCCCTGAGTTCTTTTAGTGCCCCTTACACTGGACTGAAGTGGCCTCTGTGCCTCCTACCTAGCTCTCCACCTCAACTACAAGCCCTCGAGGACAGGAACCAAGGCTTACCCCTGTACCCCGTAGTGCCATGGGGCTGAGCCTAGAGCAGTAGCTCCTCCAGGAAATGTCAAATCTTACAGAACGCAAATCAAACTGAAAACAGGATCTTTAGCTCCAACAGACAGTCATGCCTGGTAGAAAGGGAGCCGGGAAGCACGACCAGCCTGTAGGCTTTGCTAACAGTGACAGACCAGGAGGTTCTAAGAGACATTTTACCAAATGGTATATTAGAGAAGAGTCTATAATGGAGACCAGTGCTCTGCTGCCACTGCCTTTCTCAGGCTCTGGTTGAAAACCTAAACTCCAGAGGGGCCCATTTTCAAAACCAGGACCAGCCATAGTTTTGACAGCTGCAAAGCCCACTGGGTTAAGGATCTCCATTGTCTTAGTTCAGGCTGCCAGGACAAAAAGACTGTGGCCTGGGGGGTAACAAACATTTCCTAGACTTCTGGATCTTGGAAATCCAAGATCAAGGTGGTGGCAGTTCAGGCTTTCTCACTTACTCAACACATGGCAGAGAGCAGAGGGAGAGAGACAAGAAAAAAAGTCTCTCTGGTCCCTTCTAAGGGCGCTAATCCCATCATGATGGATCCACCCTTATGACCTAATCACCTCCCGAAGGCCCTATCTCCAAATATCATTACACTGAGGGTGAGAGTTGTAACATATGGACTGCAGGAGAGATACAAACATGCAGTCCATGGCACCTATCATGTTACACATAGGTGACGCCCCCCACCCCCACCAGAATTGTGCAATGCAGCAGCCTAGCACCACAGATGAGCAGAGGGATGAGGCTGACCCACCAGCCCTTGGTGGAGTAGCCTTCAGCTTCTGCTTGTGTTTCCCTGATACCCAACCCCTCCTCTGTGCTGTGGAAGGAGGCAGAGGAAAATGATAATAGAAAAATCATGAACAGGTACACCTAGGTGGCTCAGTTTGTTGAGTGTCTGACTCCTGGTTTGAGCTCAGGTCATGATCTCATGGGTCATGAGATTGAGTCCCTCATCAGGCTCTGTGCTCAGCAGGGAGTCTGCTTGAAGTTTCTCTCCCTCTGCACATCTCCCCCAATTCATGCTTGCTTTCTCTCTCTCAAATAAACATACCAATCTTAAAAAAAAAATCATGAACAGAATAGAAGGCATAGTCTACATGCTTGCAAAGCTTGCAAAAGAAATAGAACACCAAGAACCCAAGGTCCCTTTGATAGGTTAGGGGAGAAGTCCAGGCTAATGAAGACAACAGTGTGGACCCAGTGTAGACTCAGCCAGTGTGCTTTCCACTCTTTTACAGCCATGGGTTTTACTCTTCAGGGTCCTATAAATAAGCACAGGATAGCTTGTGCCAGCTCAATGCCAGCCCATCCATTTCCACCACTAGAGCAAAAATCTGGGCATACAGGGCAACACAGTCACCATATTTGGGTCCCACCTTTCGGTGCTACCTTGGAAGTGAGGCAGATGTGACCCTTCCCAACCAGAGGAGCCAGAAATGCCACAGGTCAGCCATCTGTATTCTTCTAGGGGCTGGTTGGAGTTGTCCAGCTGGGATAAGGAGGAAGAACAGAGAAGAGAGCCCCAGCGGAGGCCTGGCAGGACCTCCCACTCCTGCCCAGAGAGATACCATGACACTGTGGCCAGGGCCAGAGACCAGTGCAAGGATGGGGAGAGGGGTCAGGACCAGCACCCATCCACATACAATTACTACCCCATCTCTATAACACAGGAAGGCCCAGGTCAGCATCAAAGCCTGTGATTAGGACAACAAGCAGGCAAGAGAGGGAGGAAACATCTGGGACAAGCTTCTAAACCAGTGTCTTTGCAAGTGCTGTGTCTTGTGTATTAGCGTGACTTTCCATGCCCACTGCCACCCTGTAGTTGAGGGGCCCCAGAGCTGGGCTGTGGGTAGGATTCAGGCTTACTCTGAAACAGTCTGGGGTCACAGATGCCACAGACTAGCTGGCAGCCCAGCACATGCCCCATCTCCAGGGCCAGCTGCCTGGGCCCACATAGTTAGCTTCGTTAACACCAAGCTCTGACCAACCAGAGTCACCAACCCCAGGCTCAGTCTCTAGGAGCAGCTTCATTTAAATCTTTGTAGGATGGCAGTAAACAGAACACTAACGAAATCCACAGACAACCTAAAACTGGACTGTTCAGAATCAGCCAAGACTGAGATTGAGTCTCCAGAGGGCCTGAGAGGTTAGAATATAGTGAGGAAATAACCCAGTGAAATTTGGTCTGGACAGGAGCCAGCTAACCTGGTCTGCACACTGCCAGATTCTCCCATAGCTATCAGGAGACAGGAGAGCTGTGGTGAGCAGTGTGGCCCAGGGAGGCAGAAGGGTCAGATGTGGCAGGGGCTTGGGGTAGGTGGCCCCACCCCAGTTATTTGGGTGTAAGTCTGTAGAGATAGCACATGCAACAGGGAGCAGGCTCTTGCCCATGTGGGCCTGAGGGATTCTGAGGAGGCCCAGGGTAACCCAGGGGCTCCAGGGGGAGGAGAGCTTTAGGAATGCTGGGCAAGAAGGATATTTTGGGTGACTTGTGCTTGGGATAGTTTTGCATCAGAAATACCAAGATCTCTGGGGCCCGCCTGTCCCCTGGGGAGCCCCACAACAAGCCTAGACCCCAGGAAGAAAAGTCAGCAGAAGATGGCAGTGATAAAGCCTCTCGAGTCAGACAGACCTGGGTCCCACTCCCAGCCTTGTTCTGAACTTGGAGACTAGTTCTCTAAGTTCCTTCAGCTTCAGTTTCATCTGTAAAATGGGATGATATCAGACATTTCACATACAGTGTCCTGAGGACAAAATAAGAGAATGCTTATAAGGGGCGCCTGGGTGGCTCAGCCAGTTAAACGTCCAACTCTTGGTTTCGACTCAGGTCATGATCTCAAGGTCATGAAGCCCAGCCCCGCAACGGGCTCTGTGCTCAGCATGGAGTCTGCTTCAGATTCTCTGGCTCTCTGCCCATCCCCCTCCTCTCTAAAAAAAAGAAGGAAAGATAATGCTTGTGAAGTGATAAGCACAGGTCTTAGTATACAGGGTCAGCCAAGAAGAAGAGATGGAGGAAACCAAAGATGCTGCTGCTAGAGCCCTCACCATGGTGTCCTTTCATACTTCTTCCCCTGATGGCTGGTCCCCACTGGGGCTCCTGACCAACCCGTTCATTCTGTCCTCAGCTTGAAGACAGCTGCCCCCTCTGAACACTGCTCTCTGCCAAGCCTCAGCTGCTGAAATAACTGCCACTGCCACATTCATGGCCAATCATAGTTGAATCTCTTACATCACTCATAACTTCTGCAGACCTTTAGCTAGAACTTGAATTTTGAATTTTGAGCTTCTTCTCAAACATTCATTAAGCAAGTCCTAGTGTGTCATTTGTGAGTAACAGACAATATCTAAATGTATGGGCTTATTAACTTTGGTTGACATGGCCCCCATGAGGACCAAGACTGTGGATTCTATCCCGGTGTGGACCACTTTCTTTCGTTCTAGCCCTAGGCCTGGACTAAGCCCTAAGTGAACCCTAACCCTGGACTTAACCTGAGGTTCCAACTTTTGTCTGCCTGCCTGCTTCAGATGGACTATGAGGAAGTCTCAGGCAAAGCCAGCCCCAGTGTTGGAAAAACAACCTAAAGATGTCTCATGGGAATGACACTGGCTCATTGCTTCATTCTCTCCCATTTATAAGCCCTCAGTGAGTCTGAAGTTGCATGGAATAATCTTCCCCCCAAAATGATAGAGCCTTGGAAACTTCCCTCTGGATACTTGTAGTCCCGAGCTGGTCACAACAACAGCTAGGAATGCAAAGGCAATGGATCAATGGATAGGATGTTTTCTTGGATAAGATTTTGGATCAAGACTCAAAGACCTGGAGGGGTGTGATGCCACAGTGAGGATGATCCTGCGGAGGGTGCCTGGGCTGAGCTGGGTGCAGAAAGTATGTTGCTCCTCTCTTTCTTTCTTTCTTTCTTTCTTTCTTTCTTTCTTTCTTTCTTTCTTTCTTTCTTTCTTTCTTTCTCTTTCTTTCTTTCTTTCTCTTTCTTTCTTTTTCTCTTTCTTTCTTTTTCTCTTTCTTTCTTTCTTTCTTTCTCTTTCTTTCTTTCTTTCTTTCTTTCTTCTTTCTTTCCTTTCTTCCTTTCCTTTCTTCCTTTCTTTCTTTCTTTCTTTCTTTCTTTCTTTCTTTCTCTTTCTTTCTTTCTTTCTTTCTTTCTTTCTTTCTTTCTCTTTCTTTCTTTCTTTCTTTCTTTCTTTTTCTCTTTCTTTCTTTCTTCTTTCTTTCTCTTTCTTTCTTTCTTCTTTCTTTCCTTTCTTCCTTTCCTTTCTTCCTTTCTCTTTCTTTCTTTCTTTCTTTCTTTCTTTCTTTCTTTCTTTCTTTCTTCTTTCTTTCTTTCTTTTGCAAGTAAGCAGAGGGAGGGACAGAGGAGAGAGAGAGAGAGAGAGAGAGAGAGAGAGAGAGAGAGAGAATCCCAGGCAGGCTTCACGCCCACTGTGAACCCAACATGGGGCTTGAGCTCACAACCTTGAGACCATAACCTTAGCTGAAATCAAGAGTCAGACACTCAACCAACTGAGCGACCCAGGTGCCCCTGTTGCTACCCCCTTATAGCTCATGAAGCCTTTCTCCTTGTTCAATGCACAAGGGTTATGCAAGCCTCAAACAAGAGAGCCCGAAGTAGGCCTGCCGATAAGACCCACTGCTTAAGAACTTGGCCCAGCCCCTGGGGAGAGAGACTTGGCCTCCATCTGGGCTGTCGCTTACCATGAGCAGTTCCAGCATGAGGCTAGGAAGTGTCCTATTGGATTTCCCAGGCCAGTCCTACTTTCCAATATGCAGGTCCTTAATCAGACCATGTGTCCAGACTGCTGGGTCAGAACATGTATTCCCCATAAATAAGAAGCCTGGAAATGAAATGTGGAGCAGGTGGCTTCAGCCAGCTCTTGTCACTCCATTTATTCCAATGTCCCCTTCAGTGGCAAAGTCTTCTCCAATCAGCTGCTGCCAGCTACATTCTTGCTTATAACTTCTTTTAAATGGGTCCTTATATCTCACTATTTCAGAGTAAATCCTGGCTCCCCGTCTACTGCCTCAGGGACTGTGTCTCACCATCAGGCTGGGAGCTCTTATGGGCAGGGCCTACC
The DNA here is from genome assembly GCF_018345385.1 of Vulpes lagopus. Classification (NCBI taxonomy): domain Eukaryota; kingdom Metazoa; phylum Chordata; class Mammalia; order Carnivora; family Canidae; genus Vulpes; species Vulpes lagopus. The sequence continues at coordinate 100,861,812 of NC_054848.1, forward strand.
CTTTCCTCATCTTTATGCACCCACCAGATACTCTTTGTTGAGTGCTTATGTACTAGGCTCTGAGCTAGCATATTGCAGTACACATAACAAAGCTCCAGCCGTCATGAACCCGACATTCCAGTGGAGGGCAAAGGGGATCACTGGGGTTGGGGGCAGGGCATTTGTTCAACCAACAGGTATTGGACACCCACTGTGTCCCAGGCTTTAGACTAGGTCCTAGAGGCACCTAGTGCCAGGTCTATAGCAAAACAGACTGGGTAGTTGGCTCATCAACAGCCAGATGAGCAGAGTGGCAACCCTTCAGAGGGAATGTTTTCTCTCAGGATCCTGACTGAAGGTGGCTCCACTGGCCCTGCTCAGTGACCCACTACCCATCACCTCATTCCTTCACCCTTTTCCCCACCACAAGCAGCACAGGTCAGCTGAGAGCTCACAGGGAGCCATTCACTCATACATCTACAAGAAACCAGACTTGGCATTTCCTTGAAGGCCAAGGGGAGGAGGAGTTAATTTGCAGGCCCATCTCTGAGCAAACAAAGCAGAACAGCAAGAAAAGAAGCAGAAGCCTTCCTTGGGGGGTGGGGGTGGTATTGTTAACATCTCTGCCACCTGCACTGACCACCTAAGGGGTGGGTGGATCAAAGCCCACAGTCTCTCCTCAGTCGTCCCCACAACTTACCTGCTCTAAGCAGACACTCCAGCAAGGTGGGGGCCTGGGGGCTACTCTGGACCTTGAGGAGGCCCAGGCAGATGGTCTGGCCTGGAGTTTGACTGAAAGGGAAGAAACAATTGCCTTGGGAACAAACCAGTGAGGACTGGTCCCAGGCAAGGGGGCAAGGGGGCAAGGTAGAGATCTCAGGAGGCTCCGAGGCTGATATAGTGGGCATGAAGATGCACAGCTCAAATTGCTTTCTGAGAGTCTGCTACAAGGAGCTGAATTCACTGACAGCCCCAGCCGCTCTGCTTCTGTATCCGCGGTGGTGTTCACACAAGGCCATGCTTCCCCAGGGGCTATTCCTAGCCAATGGTTAAGTCTACCAGGGACACCAGTCTCAGCCTGTTCCTGCAACATGGGACTCCTCTGACAGGCAAAACTTGCTCAGGGATTTCCCATCAATCTGGCCAAGATTTTCTCAGAACTGTGCTGCAGTCAGAGACTCATCCTACCCAGGACTCCTTCCTTGCCCCGCTCTTGTCTCAAGTGTAGTCCCACACGGTGATAGGAAAGCTTTCCCTGCCTACCCCTGCTTCTGCCCTGTACGTTCACAGGCATTCCCCCTGATAAATCACTTGCACCTTTAACCACATCTTGACATCTGCCTCTCAGAGGGCCCACACTGACACAAGGAAAGATTATGTCTGTGGGGACAAGTTGCCTAATAGATACATAAGCCCCCCGTAGCCCAGAAAGCCTAGGACCTGCCAGCAAGAGAGCACTGTTTTCCCAAATCTGGGGAAGGAGGATGAGCATGGGCTCCTTTCTGATGGCCTAGAAGGGATTCCATCACTCACACAGCTAGCTATGCCCTGCTGAGGAGAACCTGTACCAGCTCTCCCTCTCAGCTGAAAGGCCTCCAATTTCCTTAAGTAGAAGTCTTGGAAAACTCACTCCCAACATGTCAAAATATTTTTTCATTTGAATTCATAAAAGAAATCCAGATGTACCTCACTTTACCCAAGAGCTGTGTCCTTAAGAAGTTGAGAGCAAATTAAGTTTGGGGGAACCAGATTCCCCCATGGCTATTGTCCATGCCCCGGGAAGTTCACCATTAAAACAGAACTCTGCAGTACATCAAAATCAGTCAGCAGGCCACATATCTTAGTTGACAGCAAAATTGACAGTCAAGCTGACCAAGAAGGCTCCCCTTTGACCTGCCCCAGGGCATTTTCCCAAAGTGGGTAGACTGTCGAGAAGTCGAGCAATAGTAATTGCCACAGATCCCTGGCCTTGGGGAGCCCCCAGCCCGCTGGGGAGAAAGATAGAATCCAAATGGAGAACAATAGGCCACAAAGGATGAATCTGAGTAAGATCTGCAAGGTGACACCATTGTCAGTTCCCTAGTTCTGAGAAGCAGGAGTGAATTTGGGCAAGAATAGTCAGGGAGGACCCTGAAGGTGGGCACATGGGACAGGGCTCCAGGCATCCCTACCACCACTCTCCAGCCTTGGCCCCTTCCTGCCTCTCTCTGTCTATCGTAGTTGCTCTGGAGTCTTCCTACTCTGCTCCCTGGGCCTGGCCACATGGTTGGCTGCCTGGGGAGGCCCTGGCACGGTTCCCAGCACCAGAGGTGGGGGGGAAGATGTGTGGGCTGGTTGGAGCATGGCCAGTCCACAGGGCCCAGCTGCAGGGCACGGAGCCAAGTTCACAATGCTGGCCTGGCAGAGACAGAGTGGCAACTGCTGCTGTTGCCTACAAAATACCAGTTGAGGTTTTCTCCTGCTTTAGGGTTTATAAACTATTTCCATTTTGATTATGTCTTTGTTTGTTCTAGCTTTCCTTTTCTTTGTAATAATGTTAATGGCTGTGCCTGGAGGTGAGGCAGGGAGGGCAGGCAAGAGTCAAAAGAAGAGCGAAGGCAGGAGAATGTGTCCTGGGGCCCCACCACTTCTCTTCCAGCAACTAGTCCTCCTATCCCAGGGATCTGTGCCTCCTCATCAGGCCCTCTTGGCACTTATTCTCCATGGATCAAGACCAACAAGGCTCTTACTCTATCCTATTTTCTCTCCCATCACCACTTCCCTAGACACAACTTCCCTAGACTAGTGTCTAGCCCACTGTGGCCATTGACTCTGTCCTGAACCACCTTCTCCTCTCATTAGACATCCTCTCCCTGGACAGTCTCACCCATTCCCATGGCACAGTTATCATATATATGTCATAAACTCCAAATTTATTTCTCCAGTCCCCATCTCCTCTCTGAATCCCAGATCTACATATCTGATACCCTCTTCACTTGGGTGGTTCATAGGCACCTCAAATTCTACATGTCCACAACTGAACTCACCATCTCCACTCCACCCATCCATCAAATAAGCAACACATCCCTCCAGAAAAGAAAAAAAAATGTCCTGCTCCAGTCTTAGTGAATGGCACTAGTATCCTTTTAGTAGTTCAAGTCAGAAAACTGGGGGGTCATCCTGAATTCTGCCCTTTACTTCACCCACTACCCACATCTGATCTATCAAGTCTCATCAATCTCACCTCCTAAATAGCTTTCAAATGTTTTCACATCTCTCTAGTCCCACTGCCTCTCTTTTAGTTAAGACCATTATCAGCTCATTCAGAAACAAATAACCTTTTAATTTCTTTTTCTGCCTCAGTATTTACCTCTTGTGCATCCAAGGAACCACCAGGTGGCCATCAGCTTTTCCTTAAAAACAAATATGATCATGTCTCTCCCCCTGCTTGAAAAATCTTTACTGTGACTTCTGCTTCCAACCACATTAGAGTAAATTGTATCAGACTTTGTCTCCTGCCACCAAAAAAACCTGGAAAACTGAACAAAATATATGAAAGATATATATGAGGTTTTTAGACATTGACCAACACTCAGTGCAGGACTGTGATCCATGAGAAAAGAGGAACAAATGAGATGAAGTTTATGATAGCTCTTAGATTTTGCCTGAGGCACTTTCCAGACCATGGTATGACACAGGGAGACTCCACAAAAGCATAGTGGTCTCCCTGAGTTAAAGAGAAAGACATTGCCAATAAAAAAATTTTTTTAATTAAAAAAAAAAGAGAGAAAGACATTGGAGTTTAGGGGACCTAGGTATCTGGTATTTGCAGGGCAGAGTTCTGGAAAAGAGGGAGCAACACAGAAAAAGAATTCCAGAAATCCACATAGGGATCCTCTTGATAGGATTGCTGAATACTAAGCTGTATATATGTAGGGAGAAACTCCACAAAACAGGCAAGAACTACCAAAAACAGTAAGCTAAAGTTCCCAAAGCTCTCACAGGTTTGGGAGACCTTTAGTTTCTTAAGATACAGAGAAACTTTATGAAAACCCAAGGCAGGGGCACCTGGGTGGCTCAGTCTGTTAAATGTCTGCCTTTGGCTCAGGCCATGGTCCCAGAGTCTGGGACATCAGGATCCCTGCTCAACAGGGAATCTGCTTGTCCTTTTCCCTGTGCCTCTTCCCCCTCCACTCTTGCTCTCTCTCTCTTCCAAATAAATTAAATATTTTTTTAAAACAGAAAGAAAAAAGAAAACCCAGGGAATTCAGTAGAAGCCCTGAGAAAAGTCATATATTAGCAGTAGGGGAAACCAGCCCTAGAATAAATGCTACTCTAGACCCGTTCTAATGAACCTTAAAAGTCTGGAAAGGCTCCTGGTGAAATGCAAGTAAAACTGTCATCCAGAAAATAATTAAAGGATACTTGACAATGAAGCATCACAATACCTAGGATTCAATAAAAAATTATTAGACATATAAGGAAACAAGAAAATGTGCTTCCTATAACCAGGGGAGGGGAGAAATTAGTCAATAGTAACAGCCAGAAATGACAGAGATGATAAATTAACAAAAAAAGGATTTTAGGGGATCCCTGGGTGGCTCAGCGGTTTAGGGCCTGCCTTTGGCCCAGGGCGTGATCCTGGAGTCCCGGGATCGGGTCCCACGTCGGGCTTCCTGCATGGAGCCTGCTTCTTCCTCTGCCTGTGTCTCTGCCTCTCTCTCTCCCTCCCTCTCTCTCTCTCTCTCTCTGTGTGTGTGTGTGTGTGTGTGTGTCTCATGAATAAATAAATAAAAATCTTTTAAAAAAGGATTTTATTTAAAAAAATAAATTAAAAAAAGTATTTTATTTTTTAAAAGATTTTTTTATTTATTCATGAGAGATACAGGGAGAGAGAGAGAGAGGCAGAGACACAGGCAAAGGGAGAAGCGGGCTCCATGCAGGGAGCCTGACGTGGGACTCGATCCCAGGTCTCCAGGATCAGGCCCTGGGCTAAAGGTGGCGCTAAACCGCTGAGCCACCCGGGCTGCCCAACAAACAAGGACTTTTAAAACAGCTATTATAAAATATTATAAATATGCTGAGAGATTTAAAGGAAAATGGGAATATAGTGAGGAAAAAAAGTAATATATACCTAGGTATATATACACATCAAACAGAATTTTTAGAGGTGGAAAATATAATATTTGAAATCAGCAATTCACAAGAGAGGCATAACAGCAGATTAGGCAATGCTAAAGGAAAGGTCAGTGAATTAGAAAAAATAGCAAAAAAAGTTATTCAAAATGGCTCACAGAGGAGAAAATAAAGGGGGCGATAAAAAGTAAACAAAATAAATGGGTAAGCAAAGATTGGTACACCCATACAATGGAATATTACTTGTCCATAAAAAGTAATGAAGCACTAACGTGTGTTACCCCATGGATGAACCTGGAAACATTATGCTAAGTGAAAGAAGCCAGACACAGAAGACCAGAATCTATGATTCCACTTATGTGAAATTTCCAGAATAGGCAGAACTATAGAGACAGAAGATAGATTAACGGTTGCTTAAGGATGGGGCAATAACTAAAAGGGGGGCTTTCTTTGGAGGTGATGAAAATATTCTAGAATTGACTGTGGTGATGGTTGCACATATCTGGTTGCACATATGAATATACTAAAAGCTGTTGAATCGTGTTCATTAAATGGGCAAATTGTATGGCATGTGAATTATATCTCAATAAAACTGTTATTTTAAAAAATTAACAGAGCCTCAGTGACCTGTGATTCAATATCACACAGTATAAACATGTATCATTAGAGTTCCAGGAGGAGTTGGAAGCAGAAAAGAATATTTGAATAAATAATGGCTAAAATTTTGACAGATCTGATGAAAACTATTAACTACAGATCCAAGAATCTCCACAAATCTCAAAAAGGGTAAAAATGAAGAAAACTAAACTGAGGCACATCAGGAGAAAGTTGCCAAAAACCACAGATACAGAGAAAACACTAACACCAGCCCTAGAAAAAAAGATACATTATATATGAGGGTGCCAAGAGAAAAATTATCATGGACTTCTCAATCAAAATGTTGCAAACCAGAAGAAAACAGAGTGATGTCTTTAAGGTAATCAAAGACCTATGCTACAAGAAATTTAAAGGAAGTTCTTCGAGTTGGAGGAGAATGATCCTAGATGGAAACTCAGAATGTACAAAAAGCAATGATAGACACCAGAAATGGTAAACATGTGGGTAAATACTAAAAGACTACTTTTCCATTTTAAAATTTTTCTATAAAAGATAATTGACTAATGGGGTGCCTGGCTGGCTCACTTGGTGGAGTTCATGATTCTTGATCTCGAGGTTGTGAGTTTGAGTACCACATTGGGTGTAGAACTTACTTAAAATAAAATCTAAAAAGAAAAAAAACCCAACAACAATTGAGTACTAGATGTCACTGAATCATTCACTTTAAAATGGGCAATTTTATGTTCTGTGAATTTCACCATAATAAATTATTTCAAAAAATGTAAAAGACTATTTAAAGCAAAAATAACACCAATATATTTGAGGGTTTATGATATACATAGAAGCAAAATGTATTACAACAATATCACAAATGACAGGAACAAAATCAAAGTATGCTGTTTTAAGTTTCTTATATATGAAGTCAAATAATTGTATTTGAAGGTAGGTTGTGATATGTTTTTAAAAAAAGGCTTTTTAAAACCTGAGGGCAACTGCAAAAAAAAATAATAATAACTAGCTATAACTAAACAACTAATGTTGAAGATAGAATATTAAAAGATTTCAATTATCCCGATACTTGTCCCATTAGGAAGTGGAGCTTAATTCCTCTCCCATTGAGTGCGGACTGAATTTAGTGACTTGCACATAACAAATATAATTTGAAAAGGGAAAAACAGGAGTTTACAGTGGAGAGATCTGACAGACACCACCTCGACCAAGCAATCAAGGTTAACATCACCGGTAAGACATGTTGATGTCACATACCCCCATGATATGATGGGGTAACAAGGACACATCACCTCAGCTGTATCCATCCCCAAAATCCACAACCACAGACTAATCAAGAGAAAACACCAGACAAACATAAATGGGACATTCTACAAATACCGACTAGTATTCCTCAAGACTGTCCAGGTTGTCAAAAACCAGAAAAGCCTGAGAAGCTGTCTCAGCTAGGGGAAACCTAAGAAGACATGATGATTAATTGAAATGTGGTATCCTGGATGAGACCCTGGAACAGAAAAAGGCATTAATGGGAAAATCCAAATGAAGTCTATAATCTAGTTTTTTTTAAAGATTTTATTTTATTTATTCATGAGAGACATAGGCAGAGGGAGAAGCAGGCTCCATGCAGGGAGCCTCATGTGGGACTCGATTCCGGGACTCCAGGATCACGCCGTGGGCTGAAGGCGGCACTAAACTGCTGAGCCACTGGGCTTCCCCATAAAATCTAGTTATATTATAACAATGCGAATTTCTTAGTTTTGATAAATATGCCACATTTGTGTAAGATGTTAACATTAAATAAAATTAGATAAAAAGTATATGGGAACACTCTGTACCATCTTTGTAACTCTTCTGTAAATCTAACATTATTTCAAAATAAAGTTTCTAAAGGAAATAATCCAAAAGAGGGAAGAAAAAAAAATTGGTGAAGTATACATGGGAAGAATAGAAAACAAATAGAGAAATGAATGATATAAACTCAATATCAATAACTACATTAAACATAAATGTACTCTAAGCAGTACAATTAAAAGTAATAGATTATCCTAATGTATGAAAAACAAAATTAGCTTCAAATATTATTTTGCTATCTATAAGAAATATCTTTTAAGTATAAAGACACAGGGAGTTTAAAACTAAAATGATGGATAAAGATATCCCAGGGCAAGGGGCACCAGGCTGGCCAGTTGGAAGAGCATGTGACTCTTGATCTCAAGGTCATGGGTTCAAGCACCATTTTGGGGACAGAGATTACTTAAATAAACTAAAAGGGATGGTTATATTAATTTTAAAGTAAGCTTCAAAAAAAAAGTAAGCTTCAAGACACAGAATATTACCAAGAGTAAGGGCATTTATAATGATAAAGAGTCACTTCTTCAGAACAATATAACAATCTTAAATGTGTATGTACCTAAAAACAAGCTCCAAAATACATAAAGCCAAAACTGACAGAACTAAAAGAAGAAACAGACAAAGTCACAATTATAGTTGAAGAGTTCAACAGTCCTCTCCCAGTAACTGATGAAACAAGTAAACAGAAAATCAATAAGACATAGGAGACTTGAACAACACTGTCAATTAACTTGATCTAATTGACATGAATAGAACATTACACCCAACATCTGCTGAAATCTTAAGCACACATGGAATATTCACCAAGAGAGACCATATGCTGGGCCATAAAGTGAGACTTAGTGGGCAGCCCGGGTGGCTCAGTGGTTTAGTGCCACCTTCAGTCCAGGGCATGATCCTTCAGTCCAGGGCGTGATCCTGGAGACCCAGGATCGAGTTCCATGTCAGGCTCCCTGCATGGAGCCTGCTTCTCCCTCTGCCTGTGTCTCTGCCTCTCTCTCTCTCTGTGTGTGTCTCTCATGAATAAATAAATATTTTTTTTGAAAAGTGAAGCTTAGTAAATTTTAAAGGACTGAAATCATAGAGAATATGTTCTCTGACCTCAACAGAATTAAATTAGAAATCAATAACAAAAAGATGTTGGAAAATCCTTAAATATTTAGAAATGGAATGACACACTTCTAAAGAATCCACAGGTCAAAGAATAAATCAAAAGGGAATTAGAAAGTGGTGCCTGGGTGGCTCAGTCAGTTAAGCAACTGCCTTTGGCTCAGGTCATGATCCCAGGTCATTGAGCTCCATATCTGGCTCCCTGCTCAGTGGGAGGTCTGCTTCTCCCTCTGCCCCTCCTCCCACTCATGCTCAAGTGCTCTCTCTCTCTCAGATGAATAAATAAAATCTTTTTAAAAAGGAATTGGAGGGCAGCCCGAGTGGCTCAGCAGTTTAGCGCCGCCTTCAGTCCAGGGCGTGATCCTGGAGACCTGGGATGGAGTCCCACGTTGGGCTCCCTGCATGGAGCCTACTTCTCCCTCTGCCTGTGTCTCTGCCTCTCTTTCTCTCTCTCTCTCATGAATAAATAAATAAAATATTTTAAAAAATAAAAAGGAATTGGAAAGTATATTTAAATGAAAGAAAACAGAAACAAGATATAGATATTTGTGGGATGCCTCTAAAACAGTAATTAGGGGGAAGCTTATAGCACTCAATATCTGTGTTAGAAAACAATGGTTTCAGATCAATGGACTCAGCTTCAAATTTAAGAAGCTAGGAAAAAAAGAGCAAACTAAGGACAAAGTAAGTAGAAAAAAGGGAATAATAAAGGTAAGAGCAGAAATCAATGAAATAGCAAAAGAGAGAGAGAGAATCAGTGAAACCAAAAGCTTGTACTTTGAAAAGACCAAACTCACTGAATTCCACACTTTCAATGGGCATATTTTATTGTCTGTAAATTATACCCAAAGAATTTCACAAGGGATGACATACAAATGGCCACTAAACACATGAAAAGATGCTTAACATCATTAGTTGTCAGTAACATGCAAATTAAAACCATCATGAGATACTAGTACACACCCACAAGAATGAAGCTGAAGCCTTTAAAAATAACAATACCAAGTAGATATGAAGCAATAGGAACTCTCTTACATTGCTGATCGGAGTATAAATTGGTACAAACATTGTGGAAATCTGGCTAGTTTCTCGTGAAAGTAAATATAAGCCAAAGTTTTGGCCCAGTAATTCCACTCCTAGGTATTTTTACCCAAGAGAAATTAAAGCATATGCCCACAAAAAGCTTCATACAAAAATATTCAGAGCAGCTTTATTTATGAAAACCTCACACTAGAAATGGCCCCAGTGTCCAGCAATGGGTGAATAAATAAACAAATTGTGGTGTATCTATATAATGGACTAATGGTATATTAATACAATGGTATATCAATATACATTATAATTTGTAGCAATATGCAACAAATACCATGGTATATAAATAAAATGGATAGTCAATAACAAAAAATCTGCTAACAAAACGGAGAATCTCATAAGTATTATGCTAATTGAAAGAAACCAGATACAAAAGGCTACATACTGTACCATTCCACTTATCTGAAATTCTAAAATACGTAAAACTAACCTAATGGTGAAAGAAAGAAAGATGATAGTAGTCAATGGTGGGGAGTGGGAGTAAAATTGGTTGCAAGACTCTTCAAGGTAACCTTTTGCCATTACGAACATGGTATAAATCTTGATTGCATGGGTGGTCTTAACATATCCAGCCACTCATAGGGCTCAGAACCTGGGAAACTACATTTTATGTGGCCCCTGTTTATATGCACTATTTGAATCATCCAAAATCACTGTGTCAATATCATTCTCGTGACCCAATTTCATGCAACTGTGTCAAAGAAATACTGCATTGGCTAGTGGAGCAATCCACTTGCCACACTGCCCTCTTAGAACTAGGTACCAACTAAGAGTCCCATAGGTGAGGGTCCTGGAGTTATTTGGAACACCTGATGGGCCCCAAGCAGGGTGGAGGAAGAGTCTAGAAGCTCAAAGAGTGCCTTGAAGGGAAGAAACATGAATCATGTCCCATGTCAACCTGGGACCCATTCTGTACTATGGGCAGTTGGCCCTGTCTGCTCCCAAGAACTTTGAAAATTTTGAGGAAGGTGTTACAAAACACAGGACACCACCACCACCACCACAAGATGCAGGCCACAGGGCAGGAGCTCCATTTACCCAGGCCTAAGGTGATACTGATTCCATAAGTACATGTATTTGTCAAAACTCATTGAATTGTACAGTTACAATGCGTGCACTTTTTTCTTTTAAAAATTTTATCCATCTGTTTGAGAGAGTGAGCAAGAGTGAGAGAAGAGGCAGAGGGAGAGGGAGAGGGAGAAGTAGACTCCCCACCTAGCAGAGAGTCCAACATGGGGCTTGATCCTGGAACTCCAGGATCATAACCAAGCCAAAAGCAGACGCCTGACTGAGCCACCCAGGCGCCCCTGGGTGCATTTTTATTGTATATAAATTATACCTCAATAAAGCTGAGAATAATTATTAACAATAAAAAAAAAACCTCTATCTCAGGACCGACTTCAGATAAAATCAGGTGGTTTTTTTGTCTGGATACTCTGGGAAACCTTTATCTGTCAGTTCTCATTTCCCTATAGGATCACACCCAAGCCCTTCAGGTTGGCATACAATGCACTTCCTAACTCAATCCTGACCTACACCATCAGCCTCAACTCCTGATGCTCCTTTTCCTGTCCCGTGCTTCAGACACACTGAACTTCAAACCAATCCCTATCACTGAACTTTGAACCAATCCAAATCACTCTCCTTTGCAATCTTGTGCATATACACATTAGATTTCCCCTGCCTGAAATGTCCTTCTAGAGCCACACCTTCTCCATCCAAGGAATTCTTTCAAGGTCCATCTGGCATGTCACTTTTTTCTGTGTAGCCTTCCCTAACCCCCAGAGCTGGATGATCCCTCCCCAGTACCCCAATGAGTCTTAGGACACAGTTTTGATGACTATGATACTTGTCAACAATGGACTTTCAGTACACTTCTTGGGGTTTTTCCCATACCAAATAGCAAATTCCTCCAGGGTGGGACCATATCTTCCTCAATTCAGCACCTAGCACAGTGCCTCTCACTCAGTAGACTTTCAATACAAACTGCTGAATGAATGAGTAGATCAATGAGCTAATGATTGAATCTGTTCCTTTTCGGAACTCTTTAATAAGAGGTTTTGTTGGAGAGTGTCTTTACCACACAAAGTGACCTATAAGCAAGAAATTTTAAGAGCTGATCCAGTCCAGAGAGGAGGAGTATTTGGTCAAGGGTCCATTTTAACCGCTCAGATTATGTCAGGGATGTTTATGTCAGGTTGTCCAGGACCTGTATTTGGGAGATGGCCAGCATTCATTAGATACCCACTGTCATCACCATCATCCTCACTATCCTTTAATGGGTCCTTGTTACGTATCAGGTGCTGACACTTTTTTATATTATCTCATTTAATCTGCACAAGACTCCTGGGAGAAAGGGAGCTATTGGGTTGAACTAATAACAAATTGCCAATATTCAACCTTCTTAACTTACAAAATAGCATTTTCATGTGGTTCAACCTAATATTACCATTCCTTTTTTGGAGGTGATAAAATCAGGGTTCAAAGTGAAGTTCCTGGCACACGTTTGATTATCTAACAAGTGACTGAGCCCAGTGTTGAATGTCCATGCATCTGACTCCAGAGGCCCTGGCTATTTCCCTGACACTGCTCGCTTCCATCAGCTGTGAAATTCCTGCTTTGTCGGTGCACAGAAGCCAAGATGTCAGACTGCGGGGTGGGGTGGGGGGAGGCCCTGGCTAGGGTTTCAAATGCTCTTCTGCAGGGGAGATGAACTGGCTTGGCCTGCAAATGTTAGCCTTTCAGTGGCCATGTTTCCAATTTCTTATCATTTTCTCTGTCCTCCAGAATCCATCTCCTCTACCATGTGTGCACGTGCACTCTCTGTCTCTGTCTCTGTCTTCCTATCTCCCCGTCTCTCTCCCTGTCTCCCTGTCTCTCTCCTGTCTTCCTGTCTCTCTCCCTGTCTCCCTCTCCTCTCTCTCTCTCACTCTCTCTCCGCCCCCCCTAGGTGAAGAGCCAAGCAGCTGACTCACTCTCCACACCACAGTTGCCTTGACTTTGTTCACGTACGCTCAGCCTCTGGAGACTCCTGCCCTAGCCTCATTGCTATCATTTGGCACCCACAGAAGCCACTGTATTTTCCCATCCACATGGAGATGACTGGACCAAGTGCTGTTGCCTAAGGGAAAAACACACACAAAAGGTTGGCAGCAGCTCAAGTCTGAAGTCAAAGGTGATACCGGCATCTGAAAAAGCATAGACAGCAGTCGGGGAAGTCCAACCAGCTGAGACTTCAGGCCTTGGGCAAAATTGGCAGCAGGCGGTATAGACCTCAATCCCGCCAACATCTCCCCTGCTCACTTGCCGAGCCTTGTGAGCCACCTGCTGGGACCATAGGCTTGGCAGTGGTGGGGGCTGGGGAGGGAGGAGGATGCAATGATACCCACCCACCCCCTCCAAGAGAGGCTTGCAATGATCCCAGTTCCTGATGTGATGGCAATGACAGAGCGTTTCCTGGGGTGGAGTTGGATGGAGAATGGAGACTAAGGCATTAGAGACTTGGGCAGAGCCTCAGGCATCAGGTGAGCATGAGATGCCAGGCTGGGGAACGGAGGCAGAGGCTGGGAGTTCAGGCAGATCCCTATGTTGTTCCACCTTGAAATGAATGTTGGTGGTTGGTGGGGGGAGTCAGGCTGGCTGGGAGATGATCTGGGACGACAAGCCTTGGGCCACAGGAGGAGGGAGGAAACCAGAAGGACTACCTCCAGGAACCTTAGAAACCTCTGGCCTTTGCTGGCATAACTAGAAAGAGAAGCAGACTGCCCCCAGGATCTTAATAAAATATAGCTCAAAGGCTTGACTTCCTGTTTCCTCTCTCATGTGGGGGATGCCAGAGATGCCTCAAAGCGTCCTGGGCCAACAGTTAGAGGCCTGGGTTCTAGTCCCATCCTTGCTTCCGGGAGCCTTTCCCTTTGTGGGCTTCAGTGTCTGCATCTGTATAGGTGATGGGGCAGGATGGGTAGAGTGAAGTTAGACTTTTCAAACTTTTTCAGTTTGGGAGCACTTTCCTGAAACAAAATCTGATGTGGTAGCTCAGCATGAAAGGCAGATGAAAATAGAACTGCTCGAGCCCCTTCCCCTCCACAGGAGTCTCCCCAGAATCTTCACCTCAGATCCCTGGGCTAAAGGGTTTTTTAAAAAACTAAATTCAATTAATGAACACATAGTGTTTTATTAGTTTCAGAGGTAGAGTTCAGTGATTCATCAGTTGGGTATCACACCCATTGCTCAAAACAGCATGTGCCCTCCTTAATGCCCATCACCCAGGTACCCCATCCCCCCACCCACGTCCCCTCCAGCAACCCTCAGTTTGTTTCCCAGAGTTAAGAGTCTCTTATGGTTTGCCTCCCTCTCTGATTTCATCTTAAAGGGTTTTTAAAGATCACCAGGTTAGAGCAGCGGTGTTGTCTTGTGCATGCACCAGCATCCCCTGGAGGGCTCATTAAACCACAGATTATGGGGATTTCTGATTTTGTGCTTATGGGATGCAGCTGAGAATTTGCATTTCTAAAAAGTTCCCAGGTGACGTTGATGTTACCTGTCCAGAGACCACACTGTGAGAACCACTGGGCCATATTACACCTACAGGACTTTTGATTATTTAGGCCGTATCATTCGATATTTACATTAATCTACCTCAGATGCATTTTCTATGATATTCAAGCATGGGAGAGCACCTGGCACTGTGCCTGGCACAGAGTAAGCACTCAGTCGAAGCTGATTGGATCTAATTCTACATGCCCTGCCTATAAGTCTCTTTAGCTGTAAAGCCATGCTAGTGACTGGTCAAGGGATAGATGGAGGCAAAAGCCTTTCCTTTAATGAATTTACAGTCTGTCACGGTCCCTCTGTCCCCCACAAAACCACACCCCAGCTAAATCCACCAGTAGAGGTTATTTCATGTTAAGCATTATCCTTCCCAGACGTTCTCTTTTTTCCATGTAAACTCCCTGTGAAAGGACTAGCAATTTGAACTCTTAGTGTTTCTCCCTGTGAAAGGACTAGCAATTTGAACTCTCAGTGTTTCGATCCTTTCTGAATTCTTCCAGGGCAAGGACCTTATCTGTACCATTCTTCCCAGCATTCCCCATGGCTCCTAGCCCACTGCCTTGAGGGCCCTTGATACAAGTTTGCCAGATCAAATGGAACAGAGCCCCGACTGGACCCACCCCATGCAAGCCACACCAATTCTCCTATGGTGCCTGGCTCAGAGGCCCCAGTCCCCGCCTCTGGTCAAGGCTGCTCACCTGGGGATGTGGGAAGGACGTGTGGATAGGGGGCTTCTCCAGCCACATTCACCTTGCATTACGGCCCCAGGGGTTTTGTGAACTGGCTCCAGGAATGTATGGGGCCTCCCATTCCCCACATCCTCCTTTTCAGCCTTGCCACTTTCTTAAATAAGTTGGCACTGACCCTGATGACAGACTTGATCATTTCCTTTTGCTTCGTGATTGTGTTAAGTGACCGCCAAAGGCCTGTTCCTGAACAGTCAGCACATTCCTCAGGACAGCGAGTGGGAGCCCATCTGCTCCCGCGCTTCCTTTCCTTTATTGTGCTATTTTAGCTTCAATTTCCCATTTGGACAGGAGTGTCTTCCAGCCGCTGGGGAAGGGGAGAGGGTGGGAAGGAGAGCCACAGTTTTCCTTCATTTTTCATTCATCTTCCTGGTTTCTCTGGAAATAAATCAACAATAATCATCCTACGTGCTGGGTGCTACTTGAAGCTCTCTACAGGTGTTCACGCACTTGGTCCTGACAATATCACTGTTGAGGAAGGTCCAGATAGGACCTCCATTTCCCATGTGGGGAAACCAAGGCACAGAGAGACAAAATGACTTGCCCAAGGTCACACGATATATGCTAGAGCTGGAACTGAACCCAGGTGGGTCTGGCTCTGGAGGCTGAATTCTTCCCCATCAGCCATACCACCTTGTAGGGCTTGGATTCTTGAGGTTCTAGACCTGGGCCCAGTGATATCTGAGGCCATGGCCTCTTTCCCTCTTCACTGTCAGCAGGACCTGAGATCACTTGGTTAAAAGTGGAATTCCTTGCATAGTAAAAGGTGTTCCCCATCCCTTGCCAATGACCCACTCATTTACTGTCTGACCTCCCAGATCCTAGGCAACAGGAGAATGAGGACTATCCTAGGGTTAGTTGCATAGGGCTAATGTAATAATGCATTTGGAATCAAGTACTCACTGTGTGCTCTCTGCCTTGTGCATGGCCTCAATGTCTCACGGGGACCCTCAAGCAGGTTTTAGGGAGGAGCTGAGGGTAAAGAGCTCCCAGCCCACCGTGGACCTACCACTTATGCATTTCCTTGTTGCATTAGACGTGAAAAAAGTAGGTAGCATTCACTGAAGGTCAAGTGGTATCTAAACACTCTCTGGCATTGATTCATTCAATCTTCACAAGAGCCCTATGAAGTGGGTACTGTGATTACCCCAATTTCCCTATTCCTCGGATGAAGAAACTGGGGCATGGAGAGGTCAGGTAACAGGCACAAGGTCATACAGTAAGGAAGTGGTAGATCTGGAATTTGAACCCAGACTGCTGACTTACACTGTTGGACCTCTGAGGTATGCCCTTAACCACGACACTATGTTACCTCTTGGCATCAAGGCCACCCCAGGGCCCTTGAGGTGCTGTGTTACCATACCCCCCTCCATCTCTTCTTCTCCATCTCTCCAAAAGTGTATTTCCAAATAACCATAAATGGAGGCTCTGCAGTCAGACAATCTGGGGTTCACATTGCAGCTCTTCAATTCACTAGTCATGTGACCTCTCTTTCTCTCTGTGCCTCAGTTTCCTGACCTGCAAAGCAAGGATAATAATGGTAATGACCTCACAGGGTGGTTGCCAGCATTTAGGTCAAATAGGGTAGATTCTCCCATCACCACCACCACCTCCTCTTCTGTAGGCCAGCTCCAGCATCCTGCAGGGGGAAGTGCTGCTTCACACCCTCGCACTTATCACTCTCACCCTCCGTGTCTGTCTCTTCCTGTCCCAAATGAAAGACAGCCTTCAGTTACAGATTCCCCAGGCTTTTCAAAATGTGTGATTACAATTCCTCCCAGGAGATCAGAGAAACCCATTTCCCTAGCATTCTAAGCAGGAATTCTATTGTCGTTTGGTAACTCAAACATGGCCAAGGAGCCCAGCCCATCTCCTTTCCTCCCCACCCTTCATATAGGCAAAGAAGAGACACTTCACTGAAACATAATCAGCAGCATGCCATGACCAGAGTCTCCCAGAGAGAAACTCACAGCAAAGAAAGACCCCCATTTCAAATATGTATTCAGAATCCAAGAATTCCTTGCCACACCAGTGACTGTGGAAGCAAGCTTCTCCTTCTTTCCACACTTTACAGAAAATGTAGTACTAGGCAGGGAATACGAATTATCCAGTATCTTTCCCCACCTTCCTCAATGTCCTCATCCTAGAATTCTAGTCTTTTCTAGTTGTCAAGTGTCTTGTGACTTTAGCTCAGTGGGTAGGGCATAGAGTGGCTACCTATGAGCAGGCAAGGTAGTAAGGATTAGAAAAGGAAAGCCCCTTCACTTAGTTCTTAGTTCTGACCCTGGCCTTTGACTGTCCT
This sequence comes from Vulpes lagopus, assembly GCF_018345385.1. Classification (NCBI taxonomy): domain Eukaryota; kingdom Metazoa; phylum Chordata; class Mammalia; order Carnivora; family Canidae; genus Vulpes; species Vulpes lagopus. Next base: position 100,879,164 of record NC_054848.1, read on the forward strand.
GAATCTTCTTCACAGGCTGAGTACATGATTGCAGGATGATGTATAACTCAAACCTTGAGAGAGAAAGCAACTTGGGCTGTATCACACAGAAGCAATCCTCCAACCCAGTCATATCCTGACCATGAACCTTCAGCCCATGTCTTTTGGCCACAGAGGACAGACTACAAGCATGTGGATGTATCAGATGTATCAGTCTTAGGAAGCCCTAAGACTAAGGTTCCAATTCAAGGACAGGTGAGTGGACAGAACATTTTTGTCTCTGAGGGAGAGCCCACTATTCCAGTCTTCTAGAGTGCTGGGGCTGTTAAAAAGAATTCTTGCCTAGGAAGGGTGATTTGAATGATGAAAGAAATCAATAAATTGTTATTGAATGTAGTCCAAGCTCACTTACTCAAACTAATGGAGGTAGCCCTTCAAATTAGTGAGCCATTTGTATCATAGGTTACTTGTAAAGAAATGAAAATTTATTGCTTTGAATAATTCACAGTTACTCCAAGTAGGCTAACAAATTGTAGCCTAATCGAGACTTACCTTAATGAAAAAAAAAAAAAAAGAATCCCCAGCATCAATCATTTGTATGCAAATGGTACTTCCAAAGGAGTGACAAAATTTGCTGCCTGGGGTATGGAAATACAGTACATGGAGTCCATTTATTCAGATGGCTCTTTCTGCCAAGAGTGGGCAAAGTAGTGCCAGGTAAGGCCTAAGCCTACTCATGGTACTCATGGAGTGTCTTCTAATGAGGTTTTACTGAAAAAGGAAACGATCGGAGAGCGATCTTAGATGTAGCAGGTGCAATCTGTCCACTGATGGAATAAAAGATGGTTTTGGAATACTGTCACTTCCTTTCATTTTTTTCCCCAAGAAGACATTAGGAAAAAAAAAAGTTATCAAGGCAAGTCTAGTACCCTAGTGTTTTGTCAAAACCCGGAACAAACATTAAGGGGAAAAAAAATCTGAAGGTCGTGGAAGGGAAATAAACAAGAAGAGTAAGTAAAGCATGAATCATCCACTACCACCTGATGGCTCCTTAAAAATAAAAATAAAACCATGGAAGGAAATAGAGTCCATGCCACAGTTTGACATTTTGCTAGAGGACCTGGCACAGACTCTGTGCCCTTTTATCACACAGAAGGAACTGGCTTTTGCCTACTGACTTGGATTGCCTTTTCCTCAAGGCCTCACAGAACTCAGGGTTAGGTGATGCTTGCCCAGTGCTGGCACCCACTTCTGTCTTGGACACTGAGGGGGGAAGATAGGAGAAGTGCATTTTACTTGCATGTATTTAATTTCTTCACCTTGTTTCCCAAAAGCTTGCTAGTGGCTTACAACAATAAAATAATGATAAAATAAGAACAGAAGGTCATGACCAGGAGAAATAGCAATAGAATTTTGAAAAATCAAGTATAAAAAACCTCAAAGGCCAGATAGAGGTGAACTACAGGGAGTTAAAAAAACAAAAGCAGAATTGAGATTCAATGAAGCTCAGTCTGATGGACCGTCTCCTGAAAGAGCACAGACTCCTCAGATAGACCTATCTACAGGTGTGATCTTGGGCCACGTATCTAACTTCTCAGCCTCAGTTCCTCATCTAAATGATGGACCTAATATTAGATACTATCTATTCCATAGAATGTTCTGAGAATTTAATGTCTGTAAACCATTGATCTCCACTATCTGACAGAAATAGTAGTGATAGATATGGTACCAAATGGTAGACATGAAAACTGATATGAAGACAACCTTACATCATGTGATACAAAGCATTTGCCCATGATGGCATCTTGTTTGATCCTCACACCAGCCAGGATTTGGGCCCACGATCACAGGGAAGGAAGAGCAGAGGAAGGAGGCAGTCTACTGGAAAGCTTCCAGTATGAGATGGTATTCTGAAGGACAGATAGGATTCGAGGAGATGGAACTCAAGGACAAATTAGGAAGGAGATGGCAGTGTATAGGAACAGTGAAAAGACCCTCCCTACTAGAACAGAAGGACAGGTAGGAAATAAGGGTAGAGAGGGAAAGATAGCGCAGGATGGACTCATGGAATTGCTTGACGCTAGCCAGATGGTGAAGGAATTTGGACCTCGTTTGACAGGAAATGGAGAGTCATTGAAGGATTTTGAGCAGGTTGAGCAGGGGAAGGATGTGACATGTTGAAAGGGATGTTTTCAAAGGTGGAGTCTGTCTGTTGCTGTCTGCTATGTGCAGGCTGGGGGAGAAGTTGGGAGGAGGCAGAGACTGGCAGACCAGCCACAGTGACTCAAGGAAGAGACAGATAGTGAGAGCTCAAGCTAAGGCAATGGGGATGGAGAAGATGGGAGATTGCCCAAAGAGGCATCCAAGAGGCAATGATTTCCTTCTAGACTCAAAATTCCATGAAGACAGGGACTGTGCATACCTCATTCATCTCTGTGTCCACCAGGATTTAGCATAGTGTTTGGCACATAGTAGGTGCTCAAAAAGTGCTAAGTAAATAAATGTATTCACTCATGCCTCCATGCGGACAAACATTAAATAAAAAGAATGGTTGTTTGGTCAACAAAAGAAATAGTACAAAGAAAACAAGATAGAGGATTGCCCCCCAAATCTCATTGCCTTAACTTTCTTTCATTGTCCCTGGCCCCACACTGACAGTATGGTGTAGGAGGGCAGCCCAGAGAAGAGCCAGAGCAGGCTGGGAAAGATGACCCCTAGCACAGAACACATAGGTATGAATGCTCTGTAGGAAGCTCACCAACCACACACCCCCAGATGGTTCACACAATATTGGAACATCACAAAGCAGGTAAATTATGGTTGAGAGGAGGTTCCTTTTTTTAAATGGAGGTATTTACCTTACAAAAGAATTAACTGAAAATCCATTTAAAGTAGCAAATTGCCTTGCTATTATATTTAATTTGGAACCAGGATTTGGCTTACTGACACTGTTTTTCCATCCAACACAATGTAGACTAATACAGAAAAAAAAAAAAAACCACGGTGCTTTGGTGGCTCAGTGGTTGAGTGTCTGCCTTTGGCTCAGGTCGTGTGCTCACTTCGGCAGCACATATACTTTGGCTCAGGTCATGATCCTGGGGTCCCAGATAGAGTCCTGCATCAGGTTTCCCGCAGGGAGCCTGTTTTTCCCTCCGCCTATGTTTCTGCCTCTCTCTGTTTCTCATGAATAAATAAAATCTTTAAAAAATACAGAAAATCAACCCTGATTTGTGAGTCTGGAGACCCAATCCTGGGTCTAGGCTAGTAGCAAAGAATACAGCAGTTAATAGTGCAGGCACTAGAGTCAGGCTGGTTTTACAACCTTGTGCACCTTGGACAAGTGGCTGAGCTTTTCTGAGCTGCCGTTTCTTCATTCGTAAAATGTTATGATACAACATCCCGTTCTGCCTCATAAGGTTATTGTGAGGGCTAAGTGGGGTATTGTATATAATGTGTTCAGCAGTACCCAGAAGGTTTCAGTAAGTGTTGACTTTTACTTTGAATCCTAACTATGTGACCTTAGGCAAGTCATTTCTCCTTCCCTGGGCCTTGGATTCCTCATGAACCTGAGGCCTTTTGCATTCGTACCTTAGGGACATGTCCCTTACCTGTACAACAAATTCATCATCTAACATACATATGGGTATATGTCCACCCTTTAGGGTCCCCAGTTAATAACCCTGCCCTTAGAAGGATCATTGGGACTCTGAGAAAAGAGAGAAGGCCCAAACATACACAAGGCTAGGACAGATGTGTTTTCCTAGATATACTTTCTAAATATCGCAACTCACTCAGCTATCATCCCTACATTCTAGCCTTTCTGCTCTCCCCAAGCCTCCAAACTTCCTTAATCACCTCATTCCAGGCCCTAAGGGAGAGAAAGCCCAAGAGTACTCCTTGCTCTGGACAGCTTCCCCAGCCGAACTTGCATTTGGAATTAGGACCCCAAGTTCATCTTGTAGATTTCTCTTCCCCCCCCCACACCTCCCCCTCCCCCCCACACCAACCTAGGGAACAGCAATCACATCAACCTCTGCTGCCCTCTGCTGTCTGGATCCAGACATGCTGGCTCCAGTTAGGTTACAGCCGCTTCCCAGCACCTACCAGTTTCTCCGGCCCCTATCTGCCTCCCTGACATCGGGAATAAAATGCGATGTCTTCAGCAACACCCACACTCTCCCCTAATCAACACAAATACACACATAGTCATCCCTATTCAGATCTAACATACGGAAGCCACAGCTGGTGTGGTCCATGAGCGTGGAGCTGTTGTCTTTAGCAAAGGTGAGCTGCTGGAGCCAGCCAGATTCTAAGTCTCCTTCAACATTCCGTAATCATTTATTGAGCAATTGCTGTGTTCAGGGCACTATACTAAGTGTTGCACGTGCATTATCTTACTGAATCCTAGCAACGACCTTACAAGTAAAGGAAATTATTATTAACTCCATTTTCCAGATGAACTGAGACTCAGAAAAGTGAATGTCTTGCCTGAGGTCACAGAGCTAGTGAGTGGCAGAGATGTGATAGTTGTCACAGACCCTGGCTGGTTTGTCTGCCTCCATTCTCTGCTTACGAAACCTGCCCCCACACCATGGCCAGTGATGAAGAACACAGACTCTGGGGTTAGAGAGAGCTGGATGGCTCTAGCAGCTCAACTTCTTCAGTGAAGTCAACAGCTCCAAACTCACAGACCACACCAGCTGTGGCTTGGATACAGTGGGTCTGAATAGGAAAAACTGTGTGTGCATTTGCATTGATTAGGAGAGAATACGGATGTGGAAGATACCCACCATGATCTTCAGATGTACTTAGGAGGTGGATATGACAAAATATGGTGATTGATTGCATGTGAAGGCAGAAGAGAGAGAAGAGTCAGAAATAACTCTCAGGATTCTGGCTTGGACAACTGCATGGATAGGAATGCCAATCACTGAGATAGAACATTGGAGGTGATTGGATGAGGAACGTGATGGGCTGTGGCAGAAATGAAAAGATACATTTTGGCCATGGTGAGAGTGAGATATCCAGGTGGAGGTGGTCAGTCAGCAATCGGTTTTACGAGTTGAGAGCTCAGGAAAGAGGTCCGGGCTGGCATCGCCTTGTAGATGGGAGATTTTCCAGGGAAAGTGAGATGCAAGAGAAAGAAAGAGGGCCAAAGCCAGATCATTAATATTTGAGGAGAAGGTAGAATAAAAGGAGTGTGGGTAGAAGACTAAGAAGCAGCAGCCATGGAGAGAGGAAGAAAACCAGGAACGACTGTCAAGGAAGTCAGTGAAAGAGAAAGTTTCAAGGAGGAAACAGTTCTACCAGATTAACTACAACCGAAGGGTCTGTGCCCTCAAAATGGTCCTTTATATTTTTATATTTTATTTATTTATTCATGAGACACACAGAGGGGGTGGGGCAGAGACACAGGCAGAGGGAGAAGCAGGCTCCATGCAGGGAGCCCGACGCGGGACTTGATCCCGGGTCCCCAGGACCATGCCCTGGGCTGAAGGCAGGCACTAAACCGCTGAGTCACCCAGGGATCCCCCAAAATGGTCCTTTAGATTTTGTCATTCAAAGACTGTTCTATTGCTATGTAGTTAAAAAAAAAAGTCACCTTAAAACTTAGGGGCTTCAAACAACAAAAATCAGTGTATTATCCTATCATCTCTCATGATTTCTATGGGTTAGGAATTTGGTGGACTAGGCAATCTGGCTCAGAGTTTCTCATGGAGTTGCAATCAGAGTGGCTGAAGCTCAAACACTATGGAGAGGGAGGTGGCTGGTGCAGCTGGGAGCTGCCTGAACATCTCTCTCTCTCTCTCTCTCTCCATATGGTCTCAGGGGCTCTCCAAATCACCTCTCAAATGGGCTACTTTGAGCTTCCTTAGTAGCCTGGAGGTCTCCGGGTAGGCGGACTGCTTACATGGCTGCCAAAGGTTTGAAAGTGAGGATCTTATGTTTCCATACACCACCAACAAACAAGCCACAGGACCATTTTGGGGGATCCCTGGGTGGCTCAGAGGTTTAGCGCCTGCCTTCAGCCCAGGGCATGGTCCTGGGGACCATGGGTATGGGGACCATGGTCCTTTGGCCCAGGGTATGGTCCTGGATACCCGGGATTGAGTCCCGCGTCGGGCTCCCTGCATGGAGCCTGAAAACAAATTCATTTATACTAGCATGCAAAAAAAATAAGATATCTAACAATAAATATAACTAAGGAAGTGAAAGTCTTATATACTGGAAAGTACAAAACTTTGCTTACCGAAACAAATTAAAGAAGACCTTGGAAAGCCATCCCTTGCTCATGGACTGGAAGACTGAACATTGTGAAGATGGCAGTATTGCTCAAAGTGAGCTAAAAATTCAATGCAATCCCTATTAAAATTCCAATGGCCTTTTTGTGCAGAAGAAGCTGAGCATCAAATTCTTGTGAAATTACAAGGTGCCTTCATGGCCAAAACAATCTTGAAAAAGAAAAATAAAGCTGTAGGATTCACACTTTCTGGTTCCAAAACTTACTACAAAGCTACAGTAACCAAAATAGTGTGGTACTGGAATAAAGACAGGCAGAAAAACCAATGGAATAGAATACAGAGCCCAGAAATAAACCCTAAATTTTTGGTCAGTTGATTTCTCACAAGGGTGCTCAGGCCATTATACAAAAATTAATTCAAAATGAACCCATGACCTAAATATAAGAGAAAAAAGTATAAAACCCTTAGAAGAACCCTCCATAACCTTGGAATTGGCAAAGGATTCTTAGATATGACTGCAAAAGCCAAGTGACAAAAGAAAAAAAATCGATAAACTGGATTTCATCAAAATGATAAACTTTTGTTCAACAAAGGGGATTATCAAGAAAGTGAAAAGATAACCTATAGAATGGAAGAAAATATTTGCAAACCATGTCTTTGATAAGGGCCTAGTGTCCAGGATATAAAAATAACTCTCACAAATCAACAATCAAACCAATTTTAAAATGGGCAAGGGAGCTGAATAAACATTTCTCCAAAGAAGATATACAAATGGACAAAAAGGACTTGAAAAGATGCCCACCATTATTAGTCATTAGGAAAATGCAAATCAGGGGTGCCTGGGTGGCTCAGGTCCTGGGATTGAGTCCTGCGTTGGGCTCCCCACAGGGAGCCTACTTCTCCCTCTGCCTATGTCTCTGCCTCTCTAGGTGTCTCTCATGAATAAATAAAAAAATAAAATCTTTTTTAAAAAAGGAAAATGCAAATCATAACCACAAGGTACCACTTCATACCTATTATATGGCTATTGTTTTTAAAAAAAGGAAAATAATAAGCATTGGCAAGGCCATGGAGAAACTGAAGTCCTTGTACTTTGTTGGTAGGAATGTAAAGTGGTGTGGAAATAGTTTGGTGATTCATCGAAAAGTTAAACACAGAATTACCCTACTACCCACCAATTCTACTTCTAGGTATATATTCCAAAGAATTGAAAACAGGTGTTAAAACAAAAACTCATACATGAATGTTCATAGCAGCACTCTTCACAATGGCCAAAAGGTAGAAACAGCCCAAATTTCCCATCAATTGATGAATGGATGAACAAATTGTGATATATCCATATAACCGCATATGATTCAGCCATAAAAAGAATGAAGTACTGATCCATGCTAAGACATGGATGACCTTGAAGACATCACACCAGGTGAAAGAAAGAAAGACACAAAAGGTCACATAGTATATGATTCCATTTATATGAAATGTCCAGAATAGGTCATTCTACAGAGACAGAAGGTTGATTAGTAGCTGCCAGGGGCAGGAAGAAGGGGGAGGAAACAAGTATGGGGTTTCATTTTAGAGTGATAGAAATGTTTTGTAACTAGACACGGGTGGTGGTTGCACAACATTATGAAGATACTAAATGCCACTGAATTGCTCATTTTAGAATGGCTGATTTTATATCACGTAAATTTCACCTCAATTTTTTTAAAGGGGTATTTCAGCAAGGAAGGTAGGGACTGTACCGACTTTTCTGATCTAGCCTCAGAAGCCACATGGTGTCACTTTCACCATATGTTATTGGTCAAAACAGTCACAAAAAGCCACCCAGCTTCAAAGGGAGTAGACATAGCCCCCCATTCTCAAAGGAAAACACCTCAAAGGTCGTTGCTGATCCTAACAAGAGCACCTGCGGTGGAGTCATAGGGGCTGAAATCAGGCCACAGTGGGTGAGGATCAGGATAGAAAGTTTGACAGAAGGGCATAAAATACCTGAATCAATGAAGAGATATGGTATGTTCCTGAAAAAAAAAAAAAGACCCAGTCTTATAAAGATAGACATTCTCTCCAGATTAATTCATACATTTTATGCAATCTCAAATTGCATCAAGAACAGAATTTTGGGGATCCCTGGGTGGCACAGCGGTTTGGCGCCTGCCTTTGGCCCAGGGCGCGATCCTGGAGACCCGGGATGGAATCCCACATCGGGCTCCCAGTGCATGGAGCCTGCTTCTCCCACTGCCTATGTCTCTGCCTCTCTCTCTCTCTCTGTGACTATCATAAAAAAAAAAGAACAGAATTTTGTAGAACTTGAGGAGCTGAAGAAGAAACTGCAATTATGACAAAGAAATATTTGGGTTTTTGTTTCATTGGTTTTTGTTTTTGTTTTACTATTTGTTTATTTCTAGAGCATGACTAGAGGCCCGCCCCTTATTTTTATAGAGAGAGAGTGGGAGGGGGGAGAAGAGAGAGAGAATCTTTAAGCAGGCTCCGTGCTCAGCACAGAGCTTGAGGTGAGGCTTGATGTCATGACCCTGAGACCATGACCCGAGCCAAAACCAAGAGTTTCATGCTCAACTGACTGAACCACCAAGGTGCCCCAACAAAGAAGTATTCATAAAGGGGGAGGAAGGCTTCCACTACCAACTCTCAAAAGAAAACATAGACTATAATAATTAAAACAGTGTGATGTTGGCACAAACAGATCCATTAAATAAAACAGGGTCTAGTACAGCCCCGTGTAGGCGTTGCAAATCAATGAGGAAAGCTATACCGGTCAATAAGTGATGTTGGGACAATTGGTTGTCCAAATTTAAAAAAGAAACCCTGGGTTGCTCAGCAGTTGAGCGTCTGCCTTCAGCTCAGTGCATGATCCTGGAGTCCTGGGATCGAGTCCCATATTGGGACTTGCAGGGAGCCTGCTTCTCCTGTCTCTGCCTCTCTCTGTATCTCTCATAAATAAGTAAATAAAATCTTTTTTAAAAATTAAAAAATCCAAAAAATTTTAAAAATAAAAAATAAAGAAGCCCATTATACTGTTGGATCTGTATCTCTTACCGTATCCAAATATAAATTCCAGATGAAATAATGAGCTAAACACATATTCTCTCTCTCTCTCTCTCTTTCACACACACACACTCACAAATCAAAAATTCTGTAAGAAAATGTGGATAATATTTCCTTTTCAAGTAGGTCACAAATCCTAGAAATTAAAAAATAATATCTTGATAGATTTTTTTTACTACATAAATAAGTCTTTGAAAGACAAAGATAAAAGGGAGAATATATTCGTGGTATATAAATATTTGTTGTAATATGTCAAACGTATAATGGAGGAATGTGTAAAATATATAAATATCTTTTTAAATCAATAAGAAAGACAAATAACCCACAGGAAAATGAGCTAAGGAAAGGAACAGGTATTCAGAGATGAAAAAATAAAAGGTAAATAAAACATATAGTAATGTAGTCAACCTTTAGTAACAATAGAGTAAATACAAAAAGACAACAAGAGACCAATTTTCACCCATCAAGTTGGAAAAGAGTCTTAAAAATTGATGATATCTGTGTTGATTAGTTTGTGGAAATAGTTATTCATACCATGTTAGTATGAGTTAGTATAGCTTTTCTTAGATAGCAGTTTGGCAGAATCTACTGAAATGAGAAGTGCACACTTTGTACTTCTAGATGTGGATCCTAGAGAAATCTTTCTCTGTGCGCAAAGGTTTTCAGTGCACTTGTTTGAAATAAAGCAAAGTCAGAAACAAGTAGGAGGTCCATCGGTCATGGAATGCAGGCAGGTTAGGGGTCTGAGGACCAGGGTAAAAGCCTGGAATCGTCTACAAGGGCAGCAGAAAAGGGAGCTAACCCAGGACAAGTAAAGAGATTGCCAAGTATTATCAAGAGGCCTGCTGACATTGGGCATCATGAATTTGGAGTGACTCCAACCCACAGAGGTATGATACTTTTCTCCTGTGAGGAAGACAGAGAGTTCAAATGCCCTGGGGCTTACCCATTCATTCAACAAACAGTTACAAGTGCCTACTAAGTGCCAGGCAGCTTTCTAGGCTCTGCAATACAGCAGTGAACAAAACAAACAGAGTCCCTATTTTCATGGAGCTTGCATACTAGTGAGAGATATGGACAAAAATAGGCAAATAGATAACAATATATTATCAGGTAAATGTTCCGAAGGTAAACAAAGCAGAATGAGATGATCAAGAATGACAGAGGCACAGTTCACATAAGATCAGGGATAGTCTTTCTGTAGAGGTAACGTTTGAATAGAGGTCTGAATGAAGTAAAGTGAGCCATGTTGATATCTGGAACACAGCATTCCGATTAGTGGGAATCATGTGTGCAAAGGCCCTGAGGTAGGAATGTGCTTTACTTGAAGACAGAAATTGGCAGGATGGATGTAGCTGAAGGACAAAGGTACAGAAAAGTTAAATGTGCTAATAATAGGGAAGTTGGGGTGATGGGTTATGTTACCTGGACCAAATAGAGAGGGAAGTGAGACTGGGGATGCTGATAAATAGAGAGGAAGAGCATAAGATCAGTGACGGGAAATTTTGGTGAGGTAAAAAAAAAAAAAAAAGGCATAATAGGAGTTAGGGAGAGAGAACTATCAAAAGAAGAAGGTTAAGAGGATATGGCCCGAGAATGGGAAGTTGGAGTTCAATATATCAGTGGATGGCAATCCCAAGCAATGACAAAGCCCAATATGCTGCTTTTGGCGTGGTCCAAAGTAAGTGGACTAATAGAGCGATTCAAGCTTGCAAGGGGTCAGGGCAAGCTTCCCAGATGAAGTGACCCTGGAGGTGGGACTGGAAGGAGAAGGAGTTCACAGGGCAAGAGAGGAAGGAAGGACATTCCAGGTGGAGAAGAAAGAACAAGCAAAGGCCCTGTGGCTAGCTGCGGCGTGATGAGTAAGCGAGAGTGACAGAAGGCCAGTGTGGTTGGAGTGGACACAGGGAGGAGAGATGCATAAGCTGACGGAGAAGTAAAAAGGGAGCAGGCTACCAAAGAAGACAGATGGTTAGGAGTGTGCCCAAGGACCACCAAATAGAAGCTTCAGTGGAACCGACTGGAACCTTGGTAAGCCACGGTGGGACTCTAACCGCCTGTGGCGTGAGGCCTCTGAGGAGGTAGCACAGGTTTGTCATGGGGCTGCCTGAGTTTAGCCCTCAGCTCAGGCTCAGGATCTGACTCGGTCTGTGCCCACAGAACTGAACTGAGCTCACAGAGGGCTCCAGCCGGGTGCACCTTGTCCTGTTATCAAAGTTCCCAGACTGCAAGCACCATCTTCTTCCCTGAGGAGAAGGAGCCTCCTGTAGGGAAGGAGCTGCCTGCTGCCTCTTCTCATCAGTAGCGAAGGGAGGCCCGCAGCTCACTCTGAGGAGATAAACACCGGTCCTGCCAAAGGGCGGGCTGGGGGGGGGGGTGAGGTTCTTGGTCTCCTCACAATCAAGACCAGCCTCTAGGAATCTGACTCTTGCCTCCATCGCTGTGACCACCCCCCAAATTTACCCATCTGCACGCGTATACACACAACATGAGCAGAGCTGGCTTTCTGTCAAAATCTGCCATATGGGAGAGAAGGGCCACCCAAGAGCACCATGGCAGCCTTCTGGGGGCTAGAGAATCACTTCCGTCAATGGCATTCCTTTCAGGTTCGGGATGGGAGGCTAGACCACACATCGTTGGGGTTTATTTAGCACCAACTCACCAAACTTGTATTGATCCCACTCTCCACTGGATTCTGTCCTGGATGCTGGAATTACGTGCAGTAATTCTTAAAAGCAAGCTCCTGCCCCTTAGGGATGTGTGACGTGGGAGGAGAGAATCAAGAAAGCAAAGGGTTAATACAAGTGCTTGGATCTTTTTTAAAGCTTTTATTTATTTGAGAGAGAGAGAGAGAGAAAGCATGAGTGGGGCAGAAGCAGGGGCAGAGGGAGAGGGAGAGGGAGAAGCAGGTTCCCCGTTGAGCATGGAGCTCAACACAGGGCTCGATCCCAGGACCCTAACACCATGACCTGAGCGAAAGACGGACGTTCAACCAACTGAGCCACCCAGGCACCCCAACACAAAGCTTTTTAAATAGATGCTCAAACAAAATGTTATGGGAGCCCTCACTATAGAGGGAGGAATTTGGGGTGGAAGTCAGGGTGTGGTGGACACGGTGACTTTTGAACTAGACTCTGATGGATGGAGAAAATGTGGCCAAGAAGAGATGGGTGATGGGACGTTTCTGGGAGGAAGGCTATGGCCAATAAACTGGAAAGATTGAATTCTGTCGTGAGGACTGGGAGCCATGGAAGAACTTCAGATGGAGGCAGCCATGAGGCCCAGTGGAGGGAGAAAGGGCTCAAAAGTCCCCCAGACCCAAGTTTGAGTCCTAGCTCTGCCACTAATCAGCCGGAACCTGGGCTAAGCCACTATTCTCCAGCCCATCTGTTCTTCTGCAGGTGAGGACCACCCTGCTTATCTCCCAGCATGGCTGACAACCCTGATGGAAGGGTGGGAAGGGGCTATGCCACGTGGCCAAGGGCACCCTGTCTCTCAGTCTCCGAGGTCATATCAACAGTTGGGTGTGAAGTCTCCTTCCCACCTGTGCAACTGCAGGACTTTAGGCCCCCTTTCAAGGTTGCATCCTCTGTAGTATCTTGGGACATCCCGGCTTCAGAACTTGGCCTTTCAGCCAGCCAGGCCCAGGCCTCGGGGTGAGACAAACCGACTCAGGCTGCCAGTGCAGGCTGCGCAGCAAGGCTCCAGCAACCGACTTAGGGTTCTTCTATACTACTCCATACAAAGACTCCTGGCCCTTCACCGTCCCCACCCTCCCTCAATCATTTCTCCCCAGGCCTTATGCCAACTTGTACCCTAAAGTGATGAGTAAAGACATTGCTTTCAAGATAAGGAGATAAGCTGAGAGTGAAAGCAGGTGAGGTCATCATTGCCATCATGACAGGGACCCCAGGGACAGAACTGCAGGGCTGAGGACCGTGCGTGGCTTTGGTATCCTCCAAGACCATCCCTGGGCAGAGTCCAGAGGATGGGGGAGGGGTACCTGCTTGGTTTATTTGCTTCCAGGGTTGACACTTCAGCCCAGCTGATCTTTGCTATAATATGAACTGCCATTTCAGCAGTGCTGGCTGCCAGGGGCAGAGAGAACAAGGTACAGACGACACCGGTTTTAGCTGTGGTGATGTACTCACCTTCACAAACACTGACATAGCATTTACTCCTTACGGCCTGCACATTCTGAGAGCTTCACAGTCACTCATTTAATCCTCATCTCGTTGCTGAGAAGTTAGTCCTATTATCCCTGCATTTCACAGGTGAGGAAACTGTGAGCTCAAAGCAATGAAGCCACTTGCCTGAGACCACGCAGCCAGTGGGTGACAGAGCTGGGACCGAAACTCCAGCAATCTGGCTCCACTGCTAAAGGCAGGGCTGTTTGTCCTAAAAGGCTGTCTCATGGGGTCCCTCCTCTGCACGGCCCCATCAAGTCTCCCTGCTTGCCCTCAGGACAGTGCACAGGGGAGGAAAGGGCCTTTGCAAAGACATTCCCCCCAGTCCTCTGGTCTCTGGGAATCACATCATTTCCAGTCCTGGAACAGGGGCGGGAGTGGGAGGGAGTGGAACAGGGAAAAGACAGCAGGAGCATCAGCAGTCCCAAAACCACACAGGGTCCTCATGGTCCTTGTCCCTGGTCTGTCCTCTGGGGCTGTGGGCTCTGTCATCTGCCTTTATGCCTGGAGGTGGAGTTCACAGAACCTCCTCACTCGTTTAAATTCCCCTCCTGGGGTGCCTTGGTGGCTCAGTGGTTGAGCATCTGCCTTTGCCTCAGGTTGTGATCCCGGGGTCCTGGGATTGAACCCCGCATCAAGCCCCGCAGGGAGCCTGCTTCTCCCTCTGCCTCTCTCTCTCTCTCTCTCTCTCTCTCTCTCTCTCTCCCTCATGAGTAAATAAATAAAATCTTTAAAAAAATAAAAATTCCCCTTCTGGCAGGGGTCCCGTAAAGACCCTCTTTCCCTCTTCCAAACGGGTCTCTTTTATTTATTTGGATGGGTTATTTGAAAGCCACCTTCAACTTAAACTGGTGGCGGATGGAAGCAGAGTGTAAATACATCAAAAACAAGTTGAAAAGGAGCGGGTGGTTTACTTCTGGGGCCCTCTAGACTAGGTAAGTACCTGCCTACTGGGTCAGTTTGTCTCGCAGACGTATTGCTTTCTGGCCAAGCGTTCTAGAGGCACTGATGCAGCCAGCTGCCCGAAGATGCTGGGGCCCTGGAGACAAGGCTGGCTCTGTACTCTCCGCTTCCCCTGTAGGGACTCGTGCTGCTTCGGAGTGATCCATACTTCAGGGGAACCAAAGCCTCGTTCTAGAAGCTATGGCAGAAAGGGCATGTCCAGTTCCCCAGTGTTCTAGGTGCCTCCAAACTGCCCTTTTGAGTCTTCTTCCCTCTTCAGTAGCATTCCCCCAAACCCTCCAAACAGGACCTTCATTCCCTCTGACACAGGAATGCTCCAACAGCTGAGTGGGACTCCGCCGTCCCAGCCACCACAAGAGAAATGTGGTCCTCCCCTCTGCTGGTGGCTGGCAGCACTCTTGCCAAGCAGGCTCTACCGTGGGGACTCACCCCAACTGCAGAACGTTGCTCCCTGGCTGTAACCAACTTCCCTTAAGGGCACAGTGGTGCTTCCTAAACATGAGGGACAGAGGACACTGGCTTTTTATGAGACAGGCCAGCTCAAAGGAGGAGGAAGGATCAACATTCATCTCTGAGCCAGAGCCCAGGGTGGGGAGCTAATGGGAAACAGCTTGCTGGAAGGAGGGGGACAGAAATCAGAATGGCTGCTGAGGCAGACTGCCGAAGAGGGGGGCAGGGAGGAGCAGGCTGATTGAGACCAGCTGCTGCTCCTCTGCCCTGAAGATCTTTGGACTCTGCACGGGGCGGGCTCGGGAGAGCCCACACTTCCCCACCCACCTGGACTCTTGACTCCCGGAGCCCTCAGATACAAGAGACCAGAGGGGGACTCTCCATCCATCTGGCCGGACGCCTCCTCCCCATCGCCAGCCCCAGCCTCCTGGCTGCTCCTGCCCTGGGAAGGCCTGGAGGAAGAGGGCAGGGAAACAGCCCTTCCTCCTTCTCCCCCATCCCTTCCATCCACCCAGCACCAGCATCTGGAGACCCCATGGCCTGGGCTCGCTGGGGCTGCTGCCCCTGGCTTGTCTTCCTCTGTGGTATGTGCATCCTGGTCCCTCCCTCCCACACCGCCACTGGGAGGGCAGGTCCAGCTGGAGAGCAGCTCTGGCCTCTCCCCTCTGGGCTCAGAAAGGGTTGGAGTAAGGGCTGGGGCCCAGGTTGTCCCTTTCTCTCTTGGTCCTCCTCTCTGTCTTGAGAAAGAAGAATCCCAGGGCCAGTCCTTGGGGGCCCTCCAGACTCAGGTCAAGTCTGGCTTGGTACCTTGCCATTTCTACCTGTTAAAGAAAAGATGATTCTGGCACTTGTGGAGAGTAAGGAAGACTTTATCCAAAACTATTGCAATAAGGGCATTGCAATAGGGGAGAAAGATCGAGCTCAACTCTAAACACAGCAAAGATGACTGAGGACTCCCAGCCAGTGAACGGGGGTAGGGGAGTGGGGAGGGGGGCAGTGGATGTAATATTGCCAAGAGAAGACAGCAGGGGTGGGGGTTCTTGCTGAGCCAACTTATTAATAGGATTCTCACTGAAGGCAGGCCAGGGTGAACAGCTATCGAAGGTGAAGAATGAGGAATGTGATCAGATGGCAAAGGTGATCAGGTATTAAGGGTGGGGGGATGGTCTCTAAACTGGCTTAGCAAGATTCTTACTGAGGACTGGCTGATGCCTTGCCCAGTAAGGACAGGATGGACACAGAAGGACATAAACAAAGTCAAGTCCAAGTAAAGAAGAGGCTCAGAGGAGCCTAGCTAAAGTTCGGTCTCTGTCACTCCTATGGTGCTGTTTGCCTCTTTGGTCACAATTAGACGCCCAGCTCAGCCCAGCTCGATGCCCCCCACCTCCACTCCACCCCCAGCCTCAGGGAGGCCTCCCTTCCCTTCTTCCTCTGTCAGCAGGACTCCGCTCATTAAGGCAGCACCCCATTCCTGAGTACCTCCCCGGTGCCAGGCTCTGGGCCAGGGAACACAGAGAGATTCAGCTGCAGAGCCTGTCCTTGAGAGCCACGGTCCTGGCCTCAGAGAACAGCAATCTGGATGTCCAGAGGGACACAGGTTGGCTGAGTCTTGCTTCTTACGTTGGCACCTTAGCATCACTGTTTTGCCAACTATCTGTTCCTACAGAAATGGGATCATTTTCTTATTTCAACAGTATGGGTCTCATCTCCCCCTTAAGTTTATGAGACCAAGAGAGCCAGGCAGGGCATTTCTAGTGTTAGATGCCTAGCCACCCTCCTATCTGTAGCTCAACCCACTCATAAGGTAAAAGCATAGTGTCTCCCCATGCCCAGGCCCCCATTACTCTCTGAGGAGATCTCCCCTAAAGGCAGGGGCTGGAGGAAAGGACTATCAGTGACCACAGGCTTTTTAGGCTTTGAAGGCCCAGAGACTGGAGGACTAGCCCAGTGTCTGGCATACAGTAGGTATTTAGGAAATGCTTGCCCTGTGAATATTGGGTGACTCTCCTTAGGGCACCAAATTTGCGGCAGAGCCCAAATTGGAAACTAAGTCTTCATATGTTCTCTCCTTTCTGGGGCACCACCCTTCCGTGGTTGACTTTTTGTACTCTGATGGCCCGGGTTCAAATCCCTGCTTTACCACTGACTCACTGTGGCAAAACTTGGATGAGTTACTAAACCTATCTGGGCTTCAGCTTCCTCCCTTAGAGAAAATAGAGGGTAGGGGTGCCTGGGTGGTTCAGTCAGTTAACTGGTTAATTGTCTGCCTTCCAATCAGGTCATTATCCCAGGGTCCTGGGACGGAGCCTCCCTGATCAGCAGAGAGCCTACTTCTCCCTCTCCCTCTCCCTCTGCCTGCTGTTTTCTTTGCTTGTGCTCGCTCTCTCTCTCTCTGTAAATAAATAAATAAAAGCTTAAAAAAAGAAAATAAATGGTAATACCCACCTCACAGGTTTGTTGCAAGTATAGAATAAGATACTATAGATAAATTACTGAGCTCAGTGTCTGGCACATAGTAGAAGACCTTTAAATGCTAAGCTACCTTTCCCCACCAGGCGATGGTGTCAGATTGGGATTGATTTGTTTTATGTATTTAAAATGGGCCTGGACTGACAGCCAGAGATTTGGATTGTAATAAATGATACAAGTGGGCCTTGAATTTAAGTAAACCCAATATATATATAAAATTAGATTTATAGAAGGGTAAAATGAAGGTGGGGTGATTATTTAGCAAGATTCTCTAGAGCATTTCAAAGAAAATTTGATTACAAAAATTTAATTTACACACAACGGTTTGGTAAACCCTGAAAAGACCCAATTAGATTAGAAGGGAAAATTGATTTAATGAGCAATAAAACCCTTGCAAAAGTGGCAATCACTTGTCGATGAAACAGGTTTCTTTGATTGTGACCCAGGGTGCCATCCCATTCCACCTAATTTCCTATGAAATGTGATTATTTTTATCCTCAAATAGAGTTGGACAGCGCTGCTTGTTTCAAAGGATGGAGGCCCGGTGGGAGACAGGGAGGGCGATTTGGGGAAACACGTCCCTGTGCTCTCTAGGAGCTCACTGGTCTCCAAGTGACCCTGGATTTTTCTCCCTGGTTTCTAGCTTTGGGTGCCTGGGGCCACCCAAAAGCAGCGAACCTGAGAGGAGAGGATGTGAGAAACTGTTCCATCAGCCCTCCGGTAAGGACCCACCCCGGCCCCGCCCCCAGCTCCGATCTCCTCCCCATCCCCCATTGGCTCAGTCGTTAGTCTCTCCCTCTAACCAGGCTTTCTCCTGACTTCCGGACTCTGGGGCCCCTGTTTTTGATTAACATCCCTCCGGGCGGGCAGCACATTCTCAGGTGTCTGACACCCAACCCCCCATCCCTCCCTCCTTCCCACTCCCCCCCACACCACCCCATCCCTCCCACCCCCCCATTCCCACAGCAGGTTATCTACTTCCGGCCTGGGCAGCCCCACGGGAGGGGGGAGGGCACCAAAGAGGGTGGAGGCCTCTAACTAGCCTTTGGCTGAGGCTAGGGAGAGGCAAGGAGGAGGATGGGAGGAAAGAAAACAAAAGTTCTAAAGGAACAGAGCGGAGGGAGGCACAGAAGAGAGAAGGAAGTGAGACAGAGGGCTAGAAAAGCCCACGAAAAAAAGGATGGAAAGGACAAAAGGGAGCCCTAGGGTGTGACTAGGAAGAAGGCCCAGCATATTGGAGCTGAAAGATCGGTGGCAGCTTCCTAGCTGGAGACTAGTAGATTCTTTCCACAATCAGAATAGGGCGAAAGAGCTTCGTAGGGCAGGGGCAGGCCAGAGGTGAAACCTTGTGGCCTGCCAGCAGTTCACTAAGCCTTAGGGCCAGTGGGGTGCATCTGCTTGCAATGTCAACTTTATGAGACCACTGGGGCAGGCAGGTGGGTGGGCAATCCACGTTGTTTTTATATGAAAACAAACATGGTTATATCATTGAATAGAAGGTAAAATGAAACAAAAACCCCACACAGTTTGTTTTATTTTTTATTTTATTTTTTTTAAAGATTTTATTTATTTATTCATGATAGTCACACAGAGAGAGACAGAGAGGCAGAGACACAGGCAGAGGGAGAAGCAGGCTCCATGCAGGGAGCCCAACGTGGGATTCGATCCCAGGTCTCCAGGATCACGCCCTGGGCCAAAGGCAGGTGCCAAACTGCTGCACCACCCAGGGATCCCCACAGTTTGTTTTAAAGATAAGGCAGCCTTTTAAGAAATGTCTGGCTTAGAGGGGGATCTTTCTAGACAATGCTGGGGCTACTTATTCACTCTCCTCTGCCATTTGGGACCAGTGAATGGAAACTTGAAAAAGTCCCCAAGGTAGGATTGCCAGATGAAATACAGGGCGCCCAGTTACATCTGAATTTCAAATAATAAATACATGTTTTAGTGTAAGTATGCCCCAAATAGTGCATGGGACATACTTATACTAAAACATTATATGTTGCTTATCTAAAATTCAGATGTGACAGATGGATATTCTGTATTTTTTGTTTTTGGATATTCTGTATTTTTATTTGCTAAGTTGGCAACCCTGACTCCAAGGTATCCAGAGAAAGACTGTCCCTCTAGCCTGGCCCAGTGCCAGGGCTCAGATCCCTGCAGTTCTCACCCATGCCCCCATCCCAGACTCAGGTCGCATATTGCCACAAGGAGTTCCTCTCCAAGTTCTTCAATGCCTCCATCTCTGCTTGGCCCAGACACCTTAATGTAGACTAACCTGTGACATAAGCTGCCAACACCCCCACCCCATTCCTCTCCAGGCTGACCCAGCCTACCTGCCCTATAACACCTGCCTAAGGAGAGACCAGTGGTACCATTGGATGCTGGGGCCCAGGCATCATTCTCTCTAAGTAGTGTGTGTCTCTGTGTGTGTCTTGGTGTCTTCCTGTCATCTGTCAGTACCTTCCAGTTACTGCGGTCAATACCACAGCGCAGCTCACGGCCCTTCGCCAGCAGATGCACAGCCTGAAACTTTCTGCCTACATCATCCCCGAAACGGATGCCCACATGGTGAGGGACAGCTCCTCCCCCACCCTTGCCCGCTGCTGTCTTGGGTCAGCCATCAATGGGGACAGGCCACGAACCAGAGGCCATTAAGGCTCAGAAGATGAAGGCAGAGAATGGATTCAAAAGGCAAAGGGAAGGAAGTAAGGGGCTTGGACACGGGAGTTTTAGGGCAGCTGAGAGAATGTATTCCTTTACATATGAGAGAAGACACTACTAGATCTCCTTGACTTCAGGCAATGAAACTATCAACAAGCTCAGAATCGATTTTGATCAATTCCTAAATGGCAGATCCATAATGAAAGTTTAGGGTAATCTGGCCCTTTGAGGTTAAAGTGTGGGCTAGGAATTGGACTGGAAGCATTGTAACCTTCCCTTAACCTGGTGGGTGGAGCACTGGAATGATCCAGAGGCCCGGGCTACACGAATTTGGGGTGTAGATTGGGGGAGGGGAGCAGACAAAAAACAAGATGGTCTGAATAAGAACTGCTTTTCCCAAAGCAGCACCCCTACCCACCCAGCCCACCCTTTCCCCACCACTGGTTCCACCTCCATCCCATCCACCTTTCCAGTACTAGCCAGTTTGGAAGAGAAGGGATTTTTAGTGTTAATAAGATTGCTTGAATTTGTTTTCCCACTTTGGGTAAGTGCCTCAACTTCTCTGAGACTCAGTTTTCTCTTCTGCTAAATAGAAATATTGAGATCTGCCTCAAGGGATTATGATGATCAAAATACAATAATGTGGGAAGCCCTCTGCAGAAATTATTTATGATGTACCCAGTGTACTATACTAGCCTGGAGAGAGGCAGGACAACTGGAGGGAAGAACCCAGAAGGACCCAAAGACATGATCCTAGACTGCACGGAGTTTACATTCTGGCCAGGGAGATAAGATTCTCTGACTATTCTGCCCAGTGCTGGACTATGGGATTTAGACTTCAAGAAATCCAGTTGTCCAAAAGGAAGGGGAGATCCTGAGATCTGGGGCTGTGATAGAGGACTTCCTGGAAGAGGTGCCCAGTGTGCCTGGACTTGTAGGACTGGTCGAATCTGTCCAGACAGAAAGAACCAGGATGCAGTGGGGGGTCTTCCGTGAGGAGAGGGATGTCTAACTCCATGAAAAAAAGCTAATGATGGTGTCATTGATTTCCTAGAGTGAGTACATCGGCAAACGTGACAAGAGGCGTGCGTGGATCACAGGGTTTACGGGGTCTGCAGGTGAGAGCCATTACCCAGCTCTTTATTGCTTCTGTTGGGAGACCCAGACATGGTCACAGAGGCTCTGATATGGCCAGTTCTCTGAAGCCAGGACCCTAGGACCTAGTGTCCAGAGGCTCTTCTTCCCCTCTACTACTCTGAAAAGGGTCACCAGGGCACACATCATAGCCCATCAGTCACACTTCTGCCTGAGGTGGATGGCCCTCCTGGCTTTGTTGCTGTGCTTGTGGCCCCTGCAGCAGCCAGGCCTAGCTTAGCACACCCTGGGCCCCAATTCCAGAACAACTGCTACTTCCACATCTAGCAACTGGGGGCCTACTAATTCCCTTCACATGCTCTCACTTGGGGACCAAGTTTTACTTAGCTGGTCCTTTCTCAGATGTCACCTCACTGAGCCAAATGAGACACCAAATAGAGGCCCTTTATGGGATCTCTGTTTCTGAAGAGGCCTCCCACCCTGATCGTGGCCCTTGAGTGAAATCCAAGCTTCCCTCACTGGTCCTTAAACATTCTTTCCCTGGGCTTCAAGCTCCCTTGCCTTACCCATTCTGGCCACAATCACTGGGTTTGGCTTCTCTGCGTCTTCAGCTAAGCTCCTGGCTTCATGTCCCTATCGGCCACTGAGTCTTGATGCTATAGTCTAGATGGCTACCACGCCATCTTTCCTGAGAGAGCCTACCTGCAGCATTGACTGTCAAAAGTGAACCCCACTTGTCCCTCCTTAGGAGAGGCCCTCAACACAAAGCAGAGATGCCCACGCTGGCTTCCCTCAATGCTCTCCTTAATGTCTGCCACCTCACTCCCTTGCAGTGAAGGAGAGCAGTTCTTTCCAAAGGCCCCTTGGGACATCCTCAGAGTCAGCACCATCTTGCCTATGCATCCCCTAAGGCCACCTTCCTCACCTTCATCCACGCCTCCAAGTTTCTCTGTTCTGCCCCAGGCACAGCAGTAGTGAGCGTGGGGAAAGCAGGTCTCTGGACCGACAGTCGCTACTGGACCCAGGCTGAGCGACAAATGGACTGCAACTGGGAGCTGCATAAAGAAGGTAAAAGGGGCGCACATCCCCCAAGCTCTGAAGCCTGGACTAGGTTCTAGAAGGCACAGGTAAGAGGATGCATGCAAGGCCATGGTGGGCCTCTGTGGGGGACTCTGAAAATCTGAAGCTGTCCCTAACCTTTGAAGCTAATATCAAGGAGGACAGATAAGACGGGACTGTCACAGACAGAAGTCTGACTGTAGGGCCTGGTGCTGGCCCTAGAGGTGACTCCGCATTCTTTCCTGTCTCCCTCTCAGTTGATATAACTTCCATAGTCACCTGGCTCCTCGCTGAGGTTCCCGCTGGAGGGCGTGTGGGTTTCGACCCCTTTCTCTTCTCCATTGGTATGTTATTCCCTCATTCCTGCATTTGTTCACACCCATGAGGGTGACTCAGCCCCTCTGGGATGTAAAGAAGCATACCTTGGTAGAAGGAGAGGCAGGATGACCCTAAAGATAGCGTGTCTGAGGTTGTAGTTGCAGGATATTTTGCAACAAAGATTGATTCATGGATTGTGAAATGAAGATATATTTAAAAGAATGAATGCAGATTAAAAAAAAAAAAGTCATGAGTACAGAGAGCCAACCTAGAAGACTCAGGGAATTATTAAGATCTAGCAGACAATAGACCAGGATGTTCTTGAACCTAGAACCAGCCTCTATACTCCGGGGCTCTCTGCCAGTTGTGGCTGTAGAATCATTTGGTAGCCCTCTTCTAGAAGGCAGCTTGCAAGGTCAAAGGAGGCCAGTGGGTTTCTGAGCAAAGAAGCATAGTCCCCCCCACCCCTGCCAAGAATACAGCTCCCTGAGCTCTGGGGCCCCAGCCAGCTGGCCAGCCTGCCCCTAAGGGTGGAGTCTTCATGAACATGAACCAAAAGACTACCCCCCCAGAACTGGCTTCTTTACCAGCCTTTCCAACGGCATGAACATCACCATTCCTTCGGGCTATGGTGTTGATACTCACTTAAAATGGAGAGTCCTGAGAAGAGGGCCCCCTGGCCACTGGCAATTAGAAAGATAAGCCTAGCCAGTTGGCCGTGGGCAGTGTTGGGTGGGCCCCGGGACAATCAGGCTTCAAAGGCAGAAAGAGGAGGCTGAGAGGACATACCCCAGGAGGACCAGACTGCTTGGACCTGCTCTGGGCAGCAGAAGCTGTGGCAATGCAGTGGGAGGCAAGGAGACAAGGACTAATTCTGCCCGAGTCACAGTTTTGCGGAGGTGTAAACCGGCAGGGTACAAGTGAGGGTACAAGTGACGGCTTCCTGTCTCTGCAGGTTCCTGGAAGAGTTATTACACGGCCCTCAAAAACTCTAACATACAACTGGTGTCCATCACAGACAATCTTGTGGACCTGGCATGGGGGTCAGAGAAGCCTCTGTTTCCAAGCCAGCCCATTTATGCCCTGAAGGAGGCATTCACAGGTGATTCCCTGACTGAGCTCGTTCTTCCCAGCTTGAAGGTACACAGGTCCCCACTGCTGCTCCTTTGGCTGAAAATTTTGTCCTGGGAATTACCAGAGCAATGGTTCTCAAACCTTCCCGTGTACCCAAATAGTCTGGGATGCTTATTTAAAAAGCAGATGTCTGGGGCCCCTCATCTCAAACAGCCTGAATCAAAGGTCCTCAGACCGTATTTAGAAAATGCTGGAATAAGTAGTGTTAGGATTTGAAGCAAGAGGGAGCAGGAAAGGGGAAACAAAGGAGTCAGAGCAAGATGAAAAGAAAGAAAAGAGCCCTACCCCTTTGAAGAGAAGGAAAAAACATGATATGAATTGTCTGTCTGGTTGTTGACTTCTGGCCCTCCTGTGGTATGACTGGGGTCAGGTGAGCCAGGCTGACAAAGGAAGTATATAACTACATTCAAGGTCAGTCCATGGTACAAATTAGGGTTCGGATTTTGGACAGACCACAAAAGAAAGTTAACTGACCCCCCCCCCCCCAAATTCTAACACCGATAATGTTCATCTTGATGTCATCGATACCACCTAAAAACGTCATAAAAGAACAGCATTCTCTACAATTCTGGTAAGTAGTATCTAAAATCCTGACCGGACCAGGCTACTGATGATGAATCACTGTCTTGGTCACCACCACCACCTACCTCCCTAGGAATTCTGAAAGAGCCAATGGATGTGGATTCCTAAGAATATTGGGCAATCCAAGCAGCCCGTCTCCGCACGCAGGTCCATGCACATTTCTTGTTTGAAAAGGAGTCAAGAAAGCAAGAGGGGAATTTCAAAATAGCAAGGCTGATGAAACAAGCTAAAATCCTGCCCAATTTTCTTTATCCATTCTGATATAGCTCGTAGAATCATTTGGCATCTCAAAAAAGTTTTTAAGGAAACTTGCTATCCAGGACTCTGCCATCATAAATAAAACACATCCCTCTCAGATAAAGAAGGGCTCAGTTATGTTGGGAGGGAGAGGAGATAGAGAAGGGAAAGCTTCCAGGGACCAAGGGAGAATTCACGTGGGATTCCTTATGGCCCACAAGTGATGGAATGCTGAGTCTTTATTGGTGGCTAGTCTTCAAGAAAGAGCCAAAACTAGGATTGGAAGTCCAAGAACAGAGTTCTTGAGTCCCTAAGCTTACAGAGACAAGAGAGACATTCTCTCCAGCAACAGATAGTCTTTAAAGGGGGCAAAGGGCTGAGTGAAATAAGTCAATCGGAGAAGGACAAACAGTGTATGTTCTCATTAATTTGGGGAATATGAATAATAGTGAAAGGGAATATAAAGGAAGGGAAAAGAAATGTTGGGAAATATCAGGAAGGGAGACAGAACATAAAGACTCCTAACTCGGGGAAACGAACTAGGGGTGGTGGAAGGGGAGGAGGGCGGGTGTTGGAGGGGAATGGGTGACGGGCACTGAGGTGGACACTTGACGGGATGAGCACTGGGTGTTTTTCTGTATGTTGGTAAATTGAACACCAATAAAAGTTAATTAAAAAAAAAAAAAGAAGAAGAAAGATGTAGCAGGAGAGTCAGTCCAGAAAGGAGTATTGGACCCTGGAAAACATGAACCCCCAGTCACTGCAAGTGGCACACAGAGGCTGGAATAACAGTTCACTTTCATTCATTGGAGTTTGACCTAAATGTCTTAGGGTCGTTATATTCATTTATGAAAGCAGAGTATTATTCACAATGAAACACAACTATTATTTAAACAGACTTTGAAATTTATAATCAAAAGTCAAATGTTACACATATTACAAACTATAATAAGACTAAAATGTGAACTCTAATAGGACAAGTGTCTGTTTTATTTATTGCTGTATGAATCCCCATTGCCCAGAGAAATGTCTAGTAGTACATTCTTAATAAACATTTGTGGAATGAAAAAAAATAAAATAAAATAAAATAAAGGGGGCAAAGGGCAAAGAGAAGACCGTGCAAAGTTAATCAGAGATATCTGTATGCATCAGACAATTTAAATTTGCCTTTGCTTGTCATGCAAATGTATCACGTTCATAAAACTTGATAACATAATTCTAAGTGAAAGAAGCCAAAAAAGGCCCCATAGTGCATGGTACCATTTGTATGAAATATCCAGTATAGGCAAATCCATACAGATGGAGATGGAAAGCTGATTAATGGTTTCCAAGGGTCTGAGGGGAATGGGGAGTGGCTGCCTTATGACTACAGAGTTTCCTTATGGGATGATAAGAATGTTCTGGAATTAGTTCTGGAGTTAGATAGTGGTGGTGGTTGCACAATCATGTGAATGTTCTTAAAGCGACTGAATTCTGCATTTTAAAGTGGTTAAAATGATACAGTTTATGGTATGTATATTTTACTACAATAAAATAATCCTTAAACAGTATCATACCCAAATCTCTGGCTCTTGTTGGATAGTTTTTACCTGTTTGCATGAAGTTTTTTTTTAAATAGCATTAAGTTACTCATGCCTAATCTCTGAGCCCAACTGGGATCCTTAATGTTTAGTACCTTCTGCCAGCAAATTCTGAGCCGTGCCTAGGGACAGACTCTTCATGTGCATTACAGAGAGTAGGGATAAAAGATGAAAACTAGAGCCAAGGTACAAGCATCCTGGAAAGGACAGCTCTGAGACAGAGTTTAAGGACAAGTCTGTGGACTGACAGTGTTAGCAAGATAGTCCAGGGTCTATCAGGTAAGAGGGTGAGCTGTGTGATCAAACAGACCTGGGTGGAAATCTCAGCTCTACCCTTCACTAGCTGTGAAATCCTAGACAGGTCACTTTTCCTCCCTGAAGTCTCAATATCTGTAAAATGGGTTAAAGAAGGATTAAGACAATGTTCAAGGACCTGTGGTTAGTTAGGCACCAGGTTATTTAAAAAAAAAAAAGAGGCTTGAACATGACCAACCCTTTGCCCTTCGACTAAGGCTGCTCTCTTGGAGCTGTGTTCTGTACACCTATTTATTGATCAGAAAGTTACAGCAGACTTACCATACACCAAGACACCATCCTATGTGCATTACAAAAAGTAATTAATTTGATCCCCATAACAACCCTATAGACATAGATACTCTTATGATAATCCATCCTCATTTTATAGGTATGTGAAATAAGACACAGAGGGGTTAAGTAATTTGTCCAAGGTCACACAACTAGTAATAGCAGAGACAGAATTTGAACCCAGACAGTAGGTTCAAAGAGTCGTGCTACACAGAGTTTGTTTGGAGAAAGTTTTCTATTGCTTTGAAAGAAATGGACAGGGATCCCTGGGTGGCGCAGCGGTTTGGCACCTGCCTTTGGCCCAGGGTGCGATCCTGGGGACCCGGGATCAAATCCCACGTCGGGCTCCCGGTGCATGGAGCCTGCTTCTCCCTCTGCCTGTGTCTCTGCCTCTCTCTCTCTCTCTCTCTCTCTCTCTATCATAAATAAATAAAAATTAAAAAAAAAGAAAGAAATGGATAACGATTTCCCTCAGGGAGCACTCTCAGGAACAGAGTGCCAAAGGGAAAGTCTGTCACTTATGCTTTCTTTGGGCTCCTTTACTTCTAGGGAGCACCTGGGAGGAGAAGGTATCTGACATCCGCAGCCAGATGCAGAAGCATCGCAAGGGCCCAACAGCCGTCCTTCTGTCGGCACTCGATGAAACAGCCTGTGAGTATGGACTTGTGGACATGGGTGGGCACTTGAGTCTTTCCAACCCCCAAGCCTCATGGCCCTGCAGCACAGGACTCCTCCCCCCAATCACCATATAACCATGGGGTCCATGAATTCCATGGCCATGGCCTGTGGGAACTAGGAGAATGAGGGGGCAGGAGATCATGTCTGCTGAAGGAGAAAACCAGGAGGCCCAGAGCCAGCTGGAGCCAGCCCACAGGCCATCAGAGGAATGGGCTGAGCACAGAGGCAAAGGCTCACAAAGAGAAAGAGGCCCAGCTAACACCTGCCATCAGCCTGGCCACCCAGCCAGGGCATCCATACTCTCCCGGCTTTGGCACCCAGTGCAGCCCAATTCTATCCCAATGTGGCTCAGGGCTTCTTACCTGACCCCAGCAGGTTACAGCAGACTTACAGCAGGCTCTGGGCTTCAGATTCCACTGGGAATCCACCGAAACTATGCTGATTGCTGGCTGGATATCTTCGTTTTTCTGGGACAAAGGGTCCACAGCTCTCATCAGTGCCTCAAAGACACCGCCCCCCCCCCAAAAAAAATAAAACCTGAGAAACATTTCAAGGCAGATGTGCAGGCAGACTGCTGGGAATCTTTGGTGGGGGGAGAGGGGGTGGGCAAAGCAAACTGTGAGACAAAGGTGTGACATATACTTGCCTCAGGCAGATCAGCCTCAAAAAGTCTCCATCAATTTTCTTTCCCAGGGCTCTTCAACCTTCGAGGCAGTGACATCCCTTATAACCCCTTCTTCTATTCCTACACACTGCTGACAGACTCCTCCATCAGGTACAGCTTTTCCTTGGCTTGCTCTCCGGGACTTTTTCCAATTGCCACCCCTCTCCTGCCATCCCACCTACCCTGCTGTAATGTGCAGCCTTCCCAGGAGCCTGCTGCCTGCTCCAACAGGATCTTCTAGGAAGCCTCCAGTCAGCTATTCCTGACCCCTTGACCTGAATTCCCACCTACTCCAAATTTGGTCTGCTTGGCTCCTTGGTGCGGTTCCTCTGACCTCCAGGAACAAAAGGACTCTTGTCCTTCGCGTTGTCCTTAGAGACCCTCAGGACCCTCCTGGTCTTCCCTCCTCATGCAGGCTATTTGTAAATAAGAGTTGCCTTGACTCTGAGACCCTGAAGTACCTGAACTCCAGCTGCTCGGGCTCCATGTGTGTGCAAATTGAAGATTACAGCCAAGTCCGTGGCAGTGTCCAGACCTATGCCTCTGGAGACGTGAAGATCTGGATCGGGACCAGCTATACTACATATGGGCTCTATGAAGTGATACCTCTGGTAGGTTTGCTGGGCTCACTCCCTATCCCCCACTCTAGCCCTGATAATTCTCAACCTAAAGTGAGGCCACAGCCTCCCAGCCATTGAGGCAGTTGCTCAGTCCCCTTGCTAGGGCTCCCTGGGAATGGATAGAAAGAGAGGGAGCAGATGTCTATCCACAGAAAGATTGCCGAGGAGACTAGACGGAGTACAGCGTGGTAGAGCAGAGGCTTTGAGGTCACCAAACCTGAGACTGAATCCTGGTTCTGTCCTGAACTGACTACGTAATGACCTTGGACCAGTGACTTAGCCAGTCTGGACCTCTGTTTCCTCATCTGTAAAATGGCCATAAGAGTCCTGACCTCAGAGAAGTTGCTCCAAAGATATTAGAGGAGATAGTACATATAAAGCCCAGTGTCTGGCACACAGCACACACTCAGTAAATGTGTATTTGTCGTGATACACATGCACAAAACTCACATTGTTAGAATAGCCCATTGACTAGCAGAGGCTCGGCTCTGATCCATCCCAGAGCGCTACCAGGATCCAGGGGCAGGGAGGCAGGGAGGGAAGGTTAAGCTGGACACAAAAGACTGGGAGAGACCTAGAGAGCCAGAAAGCACAGGAAAGAAAAGTTACTAGCAATCTAGGGAATGGCAAGTCTCCCCTTAGCTGGGCTTTCCTGCCAAACCTTTCCAAACCCCATTGTCCTCTGGAGATGCTCCCAGATCTCTTCCTCTCTGCCCATGACAGGAGAAACTCGTAGAAGATACCTACTCCCCAGTGATGGTGACCAAGGCGGTGAAAAACAGCAAGGAGCAGGCCCTCCTCAGGGCCAGCCACGTAAGTCACAGGCAGGCAGTCCAGCCTTTTGGGAACTCCTTGCCTGATGAGTTAGGAAGGAGACCCTGCCAACAAACCTGAAGAAGCTCAATGAAACATAAAAGTGGACACCAAGCTCCCGGGCATCCACCTGTGCTTCACTCCCTTATTCCAAGCCTGGTACTGTGGTCTAGAGCCTGGGCCCTGGGGCTAGAGGTCTGAGTTTAAAATCCCAGCTCGTCTACCCACCTCCTGGCTAGTTACTTTACTTCTCTGGGCATCAGTTACTTCATCTGCGAAATGAATATCATAACAAAAATCTACAGCATAGGGTTGTGGTGAGGATTAAATAGACAAATTAACATATATGTTATATAATAGATAATATATACATAAATTATACAAGTAAAAGTTAATTAACATTTTAATTATAATATATAATTTATAATCAGATATAAATATGTGTACATATATACATTCACATACATATAATAAGTATATACATATAAATAGAAATGTGGACTTATATAAATGTATAGTGAGTATATAAATTATATAAATATATGAGGATATTATGCTGAGTGAAATAAGTCAATCAGAGAAGGACAAACATTATATGGTCTCATTCATTTGGGGAATATAAAAAATAGTGAAAGGGAATAAAGGGGAAAGGAGAGAAAATGAGTGGGAAATATCAGAGAAGGAGACAGAACCATGAGAGACTCCTAACTCTGGGAAATGAACAAGGGGTGGTGGAAAGGGAGGTGGGCGGGGGATGGGGGTGACTGGGTGATGGGCACTGAGGGGGGCACTTGATGGGATGAGCACTGGGTGTTATGCTATATGTTGGCAAATCGAACTCCAATAAAAAAATAAAAAATAAATAAATTCTAAAAATAAATAAATGATTATACACATATAAACAGAATTATATAATTATGTAAATATAATTATATCAATAACATATAATAAATATAATTATACTGAATCATAGGTAGATAGATAGATAGATATCTTTGATCACTGCCTGGCACATTCCCAAGTGTTAAATTAAGTGTTAGCTATCCTGATTTCCCCACCAGGGCAAGAGAATGGCTTTTGGATATTTCTGTTCAAATGAGAAGAAATCGCCTAATTTTACAAAACTTTTTCTTAGAGAAAATTTTAAGCATATACAAAAATAGAGAAAATAGCATGATAATCGCCAGCCACCCTCCCTTGGCTTCAACACTTTGCAGCTTGTGGCCATTTAGTCTACTACACCACATTCCTTGCCTACGCACTCCTACCCTCTGCCACTGGCTGGTTTTATTTATTATTTTTTTAGATGATTTTATTTATCTATTCACAAGAGACAGAGAGAGGGAGGCAGAATAATGCCCTCAGGGTCCATCCATTTTGCCTATTTCATGATGGCTTATTTATTTATTTATTTATTTATTTATTTGTTTATTTATTTAAATATTTTATTTATTTGAGAGAGATGCAGAGACACAGGCAGAGGGAGAAGCAGGCTCCCTGCTGGGAGCCTGATGTGGAACTCGATCCCAGGACCCTGGGATCACGTCCTGAGCCAAACGCAGAAGCTCAACCACTGAGCCACCCAAGCATCCCCACTGGCTGGTTTTAAAGCAAATCCCAGATATCATACAGTTTCTTCTGTCAACACTTTAGTATCTCTAAAAGATAGCACTTCAGTAAGTATCTCTGAAAGATAAGAACTCTTTTCAAAACATAACCACACTACGATCATATATAAATTTTAACAAAAATCCTTTAATATTATCAAATAGTCAGGGAAAGCCTCCCGTGTGTAGAGCTCAGCTCCCAGGGCAGCCACCTGATCCCCTGCTCCCAGAGCCCCGGCTGCGAGCACTTGTCAGCCGGCTTCTCTGCTTGCTGCTCCAGGTGCGGGATGCCGTGGCTGTGATCCGTTACCTGGTCTGGCTGGAGAAGAATGTGCCCAAAGGCACGGTGGATGAGTTCTCAGGGGCAGAGCTGCTGGACAAGTTCCGCGGGTGAAGAACCACCGCCGACCTTCCGGACAGACTATCTTTAAGTGTGGGGGGTGGGGGCAAGGAGGAGGACTTGGTCTCCTTACTTCAGGGGCAAGTCAAGCACTCCTTGTATTTGGGGGCCTCTCTGGAACAAGGAGTTAAGCTGGGTAGGGCCTGTTCGATGACAGTCCCCAGGCCCAGCTGAAAGCGGGACAACTTGAAGGGCCACCACCCATCAGTTGCCCCCTAGTGTCTGCTTCGGGCACAGACCCTCTACCCCAGACCCCGGGAGTAAGGCTAGGGAGGGTGGAGGCTGGGTCAGGCCAGATGGGGCTCCTGGACCACTTGAAAATATCCAGTTGGAGAGTGAAGTCCCCTAAGGGCATGCTTGGCCCAGGCTGTAAGCAAACTGTAGGTTTGAGGTGCAGGGTGCTGCTCTGGGGCTGGGGAAGCTTTCAGACATAAGGAGCTAGGTTTCTTCTTCATTCTTGCTTTACCACAAACTCACTGTGGGGCAATGGGCCTTGATTGTCCCATCTGTAAAATGGAGGTGGAGGGGGAATAATTGATGCCTACAATCCCTCCTTGTCTGACCGTGAATGCTCTGTAGCTGACAGACTGGAGCCTGGGAAGATGGTGCCAGGAGGTGGGGCTAGGAGAGCCAAATGGAGTCTGGCTGAGGAAGAGGCAGCCATGCATCATTTGCCCTGATCAGATACCCTGGGCCCAGCCTATTTTCTGAACCCGTCTGTTGACCATTCCCACCATGTACTTTGCAGAGAGGAAGACTTCTCCTCTGGACCCAGTTTCGAAACCATCTCTGCTAGTGGCCTGAACGCTGCCTTGGCTCACTACAGGTACTTCAGAAGCAATTTTCTAGAGCTTGTGTGGTGGGATCCTGGGGGGCTGGGGGGCGGTGTGATGGACGGAGTGCTCTGGGACCCAGGTCCACATTTACGGTTTGAGGCCATGGGTATTGTGGGGGCTCCAGGTGGGCAGCGGAGCTCAGTCAGAGATCCAGAGTCTTCTTGAAATTGAAAGGCCAAACAGTTGTTCACCACGAAAGACTGAGACTTTGTGAGCACACAGTGCTGAGGGATCTGGAGGGGAGTTAGGGCTGCTGCTGAATGCTTTTCCTTGGCTTCCTGTCAGTTACTTATATTAGCTAATTCTTAAAGCTCTCAAATACACAGGCAAAAAGGCCTGTTTACTCAGCCTGAGCCAACGAAGGTGGGCCCAGAGGCAGGCTAACCAGATGTTTAGCTCCATAGAAAACAGACACCTGCAGGACTGCCTCATGGAATTTGGGGGCCCAAGCAGACCAGAATGCCTTAGCCTGGCACGGGGACAGCAGGAAGAGATCAGATGCCCTCCATGGGCCAGCCTGCTGTATCCCAGAATTCCCTCTCTGGAGTCTCCCAAGCCTGCAGCTGCCTTGGCCCAGCCCCTTCTCCTCCACTAGAGAATAACAGGGGAGGAACTCCTTGGCCCTACCAATTCTTGCTCTCCAGCCCCACCCTCGAGGACCCCCCCCCCCCCCCCGTCCTGTGTCTTGGCTTCTCAGGGCCTTCTGCTCCCAGAGGCTGCAGAAAGTTAGAGAGAGAGAGAGAGAGAGATAGAGAGAAAGAGAGAGAGAGAGAGAGAGAAATAGAGAGAATGGGGCCAAGCATCTGGGTCCAGTCCCAGCTCCTTCTCAGCTTTAGCCACATGGCCTCCTGCAGACTCTGCAGGCCTGTGTCCCTTGTGTAGAAGGAGATGGCGGCACTGGATGCTCTCCAAAGCTCTCTAGGCTCCCGCATTCCGGGCTCTTTCCTGGGGACCAGGGCCTTAATTGGTGAGGTACCAGATCAACAGATGTGCACTGAGGACATTAGCGACATCCATCAAACACTCCCCCAGGGCCCTTGGGGAAGTAAGGAGTGAGGGGGTGCCCCTGCTTCCACTCAGGACCCCCACCCTGCCCAGTGCAGGCTTAGGCTACTCACTTCTCAGTGGTTCTCCCTTTCCCAGTCCGACCAAGGAGCAGCACCGGAAGCTGTCTTCAGATGAGATGTACCTGCTGGATTCTGGGGGGCAATACTGGTATGTATTCCCCGACACTGCCCTGGCCAACTATCTCAGCTCAGGCACCCAAGGCCCCCCAATAGCCGGCTGCAGCTTTCCCTTCCCAAGTGTGAGTCCTCTGAGAAAAAGGAAAGCCCTGGATTGAATGATTGAATGAGCCTGAGCATCATTCCCATCTTCACACTTGGGGACCCCTGCACAGTGGGAAACACACACAAGCCAAAACAGTGGGGCTGCCCACGCAGCACCTCTGTGAGAATCAGGAAACATCTCTCCTTGCTCAAGTAAAATGTTTTTGAAGCCAGCATATTATGACACAGTCTGAACAGCCATGCTTAGAAGCCCTGCCTGGCTGCACAAACACCGCACCCATATTCTCACCTACTCATGCACACCCCAGACACAGGCCCCATGCCATCAGCAGCATGCATTCTCCTCAGTCACTTCTCCCCACACTGCATAGATGAGGTAACCATGTCCAGCTGGGGTGGGGGGGTGAGATTAGGCCTCCAAGAGCAGCAGGCAAGTAAGAAGAGCAATTTCAGAGAATGCCTGGAGCACAGGAAACAGGGCACACTTATCAGCATGGGTATGTGTGCGAGTAGATGCGTGTGAGTGCTCTTCTGAGTGTGCACATGACCATGCAGAACTATGTAGGAGGACCCTGTCCCTCTGCTCCAGCATTCCACAATCTGTGTATCCACCTATGTGCTCTCATTGAAATTTGTATATAACCATAAAGTGCCTGGGACCCAACTTTAGATGTGTTACCCTTGTACAATGAACAACCTGAACACCCAGACAGAACAACTATGCAAAATAGGCTAACCCCAGTTTTCCCAGAAGTGTGACCAATCATTCACACAGAAGTTGAGATAAGATGAACCAATAGATTATTTTCCCCTTTCTCATCTAGGAAGCAAGTGGATTATGGAAAGCTTGGGCAGGGTTGGTGCAGGGAGGAAGGGGTGTACTGAACTGATGGAGGAGCAAGGAGTCATTTCAAACTGATTCCCATTCTCTATCCTGTGAAAAATATTGTGCTAATGACAATGGCTCTTGTTCTGAGCACAGCGTCACCAGCTTGGCATTGCATGTACTATGTACTTGAGATGGCCAAAGTGCAAAGAGGAAGTGGATTTGTGGGGCGTTGCTGGATTGGGGCATGCTCAGATCAGGGTGAGGCTGGGGAACTGGTCACCTCACTTCCTCTTCTCTCCTTCTAAAGAAGTCTGCCATGCCTTGTGACCTGCTCCCAAGGAGGAATCCCCAGAGCCCTGGGGCCATATTTCCCCTCCCCCTCCCTGGTGGTGGCCACAGGGGTCATCTGGGGGCACAGCTGCCGCTGGTGGTTGAAAGTCAGACTTTTTGGTTTCTGGCTTCAGTTCTCTGGGACTCTAAGCAAGTCCTTGGGTCAGATCCATGTTTACAAGGAGAGGACTGTGTAGAGAGTCAGCATTTGTTCCAGGCCTGGCTTCACTGAGGTTCAGGAAAGGAGATGGCTCATGGCCTTGATTGCCTCATCTGGGAAATAAGGATAACCCGGCCTGCTCTGCTGCCCTTCCCAGGGAGCTGCATGAGTGCTCTAGAAATGGTAAATAACCGTGTGAATGTGTAAGAAAGAATGTAATGATCTCTCTGAACCTCAGTTTCTCCGCTGGTAAAAATGGGACTTCCCCTCCCTCCTGCCTCTCTGAAAGCCTAGAAGAAAGATTCCTTTTAAAGCCAGACTGACGCCCAGCAGTTGAGGGTCTGCCTTTGGCTCAGGGCATGATCCCTTATCCCGAGATCGAGTCCCACATCAGGCTCCCTGCATGGAGCCTGCTTCTCCCTCTGCCTATGTCTCTGCCTCTCTCTGTGTCTCTCATGAATAAACAAAATCTTAAAAAAAAAATAAATAAATAAAGCCAGACTGACCCAAGAAACTCTGCTTTATAAAATGGCCAAAATAGGTGGTTTGGGGGCAGATTATGTATGTTGCAGATCAGGATTGTCAGACAACATAGCAATTTTGAACTTAATAGCTGTGCAGAGTCCCTTTATGCACAGATGCTGAAGATGGGAGCTTGAGAATGGCATCTGTGTTCTTCCTTTATCCCTAACTCACCTCCCCCCAACCCCACTCCTGCCACTCGAACCGCAGTGGAAAACACATGGGAAGCACAGGGCCACAATCCCTACCCTCAAGTGTTCAGCAGAGCTATATATGTTGATTTTTCTTTCTCTGCAGGGATGGAACCACAGACATCACCAGAACAGTCCACTGGGGGACCCCCTCGGCTTTCCAAAAGGTAAGCATTCCCAGAATTCCCCTACCCACCTTTCCTCAAGGGACACCCAAGCAATCACTCCAGCAAGAGCCCTTCATTTTACAGAGGCTGAAACTGAGGCCCAGAGAGGTTAAGTAGTTTGCCCGGGGTCACACAGCAAGTTAGAACCGGAAAACTCAGGGCTCCTAGCTACTTACCCATAGATAGTTCAGGCCACCAGCAGGGCCTCAGCCCCAGCTCATCATCATTCCATTTCAGTAAATCAGTGAACAAATATTTACTTAGTGCTGTGTGCCTAGCCCTGTACGCAGCAGAAAGGAGAGGAAAAGGCATTCCAGGCACTAAGAAATAGCACAGGCAGTCTCAGAGGTGGAGGTAGAAAGGGGCTGGAGGTTTTCAGAAAGCAGCGAGGGCTGACCCACCTGGAGCAGAGGCTGGGACATCCTCTATGTGTCCCGGGGACCTTTGGGTGGGTGGGGAACAGGGGGCCACATTCGTGCATTCAGCAAGCAGACTGTGGCTCAGACATGGTGCTGGCAAAAGAGAAAAAAACCAAAGCCGGCCAGGCCTCAAGGAGCTCACAGTTTGGTGGGTGGCGTCCACTGCCCCAGGCTGTTGTGCACAAGATGACAAGCCTGTGTGTGTGTGTGTGTGTGTGTGTGTGTGTGTGTGTGTGGTGAAAGGGATTTATCACATTGCCCCAAGGAGCGAAGAGGTCACTGGCAGCCCACTTCCCTCCCTTTATCCACAGGGTAAACCAGCCCAGCCAAGCAAGGCTGACCTGCCAGATTATGAAGCCCCAACCCAAACATAAGGCCTTAAGCAAATCGAAGGGTAATCATAATAGTGATAATGGCTCTGATCCGTGTTTGAACATTTACTCTATTTGAAGCACCTTGTATGCCATGAGTCTACCTAATTCCTCTCAACAACCTCATGAGCTGGTACTGTGATCATTCTGTTACAAATAAGGAAACTCGCCCAAGGTCTCAGAGTTTGTGAGTGGCCAAGTCAGGATTCTAGCTTGGGGAGTTTGGCTCTCGGTCCACCACCATTTATAAACGTCCCTTAGGAACCAGCCAAAGAGAATCATATGGACCAAGCTCCAGCTTTTTGATGGGTCCCCCTCAGCTGCCTCTGGCTATTTTACAGAACTGGGGTGACCACACGTGAGCCTGCACCTCCCCCAACACAGCCCCCCTGTAGGCCTAGGCCCACACATAGCTGGAAACTCCTAGGATTCTCCTCTTACGCACCACGTTACCACTCTCTCTCCTCATCAGGAGGCATACACCCGCGTGTTGATAGGAAATATCGATCTGTCCAGACTCGTCTTTCCTGCTAGTACATCAGGTGGGTTTTGGAAACCAGGCTGGACCCAGAGACTCACACCCTGATTTCACTGGACCCAGGCTGCCACCCAGGAAGGCTAGCAGGGCAGGAATTTTATTATCATTGCATCCATTGTATAGATGAGAAAATCCAGCCCAGAGAGTGAAAGTAACTTGTCTAAGGTCACACAGAGGGTTGTTGGGAGAGCCAAGCCTTGAACCCAGGCATCTGCCTCCTAATCTAATATTCTAGCTCAGAGGGGAGGGAGAGGTCACTGTGGGTTACAACAGTCATGGAAGGATTCTTAGAGGAAGCAGATATCTTGATAGATGGGGAGAAACTCTAGTAGAGTCATCAGTCCAGGTAATTAGGTACAATGTAGGATGTGCTGGAAAAA
This sequence comes from Vulpes lagopus, assembly GCF_018345385.1. Lineage (NCBI taxonomy): Eukaryota > Metazoa > Chordata > Mammalia > Carnivora > Canidae > Vulpes > Vulpes lagopus. The sequence goes on from NC_054848.1 coordinate 100,916,582, forward strand.
GCACATGCTAAACTGCCTCTCAGGAGTGATTCTCCAAAAGTACCATCTTGGTAGTTAGCTCTGGGACAAGAGAGCAGGAAAGGGCAAAGCAGATAGTCTGGGGTTCAGCCAACTGACTGGGGCCATCTCTCTTGCAGGGCGAATGATGGAGATATTTGCCCGAAGAGCCTTGTGGGATGTTGGGCTTAATTATGGTCATGGAACAGGCCATGGCATTGGCAACTTCCTGTGTGTGCACGAGTGTAGGTGTCTCTTCTACGCTTCTCTGCCCCCCCCCCCATGAAGGAGGTAGAACATTTCACAGGTATGGTAATGACTAAGACCCACAAAGATGTAGTGACTCACCCAGGGTTATCCAGCTGGTAGGAGGTGATGCTTCACAGGGTAAGTGAGAAATGGTAGCAACTGGCCCTTCCTGCTGCCTGCTTGGTATCCAGGAGGGCCTCAGATAGGAGTGGCAGGTCAAGGCCTAGGGGCTGGCTGGCATAGATGCCAGAGAAATAAAAAGCAGAGACAGTCTGGTCCCCATAGCAGCCCCAGGTAGACAATGATGTGGTGGACAAGTGCTGCTAGAGATGCCCTAGGGTTCCCTAGTTATCTGGTCCTCCCCAGAGCCTGCTAGTTTCCAAGCTGGTGAGTATGGGAGAATTGACACCATGCCTACATCTCCTTTTCCAGGGCCAGTGGGATTCCAGTCTGGCAACATCCCCATGGCCAAGGGCATGTTCACTTCCATCGGTACGGCTCTTGGGTTCTTCTACCCCCTCTCCACCCTAAGACTAGCCCAGAACTGCAGTCTAGAGAGCACCAGCCTTCAGGGAGCTTGCCAAGCATGGACCCCTCTGGGCTCCAGCACTCCCAGCCCCAAGCACATTGTCCCACCCGAACCCTAAAACCCTTCAGCTCAAACACCTTATTTTGCCCTTGGGAGTTGGTTCCTGGCTGTCCAAACTCTGGAGTCTCCAGTCAAATGCTGGGGTAACAGGACAGTAGCACACCAGGAGATGGGAGTGCCTCCACGATTGAAGTAAGCTCTTAAGTCTTCCCTGCTGGGCTACAAGGCCTAGCAAGTTACCTCTGCGTGGTCTGTGGTGGGCCTGCCCAAGCCAGGGGCAGCCAGGCAACTGGGTCCTCCAGCCACTCCTCGATTGGCACAGGAAACACGGGCTTGAATCCTCCTCCTGCTGAATACCACCAGCATCTCTGTGTCTCTTAGAACCTGGCTACTATCAGGATGGAGAATTTGGGATACGTATTGAAGATGTGGCCGTCGTGGTAGAAGCAAAGACCAAGGTAAAGTGCTTCTGAGACAAGCTAGAGCTGTAGACATGGCAGTGACTGCATGGCAGTGACTTTGGAAGGCTGAAGGAAAGAGGCATTTTATTGAGGGACATGAATTTATTTGGAGTTTCCTCCACTCCAGAAAAAAAACCATAACTCAGAGTTTTTCAAACCTGTTTGCACATTATAATATCAGCATCAGCGGAAGAGCTTTTTGGTTTTAATGCCAATGCCCAGGTCCCTCTCTAGACCAAATGAATCAGTATCCCTGCCCTAAGTCATTGGTTCTCAAGGTGCAGAGTAATCACCAGAAGAGCTTGTTAGATATAAAGATGCCCTATATTAGCAACCAACAGGATAAAATATCTGCATATAAACTTTAAAAGACTTATGTGGAGAAAATTGCTACAGAGGGGCATAAAAAAGATTTAAGTAAATGGTGCTCTCTGGAAGAGACACCTCAATATCATGGAGATGTCATTTCTCCCAAAATTAATCTGTAAATTCAAGACAACCTCAATTTCAGTGCTAAATGGATGCTTTTGTAATTTCACAAAATGACGGCAAAGTTTACTTTCAAATATAAGCATGCAAAAATAGCTAGGTAGTTCGGAAAATTCTGCAGAAGAAGATCAATAAGGGAAACTAGCCTTTTCAGATATCACCCCATACTTTGAAGCTGATGTAACAAAAACAGTAAGGCACTAGAGATGGGAGAGACAGATGTAACAGTGGAACAGAATAGCTAATCCAGAAATACATCCTCTAATTTCTTTTTTTAGAGGTGACAGAGGGGCAGAGGGAGAGGAAAAAAGAGAATGCTAACCAGGCTCCGCACTGAAGGTGGAGCCTGATGCAGGGCTTGATCCCACAGCCCTGAGATCGTGACCTGAGCCCAAATCAAGAGTCGGATGCTTAGCCAAGTGAGCCACCCAGGGACCTCCCCAATTTCTATAAACAAAATGGGAATTTAATTTATAATAAAGCTGGTGTTTCAAAACAGTGAAGACGAGAAAGATTTAATAAATGGGCAGGGGGAACAAATGGCCAATCGTTCTGGGGGGGGTAATAAAGTGAAAAATAAGTAAAGTGAAGAACCTGACTGGTACCCCAAAATAAAATTCTGAATGGATCAAGATTTAAAGGTAAAACCATCAAAGATCTGGAAGAAAATCTATATTAATTCATTTATAATCCCAGGGTGGAAATGGGCCTTTCTATGCAAACCCCAGAAGCCGTGAAGGAAAAGATTGATAAATTAAATGCAAAACTGTCTATATAGAAGGGCGTCTGGGTGGCTCAGTCAGTTAAGTGTCTGCCTTCAGCTCAGGTCATGATCCCGGGGTCCTGAGATGGAGCCCTTTGTGGGGCTCCCTGCTCAGCGGGGAGTCTGCTTCTCCCTCTCCCTCTGCTGCTGCCTCCACTCATGTGCGCAGGCTCTCTTTCTCTCAAATAAATAAAATCTTTTTAAAAAATGTTTACATGGAAACAATACCATAAACAAAGTCAAAAGATGTATGACAAATAGAGCATGCACAACGGGGAAAGCATGCATTTCCTTCCTTTACCATGAGCTTTTTACAAATCAGTAAGACAGAAGCAGGGAAAACAGAATTAAAAACAGGCAAAGGGCATGAAGAGGCAACTCACTAAAGTGACCCATAAGCATGCAAAGATGCTCGACTTAAAGAAACACAAATCAAGTCAACAATAGATGACCATGTTTCACCTGATTGGCAAACAGTGAGAGATTTTGACGATACCCAGGACTGGTGAATCTATGAGGAAACGGGCCCTCTCACGTACTGCTGGAGGAAGTACAAATTGATACAATCTTTCTAGAGGGCAATTTGACAACATCCATCAAAATATCTATTTAAAATGCCTACACCTTTCGTCCCAACAATCCCTCTGCCAGATATGGATCTAGACCCAGAAGGTCCCATCAAGATACATTGATGTGGATTGTAGCATCGATGGTCATAGTAAAAAACGAAGTGGAAACAGCTTAAGTATCCACCACTGATGAAATAAATCATCATCTGCATGCTATGGGCCCTTACGCAGCCCTTAAAAAAAGAATGAAGTAGGGACGCCTGGGTGGCTCTGGGGTTGAGCCATTGAGCCTCTGCCTTCGGCTCAGGGTATGATCCTGGAGTCCTGGGATCGAGTCCCAGGATTGGGACTCCCCACAGGGAATCTGCTTTTCCCTCTGCCTATGTCTCTGCCTCTCTCTCTGCGTCTCTCATGAATACATAAATAAAATCCTAAAGAAAAAAGAGTGAGGTAGCTATCCCTGTGCTAATATGCAGCGCTCTCCTACATTTACTATTAACAGGGTGTAGAGAAGGTGCAGAAAAGCATCTGGTAGGATCCGTTTTGTGTGGATTGAAACAGTTAATTAATGGTTAATTACCACATATGTCTTAAATGTTTTCAGGAAGGAAACCGGGCAGGGAGGAGACTTGCCATTTTTATTGGGTATCTTTTTGTAGTTTGAACTTTTGAAGCACAAGCATGCAAGGGATCTCTGGGAAATGGGAATTATGGCCTATTTGTTCTTCTTTATACTTCTCTCTATAGATACGTCAGTTGACAGACACAAAGAAGTTTGGATAGAGAGAGAGAAATAGATAAAGACATAGATTAGATAGATATGAAAACCTAATAACTTATCTTAAAATCATTTAAATGTAGGTTCCCAGCCCTGTACTAGAAGGTTGTCATTCCAGTGGTCTGGGGGGTGGACCCTGGAATCTCTGTATTTAACAAGCCCCTGTGGTGCTGTAGATGCACACACTTAGAGACAGACAAGCCTAAAAAGCACCAGAGGTGAGGTGCTGAGTGGCAGACCAGGGTGAGGGGAGGTGGATGAGGGGATGGTAGGTTCTGGCCTACCTGGAGTCTCAGGCTTGACAAGGGTCAGTTCCCTGTGCCCATGGCTTCTGAGTGGAGCACCCCCTCCTTCCCTTCAGCCAAGCATGTTCTACTCACTCAGTCTCCTGCTTTGCCACCTCCCCTGTGGCACCCCAGTATCCAGGGTCCTACCTGACCTTTGAAGTGGTGTCTTTGGTGCCCTATGACCGGAACCTCATTGATATCAGCCTGCTGTCTCCCGAGCACGTAAGTGACATTCAGCACTGGCCATCTTTCAGCCCATAAGCTCCTGACTGCCTTCTTCCCAACTCTGCACCTCTCTTGCCTCTGCTCCCCCTACCCCAAGACCTGCTACTTCTCCCCTGGGAGGATCCACACTGTTGGCACACACCGGGTCATCCCTCCTCTACCCACCAAAGACCCCAAAGCTTCTAGAACTCTCTGGTCATACCAACCTGCCAGGTAGTGAACTCCTGGGGAAACTGAGACTGAATCTCTGGACTCTGCCTCCTCAAGTCCTAAAATAAGCCTTGGTCCCTTCTTCTGTAAAATGGAGTTAATAATGCTTGCCCGACTTTCATTCCTGGGCCTGAAAGTCACTCCCATCCCCACCCACCCCCACGAAGGTCACTGTGACACTAAACAGCCACTGTGGTGAATTGCCTCTGAAAAGCCCCAGAGAATGCCTGTGGCCTGATGACGGCTGGTGACCCGGGGTGATCTGTGCACTCCCTGTGGGCACCTGGGCCAGGGTGGGCAGCCGGAGAACCATAGGATGGGACTGGCTGGCACCAAGACCTCATCTCTTGGCAGCTCGGCCTGGGGAGGCCCTCACCCCTCCTTCCCTTTGCAGCTCCAGTACCTGAACCACTATTACCAGACCATCCGCGAGAAGGTGGGCCCAGAGCTGCAGCAGCGCCAGCTGCAGGAGGAGTTCCAGTGGTTGCAGCGGCAAACGGAGCCCCTGTCTGCCAGGGCCCTGCGTACTACCTCTTTGGCTCCTCTGTTGGTGGTCTCCTCTCTTATCATCCTTGGCTGGAGTGTCTAGAGGCTCAGACTGGTTGGGCAAACCTCTAGCTCAGCAACCCTCAGCCAGCAACACTCACGCCCCAAGAGCCCCCACCAGCCCATTGCCCAGGAAACCATTGCCTTCAGCCTTCTTTTCCAGAACTAAGCCCCAGGGACACAGGGCTTCTTGGCCCCAAGCAAGCCCCCTCCAGGCTTGTACACTTCACCCTGGGCTCCCGACCCCCAGCCCTGGGATAGGAGAGCCGGCTAGTTGCTTTCCTCTTGTGAGCCCAGTAAGCACAACCTATAACCTAGCAGAGCGTCTTACCACCAGCCCCACGCAAAACCAATCTAAGGCAGTACCCGACTCTCAGGGGCTCCATGGCCTTGAAGAGCCCCACCCTATCGCCACCTGCTGGATATAGTCAGAGCTGTTCCCACCCCTACCGGCTCCCGACTTGCTGGTCTTCCCACACCCTTGAAGCTGCTTCTGACCATCCCAACCTGCCCTTGGCCCTCCAGTGCCCTCCTGGCTGCAGTCCACAGGCTGAAAGAGCAAGGGCTGCCTTTAGGCTCCTTGCTGTGACTGGAGAGGGAGAGGAAGGGAAGGTGGCTGAGTCTTCTGGTTGCATACTGCCACCAGGAAGGCCAGTCAGACAAGGGACATGGACAGCAACCTGCCCCACATGAGAGCTCATCACTTCTAAACCCTGGGTGGGCTCCATGCCAATTGACAGGACAGGGAGTGAAACCATAACAACTTGGCCATGGGGTAGGAGGAAGTATGGGGAGGATTCTGGAACATGACCCTACCCAAAGTTGATAACAACCTCAGCAGCAGGGCCCAGTCACTATCCCTGACTTGCCAGCACATGCGGAACTCTTTTAAGTTTCCAAAATGCAGCTACAGCGACAAGGCTGTCAAATCCTCCAGCATCCTTGGATGGTCTTTAACCTGTGTGGGCTGGCTGAACCTGTGTGAGTCTGCTTTCCCCATTTTCCAAATAGGAAGACTGAGCTCCAGATGGGTGGGACCTCTCCAAGGACACACAGTATTTGGTTGGGACCTGGTGGAGCACCATGTAAAATCCTTTAGCATACCTCCCAGCCCTTCCCAAAGTCACTGAGCCTGCTGTTGGGGGCAGGGCAGAGGGGAGGGAGGGAGAGTTTTCTTTGGTCAGCCCTGCCGTTAGCCACCTGGGCTTACATCCTGCTAGATGCTTAAAACAGCATGGCAATGAAGCCTGCCTCTGGGTTTTGCATTGCGTCTTCTGTATTGCTGGGGACTGCTGTTACCTGTGGCTTTTGTGGTGGGGGAGGAAGGGGAGGGGATGAGGTGGGGGGAGAGATGTGAGGCTCCAAGAAGCTCAGCTGGAGAGCATGTGCTTGAGAATGTGCGTGTGAGCATGCGTGCACATACGTGTGTGAACACTCATCAGCATGCATGCCACGCCCAGCCAACCACCTCCCAAGCTAAAAGTCACAGCCTTCTGGAGAGGCTGGAAGGGGGCCTCATGCTGTGGGACTTGTCAAATGTAGTCCAGGAAAGTTGGATGCAGCACCCATGCTCTGCTGGGCACCGTCAGGGGGAGGAAAGAATCAAATATCCGGGGCTGAGTGCCGGGTAAAGGTGCCAGGCAGAGGAGGCCCCCACCTGGGGCCACTAGGCCTAGTTTGCTGAGTGAGGGTGACCTGTGACTGTTATCACCATGGATGCTTATATCCAAAGGCCCTATCTGGGAGCCATCCTCGCTGAGACCCTACAGCACCCAACAGTGGGCCTCAACGTGCTGATTCATTTACTCTCCCACTGGTCACCACACAAAGACAGTTACTAATAATAAAAATTAAAGTTATCACCACCATGATCATGATCATCATCAATGCTACCATTCACTGAGTGTTTCGTTTATACGAGGCACAGTGCTGTATACGCACTTTAAATTCATTTTAAATTTTATTGTGATAAGAACAGTAAACATGAGATCTATCCTCTTAATACATTGTTAAGTGTCCAATACATTATTGTATTTTCCCACTCAATCTCCACAACCTCTGAGAACGTACTTTTACTGTTCCCATTTTACAAGTGAAGAAAATGAGTAAGGCTCATAGAGATTAACCAACTCGTTCCAGGTCACTCTGCAAAAAAATGATAAAAGCAGGACTCACACCAGTCAAATGACTCCAGAACCCACTCTCTCAGAAAAGGCCAGGTGATATGGCATTCACATGCCTCAGAAAACTGAGGCTCAGCCAGGACCACACAGCCAGTCAGTTGGGATTCAGACCCAACTGATGTTCTGCATACCATCCTGCCTCCCCAGGGCCTGCTCACCCAGATCTTTCCCTTTGATCCCTGATACCCGCTCCTGGGCCTCAGGCGGGCCATAGACAGCAGGTGGCCCAGGGACCCACTCACATGCTCTCAGCCCAGGGCAGCTCACGTACTCCCCTTTCCTCCCTTCAGTGCAAAACTCAGCATTCTGTGTCATCTCTCCCCTTAACCACCCCTTCCAATTCACCATCATGAGGTTAGGAGCCCTGGCATCAGAAGCACGACGGCAGAGGGGGCTGCTGCCACCACAGCTCCTCCCTCCCTGGACCCCAGATGGCCAGCACACTGAGCAGCCTGCTGGGAGGGCTTCCCTCGGCACCAGGCAGGGACACATTCAGGACGCATAAAGCAAGGCTAATGCCCACAGGAGCACTTGAGACATCATTGGGAATTGAAGATAAATAAATGCCCCCCTCAGAAAAGCCCCTTCACCTCTCTGGTCTTCAGTCATCTCTTCTGTAAACTACCTATACCACCTTCCACATGAGGTTATGGTAGAGGTGAGAGAGGCTCATAAGATCCGGATGTGACAGCACTCTGAGCCAGGAAGCCACGCAGACAGGAGATGATAATGATATTCTTTGCTCAGCATGAGTTCAACTCTTGCCTCACCTTTGGAGTTAGGTAAGGAAAAAAAAAAAAAAAACAGGATCCAAATTTTATACATAAATCATCAAAACCAGACAGGCTTTTGACCAAGTATCTAATTTGTGTTTTTCCAGCTTCGGAGAGCCTAAAGTGCCTTAGACATGCTACAAGGACAGCCACAGAAAACAGAGCCCCAGCCAAAAGCAGCCTGCATGGGCTTCCTATAAAATTGTGTTGGAAATAGTTGCAGAGCCAACTTCTGGGGGATTGACCTGTGCAGTCACTTAAGGCCTTGTGCTTAGAAGAGCCCTGTCCAGGGGCACCTGGGGGGCTGCCTTTGGCTCAGGTCATGATCTCAGGGCCCAGGGATTGAGTCCCACGTCCTCGGGCTCCCTGCTCATCAGGGAGTCTGCTTCTCCCTCTCCCTCTGCCCCCATCCCCGCTCCTTCCCCCACTCGTGCTCGCTTGCTGTCTCAAATGAATAAATAAATAAATAAATAAATAAATAAATAAATAAATAAATAAAATCTTAAAAGAAAAGAGAAGAGCCCTGTGTTCCGCTGTCACTATCTTGAAATTTCTTTTAAATTTTTGAACAAGGCGTCCTGCGTTTTCACTTTGTACCAGGTCCTACAAATTCCATAGCCAGTCTGGACTAGGAGATCCATGACCAAAGCAACTTCCTGCAAGATACATCTGTGAAGGCAAGGGAAACAAAAGCAAAAGTGAACTATTGGGACTTAATCAACATAAAAAGCTTCTGCACAGCAAAAGCAACAGTCAACAAAACTAAGAGACAACCTACAGAATGGGAGAAGGTATTTGCAAATGACCTATCTGATAAAGGGCTAGTATCCAAGATCTATAAAGAACTCATTAAACTCAACACAAGCAAACAATCCAATCATTAAATGGGCAGAAGACATGAACAGACATTTCACCAAAGAAAACATACACATGGTCAACAAGCACATGAGAAAGTGCTCTGCATCCCTTGCCATCAGGGAAATACAAATCAAAACCACAATGAGATACCACCTCACACCAGTGAGAATGGGGAAAATTAACAAGACAGGAAACAACAAATGTTGGAGAAGATGTGGAGAAAGGGGAACCCTCTTGCACTGTTGGTGGGAATGTGAACTGGTGCAGCCACTCTGGAAAACTGTGTGGAGGTTCCTCAGAGAGTTAACCATAGAACTGCCCTACGACCCAGCAATTGCCCTGCTGGGTATTTACCCCAAAGATACAGATGCAGTGAAACGCCGGGACACCTGCACCCCGATGTTTCTAGCAGCAATGTCCACAATAGCCAAACTGTGGAAGGAGCCTCGGTGTCCATCGAAAGATTAAATGGATAAAGAAGATGTGGTCTATGTATACAATGGAATATTCCTCAGCCATTAGAAATGACAGATACCCACCATTTGCCTTAACGTGGATGGAACTGGAGGGTATTATGCTGAGTGAAGTAAGTCAATCAGAGAAGGACAATCATTATATGGTTTCACTCATACGGGGAATATAAGAAATAGTGAAAGGGATTATAGGGGAAAAGGAGGGAAAATGAGTGGGAAAAATTAGAGAGGGTGACAAAACATGAAAGACTCCTAACTCTGGGAAACGAACAAGGGGTAGTGGAAGGGGGGCAGGCGGCAGGATGGGGGTGACCGGGTGACGGGCACTGAGGAAGGCACTTGATGGGATGAGCACTGGGTGTTATGCTATATGTTGGCAAATTGAACTCCAATAAAAAATATATTAAAAAAAGAAGTATTTGGGTTCCTTTATCTCAAGCAAAATGGCAGAAGAGTCAGATGGATTTGACATATTAGTGTAAAAAACATAATTATTGTTATAGTTATGCCTTATAAATAATAACAGATCACCGTGTCTTCAAATGGTGTGTGGCCGGTGAGTTTTGTAACTTTTAACAGTAGAAATCCCATGATGTGTGATTTTATGAGAAAAGGGTACTTATCCCCCTACTCTTTAAGTAAGTGAAATATAATAAGTACTCTTGAAATAAACTTTACATTTTCTTGTGGGGGAAAAAAAAGAAAACAAAGACTAAGAAAAAGTGTGTTTTGGGATGCCTGAGTGGCTCAGTGGTTGAGTGTTTGTCTTTGGCTCAGGGCGTGATCCGGGATTCTGGGATCCAGTCCCCCATCAAGCTCCCCACGGGGAGCCTGCTTCTCCCTCTGCCTGTGTCTCTGCCTCTCTCTCCGTGTCTCTCATGAATAAATAAATAAAGTCTTGGAAAAAAAAAGAAAAGAAAAAGCGGGTTTCATCCCTTTGATGTACAGATAGGGAAATGCAACAGCAGCCCAGAGAGAGAAGGACTTGCCCAAGGTCACGCAGCCCACTGTGGCCACAGCAGGGATGAAATTCCCAGCATCCTGACTCAATTCTGCTGGCTCATCTCTTGCTTTCAGTATGTTCTTCTCTCACTCCCTACTTCCTCTAAGGAGCAAACTGAAGCCAAAGGAGACCTGTTTCAGGTCACACAGCGGTGATAACAGTGGTGATGATGGTTTGAGCTACATTTTGTGATGCTATAAATCCTTTTTGGAATAGGAAAGAGCCTCGGTGAGGTCATACATACATACTTATATATATACACAGTCTCAATGGTTCACTTTTAAAATAATAACTAAACCAGTCAGTTCACCTCATTTGCCAGCCAGCTGGCTCGAGTTCCTGAGCTGGGACCACGGAAGGGGTGGAGCTGGCCGCCTTCACCCAGCTAAACCACGTCAGCAGTGAATTTTACCAACTCACTGCGCACTTCCTCAAATCAGTGGTTGAGCGCTTCTGGTTCCCAAAAACATATGGAAATTTGAAAGAATCAATAGCAACTGTCTTCCCCGAGTCCATTCTGGGCCCTCCGTCAGTCCTAGGCACTGGGAGCTAGGAGTGGGAGGTGCTCCGGACCATGCCAGCCAGCCCTTGCCCCTGGCCGGCCCACCTCCTCACTTCCTTGTTTCTTTGTGAAACAGGAACTGAGTGAGCAGCTCGAGTCGGAAGGATGGCTGGTTGAGAAAACCCCAGTGGTCCTTGGCAAGGCCATGAAGCTGGAAAGCTCATTTCCCACCCAGGGGTCCCTAGGAGTTCTGGATTCCCTCACTTGTCATACCTTCTGTGTTCTACAGTGGCTTGGCCTGAGGGACCCTGCCCTTGGCAAGGTGGAGGCACACGGAATAGGGGCCAGAGTCACCTAGCAGAGATTCAGGTGGGGTCCAGATGAAGTGTCAAAGCAGGGGCCATGGCAAGAGGAGAAACTGTGGGTGGGGCCTGAAGTGAAGTATACAGTCCCCCACCAGGTACCAAGCATTTTGCATGAACTGTGCACCGAACTGACAGTCTTCTCCCTATACGCGTCATCTGGGTAACTCTGGTTACACATACACACATGCACACACACACACTCCCCAAACAAGGCCCACCTTATCACTGTCTCCACAAGAGCGCCTTGCCCAAGGTCACTTGCCCAAGGTCATGCAGCCTATAAGTGATATATTGTGATTTGAATCCAGTTCTACCTGACCCCACTTCTGAGCGGTGACTTCTGCTCTTCCTCTTCCCTGGACAATTGTCCCCTAGACTGCTCAGCGACCTTAGTCCTTGTAAACTTTGGACACAGTCCTAGGCAGAACAGTCTGGTCCCTCCCAGTGTCCCATAGAAAGGCCCTGCAGTGAGTAGTGCCTGTGTTTTTATCTGAGCACCAAAGCCCAGCCTCTTCTTTGCGGTCATTGCCACAGCTGCCTGCAGGTGTTCTTTGTTTTTAAACCGAGACCTTATCAGGAGTTCAGAGATTCAGAGATGACTTTCTCTCCCATCAGCCCCTGCTGCCAGGGACTCCCCAATGCTCCTAGAGCTGCAAGCTCTGCATGTATGTCCGTGTACCTGAGAAATGGATGCTTCCTGCCCAGGCTCATCCCCTCCTCTGCCCTTCCCCTACCTGTGCTTTTACTCTTCTCACCCTCCCTGCCTAAGATTACCACCATGAACTCTGCTCGTGGGCTGGCCTTTCCAAGGTCTTGGAAATGCCCGAGTATCTCCAAGCGACTGTGTGGTCTCTGCTTGAACATTTCCAGAAACAGGAAGCTCTACTACCTACCCAGGGCTGAACTAGTACCATCTAAATATCAAGAATGTCTGGGCACCTGGGTGGCTCAGTCTGTTAAGCCTCCAACTCTTGATATTGGCTCAGGTCATGATCTGGGGGTTGTGAAGTGGAGCCCCGGTGTGTGGCTCCACACTGGAGGTGGAGCCTGCCTAACATTCTCTCTCTCTCTCTGTCCCTTTGCCTCTCCCCCTCCCTCTTTCCCTCCCATTCGCTCTCTGCTCTCTCTCTCTCTCTTTCTCAAAACATATCAATAAGTATTGAAAATGTCTTCCTCAGAAGGAACCCAAACCTTCCATTTCTCTGTTTCCCATCATTCCTGGCCACCCAGAATACAACCCTTCCTCTACATGACAGCTGTTAAAGATCAACTTGCTTCCCCACCCCAACCCTCTAAGCCAAATATTACAGGGGTTGGGTATTCCCCAGGTTGACGGGGCTTCCTATAGATCTCACAAACACACTTAAACAGCATTAGCTATTCAGTTTTTATGCATGGAATCAGACTTCCCGATGCCTTCCACTTTCTCTTCACTCCTACTGCCTGACACAGAGTATTATTTTTCCACTAAGTGTGTGTGTGTGTGTGTGTGTGTGTGTGTGTGTGTGTGTGTGTGTTTGGGAGAGGTGAGAATAAGAATCATTTGGGAGGCTTATCCAAATATAGATATCCTTCAATACCCAAACTCTTAAAAAAAAATACCCAAACTCTTATTCTGTCAAACTAGGATTGTACCCATGCAGAGAGTAAGGGACATTTACACACATATCTGGTGCCAAATGCATCAAACATGCCACCCATGATCTACCAAATTAGAATCTGTTCAGGGGTGCAGGTAGGGAGCTGCTCTATGTGAATGCAGCCTACAATAATCTTTGTGTCATTGGCAACCCTGTTACCTACTCTCTGAGGGTTCAGATGGATCTCACTCTCTGTGGACCCTCCCACCCCAAAACGCACACATCCTGTAATATTGCTGCCAAATCAAGGCTTTCCTGCCCCATACTTATACTGAGCACATCTTTGCGATAATAATGCCAATTTAAACTGCTCACCTCAGAGGGTTGTATTGGGATTAATGTAGTGCTTGGCAAAGAACAAGTGCCGAGCAAATGTAATCTTGCCTCCCCACCTAGCCCTAAACTCCCAGGTGCAAGGGATTTTGACAACTATTTATTTTGCATGTCTTCAAAGTGCCTGTCCTTTCTGCCAGCCCATTATCGAGTTTGAGGCTGCCTTGTTCACTGCACTACTGATCTGGATCACTTCTTTAGCTGAGGGCTCTGTGTACCTGGAAAATAATCTATAAAATGTTAATGTATTGCCCAGAAGGGAAACCTGTTTAAAAGGTGTTTAAGGCCCATTAACCAGCTGGAGACTGACCTCAGGGGACTGGGGCCAGGGCAATCTACTGGGAGGGATAAGTTGTGGGAAGGCGAGTCCAGATGGGGGAGCCCTGGGCCCCTCGAGTGGGTGGGGGTAGCTGCTGCCAGGGGAGGCACATCTGAAAAGGACAGCGCTGAACACACTTGCTCCCTTCTGTTCTGGGGAGTTCGTCACCTCTCTGCTTCACTAGAGGTTCCTCTCCACCCCTGCCGCCTTTTCCCAGGCCCAGGGAGGCGGCCACCCAGCACCCCGTTAGCTGGCTGCCTTTGAAGGCTCTGCGGTTAGTGTGTGAGCTCGGCTAGCGGCCGTGCTGAGCAAACAGGAAGCGGGGCACATCCTGCATGCCGGTTGGGGGACAAGCCGCCGCCGTCGTGGTGCAGGCCCGGAAGGTTCTGGGGGGTGCCTCCGGCTCTGACCGCTCCCGCCGCCCAAGCCCCAGGGTGCCCTCCCTGAGCCCCTGCGGCCCTAGCCCGCCCCGCGCCCCGCGGGATCACCGCCCCTGCCCCCACCTACTCCCTCCACCCTGCGTGGGGGGGGTCCTTCCTGGGCCGCCCGTGGGGGGGGGGGCGGGGGACGAGCTGGACTGCGGGATCTAGTTGAGAGTCGGCCTGGCAGGCTGAGGACGGAGCCAAGGAAGTATGGTTTCAACTTGGGGGAGAAGGACTGTGGCTTCCCTGAGCTCACCCACGATGGCTGGATGGTCAAAGGGCGTGGGGCAGGCTGGGGCACAGCGGGGAGGAAGTCACAAGAACATCTTGGGAACAGGGGAGGGCCAGCCCAGGATTTCACAAGCGCCGCACAATGGAAAGCCTTAAAAAGATGCACACCTTATACCCCAGTGTCCCCCTGCGGAAGTCTATCCAAAGGAAAAAATTGTGGCTGTGAATATTTACCTTAAGTATATACCACGAAGAGTTAAAAAGAAAAATGAAGCCAAGCGGAGCTCATGGGTGGGGGCCTACTGAAATAATCATGGTAGGTTCCGACCATGGGCTGCTGGGCACCCATTATGAATGTCATAATTGAATATTTTATAGGGTGAGAAAATCTCAGTGATACTGTGCTCAGTATGACAAGCAGATACCAACACAGTTTGGGTGTTTAATTTTTTAGTTTTTAAGACTTTACAAATGGCTCTGTTTAGGTATAATCAACCTGCAATAAACTGCACATTTTTTAAATGCGTGATTTGTTTTGGCATATGTATACACGCATGAAACCATCACCACAACTATGATAGTGAACCTATCGCCCCCAAAAGGATCCTTGTGCCCTTTCTGAACTCTCCCTCTGTTTCCCATCCCTTCAAACAACAGATCTGCTTTCTGTGCAGTATGATTTTTGTAAAATAGAGACAGACAGAGAGGTAGTTAAATGCTCAAAAACAGAAAAAGATATTTATCCAAATAGTATGGAAGATCATTATGGAGAATTTTAAAGTTTTCTTCTTTTTGTGTATTTGTATTCACTAACTTACATGTGAAGAACATGAATTGCTTCTGTAATAAGAAAATCATTGAAGTTATTAAAATATCTGCCACAGATAACCCATGAAGTGAACATTCTAAACCACACACACATTGAAGAAATGCCTCTTGCCTGGGACATTGCTGATGGTGTGAAACTGCTTGTGAAAGCATGCCTTTTTCATGGCGGTGGCTGTTGTGATGATAAATATACGGGGAGGGGAGAGCCAAGGGGTTTTGACCCCAGGCCTGACTGTCTGGCCAGGATGGCTATAGGTGGTGTAAGTGGGGATGGTACCTGTAGGGAGATGGCCATGACAGTGACAGCAGAGGGGGGCAGATAGAGGCGGATGGCTGAGGGGCGTTGACTGCAGGAGTGGCTGCTCTAGCAAGTGGTGGTGATGGAAGTGGGGATGACTGCCACAGTGACCCCTACGGAGGTATCATGATGGCTACAAGAGTGATGATTGTAAGGATGATGGTTGGAGGGGATCAGATCATTGTGGGGGTCAGATCATTGTGACTAGCTGGAATGCCCATGAGGGTGACAGCCATGAGGCTGACGATGGTGAGGGTGCTAGTTGCAATGGTGATGACTGTGGGGGCGACGGCCAAAGGTGTTCACTGTAGGTATGCTGGTGACAATGGGGATGACTGTAGGATCATGGCTATAGGGGTGGTAGTGGTGGTAGTGACAACCTAGTGATGTCAGGTGACCAGGAGCATTGGTCCAACAGGCAGAGAGAGATGGCCCAACTTCTGGTCAGCAAGATAAGAGGCTTGAATAGGCCATATAATGTCGAGTGGATTGGTCACCTCCAGGGAGATGAGAAGGACTGGTGCTGATTGACATGAGACATCAGGGTAGGGACTTTTCTCTGCTTGTTCAACCTAAGAGCCATCTGTATCAGAATCTCTGGAGACTGAAGCTGGGACTTCCTTCCTCCCTAGGGGCCGGCAGGGGCTGCGATTGCCGTAAGAGCACGTCACGTGGCAGGGCTTCCTGTATGCTTGCTGCCGCTGGGTGTCCATGGCCTGTACCCCTGAGGCTGCCACTGCAGCACTCAGAGTGGCAGCCAGAGGCTCGGTCCATGCCGTGCCCCCTAGACGGTGCTTGCGAGGCTGAGCAAGAGGACTTGGCATCTCGACATTTAGGATTGCAAGGACGGAGTGTCACCAGGGTAAAGGACCATGTTGCGCCGCAAACCCTCCAACGCCAGTGAGAAGGAGCCCACTCAGAAGAGAAAGGTGAGGAGCATCTCTGGAAACTCAATTTCCCCTTCCCTCTGCTCTCTCCACCCATTCCCTCCAGGACTCTCAGAAGTGGGAAGAGCCAAAGGGGGAGTGTTGAGTCTGTAGGCAAGGGCATTCTCCCAAGGGCAATGGATTAGGGTCCCCAAGGTTACCATAGTAACAAAAGTATAGAAGAGACTTTCAAAATCTAGAGAATCAGGGTTATAGACACTTAGAAGTCTAGAGTTACAGAACTCAACCCTACAGTGATGGGACAGAGACCTAAAATCAGGAGCTAGAATCCTAGACTAGAATTCAAGAATCACAAAATACACTTCTCAAGTTGCATCATAGGACTGTATTTCATTCTGTCTCCCTTGCGCTGGTCCTGCCACTGCTTCTGCTCAAGCACCGCCTCTCAGGAGCCATCTCGCTCAAGGGGCCCTGCTAGGCCACCCAGATGGGCGCCATGATGCTCCTGGGGCCCCAGCCCTCTGGCCACGGCCAGACTCTGCCCACTTGCTTCCGCTCTGTTGCAGCTCCCCAGGCTCATGGGAGAGGTGGACAACCTGGAGAGGTCCCCCCATGTGATTTCTAGACTCAAGAAACGGGTCTCCGAAAAAAAACAGTGGGATGCAGGGGGCATGCAGGTTCTGTCTAGGCAGGGAGAAGTTATTTGTGAAAAATGAGAAATAAAGCTGGTGAGATGGAAAGGAAGGGTGAGGGCTGAGGAGGACAGATTCAGTGGAGGGATTCTAAAGGCCAAGAGGAAAAGCAGCTGTTCTGGAGCAGAGGACAGAGGCCAAACCAGAAGATTTCTTGAAGACTGCCAGATCTAGGTTTCTCTAGTTGGATTTGAGGATTTCTAGACTTATTCTTTTATTTGATTATGGGACTCTCCCAGGCAATCAAAAAATACATTCCACACATCCAACGGGATCCTAGGACCATCCCCAGGCAGGCTTGAACTAAGTCCAAGAAACCCAGGCCTAGCCCCAGGCCCATACTCGGGGTCTCTCCAGTCCCTCACTATGTCCTGCTGTTTTCCTTGGAGCTCAGCCCAGGTGCCCTATGGGGGAGCCCCCTTGTCAGGGGAGCAGCTCCCAAGTGGAGATCGAGCCAGCTCAAAGGCTGAGCCGCAGGGCACTGGTGTGTGCATCCTGGGCCCTCTCAGGTCCTGGGGTGGCTGTCACTTCCGGCTGTACTCTCCCCACCCCAGATGCTTCTCTAAAGTTGCAATGGAGGTGGGCAGAGGGGGGTAAACATTCATGAGTCTTCGCACAGGCTCCGTCATCCGCATCCGAGCGCCACTTGGCGCTAGTCCCAACAGACTTGCCACTGGCTGCCACTCCTCGGTGAGCAGGCCCCACTTCCCCTTGCTCTCTGGCTGATGGGGGTGGGAAACAGAGGCTGCTATAGACAGTGCTGAGCCCCAAACCACAGGGGAGCTGAGCTGGAGGAAAGAGCTTGAGAAAGAGCTGACACTTTGACAAGGGGACCCTGTGCCACCTAGGACGGAGATGCCCAAGGGCACCCAGAAACTGGAGGTCCCCATTTCCTTCCCTGACTCTCATTATCCAGATTCTGTATTTGGTGGTGAGGCCTCTGGAATTCTCCCCTCAGGTTCCCCCCAGGAGAAGCAAGGCCGGTGCGGCACTCAGAGGTCCATGTCACTCTAGGGAAAATCATCCAGGCAAGCCCTGTCCCACCCCTACATGAGCCTGACCAGCCTCAAGAGCCACCCTCTGAGCCCCAATACTGTGGAAAGATGCTAAGAAAAGCCAAGCTTCCAGGAGTAGAGAGAGCATCTTCCCCAGGCCCAAGGACAGCAGCCCAGCTCCAGCACTGTGACCTCAGGCACGTCCCTTCTTCTCAGTGGCTGAGGGGATGTGGTGGAGGGGAAAGCACAAAAGCAAATGAGGCCTCTTTCTGTCTCCTGCCCCTCCTCCTCCTCCCAAGCCCGCAAGAAGACAATGTGCTGGGCAGGGGGCATGAAGCGCGGGGGCGGGGGTGTTCAAATCCCACAGGTTCTAGCTGTAGGACCTTGGACAGGTCATTGACCTCCTTTGGGCCTTGGTTCCTCCTTCATCTTGGAAAAGGAGGATAGCTCTTGACTGGCTGGGCTCAGGAGGTTGTGTAGATGGCCTGGAACAATCAATGTGAGAGCGTGCTGTCACGTGTGGGCATCTGCATATGAGAGGGTGCTGTAGGCATGGGCGGTCGCGGGGAGCACGCTACAAAGGCCAAGTCTCAGTCCTGGCCCTAAAGTGGAGGAAACCAGACTTAAAAGCACCGAGAGCCTGCACTAAGGGAGGACTCATCAGGCGCCAGGTGCCATGCGCTCTACCCATATCTTAGCTTGTTGACTCCTCAGGAGGACCTTGTGAAGCCGGGGCAGGTATTGTCGTTATGTCTGGTTTATGCCCAAGTCCCAGAGAGGTGAAGTGACTTACCCAAGTTCACACAGCTAGTAGGTGGCAGAGCAGGAATCCAAGCCAAGCTTTGTCAGTCTCCAGAGACTTGACGCCTTCTCCCTCTACCCTCTTGTCCCCCCACTGATCCCAGAAGTACTAGGAGAATCTGATGAGCATCAGTAGGAAAGCACACCTCTACATGACACCCCCACCCGCATATGCATTGTATTTCCAGTGGCTCCTCGTTGCCCGCAGGCTAGTGCCCAAGTTTCTTGGCATGGCTGGCAAGGAATCTTCCATGGCTTTTTCTGCTCCACCTCCCACCATGCCAACTATGCTCAGAGTGTTTCTAATTCATTCTTGTTTAAACATTTCCCAGCTCCTCCTGGAGAAATCCTGCCTCCCCTGCATGGCCCAGCTTAAACATGCCTCCTCCATGAAGCCCTTCTGGAGCCTTTCCTCCTCCATGCTCCCACTTGCTCCCCTGGAGCCTCCCTTCAAACACCACCCACAGTTTCCATTATGCTCAATCCATTTCTTTACCAGGAGGCACTTTGGTGAGCTCTGAGCACAGCAACACACACACAGGGTTCCAGAGTCCCAGATCTGGGTTTAAAGCCCTGCTCTTGCTCCTGCCTGCTGGGTAACTCTGCCTAGGACACTTCGTTTCTGAGTCTTGGTCTCCTCAGCTGGGCAGCAAGGATATAAGTTGGGGCTGTGGTGAAGCTGAGGTAAGCCAGCACACGCAAAGTGGTTGGCAGGGTGCAGGGCACATGGGAGGTGCTTCACCCCTTTCTTACTGGATTCCCACCCACACATGCACAGGCAGTGCCTGGAGCCCAGAGGGTGCTGGGTATATGAGTGGTATGCTGAAGGAACAGAGAGGCTAGTTGCAGAGACACCTGGTGAGAGCCAAGTTTGCTTAGGAAGCAGGGGACGAAGATGCTAATGGGGGCAGTGTGAGGCTCTGAGGGGGTGATCAGGGGAGGCTTCCTACAGAGGACAGCACCTTCGAAACTGGATTTGAAAAGCCTTCCTATGGATGTATAATATCCATCCAAAGAAGTGCATAAATTATAAGTGTTCCACTCAATGAACCATAAGGTGAACATTCCTTTATAGGCAACACCCAAATCAAGCAACAAAGCACTTTTGGGCTGCCTGGCTGGCTCAGTCAGTAGAGGATGCAGCTCTTGATCTTGGGTTGTGAGTTCAAGCCCCATGTTGGGCATAGAGCTTACTTTAAAAAAAAAAAAAAAAGCACTTCTGACACTCCAGAAGCTTCTCTCATGCTCCTATCGGTCACTACATACTCTCTTTCCCTAAGAGTAACCACTATCCTAACTTCCAATGGCATAGCTTAGTTTTGCCAGGTTTTGAACTTTTTATATGAGGAACTATATAATGTACTCTGGTGCTGGCCCCTTCTGCTCAACAGTGTATCTTTGAGATTCATCCATATCATTAGTGAGAGCTGTACTGAGCTCACTGCTAGCCACTACTCCCTTCGATGACTCTACAACTCCTGTTTCCATTCTACCATCGATGGGCATGTGGGCTGTTTCCAGTTACATTGGATTTTGAAGGAAGGGAGAAACTAGGGGTGACAGAGAAGGATGGAGTGTTCCAGGTAGGGCACCCTCTGGGCAAGAGTCTGGAGGGGATCAGAAAAAAGGCTGAACACACACAGACATTCGCTAAGGGGTTGCAGTAGAGCCTTCTATCCTCACAGCAATCAGTGAAGTAGGCGCTCTTGTCTTCATTTTACCCATGAGGAAATGGAAGCCCAGAGAAGTTGAGGAACTCTCTCCACTTTACACAGCTGGTCAATGGCAGAACCAAGATGTGATTGCCTGCCAGCTGACAGACTCTGAGGGTCAGGGAGGTTAAATGATTTGTCTCACATCCCAGAGTTGAACTCACCAACGTCTGATGCCAGGAAAGTAGCTGTTTCTGAGAGGCCCACGTACTCCCCTTGGACATGGAAGAGGGGCCAACAGTGTATGGTACTACCTCCTGCCCTGGACCCCCAAGAAGGCCTCACCCCAAAGGGAAGCCAGGTGGAAAATCCAAGGAGTCTCAAGGATTTCAACTTGAAGATGGGTTGGGGATCATTTCAGGGCCACCAAAAAGCATTTAGGATATTTGTGATTGCCCCTGAGGTTGGAGGTAGGCCGGGCAAAAGGCCACCCTGGCCAACCCCTCCCTTGGCCACCTGAAGCACATATCTAGTCCTTTCCACATCCCGCTAAGGAGAGGCCAGCAGGGTCCAAGTCCCAGCACCACCTATGGCCCTTTGGGGTTGTCTCCTCCTGCTTTGAGCTGAAGCTGGGACACAAGGGCCCTGACGTCAGGTCCCCGGGGGGCCAAAGGTCCTCCTCTGAACCCCCAGCCTGCAGATTAATGACAGGAAGAGGAAAGAACTGCAGCCTGGTGGTGAGTTTACTCTCCCCAACAAAGTCCACTTCTGGCCCTGGGCCTGCCCTCTTGCATGCTCACCAGTCCCTGGGGCTTCTGGGGCGACTCTCAGCCTCCTTGTCTGCAGACCAAGCGGAGGGGGTGGTACAAAGAAGGCCATAATAGGTCCCATCGGTCTATAAATAGCAGCCCAGCCTGCCCTCTCTGGGCCCTGGCCAGCCTGGTGCCCACCCTCTCTCTGTTCCCTCTTTTCCAGGCAATAAGAGGAGGAAGTTATCCAGGCAGCTGCATCCTAGCCATTCAAGAAGAGGAAATAAACAAAAGGTGGAGGAGAGAAGGGGAAAGAAAGGGAGAAAAAGAGGAAAGAATAGTGGGTGG
This sequence comes from Vulpes lagopus, assembly GCF_018345385.1. Taxonomy (NCBI): domain Eukaryota; kingdom Metazoa; phylum Chordata; class Mammalia; order Carnivora; family Canidae; genus Vulpes; species Vulpes lagopus. The sequence goes on from NC_054848.1 coordinate 100,938,097, forward strand.
GGAAAGCTAAGGAAAGACGATGGAGGAGATGCATGGGAACCAGAGCAGTCGCCCCACGGTCATGCTCCCCGGCCATGTCCACTCACGCCCCCCTTACCCAACTCCCCAGCGTAGCCCAGAAGAGGCTTTTTGACTGAGGCTGTAGGTGCCTCATCCAGGAGGCCCTCCTGGTGGTAGTGTCTGCTTGGCCTGACCGCTGACCCAGTTTCTGGTCCCCTAACTTGCCGCCACCTCTAGGGAGGTGTGGCCCCTGACCCTGAGAGCTGGCTTGCTTTGGTCAAGACCCACCAAGAGAACAAAAGTCCCCAAGAGTCTCCCCCTACCGCCGGAGGCCCCAGGAATTGGGGCCAATTGTGGGTGGGGGCAGGTGATATTGCCTCTGCCCTGGGGGGTTATCAGTGGACCCCCCCCCCTTTCATAGGAAAGAGGATGTGAAACTTTCAGCTTTGTGTGGGTTTGGGGCTTCGGTTCCTCAAGCCCTTATCTCTGGTGTCTGCAGTCTATCCCGCTTTATCTGTCTGGCCATCTGTGAACCCTGGTTCCTGTATGTATCTCTGGTCTTGACTGTTGATCTTGATTCGGGCTCAGCCTTCACTTCTTGTATGTAAAGCCTGACTCCTTACCTGCTCAGCCCTGGCTTCTGGCTGCTATCTTGCCATTTGCACGCATATACAGTTAAGAAAGCTCATTTCTTGAAAATAGTCTCTTCAGTGCAAACAATCAGCTGGCTTTAAAAGTCCAAACACTGGCGAAGCACAGCAACAGTAAGCCAGCTCATCGTGTTACTGGCTAAGGTTAAAAGCCGAGGTGAAGGAAGAAAAAACAGCAACTTTTTTTTTTTTACTAAATTAGCCCAGATCCCAAATCTGTTGGCACCTTCCCTTAATAAGCCTTGACTGAAGGTTTCCAGGAAGCATAATGCCAGGTCTTACTGACTCCTGGGGGGGATTGCCTTGTTCTTCTGGGGACAGATTCATCAAGCTGGAGACCTCGATGCATTCACCATTCTTACGGTGACAGGAACATCATGTTTGCCACAGGTCCAGGGTAAAGAGGAGGCTGCGGTGTTGGGGAAGGTTTGCTCTGTTATGTAAATAAAGGTGATGCTATTGTCGGAAAGAGGGGACACCTCTAGTGGGAGCTATGCTTTTGCTCTGATTCACTGCCTCCAGAATTCTGGGGAGCAGACTGCAGGTGCTGGTGGAAATGTGGGCTTTGTCTGAGGCCTGGCTGGGCTTGGAGGCTCCTGAGTCTGGGGCTTGCTCTGGGGCCCACATCAGAGTCTACTCTTGGCTGAAGAAGAGCAGGAAACCAGGTGGCTCCAAACACAACTTTGATGCTTCACCTCATTAGCCCTGGGTCCTCAGGGCACCTGTGGCACTGAGTGACACTGTCCCTGCTCTTTACTCCACCGAGCATCACTGACGGCAGCACGTCTGCTTCTTCCAGCTCTCACTTCAGCGCTCCAGCAGCTTCAAGGATTTTGCCAAATCCAAACCCAGCTCCCCTGTGGTGAGCGAGAAGGAATTTAATCTGGATGATAATGTGAGTTGCAGAGCCTCCCAGGGGGATCTGGCTCCTGGCCCTGGGTGGGGGAAGAGGAGATTTGTGGATTGTTCAGGAAAGCCTGCTTACAGAAGGCCAACCCTTCTACCTCCCAAATTTGGGCCCCAAGAATTCCCCCACATTCTTTGCAATTACAAGTTACAGTTGACCCCTTGAACAACCCGGGTTTGAACAGCATGGGTCCACTTACAGTTGGATTTTTTTCAATAAATACAGTGCAGGACGATAGATGTATTTTGTCCTCCTTACAATTTTCTTAATAATGTTTCCTTTTCTCTTGCTTACTTTATTTAAGAACACAGTATATAGTACACATACATACAAAATATGTGTTAATCCACTGTTTATGTCATTGGTAAGCCTTCTGGTCAACAGTAGGTTATTAATAGTTAAGTTTTGGGGGAGTCAAATGTTATACATGGATTTTCATCTGTGCGCAGCAGCGGGGAGAGTTGGCACCTCCAACCCCAAGTCGTTTGAGGGTCAACTGTAATTGTCAAAATAATTACAAATTAATAGGGCTGAGTATGGGACAGGGTGGGGGCTAAGAGGGAAGGGATGGGGGGGCCTCTCATTCCCACCCCACATTCTCTACCAGGACCTGAAGGCCTCCTTCTGCCCTTAAATCCTGGACCTCCTCCTTTGTTGTCACAGATTCCAGAAGACGACTCAAGTGTCCCTACCACAGAAGATGCTGGGAAGAGTGGCAAAAAGCTGGGGAAAAAGTGGAGGGCCGTGATCTCCCGAACCATGAACAGGAAGATGGGCAAGATGATGGTGAAGGCCCTGTCAGAAGAGATGGTGAGGCTTGCAGTGCAGGGGAGGGGAGGGAATGGGAGGGGACAGGCAGTGCTCTGGCAGGGTGTGAGCACAGCCACCTTGCCGGCCATACCTCAGGTACTGTGCTTGAGGGCCTGATTCCATATGAGAAGGAAGATCCCAGGACACTTGGGTGGCTCAGTGGTTGAGCATCTGCCTTTGGCTCAGGGCATGATCCCAGGGTCCTGGGATGGAGTCCCGCATCTGGCTCCCCATGGAGAGCCTGCTCATCCCTCGGCCTATTTCTCTGCTTCTCTCCTCTCTCTGTGTGTCTCATGAATAAATAAAATCTTTTTAAAGAGAGAGAAGGAAGGTCCTATGGGAGGAGAGCTCACTCAGCCACGGACTGGCAGTGAGGCACTTCCCAAGGGAGCACGAGGGGGTCTGAGGGGGTATGAAAGTCTGCATAACAGAAGCTTCCTAAGAAGACAGGCCTGAAGGGGGAGTCACTGAAAAGGATATGGGGTTGCCTGATGCGAATTCATTCACCTCAAAGTTTTGCTTGGAACTAGCCTCTGGGATTGGGAAGACTGGATTGGAAGAGTGGCCCCAGTGAGAAAAAATAGAGAAGGCTGGCTGGGGCCCAGGGAGAAAAGGTGGAACACACAGTGAGTGGCCTGTGCTCTGGGCTCTTCCAGAAGGTTCCCAGGTGGTGGTGTGCCATACCAGCTCAGGACAGCAGTTGGTCAAATTTTCAGGAATTTTGTGAGGCAGGTGTGAAACCCCACCATTACTGAAAATTAAATTCTATAAACTTAGAATGAAAGAAATTATGTTAAAAATAAAGAGACTACGGTCCATCTTCCAAACTCATGATTTCCCAATTCTTAGACTATGGTTCACTGATCTCTGTGCTCTTGTGGTTATTAGCATCTACGGCCTCTGTGTGGTGGAATCAGCCCACAGAGGGGTGCTGGTGGGTCAGTGACCTCACGGCGGTAGCTGGATGTTGGCAGCGGTGGGGAGTATTTACAACACAGGAATTGGCATCCGGGCTTTGATTCCTAGAGAGCCACTTGTGAAAGGGTTGCCACCGCCCTGAGGGCTGGTGAGGCGGAGGAGCTCTGGAGTCAGGCCAGCTCAGTTGTGGGTTCCTGTGCAGCCTTGGGAACATTTCTCCATGACTTCTCCTCTGTAAACTTGGAATTATCGCAGCACTTACCTTCCAGTATGGCCGTGAGGATGAAATGAGCAGGCAAGCATGCCTGGCTGGCCCAGAGGAGCAGGGCAGAAAGTAGTTCCTGGCCAGTGCCCCCTGTGTGTGTGGGACTCTGCCCCAGTCCAGCCTAAATCCAATGTGTGGACATCACCACTTTATGCTGACAGAGCACATTCACCAGCACCCCCATTGCATGAGGTCAGTGGGGTGAGGACGGTCATTCCCACTTCACAGAAGCAGGAACATGGGCTCAGAGAGTGTGGTGCCGCCTCTAAGTGGCAGAGCGGGGTGGGGGGTGCTCAAGCCAGACCCCAGTCCTCTGGAGAGCTCAGGCCCGTTTTCTTCTGTGCCCGGCGCTGCCCCATGGGCATCCCAGCCAGGGCTGCTCAGGGCTCCCTGCCTCCCCTCCCCTGCAGGGAGACACTCTGGAGGAGGGCTCCGCCTCCCCGACATCTCCAGACTGCAGCCTGGACAGCCCCAGCCCTGAGAAGATGGCACTGGCCTTTTCTGAGCAGGAGGAGCGCGAGCTCCCAGCACTTAGCCGTCAGGCATCCACAGGTGAGTAGGAGACAGAAGGGGACATCTGCTAAGTCCGGAGAAGAGGACTGGGTTAAGGCCATGCAGGTGGCTGTCTGGGAGGGAGGTAAGAGAAATGAACCTTTACAGTTTGCCTTCTGGGAATTTGCCCAGCCCTTGTCATGTTACATTTTTACAACTGCATGGTACCAACGCTACTATCCCCACTTTATTGATGTGAAAACTGAGGCTCAGGGAGGTTTTCACTTGCCCAAGATGACTCAGTCTTGAACATAGGTCTACCCTACAGGAGCTGTCACTTGCTGTCCCCAGGCCCTGGAGGGGCCCAAGGGAGAGGAAGAGCTCCATTGCCTTCTTGGACTAGCCCATCCCCACCTTTCCAAGGGGAGCTAGAGGCTACAGCCACCTGGGCCTCTGACATCCCAGGCGGGGGATGGGGATAGAGGGTCTCCAGCTGGGAAGACAGCCTCTTAGACTGCACCCTTTGGTTCACTGGGCTCAGGGCATGATTTGGCATCTTCTAAGTGTCTGTGGGGTTGGGCAGGAGGGGCTGCAGGCTCTGAGCTACAGACCCACGGAGGAACTGCCCTTCTCACTCTTCAGGCTAGTTCTAACTTCTGTGCTCTTTCACTGGCTCCACATACACCTCCCAGCCCCTCCCTCCTGAAAGCCACTTACAAGGCCCTTCATCCCACCCTTCCCAGAGAGAAAGAGACCATCTGAGTTTCCATATGATGTTGTAACTAGACACTGAGTCTTAGTAAGTACAGAAAGTAAAATATTAGTTTAGGGTGTGTTTTCCTGGGTGGAAGGTGGCTTCCAGGAGCACTGGAGTGGGAGTCAGAAGACCTGGAGTTGAGACCAATTATAAGGTGAGAGGTCTTGGGCTCTCAGTTGGCCTGGCTGGCTTCTGTTTTCCTTATCTGTTCATTGGGTTGTTGAACCAGTCTCTAGAGGGTTTCCCAATGTGCTCATTCTTTAGTCCCATTTCTCCTGCTGTGGTCAACGATTTTCATGTCTGAGGCCCCACAGATGAAGCTGTGCTTCTGTAGGGTGGCCTTGGGATTTCTAGCCACAGCCCTTGGAAGGTACCTCCTTGGTACTGCCCCAGCTGTCTTGGGACAAAGGTGACCCTCCTCCCTGCCCCATCTCCTGCAGGCAGTGAGCTTTGCAGCCCCAGCCCAGGCTCTGGCAGCTTTGGAGAGGAACCACCTGCCCCCCAGTACACAGGGCCCTTCTGTGGCAGGGCACGAGTCCACACCGACTTCACTCCCAGCCCCTATGACCATGACTCGCTGAAACTGCAGGTAAGGTTGGCATCTAGGCCTCTCCCAAGCATGGCAGGCTGTGCCCACAGAGGAGGCTGTATTGCACCAGAGTAGGACGATGTCGGCAGAAGCCAAGGAAATACACTTCTCCTCTGTGCTCCTGTCCTCCCACAGAAAGGAGATGTGATCCAGATCATTGAAAAGCCACCCGTGGGCACATGGCTGGGCCTGCTCAATGGCAGGCTGGGATCTTTCAAGTTCATCTATGTGGATGTGCTGCCAGAGGAGGCCGCGGGGCCTGCCCGCTCCAGCCGCCGACAAAGCAAGGGCAAGAGGCCCAAGCCAAAGACTCTGCACGAGCTGCTGGAGCGCATAGGCCTGGAGGTTTGAGCTGGGACCTGGGCCCGTCTCAGAGCAAGGGAGGCACACTTGGCCTGGGGCTAGAGGCCGAGGCATGGTCAGCTGTGTGGGAAGGGAGGGATCCCAATGCAGGGGTGGCTGGCAAGTGGCCACACCCTGGTGGTCCACCTCTGCCCGCAGGAGCACACGTCCACCCTGCTGCTCAATGGCTACCAGACTCTAGAGGACTTCAAAGAGCTTCGAGAAACGCACCTCAATGAGCTGAACATCACAGACCCACAGCATCGAGCCAAGCTGCTCACAGCCGCCGAGCTGCTGTTGGACTACGACAGTGAGTGGGCTCAGGAGGAGGATGTGGGGGTGCCTGCAGGTACTGGGGGGGAGGCCTGCCCCCTGACCACTCTCAGCCCCAGCACCCCTCTGCAGCGGGAAGGCACTTTCCGCGCTTGAACTCCAGTCTCAGACAGTTTACCCACAGAGGGGCCTTAAGGGATGATTGGGTCCAACTCCCTTTGGGATCAAAGGGGGAGACTTAAGGCCAGAGAAGGTAAGGCATGTCCTCAAGGCCTCAAAGTTGGGGCTATAGCATGGCCAGGAATCAAGCGCAGGTTTCTGGGCTCCCAGCTAGGGGCTGAAGAAGGCTGAGCTCCTGCCTGGGTTGCCGCTTGGAAACCACTCCCACTCTGTTCTAAGCCAGAAAGAGTGAGCAGGGCGGGGTAGGAGGGAGCCCAGAGGGAGGACTGCCTACCGGGGACTTCCCAGGGTCCCTCCCATCCCCCCACAAGGGCTCCCTGGGCTTCTGAACCCCCTTTCAGCTAAGGCCCAAGCCTCCCCCACCCCAATATTCCATCTCCTTCCTTTCCCCCAGCAGCCGGCAGTGAGGAAGCGGAAGAGGGCACCGAAAGCAGCCAGGAGCCAGTGGCAAACACTGTGTCTGAACCCAAGGTGGACATTCCTCGAGACTCTGGCTGTTTCGAGGGCTCAGAGAGCGGACGTGATGAGGCGGAGCTGGCGGGCGCTGAGGAGCAGCTACATGGCCTCTCCCTGGCCGGGGCGCCTTGAGGCGGAGGTGGTGGCATGGCCGAGGCTGGGCCCCAGAAACAGAGACTGCAGGGATGGGCCCGGCCTCCCACGGTGGCCCAGGCCCTGGTGGACTGGTGCCGAGCCCAGCCCTGCTCCTCTGGGAGTGTCAGGGCTGCAGGGGCCGGCCAGGGCCCTGTAGGCTCAGCCGCAGTGGATGAGGAGTCACCCAAGGGCACATCCCACCTGCCCAGCCCCCTCCCTCCACCAGTTACGGACAGCACAGAACGTCCAAGCACCACCTGCTCCTAGCCACAGCGAGTGGGACACTGAGGGGCCACCCTACCCATGTCCCTCACCACCCAGGCCCTCAAGCCCCCCTCACCCCCACACCACTTTCCCTTGTCACACCGCTCCTGAAACAGGGGCCCAGTGTTTCAGGTCGGTTTCAGAACCCTGGGGAAGCTGGCCCTTTTAGAGGCCCCAAACTGATCACGGGTAGATACCGACTTCCCCAAACAAGGCTTAGAAAAAACCACATGCATGTACCTTTCCCTCATTCCTTCTCCTTAACTTTCTGAAAGGCTTGGCCACTAACTGGTGAGAATTAGAATGGATATTGCTGACGGTGTGGCCAGCTCGGACATTCTGTGACATTGTGTCTGCTCTTCTGTTACCTGTGGCCCAGGACGCCAGTGGGGTTTACTGGGGGAGCTGAAGGGGCTTTGGGCTCCCAAATGAAATGGCTCCTCCCGCTTATTCATTCTGTACCTCCCCACATAACTCAAGCCAAGCTGCAACTTCCCCCCGCTGAAAACAATGCCCAGACCTCATACAACATGCAGCCTCCCCTTCCACTCCCAGCCCTGGCCAATGACACTTCCTCTGAAGGCTGATGGCAGATCGCCAGACCTGACTTCCAAGGACAGAACTGCACCCCGGAAGTCACACGCAAGTCTGAACTCAGACTTGGCCACCTGTACGGCTTCTTACAAGCAAAGAAAGCACGAAGCTTGACACTGGGAGTCCACTCCCCCAACTTTGCTTTGCAAAAGGTTTTGATGTACCCTGAGTTCCAGAAGCGGGGGGAGTATACCTGTCAGTGGGGGCCTCCGGTGACCTCAGTACCCAGACTGTGCCCTGAATTCACAGAGTAACCCAGCAACAGTGCCCACTACATCTAGGACTGCCTGCTTAGTGAACACACCCCTGGACCTACTCTGAGGAAATTTGGTAAAAGCTAGCTTAGGGGAAGGGCTTGGTGTAAATATGACGGGTTGGAGGGGGCTAAGTTGGCAGCAATAAACATAGGTGGAACGAATTACAGTCTCCAGTTGTCTTTCCTATGGGGGGAGGGTTGGGGGAGGGTCAGACCAGTATCCTTCAAAGCTGGACTTGGAAAAATGACCTCCATTGTCCTTTCAGGGCCATCTGTCCCTTCCCTGAAGATGCTCACTGCCCTTGATCCTGCTGACTGAAAGCTCCAGTAAGAAGCGCTATCTCTGCTCTTCCCACTAACCAGCTCTCCTCAGAGTACGGGCTCCTGGGCCATAGGCCTTGCTGGGGTCTGAGAGTGGGGGGGTAACTATGTCCGTCTTCCAAAATGATTATTTATCAAGAGCGTTGAGGACCCCTCAGTGAGGAAGGGCCGGAACTAGGAGCCGTCCAGTGTCCAAATAGAAGAGGTTTGGATTTCGCAGGGCCTTCCCTCTGGGGCCACCTCTTCTCAGGCCCCACCTGTGCCCACTGAAGCTACACTATCTCCAGGAAGGTAGGACAGAGATGGAGATCCCGGGCTTCCTTTATTTCTGCTGCCATTAACGGCATTAGGGAGGGCAAACTGGATTGAGAGCTGCCCCCAGAGTGAGGACAGGGCCACTCTGCTTCCAGGCTTTGCTCCTGCTACCCACAGGCACCAAGTGGCAAGCAGTATCCTAACCAAAGAAATGAGGAGAGGCCCAAACAGCCTCACGGCTCCAATGGTATTGAATAATTGTCACTTACTGCCCGAAACCAAGCATTTTGCATTTATTCTCTCAGATCATCTTCACAGTACCCCCAGCCCCAAGGTACATACCATCATCTTCCCATTTTACAGAGGAGGAACCTGCAGCTCAGTCAGGTTGAAGAAGTTGTGCAGGGAGCCCAACAAGCTTTCAGAGGCCCCTGCCCTTTGGAGGGCAATCTGACCCCCTGTAATGCGCCTTTAACACCCTTTGACCCAGCCATTCCCCTCCTTGGATTTGATCCCCAGAAAGAGTCTCACAAGTGCATGCAGATATATCAGATATATGGACAAGGATTCTCACAACAGCTTTGTCTCTGAGAGTAAGAAATTGGAAACCACACAAATGGGGAGTAAGTTAGATACATTATATTTCATTCACACAATACTGTGCATGATGTTGTAGAAAAATATTTAATGATACAGGGAAGATCTTCATGGTTTTTTATTGTTTAATTAAAAATTTTAAAATTATACAAATAATGTACAAACATTCTTACTGTAAAAGAAGTCTGTGCTATATCATGGGGGAAAAACAAATACTAAAACATTATTTATAGGGTGATTCCATTTTTATCTAAGAAAAGGCAAACATACAAAAGAATAAAGACTGGAAAGATCTGCACCAAATGGTTACCAGTGAGACAAGTAGGGTGGGGTGGAGGAGTGAGGGAGAGGTGTTCACCTTCTATATTCTTCTTCTCTTTTGTTTGAATTTCAAAAGTATCTATTATTTTTATGTCTATTTAAAAAAGAACAACATTTTAACTTTTGAAAAAAATAAAAACCCAAACCTCTAGCCTCCAACTTGAGGCTAAAGCCAAGTCATTATCCTGCTGTCTTTTGGCACAGGCTTCTGGAAAGGTGGGGAGTGGGGGATGAATAATGCCCATAGTACTTAAAACCCACACACAGCAAGGGGACCTCATCAGAGGAGATTCCTAACCCATTCAAAATCCCTGGGTAATATCTATCTATTAGGTCTAAGCTGAGAAAAGGGAAATACCAGAAAAAGCAAAATCAGACTGAGAAAGTGATTTGAACTCCCACCCACCCATCCTAGGGAAGAGAGTGGGAAGTGTCTCAGGGCTATTGGCCCCATTTGGGTTTATAGGCTGGATATAGGCTGGAAGTAGGTAGTCGTGCAAAGACTCCAATGACCACAGTACTTTAGGAGGGGCAGGTGAGGAGAGGCAACAAGGAAATATACTCTATAGGCCAGGGCCTGAGGGATGAGAAGTGTAGTGTCAGGTAGGGCTTTAGCCCATGGCCTGAAGCTCCTCCTCCAGGCAGGGCTGCTGGAACCTCTTCTCCAGCCCATAGACATCTAGAAGATGCCAATAGGGACCTCATCGTATTATCCATTAGGCCCTGCAAATCGAGGGCTGTAGTTCAAGAGGCTGAGTCTTCCCAGCTGGAGACCCTCTATCCCCACTCCTAGTCTATGTCAGAGGCCCAGGTGGCTATAGCCTCTAGCTAGCCTTGGAAGGGTGGAAGTGGGCTAGTCCAAGAGGGCAATGGGGCTCTTCCTCTGACCTTAGGCCCCTGTAGGGCCTGGGGACAGCAAGTGGACAGGCAAAGCCTAGCAGTTAAGAGTCAGAGCTAACCCGAGTTCAAGTCCTGACTTTGTCCCTTAGCTGGGTCACCCTGGACAAGTCACTTAACCTCCTCGATCCTCACTTTCCGAATCAATAAGGTGGAGACAGTAGTACTAGCCCCATGTTGTTGTTACAAAGATTGAATGAACTAGTGTACGTAAAATGCTTAGCAGAGTGTCCAGCACAAAATCAATGCTTAATGAATGATAACGTGTCAGAACCCCTAAATCCACAACACCTTCCTCCCTCTGTTTCATTCCCTTCAAGGCCCATCTCACCTTGAATCCCTACTTTGTGTAGTGACCAAGGGCAAAGGCTTTGGAGTTAAACTATAATGTCTTCAAATCCTGGCTCCTCCACTTAGTAATTACATGACTTCAGGTAATTACATATATACACATTTCTTTTCTGTAAAATAAAAATATTCAATATCGCAATATATAAATGTATCAAGCCAACACACTGCACATCCTAAATGTACACTATGTTATATGTTAATAATATCTCAATAAAAAGTAATTTTAAAAATTAAATTTAAAAAAGAATAATGGCCTAATAATACCTACCTCTTTGGGTCGTTAAACAAATGAGATCATGCATATAAATTCCTGGCCCATAGTAACAATAAATGGTGGCTCTCTGACTCTTTTGCAATCTCAAGGGTACTGAGTTTAAGAATGAGCATGAAGACCATTTCAGAACATGCTTGTTTACAGACTAACTGCTAGACCCTAGAGACAAACTGATATCCAAGCTCCTTGGATATTGGGATCTAGGCTAGAGGGGGCCAGCTCTGGTACCCAAACAGGCTGATGATGGAGAGTAAGCCCACCTGAGGAGTCGGGGGGGTGGGGAAGCCCTGGATCTGCCCAGTTCGCAATAGTATGATCAGCCCTGAACACCAGAGTTATTTTAGGCAACTCCCTTGGACATCCATGGGCCACTAGAAGGAAGAGGATACAGGCCAGATTCAAGAAGGAACAATTAGAGTCCAGCAAGCTCCTCCCCAATTCAAGGTTAGGAGCAACTTCCTTCTCCCTGGCCCAGCAGGGAAGAAGCTGGGGGAATCAGCACATCCCACCTGAATGAACTCACTGTCCCTATTTCTCAGAAACTTACCTTAGACTTCCCCAGGTCGCCTCCAATCAGCTTCCCTACAACCTCACAACGAAGGCTGTCAACTCCACAAATTCCCTCTTACCAGCCAAACCCTACAGCAGTGTGGTCTGTCACTAGCCCCAGCCATGGCTTCCAACTCTTACTCATAAAGGTCTCCCCACCCAGGTCTTTGGCATAAGTGGAAGCTGTGATGGGGCCATTAGAGACCAAGGGCATTAAAAACAAAAGCTAAAGCAGGGTTTTAAAAGGAAAAAAGGGAGGGCAGCCCTGGAGGCTCAGTGGTTTAGCGCCACCTTCAGCCTAGGGTGTGATCCTGGAGACCTGGGATCGAGTCCCACGTGGGGCTCCCTGCATGGAGCCTGCTTCTCCCTCTGCCTGTGTCTCTGCCTCTCTCTCTCTTTCCCTCTCTGTGTGTCTCTCATGAATAAATAAATAAAATCTTAAAAAAAAAAAGGAAAAAAGGGCACTGATCACTGTAGTCTCAGTGAGTTCCAACACCTTCCCCCCTTTCAAGTCAGGAAATTCAGGATGAGGTATGAGGTTTCCCAGCTGGGGAAAAGAAGTGGCTCTCCCACCTCTCCTTCACAATAGAGGCTACCTTAGCTTTTCACACAACGTCGGCCACATTCTATAATATTCAGCGGACAACACAATCAAGTGGGAAGGAACTGCCTCCCTTCTAGACTCAGCCAAGACTCCTCCTCCAGGAAGGCCCTAAATAAATGGAATTCTATAGCACTTGATATGTAGGCTTCACCTTTTCCTATAACTTCACAGTTACCAATATAGCATTTGTATACCATTGCCTCTGGGACCTGCCAGGGATCGCGTCAGAAGGAGCCCAGGGCAATGACCCTCACAAAGGGACAGCCAACTTGACTGTGGGAACCAGACTAGGCAACTTCCTGACTCTGTGCTAAAGAAACCCCATCATCAGTTCAACCTAAGTGCAGGGATCTGGAGAAATATTTAAGAGATTTAAGTTTAAAAAAAAAAAAAAACTCTGGCAACCACCCCCATATCAGCCTGACTATATATAGTCAGCTCCCTGTATGCTTAAAATGGAGAGATCATTGGTAAAACTAATCCAAAATGATTTTAAAAATCCTAAAATCATTGCTAGTTCTTAACTCACAAGAGAATGGGGTCAGCAATGCAATTTCTCCTAAAGGTAACCCTAGCACATAGTTTTCAACAAGTAGTTATTGAATGTCCAATAAATGAAAGGCTCTCAAGTAGACACTTGGAGATATTCAAACCTCTCTATCTGTCTGCACCTGGGTTATGCCAGAAAGCTCTCTGGACTGGGAGTCAGGACATCTGGGATTTGGTCTCAGCTCTACCAGTAACTGTCTATGTGACCTTAGGTAAGTCACAATATTTAATTTGGTGAGAGAACAAGAGCAAATGCAAGCATGTTCCCTTCAGCAATGTCATTTAACAGAGCCCCAGTTTTATGACAATCATCCTATCTCTAATTTGGCACAAAACTACAACCCTTTAGCCACATGGTAACAACCAGATAGCTGAAGATGGGCAATGGCTGACAGAAAAGGTAACGAGAGGGGGGCTTGAAGAAGGTGCAGGAGTATGGAATGTCAGGGAGGTCATCTACACCATGTTTCAGAGTTGGAAAACCACTTTTAAATCAAGGCCCCCCTCATTTCCTGGCCTGTGGTGGTATGTGAGCTCCAAGTTCTCATTTACTAATTGAGAAGAAAACTTCCCAATACTGGAAGAAAAAGAAAGGGCTTGGACGGCCAATTAACAGAATACAAATGGCAAGAAATATAACGCAGAGGGGAGGTGTGAAAAATGTTTGACCTCATTATTAACAGAAGAGATAGAAATGAAGTGACACCGAGATTTTTCACAAGTATCAAATTGCCAAATGTTTAAATGAGATGTGTTGAAGCAGGCTCTCTGATACACTGCTGGCAGGAGTAACAGTGACAGGCTTTCTGTAAAGCAATTTGGCCATATTTATTGAGAGCCTTTAAAGGAGCACTCCATTTGACTCTAGTGATTCCACTTCTAGGAATCTATCCTAAGGAAATTATCACAGATATACCTATATAGAAAGAAGTTCATCACAATATTATTTATAATAATGTAAAATGAAACTCCTACATGGCTGACAATAGGGGGTTATATATATGTTATAGAATCATTAAGTATTTTCAAATGATTTCTAATGATATGGAAAATGCTAAGAAAAAAAGCAGGATCACAAACTCTATTTATAGTTGAATTCCAGTTACGTGCACACTGGGGCACCTGGCTTGCTCAGTTGATAGAGCATGTGACTCGATCTCAGGGTTGTGAGTTCAAGCCCCATGCTGGGGGTAGAGTTCACTTAAGATATATATGTAAATACATACATATATATGTATGTATGGATATATATGTATACACACACACACACACACGCATGCACAGAAAAAAGTTAGAAAGAAATACACCAAAACATTAACAGTGATTATTATATCTTGGTGATGAGTTTATGGGTAATTTAAAAAAATCATCTTACTTTCCTATACTTTCCCAGTGTTCAACAATGATCATGTATTGCTTTTAAAATTAAAAAGCACATTAAGGGTGTGAGGGAAGAGGAATGTTTGTTTATTTTCTGACTTTTCCAAATATTTAGAGGTAGAAAAGGACCTTTGATATAATACAATAGGTTCTCAACCCTATCAGCCCCAATCTTCCCTTGGTAGATACAATATGATATGCCCTTTGCCACCCTGAAATGACTTTCATAGGTAACATAACCTGCTTATATACATCATTTCCAGAATAGTAATATAATACACTAATTACAATATAAAGGAGAAAAAAAGGAAGTTTGTTTATGAGATAATATATATTTCAATATGCAAATGCCTGAACAAGACTATACTAAAAGATGTAAGAGTCAGAGACTTCCACTTATATATGTAGAACCACTGTGAATGCAATTACTACAAAGAAAGACAAATACAGGTACACTGCACTGGCACCTTAAAAATCCATGAATGGCATTGCTGTTGGTGACATGATTTTCAAGTCACAAATCTTGATAAAGTTCTGAACCAAATAAAATGCCATCTTCCCTTAATTTGCATAATTGTTGCATTCCTGGAAATTCAGTGTGTATATTAAAATTGTAAAAAGAGGGGCAGCTGGGTGGCTCAGTCAGTTAGGCATCCAACTCTTGATTTCAGCTCAGGTCATGATCTCAGGGTCGTGAGATCAAGCCCTCCATTCATCTCTTTGTTCATAGGGGAGTCTGCTTAAGATTCACTCTCTCCCCCTCCCTCTGTCCCTCCCCCTGTTTACATTCTCTAAGTGAATAAATAAATGTTTAAAAATAAATAAAATTGTAAAAACATACTTTGTGTTGATTTGTAAAATAATCAGACCAAGCTAATTACACTAGGTGATCCCACTTACATTAACATCCTATAGGACATTCAAAAATGTACAGATGCAGATTTTTAGCTCCCATTCCCACTTCATATTTAGCCAAAACATGAAATTCACAATGACTCTCTTTTTGTGAGTTGGGCTTGCATCCTTTAAAACTAATGATATGCACAGTTTTAGCCTTTGATACTATTTCTAAAATCTATTGCCTAAGAATAGCAAGTGATTCCTATAATATATATATTTTTTAAGATTTATTTATTTGGGAAAAAGAGAATGCACATGTGCACCTGGGCACACTCGTTCAAGCATGCACGCAAGCAGGTGAGGGGCAGAGGGAGAAAAATCTCAAGCAGACCTCCTGCTGAGTGCAGAGCCCAATGAGGGGACTCAGGGGCTCAATTCCACAAGCCTGAGATCATGACTTGAGCCAAAATCAAGAGTTGGATGTCCAACCAACTGAGCCACCCAGAATGTATTCTTAAAACCGACACAGATGCTTTTGGAATTATTGAAAGCATTCCTGTTCTTTAGTAGTACCAGGGCACAAGGGCAAATTATCAGTTTACTGTGATCCCTTGGTGATTTTCCCTAGCCTGGCCCCAGCCTCAGGAGAATCAATGAACAGAACTAGAAGAAAAGCACTAACAGGGCTAGGCCATGAGGAGAGTGAGGGGGCTCGGTTGCTAGGTTACTACTTGAGCCAATCTAAGCAGTCCCAGAGTACCAAACATAGGACAGGTCCCTCTCCCTGTCCCACTCGGCTGAGGGCTTTCTCAAAGGAAGGGAGTCAAAAGGTGGGGGAAGGGCTGGTTACTCACACTAGGCACAAGTAAAGAAATAAGGCAGAAGCACAAAAAAACAGACATCCCTGTATTTCTAAAACCATTCAAGTCTCCTTCATTAATTGGCTTCACCCCAAAAAGAAAAATTTCTTTATTAAGAAATACCAAAGAGTGAAAAACCTACCACACATACACATTTGTAGGCTCACACAAAAGTGCAGAGATTTACATATTAAATTGCATTTAAGTTAGAAAATAGATTTAAAAACAAAATACTTTTTTCCCCCCAACAAGGTAAAGAGATTTGGTCAGTAGGAAAAGGGTCCTTTAGGGGCAAAGGCAGGAAGGGCAGGGCATGAAGAATGGAATTTAGTTGCTATGAAATTAGAACCCATATCTGTCACTGGGAAAAAAAGCAAAGGGGGCAGATGATGCTCTCCACTAGAGCAAAGAGGGTCCCAGAGCCCAATAGACATGGAGAAGTGGTCCTAAAATAGCCAAACTCCACCATCCCTCAGCGGTTTTGGATCTGTTCCAGCCATCCTGGCCCAGGGAAGTGAGGTGCATAGGAAACTTAAGGGATGGAGAGGAAGGTGAGAGGTGGAAAGAATGTCAGCCATTGAAAAGAGTAAACAATTTAAGGCCTACTCCCCCCGGGAAAGGATCAATTCTTCAATCTCCTCTCTGACCCAAACTCAGACTAGGGATGGTCCCAGCTGGTGCATGGTATGAATGGGACAAATCTTCAGGCCAAGGTCTTAAATACAGAAGATTTATAAAGGAAAAGAAAGAGGGCAGGGAGTATGAAAAAGCAGAAACTTTTTAAAAACTCATTTCACACTAGAGATAAGGGATTTCCAGGTTTACCCTTCACCTCAGAATAGCAGAAGAGTGGTTGAGGTAAGGAGAGAAAGTGATTGAGCAAGGAGAGAAATCTGTCCTAACCCAAGGGAAGAGATGGGCTGAGACAGGGTAGGCTGAGAGTGGGCTAAAGGAGTTCATCTGAGTGTCAGGTTAACTGGAAAAATCTAGTAACTTCCAAATTCTTCAGGCTTGGCCTTATGTTGAACTAATGAAAATCTAGCTACAAGAATAAAAGTGAGAGATCCAGAAAAAGAATAGAAAAATAGAGGCAGATAGGAGAGGAATCTGAGTCACTCAGAACCCATCTCTCTGCTTCTCCTGATTGCTACACTCAAACTCTAATACAAAGAAAATAGGAAGACATACAGAAATTCTGGAAGCAGCCAAATTTCATTAATTTTGATTAACTGGGAAGGGTGAGATAGGCATTGGTAAGGAGTCTTGATTTTAGACCATTTAAAAAAGAAATATATGCCATTGCTTGTAAAAGATCACTAACAAAATATTTCTAAGAGGAGGCTCCAAGGAGCCTGCTTTAATAATCAAGCTGCAATTAACAGCATCCCTCTGCATAAAAACAATATCCTAATAAAGAACATGTTCTCTTAAGTAAATATACCCCCTCCAACCCTCCCAATCATGCTAAACTGTATATTGCTTTGAAAGCCCTTTCTTCATAGTCCAGAATAAGGTAAACTTCAGCTCAAAATGTGGTCTAGATCAGTGGAGAGTTTGGGAGCTATTTCTCCAACTCAAGGCTCCCCTAGAAAATGGAAGTATGTAGTAACAAGCAACCCCTTCAACCCCCACCCCCACCCCCCACACAAAGACATTCACAACCTCATGGTGGTTTTTGAAATGGAAGGGGGGAAGGAGGAGGCAGGCAGTTTGCATTAGACACAGTTTAATCACCTTCAAATAGATTAAAAGTTCTGGTTTACACTCCCCACCCCTCCCCGTAAGTCATCCAGACAGGACCCTGGCTTAGAAAGAGGAAAACACAGGTGCTTTAGGAAATATAGCCACATATAATACATAAATCTTCTTCCCTGAAATAGAGCAGATCCTGAGCAGAGCTGACTGGGGGCCAAAACACACCCCCAGGGTGAAGCAGCTCTGGGACTCTGCCGGTGGAAGTGCTGGAAGAGTGGGGCTTGGAGGAAGCCCCCGTGTGGTTACCAAGCCCGAGGTGGGCCAAGGCCTTGGAGTGGGTTTACCCGGGAGGGCAGCAGTGCTGGGCTTTCCCTCCTCACTCAGCCGAGGCCTAATGGAAGTACTGGTTATTCTTTTTTTTCTTTTTTTTTCTTTTTTGAGGGGACATAGGGGGAGAGGAGAGGAGAGGAGAGCCTCTCTGTGCCTTGGTTTCCCCATTTGTGCATTCAGGGCCTCTACAGGCCTCACACAGGGAGTCTGAGGGGGTAGTGTTTAAGTGAGCACTCAGGCTTCCTATGAGGAAAAGGAACCACCAAAGTGCAGACTTTTATTACTGCTGTTCCTGCTCCTAGCAGGAGCAAGAGTCAAAAGGAAAACAAAAGGGGCTAACGAGAAAGGAGGAGAGATGAGACAAAGAGTGCGAGGGGCCATGTCATTGGCATCTCATAAATTCTTACTAAGAATGGCACAGGTATTAAAAAGTTTCTGGGTAGTCTACAAGAAATGTGGTTGTTTTTTCTACAGTAACTACTTACATATTTCTAGTTGAAAAAGAGTGGGGCTTGGGTGTTAGAGAGTGGGCAGGGGACAGAGGAGAAGCTACATGAATAAATACAAGTGGAAGTTATCTGCCCCATTCCTGAAAGGATTTGCTGGCAATGTTGGCACTTTGTAGCCAGGAGAATCCTCCAAGCCCACTCTCCATCCTCTTCAGTTCTGAAGGCCCTGGGAATCCAGTTAGGATTCCTTGGCCAGAGTTCTCTGTGACTGCCTCTGGACTCATGACATGCAGCAGCTTGGGAGGATTTGAGCCAGTCTCAAGAAACTTTAACCCCAGAATTGGGCCAATGACCCCAAGCAGGAGAGCTGGCATCTGGAGGAAAGAGAGGGGAGTCCAAGGAGACTCCATGGCTAAGGCCATTGAAAGCCAGTGTCGGGGCCCAAGGGACCCATTTGTCCAGTTACCAGAGGTGATTGACATCTTCCGTGACTGCCTCAAGTCCAGAAATTAAAAAAAGCTTGCAGCAAGAAAATGCCAGTGTGCAATTGGGTGAATAAAGACCAAAGGAAAACAATAAAAGGGACAGCTCGGTTGCTCTCTGTCTCAGGTTTATCTTCTCCCCTTAAATCTCTCTCAGCCCTAATTAAACACGAACAAAAGTCTCTTCCATAGATAGGCTACTTCTCAGCTGCAGTCACCTCCTGTGGTGGCTCTGGGGGCTCTGGGGGTGGCATCTCTTCAGGAGTGCTGGTGTCCTCCGGCATCTCATTTGGGCTCAGATGTTCTGTTGGGGCCTGAGAAGGAAAACATATCAAATTCAATACAAAGCTCTCCCTTAAGATCTAAATGGAGATAATACATAGACACTTAACTCTTCCTCTGAATCCATCAACCACACTGATGCTACAAATATACAGCCACCAACACCAAACTCAGAACCAAGACTGAACTCTAGTCTTCTCAACAGAATGTGACTGAAGTTTGAATTCTATTCTTCACTGTTGTGGATAGATGTTTTCATCATTATTTGTGATATTAACAAAAGGGACCACAAATAATTACACAGACCCCTTCCCTTCACAACAGAATGCTATAATATACTTGTCTAAGAAGGCCTGAGTGGTTCTCAGTCTTTTTTATTCCCTAACACACAGCTCACCGGAACACTGATCCTAAATCAAATAGGGTAGGGTGGCAAAATCTTCAGATGGGATATGTGGTTTGAAAATGCCCCCTTAGTGATTCTAAAATACTATCCTTCCCTACCTTCAACTTAGCATCACTAACCTAGATTGTTATAAGATCAGATTCATCAGGAAAATGAAATTCAAAATGATAATATATAAACCAGAGTTTGCTGTACTTCAAAAAAGAATTCAAAATTTAGGAAAGGTAGAGAACAATTATCTACTTTACAAAAATCATCCACTTAAAAGTAGGATTCTATTTGAAAAGAAAGCTCAAATCTACTAAAAATCTATTAGAATAAACTAGTCTAGCAAGGTTTCAAGATACAAGATCAATATAAAAAATTAATTGAATTTCTATATACTTCCAATGTATAATCCAAAAATGTATTAGGAAAATTATTTCATTTTCAGTAACATCAAAAAGAATAAAATACTTATGAACAAATGTAACAAAAGAAGCATTAAACTTCTACTCTGAGGGCGCCTGGTTGGCTCAGCTGGAGAAGCATGTGACTCTTGATCTCAGGGTCATGAGTTTGAGCCCCACGATGAGGGTAGAGATTACTTAAATAAATAAAACTTAAAAAAACAGCTTATACTAGCGGTACCTGGATGGTCCAGTTGGTTAAGCATCTGACTCTTGATTTCAGCTCAGGTCATGATCTTGGGGTCATGAGATTAAGCCCTGCATCTGGCTCTATGCTTAGCACAAAGTCTGCTTGAGATTCTCTCTCCCTCTTCCCTTGCCCTTCCCCCCACTTGCATGTGTATGCTCTCTCTAAATAAATAAATAAAATTTTTTAAAACTTTTTTTTTTTATTTATTTATGATAGTCACACAGGGAGAGAGAGAGAGAGAGGCAGAGACATAGGCAGAGGGAGAAGCAGGTTCCATGCACCGGGAGCCTGACGTGGGATTCGATCTCAGGTCTCCAGGATCGCGCCCTGGGCCAAAGGCAGGCGCCAAACCGCTGTGCCACCCAGGGATCCCAAATAAATAAAATTTTTTTAAAAATGTACTCTGGAAAACACAAAATGTTGAAAGAAGAACTTTTTAAAGATTTTTGTTTATTTATTCATGAGAGACACAGAGAGAGACAAAGAGAGAGACAGAGGGAGAAGCAGGCTCCATGTAAGGAGTCCAATGTGGGACTCGATCCTGGGACCCTGGGATCACGCACTGAGCCGAAAGTAGATGCTCAACCACTGAGCCACCCAGGCATCCCCAAAATGTTGAAAGAAATTAAAGAAGACCTAAACAAATGAAGACAGCCATGTTAATGATTCGTAAGATTTAATCTTGTTAGGAAGACAATACTCCAAAAATTGATCTATAGCTTCAATGCAATCCTCATCAAAATTCCAGCTGGCTTCTTTGCAAATCCTAAGATGAATATGGAAATTCAAGGGACCCAGAACAGCCAAAATAATTGAATAAGTAAAGAACAAATTTGTACGACTCACACTTCCTAATTTCAAAATGTACTACAATACTACAATAACCAAGATGGTGTGATACTGGCACAATAATAGATATACTGATCAATGAAATCGGACTGAGAATCCAGAAACAAACTCTTGCATTTACAGTCAATTGATTTTTGACATGGGTGCCAAGACAATTCAATGGGGGAAAAATAGTCTTTTCAACAAAGGGTGCTGAGACAACTGGATATCCACATGCAAATGAAAGAATTTGAACTCCCTACATTACACCATATGTATACAAATTAGCTCAAAATGGATCAAGGTTCTAAATGTTAAGAGCTAAAACTACAAAACAATTAGAAAAAACAGAGGCATAAGACTTCGTGACCTTGGATTAGACAATGGTTTCTTCCATCTGACAGCAAAAGCCCAAGAAATAGAAGAAAAAAAATAGATAAATTGGACTACATCAAAATTTAAACTTTTGTGCTTTAAAGGACACTATTAAGAAAGTGAAAAGACAACCCACAGAATGGGAGAAAATATTTGCAAATCATATATCTGATAAGAGAACTCTTGGTACTCAATAATAAAAAACCCAACTTGCCCAATTTAAAAATGGATAAAGGATCTAAATAGATGCTTCTCCAAAGAAGATATACAAATGGCCAATAAACTCATGGAAAGACACCCAACATCATTAAGGAAATGCAAATCATAACCACAGTGAGATACTACTTCTCACCCACTAGGATGGCTAGAACCAGAATGTCAAATAATAATGACAAGTATTGCCAAGAATGTGGAGAAACTGGCACCCTCATACACTACTGGTGAGGGATGTAATAGGGTGCAGCCACTTAGGAAAACAGTTCACAAGGTACTCAAAAGGTGAAACATAGAGCTATTATATGACCCAGTGATTTCATTCCTGGTATATAGCCAAGATAAATGAATACATACATGTCTATGAAAAAACTTGCACAGGAAAGTTCATCACTGCATTATTCATAATCAAAAGGTACAAACAACCGAAATGGCTATCAATAGATGAATATATAAATAAGATGTGGCATTATCCGTATAATGGAATATTATTCAGCTGTATAAAGGAATGAAGTACTGTTATATATGACAACATGGATGAACCTTGAAAATATTGTCAAATGAAAGAAGCCGGTCACAAGTGACCACACACTATATGATTCCATTTACATGGAATGTACAGAAGAGGAAAATCTATAGCAAAAGAAAGTAGATTAATAGTTGCTTAGGGATTGGGCTGGGGGAGCTAGGAGGAAAAAGAGTGACTGCTGCTGGGTGCAGGCATTTGGTGAGAGATCATGAAAATATTTTAAAATTGATTGTTGTGATGATTGCACAACTCTGTGACTATACCACAAACCAGTGAGCTGTACATTTTAAATAGGATTTTATAATGTGTGAATTATAGCTCAATAAGGCTATTATAAAAAATGAAATATCAAATAGTAACTTTTTAGGAACATACTTTATAAAGTATATCCTGAGCAAGACAGCTGGGAGATTTGCTACAACCACTGCATATTCCAAGGATGAAGCCCCCTTCTACCAAGGTAACCCCTTCATTAACTCTAACCCACTGCTGCCCTGACCCCTATCTTTGCTCTGATAGCATTTTATGCCTCCCTCCTCAAGGCACTTTTCACAACATTGAGCAATGGCCTGTTTCCTTGTCTTTCAACCCCACTACACAATGAGTTCCTTGAGAGCAGTGAATTGTCTTGTTAACTGGCATATCCTTAGCACCTAGCCCAGTGACTGGCACAGGATGTCAAAGAAATGACTAGCTCTTAATCTACCTCAAGAGCACAAAGATCTGAAGACAATGTCGGGGCAGAAGCAGAGACAGAGAAGCTGGAGCAACTGGACATGAAATTGCCTAATTATATCTCAAAGGCATAAATTTAGCCTACACTTTCTATCACTGATTCAGCCATTATGTCAGGAATACTTACTGGGCTCTGTGGCAAAAGGCTGCTACTGGTCTCTTGAGTACTGGGAGGTCGACTTCCACTTTCCTCCAGTGGCAAAATACCCCTTCGGTCCAGCACACTGAAGGAGAGAGGACAATTAATAAAGCACTTTGTATTCATCCCTTCCCCCACCCTCCCCACTGAACCTTGCTGCATGTACTAGAAAACATAAACCTACCCTTTAACAGACTAGCATTATCCTAGCACATGCCTCCTGTCTTCCATTCATGGTTTTCTTCAACAAACCAAGGAAGAAACAAACAAATGAATTAAGAACGAAAGGTTATCCCTTCAAAACAACTAGCCTGTGGTCTGTGGTCCATGTAGCAAGGCACCAAGGGATAATCCTTGGGAAGACCTATTTGACACCAAAAAGGCCACATTCAGAAGGATGCATCAGGGGCACCTGGGGGGCTCAGGCAGTTGAGTGTCTGACTCTTGTTTGGCTCAGGTCATGATCTCAGGGTCATGAGATCGAGCCCCATGTTGGGCTCTGCACTGGGCATGGAGCCTGCTTAAGATTCTCTCTTTCCTCTGCCCCTTTCCACCCTACTCTTGTGCTCGTGCTTGCTCTCTCTCTCTCTCTCTCTAAAAAAAATGCATCAGACCAGGTAATAGGATTAGGTTAAATTGCTTGTCCCAAGAATCCCAGGGTCTTCTAGTTCTCTGAATACCTGGGGGGCAAGGGGCCACATAGCACTTCACAGCAGTTCTTCACAATGTTGCCATGGCTATAGGGATTCTGGACACGATTCTTCCCTGTCCATGAGCCTTTGATCTGCAAGATAAAAGCCAAGACTTATAGTAAAAAATATGCTGCAGAAATATCTGCAACATGGAAAGATGAAAAGCTCTGGAGATAGATGGTAGTGATGGTAGCACAACATGAGTGTACTTCATGCCAGTGAGTTCTACATTTAAACATGGCTAAGATGGTACATTTTATATTATATATATTTTACCACAACAGGAAAAAAAATACCTGCATAGCCATGGAAAAATGTTCACAATAGAGTGAAAAATCAGAAGCTGAATAATATGTATTATTTTCAACTAAAAAAACAAAATATATATTCATCTAAAACACGGAAACAAGTCTGGAAGACTACAAATCATACCATTAACAATGGTGAATTTAGATAAAAACTTAAAAAAAAAAAAAACCATGGCTCCAAGCAAAGCAGTGTGCTTTCTCTTCCACATGTTGGATTTAACAATCTCCCTAGGGTTCTGTCTGCATTGACCTTCCAAACCCTGGAGACTCAGTTCTCCAGCAGGAAATGAGAGAATAGGCTCTGGATAGAGGAAGAATGTGTGATGAGGAAAAGGGAAAGTTGACTCACGTCTTCATTGGTTGTCTGGTTGAGAGCCACGAGGAAAGTGTGAAACCCAGTCAGTCCCACGACGGACCAGAGTGTGAAGAAGCAAATGAGCACTTCTAGAACAGTGAGGTGATGTTAAGGAATGTTGAAGAAGCTACACCAGGGGGGCTCAATGCTTCAGCCCATACTCTTGGCACCAATCATACCATCCTTACCTCTCAGAACATATATCACAAATGGCCAAGTATCTGTATATAATAAACAGGAATTCTAAACTCGCTGGATATATGAAAGGTAGAGGACTCCTGTTTAGTCATTACAAGTAGCTCTCTAACATTTCTGGTTCATTTAAATACTTGTTTATTCATCATTAGCTCTTTGAAGAGAACATTTAGAAGAGAGCCAAAGCCATCACTGCCAATGGAAGGAAAATCCATTGAAAAATAAACCTTATAAATGAAAAATTGGTGGGAAAAACAGAACATGACTTATAGAAATCCCATCTGAGTCTCCTTTTCAGAAATACAACTGCTGTACAAAATAAGCCTTAGCTGTAACAGAAAGATAGGACTTTGGTCAAGTGACATGAGAGGTGTACTGACACTAGAGGAGGCAGGGCTGAGCCTGGGATCAGAAGGACTTTGGAGGGAGGCAGTGGAGAAAGGGGTGAGGGAAAGACCTTCCTTTAAGCCCTGGTCATCTTCCATTCTGGTTTCTACCATTAAGACTACACTTTTTTGTTTTTTTAATTTTAGACTTTGGCACTCTCTGACATCTGAAAAACGAGATGGTGGGAGAACTGCAGAGAGAAAGCCTACTCGAAACTAGTTTAAGAGGGCGTCACAGGAACATACTGCCAGGGGAGGATATGTTCCAGGAGTTTCTTTCAACGTCTCCAGGAAGCCAATTTTCAAGGATTCTGTTAAATCGGGAGGACAAGTAGAAAGAAAAATCAATGACTTTAGTAAAAAATGCACACTTATCCTAGTACCCACTCATTTCCTTTCCTCCCTATCCCTTGTTACAAACTGGCAAGAGATTAAGCCTTCACTCAGACAAGGGACTCTTACCTACAAGCAGGTAGTATCCTCACCAAAGAGTTTACACTTTCAATGTGGGACCTGGCACTGGACTACAGAGTCTGACAGAAGCCACGCTTCCTGTTCCTCTCCCTTTTCCTTAGCCCCCAACTATGGACATGGATGGAGAACATTCATTCGTAGATGAAAGAAATCAGAACTATCCAAGAAAAATTCTCTCTCCTCACCAATCCATGTCCCTCCCCTCCCTTGTTCAAAATCCAGCTGAGAACTCATCTCTTGATCAAGAAGCCTCCTTTAACTCCACATCTCATCTGCCTTTAGGGGGATTTGGGGGGGTGTATGTGTGCACACATGTGAGTGTGTATTCTCTGTCTCCCAAAGTAGACCACAAGCTACTGAAAGTCATTTCTCTAGTATAACCCTTTCTACTACCTGGCACAGAGCAGGTCTTACAAGGAAGAAGAAAAAAGGATGCAGAACCGAAATACATCCTCAATCTTTGGGATCACCTCAGAAATGCCCCCTACTCTGGGTACAGACCAGTAATCAGGGCCTCAGTCTTCAGCAGAAGGCCAAAGGAGAAGGTCAACACACTCAGTAATACTGATTGATGTGAGTTAAGTTTTGGAGCTCCAATTGAGAGCAAAAAGTAGTGTTCACTTCTAATTGGCCCTAGGGTGCCTTTGCAATGGTAAAGTCCCACCAGGAAACCCAACCACTCCCCTCAGATCTCCTTAAGTCTTCTCCCACCCCTCACCAAGAGACACTGCCCTGCATACTCACTGAGAGCCACATAGACGATGTTGAAGGCGAAGACATAGATCGTGAGGAGGGAGAGAGATAGGATAAAGAGGTAGAAGTAGCGGTAGTTCCTCTTTCCAACACAATTCCCCACCCAGGGGCAATGATGGTCGAAGCGCTCTGTGGGAAAAAGGGAGAATCCAGTGCCAAAGCCTCCAAAACGAAGCACAACACACCATCTACATAGTACCTAATTTATTTTTTTTTAATATTTTATTTTTTTTAATTTTTTTTATTTATTTATGATAGTCACACAGAGAGAGAGAGAGAGGCAGAGACACAGGCAGAGGGAGAAGCGGGCTCCATGCACCGGGAGCCCAACGTGGGATTCGATCCCGGGTCTCCAGGATCGCGCCCTGGGCCAAAGGCAGGCGCCAAACCGCTGCGCCACCCAGGGATCCCGTTAGAGACCCCAATGACCACTGTCAATTTCAATTATAAAAAAACACTGGTTTCTTTTTTTCACTTTTTCACAATGTTTTCATAGTCATCTCATTTCATCCCCACAGTCACCCTGGAAGTCAAGCAAAAGAAGATATTCTTTTCCTCCAATTACAGTTGAAAAAGCTAAGGCACTGAGGGGTCAAGTGAGCTGGCTCACTGCCAGTTGACAACAGAGACTTGGCTTTTCCAAAGAAAAATGTTAGGTGGACTAAGTTCAGGAATAAGAAGTGGGTGAAAACAGCCAAGGAAATTTTTTAAAATGAGTAGTGTGGTTTTTCTTAACTTCTAGTTATCTTTTAAAGTGATAAAACTACAGGGGCATCTGGTGGCTCAGCCAGTTAAATGTCTGACTCTTGATTTCCACTCAGGTCAGGATCTCAGGATTGTGAGATCCAGTTACACATCAGGCTCCACGCTGGGCATAGAGTCGGCTTGAAATTCTCTCTCTCCCTCTTGCTCTGCCCCACCTCATTCCTTCTCTCTAGTTCTCTAAAAAATTTTTTTTAATGTAAAAATAAAATAAAACCATCAAATAACTATAAATAATAGATGAGGGGTGCCTGGGTGGTGCAACCAGTTGAGTGGTCAACTCTTGGTTTTAGCTCAGGTCGTGATCTCAGGGTCGTGAGTTCAAGCCTCAAGCCAGGTTCCACATTCAGCACAGAGTCTGCTTGAGATTCTCTCTCCCTCTCCTTCTGCCCCTCCCACTCCTATTCTCTCTAAAATAAATAAGTAAATAAATCTTTTTAAAAAAAGAATAAATGAACATTTATCCCCTATATAGAAAAGGATTTTCTCAGTAAGCATAAAAGTAATGGAAGAAAACACAGATAGGGGCGGCCCAGGTGGCTCAGCGATTTAGCACCGCCTTCAGTCCAGGGCGTGATTCTGGAGACCCAGGATCGAGTCCCACGTCGGGCTCCCTGCATGGAGCCTGCTTCTCCCTCTGCCTGTGCCTCTAGCTCTCTCTCTCTGTGTCTTTCATGAATAAATAAAAAATAAAAAAAAGAAAACACAGATAAAGAAAAATATATTTGACTCCATAAACCTTAAAAAAATTTTATACATATTAAAAATATCATAAAAGAATATTAAAGAGAAAAAAACCAGTGTAAATATATGTAAATTCTGTACCTTAGTATATGAGAAGTCCTTACAAATCAATAGCAAAATACAAATACTCCTTCAAGAAAATAAGGGTGAAAACAGTTAACAAATACCACATAAACATATAGTTAAATGTTTTCAGATTCACTAATAATTCAGTGCAATACTAGTACAAAATAAGACAATTTTTTGCCTATCAAAATAAGAATATAAAAAATAATATCAAGTGCTGGTGAGAATAGCATAAAATGGATACCACTATACTCTTTGTGGGAGTATAAATTGAGATAACCTTTCAGAAAACCAATTTGGCAGTGTGTATCAACAGTCTTAATAAGGCTCACGCCCCTTTGGCAAAATAAATTCATTTTCAGTAATTTCTCATAAGGAAATAGAAATGTGCACAGAAATTTAAGTTCAGTAATTTTTTATTAGATTTTGTATTGTGGAAAAATATATAACATGCAATTTGCCAATTTATTAATTTTAAGTGTATAATTTAGTGGCATTTTTTTAAATTCACAATGTTGTACAACCATCATCATTACCCATTTCCAAAATTTTTCACCACCCCCAAAGAGAAGCTCTGTACCCATTAAAAAATAACTCTCCACTTTCTCTTTCCCCCAGCCCCAGTAACCTCTAATCTTTCTGTCTCTATGTCTAGTCTAGATATTTCATATAACTGGAATCATCTTGACTTTTTCTGTCTGGCCTCTGTCATTTAGCATGATGTTTTCAAGATTCATCCACAATGTAGCATATATCAGCACTTCATTCCTCTTCATGGCTGAATAATATTCCACTGTATGGATATAACACATTTTGTTTATCCATCCATTGGTTGATGAACACCTGGGTTGTTTCCACCTTTTGGTTACTGTAAACAATACTGCCATGCACACTGATGTACAAAAATGTTTATCTATTTTCAAATATTTTTGGTATTGTTATGGACAGAATTGTGTCCCCCTCAAAATTCCTATGTTAAAGCCTTAACCTCTAATGTGATTGTATTCGGGGACAAGGCTTCTGAGGAGGTAAATGTCTTAAGGGTAGGGCCCTAATCATGTCAGATTGGTATCATTATAGGAACAAGATGAGACATCAGGAGTGCATGAGCACAGAAAAGAGGCCATATGAACACAGCAAGAAGGTGGCCATCTGCAAGCCAGAGACAGAGACCTCACCAGAAATCAATCCTGCCAGTAACCTGATGTTGGACTTCTAACCTCCAGAACTGTTAAAAAATAAATTTCTGTTGTTTAAGCTACCCAGTCTATGATATTTTGTTATGGTATCCTAAGCAAGCTAATTTAGGTATATACACACACACACACACACACATGCACACACACACATACATACATACACACCCAGGAGTGAAATTGCTGGGTAAATGATAATTCCATGTTTAACTTTTTGAGGAATGGCCAAACTGTTTTCCACAGTGGCTATCCCATTTTTTTATCCCCACCAGCAGTATATGAAGGTTCCAATTTCTCTACATCCTTAAATTTAATCATTTTTATTGCAGTGTAATGATAATGAATAAAATGGAATAGCAAATAATATGTAATTAAATAAACTAGAAAATAATACATTCAAAACATATTTAAGATGTAGAAAAATGCTCAGGATATAATGTTAAGTGACAAAGGCAGGATGAAAACTCTATCTAACTTCACAAACAAGTGACACTGGAAGGAGATACAGCAAAATGGAGAGGAAATTTGGGTTTAAGTTTTATTTATACTTTCTGTACCTCCCATATTTTCTACAATGAACATGTATTATTTTAATGAATAAAAAAGCTACATACTAGACAAAATTAATAAGACTGTAAGAATGGTACATCTCTTGGCTAAAGGGCTACAATATATCTTTTCAGCAAAGGAAAAGAAGATGTAGAGACAACCTGCTCAAGTGATTAAGGTAATATCTGGATCAAGAATTACAGATATGGCCTCACTTTAAGCAAACCTGCCATAGAAAAACACTGGAACCTATAGATTTATACAGATATATTTTTACCATTTTTATTTTATTAAGATTTTATTTATTTATTTGAGTGAGAGAGAAAGCATGAGTGGGAGGAGGGGCCGAGGGAGAGGGAGAGAGAGAATCTCCAGTAGACTCGATGCTCCATCTCACAAGCCTGAGATCATGACCTGAGCCAAAATCAAGAGTCAGATGCTTAACTGACTGAGCCACCCAGGCGCCCCTAATATATTTTAAATCATACTTTTTCTGATAATACAATACAATTAATATATGCTCATCACAGAAAACTTGAAAAAAAAAACAAAGAACAAAACAAAAATGAAGGAAACAAAATCATTTGTAATTCTACAATCCATAGATAATAAGCTACTGGTATATTTTCTGGCATATTTTCCTGCATATATCTTTGCATATACTTATATTGTTTTTCAAATGTGTAACTGAGATCACATTATAAATGTAGACTATCTCCTATTTTATTTCATTTAGCTTTCTTATATGAGCTTTTCCCATAAATCTATTGCATGAATGTCCCACAATTTATTTGACCACTTATCTATGGATGGACAATTAGGTTTATCCAATTTTTCCACATTATAACAATCCTGAAGTAAATATTTCCATACCTAAATCTTTTACAGGATCCCTGATTATTTTCTTAGCACAGATCCCTACAAAGGGGATCACTTGCATCCAAGGGTTTACATGTTTTAATGCTTTTAATAGGGGCTCCTGGATGGCTCAGTGCTTGAGCATCTGCCTTTGGCTCAGGTCGTGATCCCAGGATCCTGGGATCAAGTCCTGCATCAGGCTCCCCACTGGGAGCCTGCTTCTCCTCTGCCTATGTCTCTGCCTCTCTGTATCTCTCATGAATAAATAAATAAATAATTTTTTTTAAAAATAAAGCTTTTATGAATCTACTAGGTTGTCTTCCGAAAAGTTTGTTCCAATTTACACTCCTGTCAGGGAGTGTAAGCATGATCAGGTTTTATTTGCTAATGTTCTGGATTTTAAAAGATCTTGTTTTAATTTTTATTTCTCTGATTTATAGTAAGGATGAACCTTTTTCATGTTAATTAGTTAATAACATATCCCATTTACGAACTGTCCATATTTCTCCTGGAACTTTTTTCTTTTTTGCAGAGTGGGGTGGATGCTGTGAAATCAAACAATATAAGTGACATCACCAAGTTTTAAAAGAATGGGGATAGCTATTCATTAGAGAATGAATATAAGTACCATCATTGCCACCTTAATATTTCTTTTTATGTGCTTTACATGAAGACACCTGTGAGACAGGGTTCATGGTTCATCCTCCCCATGAGCCTATGATTCAAGGGAATTACAATGTCATCTTCTGCCCCTCAGCGCCCAGGCACAGAGCATACCCAGAACTGGATGAACGTAAGTTGACAAACAATCACACCATAAAAATTTGAATGACTGCAACATGCATTCGTTATGGAGAGAAACATACTAAAAGGAAGGGAGGTCACAACAATGTGACAGCTCAAGCCTGGGCTCAGGCCCAGTGATCCAGCAAAACAGAATTGACCTTGCTAACACCTGCTGTGAGATGCAAGAGACCAGTTTCTCTATAATGTGAATGGAAAGAGGATGATAAAAGGTTACATCTTATATCATGCTCAGCTCAACAATTAAAAAATCTGTTTATAAACAAGTTGATAATACAATGCACATAAGAGAAAATAAAAATCATTGATCTCTAACCTAGTCTAATCCATGCATTTTGGTCTATTTCCTTAACAAATAAATAAACATTCACGACTTTTAAAAATTAGAGATCACATTATAAGTACAAATTTGTATTCTGTATTTTTCACTTATCATTATATGGTGAACTTTTCCAGGGTTGTTAATTTCTCTTCTGAAAACATTAATATTCGGCAATATAATATTCTATCATATGCATATACTGTAATTTATTTAACCATTCTATATTGTAGGACATTTAAGTGGCCTCTGGGTTTTTACATTTAAATGATGTTGCATGAAAAAACTTAAAATATTACAGGTAAAGTTTAAATCCCCTTTGATCACCACTCCAATCACAATTCCTACCTCCCCTCCTCAAGAATGTATACATGTATTGGGGCACCTGGGTGGCTCAGGCAGTTGAGCAACTAACTCTTAGTCTCAGCCCAGGTAGTGACCTCAGGGTGGTGAGATTGAGACCTGAGTCCAGCTATGGACTCACCGCAGAGTCTGCTTGAGATTCTCTCCCTCTCCCTCGGCCCCTCCCCGCACTCACTCACTCTCTCACTCTAATAAATAAAATCTTAAAAAAAGAATATAAACATGCATTAAAATTAATTTCTAAAACATAAAGGAAAAAAAGGAAAGCATGTTGAAGTCTGAGCAGTAATATATGAAGTTGCCAGCATAAAAATAGCCAGCCCATATTAAAAAAGAAAAAAATGATGTACTGAAAATCCTTCTACAGTAATTTGTATAACTGATTATTTCCCTTAAATAAACTCTAAGTGAAGTGGAATTACTGGGTCAAAGGGTATGAATCCTTAAAGCCCATATTGCTTATTGCCAAAATGCTTCCCAGACAGTATCAATTTGCACGCCCATCCATCTGCAGCATATGAGAATGCCTGTCTCGTTGCACCCTAGATATGCAGGATAATTCTAAAAACAGAATAATTTTTCAATTCACTTTGATTTTAAAAATATCTGCCATATGGAACTTTTTTCCTTTTTTTGCAGAGTGGGGTGGATGCTGTGAAATCAAACAATAACAGTGCATCACCAAGTTTTAAAAGAATGGGGATAGCTATTCATTAGAGAATGATATAAGTACCATCATGCCACCTTAATATTCCTTTGCATGTGCTTTACATGAAGACACCTGTGAGACAGGGTTCATGGTTCATCCTCCCCATGAGGCGCTATGATTCAAGGGAATTACAATGTCATCTTCTGCCCCTCAGCGCCCAGGCACAGAGCATACCCAGAACTGGGATGAACGTAAGTTGACAACAACTCACTAACATAAACATATGAATGAATGCAAAAATGCATTCGTCTATGGAGAGAAACATACTAAAAGGAGAGGTCACAACAATGTGACAGCTCAAGCCTGGGCTCCAGGCCCAGTGATCCAGCAAAACAGAATTGACCTTGCTAACACCTGCTGTGAGATGCAAGAGACCAGTTTCTCTATATGTGAATGGAAAGAGGATGATAAAAGAATAATCCAGATGGAAAAAAGATGGCACACACAACTCTCCCTCCTATCTTGCTCCTAACTACTCCAGCTTTACCAGGTCTCCCCTGAACTCCAGCTGTACCAAGACACCCAACCTCTGCCTTCTCCCCACTATTTCCACTTTCACCCCATCCCTAAGCTCAGATGTGCACAAACCTGTGTCCGCTTAGCTCAACTAAAACAGTCTGGAATTCTTCAAAAAGAAATTCACTAAGAAGCTAGAGGGAAGGACACCTGGGTGGCTCAGCGGTTGAGCATCTGCCTTTGGCTCAGGGCGTGATCCTGGAGTCCTGAGATCAAGTCCCACATCGGGCTTCCTGCATGGAGCCTGTTTCTTCCTCTGCCTGTGTCTCTGCCTCTCTCTCTCTCTCTGTCTCTCATGAATAAATAAATAAAATCTTTAAAAAAAGAAGCTAGAAGGAAATGCAGCTAAAATAAACAAAAGAAATACAAAAGATTGGAAGCTTTCAAACCCCTCTAAAAGAGTATCAAATCAACACTGTAAACTTACACAATGTTGTGTCAATTATATCTTGATAAAACTGGAGGAAAAAACATCAAATGGAAATAGGAGAAAATATTTCATTGATGATAGCATGCATATAAACATTAGGAATAAACTCGAGGGCAGCCTGGGTAGCTCAGCGGTTTAGCACCGACTTCAGCCCAGGGCATGATCCTGGAGACCCAGGATCGAGTCCCATGTCAGGCTCCCTGCATGGAGCCTGTTTCTCCCTCTGTTTGTGTCTCTACCTCTCTGTCTCTCTGTTTCTCATGAATAAATAAGTAATAATAAAATCTTAAAAAAAAAAAAAAAGGAATAAACTCGGGCAGCCTGGGTGGCTCAGCGGTTTAGCACTGTCTTCAGCCCAGGGCTGATCCTGGAGACCCGGGATCAAGTCCCACGTTGGGCTCCCTGCATAGAGCCTGCTTCTCCCTCTGCCTGTGCCTCTGCCTCTCTCTGTCTCTCTCATGAATAAATAATAAAATCTTTTTAAAAAAGGAATACGCTCAATATGAGAAATACAGAAACTAGATTTTAAAACTATAAAAATGTTATTCAAGGGCATAAAATTCAATCAGAAAATAAAGACATAGTATTTTCTTAGGCAGATAATATTATACACATGTAAATTCTCTCAAAAATATAAATGTAATGTAATATATATTATAACTCTAATATGTTTGTGTGTTTCTAGTTAAATAAAATAATATTAAAATAAAAAATCAAACAAACACCCTAACAATCTAAAGACTAACCATAGATTGGTGGTCCATGGGCATACCTTCTAGTCTTACAAGTTCTGGGTCCCGTTCTTCTACTCTATCTGGATTCGATGCTGATTCAAGCTACTTGGGTACTGGACTTGCAAACAATTTAGGCAGGCACTGTTGTTGGTCTGGGGAGCTCCTAGTTCCTCCTAGTACTAGTATCATGGCCTTTTTTTCCAGTGCGAGCTCCTAGGATATTCCCTCCTCTAGTCTCTAGCCCTTAGGATCTTCTGCTTCAATTTGTGGAGCCATCCTGGCTTCTGGCTAGTGTAGCACTTCATCTCTATCCCAAAGAGACCTACCCTGAGCTGAAAACTGCACTGTAATGAGCCTGTAACTGCTTCCTTTACCTTCTTTTACCTTCCTAGAATTCCCAGTGGTTCCTGGCACCACAGCTGTCTCCTCTTACCTTGTGTATTGCCTTAAATCAGGAATTCTTGGTGGGGCCTATGAATGTGCTTCAAAAGATCTATGAATCCCTGAAATCACCAAAACTATATGTATATGCAAATATATAAGAATATTTTTATGAAAAGAAGGCTTAAAGCTTTCATTTAAAAAATCAAATGAGTTCATGACCCCCCAAAAGTAAAAAAGCCCATCCTCTTGGGAACAGTACAGCAGGACTTTAGTAACAAACCCCTCCTGAAACACAACCCAACACAAGGAAGAATGAAGCATATAGCTTTCAAGTCTTGCTAAATCTGCCTTACCAAAATCATAGGGTGGTCATGATCTCAGATTCAGGATCTTGCAGGAAAAATACTAAAAATGATTCTTAATCTGCAATTACCATTATGATTCCATTCCCTTAGTGATTAAAGTCACTCACTGCACAGCATCTCACCAGCTGGTTAGAAAACTCACCTATCTCCATTTCTATGAAAGCCGCTTCATCTGGGAGGGCCCGAGGGATCACTCCTGGGTCACTGAAGCTGGTCCTCAACAGTGTAGCCATGGAGAAAAGGAAAAGCATGGCAGCAAACACAGGGATGGCAGGAGACAGCTGGACAGCCAGGTATCGACATCTGAAGAAAGCAGGCAATTGAACATTTAGCTATACCTACATTAGCTATACCTCAAACTGTTACCAGCGTGTCGATCTTGTCTTCACAATAAAATCAGCATGACCTTGAGGGAAGGGCCTATGTTTTTTTCTTCCCTTGAATTACCCATAACTCCTAATATATGGCTCTGCACATAGTAGGAGCTCAACACTTACTTGATCAATGCCACCTATAACCTAGAGAAGACAGTCTCAAGGGACTTACCCTTATCAGCAAGTCTCAGCCTGCTGAGAACCACATTTCCTCTGTGCCTTGGGAAAGGCTCACACTTACTAAGGTCAGGGAAGCAACTGGGCCTGGACTGGTAAGTACCACAGGCTGCTCTCACTCTGAGAATGTCTAGAGCTTTTCATGACCTCTCATCAGGCATTAGGCCTGAGCTCAAGGAGGAGGAAGAAAAATGAGTACGATCCATGAAGCGGGGTCCCAGCATCAGGCAGAGGGTACATCTGGCATGCTTCAAGGCCAGTGAAAGCTTCAGGGCTGCTGACTGTCTTTGCAACATCCACCTTCTTCTCTCCTTGATCAGCTCTGCTAGTAGGTGCTTAGTGACCTTTGGCAAGAGAATAAGAAAATTGTATCTCCTTGGCACCCATTCCCAACATGTTTGCTCCCCCTCTTTCCTCATAATTCACCTGGAAGGCCACTCCCCTTCCTCTCTGGATATCTCAGCTCTACTCATCTTTCAGGTCCCAGAGACATCAACACCATCACTGTCAACATCACAACTTACTGAGCACTTGGCATATGCCAGACACTGCACTAAGCCTTTTATATGCATTACCTCATTCAATTCTCACACTAACTCTATGAGGTAGAGTCTATTAGACCCATTTGATAGATGAAGAATCTGGGATTTAGAGAAATCTTGCCTCCTCTGATAGGCCTTTCAAGGTGCACTAATCTCTCCCTTCTCTAGCGTCGTCCTCACTGCCAGAGCCTCGCATTGTTTCCTAGCTGTTTTTCACTATGTTGACCTCATCTCCCCAGCTGGACTTCATGAGAGCAAGAACCTTGTCTTTTTGGAGTGGGGATGTTTGGGATTGAATTCTGGCTCCACCAGTTCCTAGTTGGGTGACTTAATTAACTTCAGTCTCCTTAGCTGTGAAATGAGGATAATAATAGTACTACATAGGGTCATTGTGTAGATCAAATGCATGAATATAAATGAAATGCTTAGAACTGCACCTGACACATAGTAAACGTTAAGTAAATGTCAGCTATTAATATCACCATCATGGTTCTCTATCTCCCAGAGCTTAATACAAGTATGGGGACAAAGAAGCTATCAACAAATACTTGTTGCATTAAACTGAATTTCAAACCAAATAAATAGGAATATGTGATGAGAGTTATCACTGACCTATTTTTATTCTCTTCCTCCTGAGGCACACTTTTTCCTTCAATACAGAGATCTTCTCTTGGAGGCAGACTATAAGTGGATGAGCAAGGGCCAGAGGGAGAGCAGAGAAAGTAAGCTAAGGAAAAAACGCTTACCTCATCCACATGGGGATTAAGCAAGCTGCTGTCCACTCAGAGCAAACATTTAACCCCATGTTGTACATTCGCTGTAGTTTTGAAACAATACATATGAGATCTTCCCTCTGCCTCCCTGACACACTGCAGGGGCCAGTGCGAACCAACTATTATATTAGGCTGAGCAGTTTGTCCTGAAGGTGAACATATGTAGTGAACCTGCAAAATGATTTTTGTGGCTTTTTGTTTGCTTGCCTGCTTGTTTGTTTTTAACAAAATCTCTTTGGTCATAGCCTTATTTTATATGATTTACTTCCTTCCCCTAAAAGCTAAGGGTAGGGGGTAAATTTTGAAGAACTAAAGAATCTAAATACAGGGTAATTAAGGCCCTTGAATTTCACTAACTTGTGGAACCCCCTCTTTCCCACTGTTTCACTTTCAGTAGCATAGTTAATCAAGAAGTGAATTTGGAAACAAAAGTCACCTCTGCCTATCAGGGACCCAAAGGACACAGGAGAAACACAAGACTCTGTTTCACGAACAAGCCAAGTAAAGTTACCACACTAACAGAAAACAGCCATCTTTCTAGTCACTGCCCATTTCTAAGATCACTCTTGAAAACAAATAATTTCTCTAGGACTCAAATTGCTCTGGGGGTACAGTCTCCAACAAATGGACTTAGAAAAATCAAAACTATCTGATTTGCCACCAAAGGGATTTTAAATTGTTTTATTACAGGAAAAAGATATAGAGAAAATAGAACTCTCTCTCTTTTTCTCTCTCTCTTTCTCTCGTACACACACACACACACACACACACAATATCAATGTTGCCCCCATGCATGAAGGATCCGAGATTAACCAAGTCCCATTCCAACACCTGCTTGTTAACCAGACAAAGCACAACTTAGATTTGAATTACGCTACACCATCAAGGATAAAGGTCTCTGTAATCTCCACACGGACTATCTTCTGCACCTGCTAAAACAATCCATTCTGTATGTCAACAAGTACACAATAGGCCCATTGTATTGTTCTCCAGAGATGAGGCTATTGGCAGCCAGTTGTCACTAGTGAGTGGGTGTGGCTGGGAAGGCAGATGTGGGACCAGCAGGCCTTTCCACTCCAAGTAAGAGGAAACTTAGAGAGCCAGTGGCTAAGACTGTTGTTAACTACAACCTATAGTGTCTGTCTTTAATAGTTATGGTCAAAAATACCCCCTTAGGTTAATCTGATAACTGCAGTAAGCTAGAGATCTGTCTCTGACAGGAATAGGGTACATGAAGATTTGGTGGCAATTCCCAATACCAACCTGAAAAGTCAGGAGTATCCTAAATCACGAATTCATCTTAGTGGAAGACTGGATATGTCATCCATGAATATAAGCTAACTGTTTTTGAAATTCCCTAGCATTTTCCATTTATATCACTTCTTGGAATAATTATATCCATACACTTCTTAAAACAGAACTCTCTTTTGTCTTCAAGGTGCCAAGAGGCTTTCCCCCTTCCAGAAGGTTTAGAAGTTGCTTTTCTCCCTTTTGAATTTTTTAAACTCAACCATGTCCCCACTAAGTATTCATTTATGCCACCTGAAGAGATATCATTTTAAGCCACCTTCTACCAACTTCTTGATTGGCCTCAGGCTCCATAGCTGGGTAACATGACTGGACTTCCACATGTCCCATGGGCCACATGGTGGTACTGTCTAGCAGTAACCAGCAGTGCCAGGCTGGGCTGGTGTGTCATGTCCCATCCCCCAACCCTAGCATGCTAGTTCATTGGAGGGACAATGATAATGACACAGACTTCAATTGAGATGAAAAAAACTCAAAAGAGATTCATGAGTAGAGCTAGTAAGAAACCAGACAGATTCCATAGCAGGGCTCTGCCTCACAGACTAGGAGAACAGATTGGTGTTCTTTAAAATACTCTACCTCTAAGTCTCCCTAATAGCTCAGTGCAATCAATCAGCCAACAAGTGCTGTGGGTCTAACAAATGAAGAACAAGAGAAAATAGGAGTTAATTTTGTTGGGAAAACATAACTAACATATGAAACAGCTAGAGAATAAGATAAGACCAATAATCAAGTGTTAGGAGGGTGATTCAGACCCTAAGGACTATAAGTGGTCAGAGAAGAGCTCTCTTGGGAAACTGATGGCTGCTTAAAACTGCTCCTACGGCAGCTGTTAAGGGTGGCTTTAAGAAAAAGCTGTGCTTGGAACAACAGAAAGGGCCCAAGGTTAGAGCCCCACGATGGCCCTTGTCCCACATAATAGTAATAAGCCTTTACTATGTCTTCACTCATATGGACAGTTTTCTGTTCTCTTACATACTACCTACCTTTAAAGCATAGTAAACATGTAGAATCACCTATAAGGCTGGCTCAAGGGTCTTCTGATGACACTCAAGGGTCTGCTGATAGGGAAAAAGTTTCCTTGAACACTAAAAACATAATTTAAAATCAGCCTCCAGATTGACTGCTATGTGAAGGTCAGAGGAAGATGCATAAGCCTATTTTGCTCCAGTAGTAATGGGGAAAATTAACCAAACAGGGACATTTTCAATTATGAGGCAATGAGCCATCCTCTCACTGAGGAGGGCCAAAATCTCTATCCAGGCAAACTTGTTAGGTAGTTGCTAAATCACAGTGATAATAGCAAATTTCACTTTCAATTATAACAAAAACAACAAATTTCAAGTATAACAAATAACAAATTTCAGTTATAATGTACTCCTGCTCAAAAACTTAGAACAAATCCCTGCTGCTTATTATATGAATCCCCAAACCCCACAGGCCAGTATTCTAAGGCCTTCCATTAACTGGCCTTATCTAATCATCATCATAAGGTTCTTGCCTTCTCATCACTCCATTCCAGAAATATCCCCCCTAATTATCCTGAATTCACTAGCTTCTTGCTATTGCAAAAGGCATAAGGTGCCTCTTTTGTTCTTAAACACAATACCAGCTCAGGCATCTCTGAGGAAGAAGATTTAGGAGGTCTCTTCTCTCCCTCGATAAACATCTCAACTGATGTCAGCATGCTGGGGGACATCCCTGTTCTTTGGGTTCACTTTTCCTAAAATATATCACTATACTAAATTAAGACTCATTCTCAAAAGATGGAAGGGGTGCCTGGGTGGCAAAGTCCATTAAGCCTTCAACTCTTGGATTTCAGCTCAGGTCAGTATCTCAGGGTCCGGGGATCGAGCCCCACATGAGGCTCCATGCTCAGCACAGAGTCTGCTTGAGACTTTGAGACTCTCTCTCTCTCTCTCTCTCTCTCTCTCGCCCTCTGCCTCTCCCACTTATACCCTCTCTTTCTCTAAAGTAAATAAAGTAAAAAAAAAAAAGATGGGAGATGCATTCAATAGAGACTGACAGTGTGAAACATTACCACAAAAGGTAGTAGAGGCTGAAAATATATAGATAAATTCTGAATGACAGAACTGCAAAGGAAGGAAAGCATACTGTTCAGGAGACATAACCCAACCCTTCTCCAGGGAACGTGCTTTATCAGGAAGTTGAACTTAGCTACGCACTATAACAGATTGATATCAGAGAGGCAACTGTGACTTTCTAAAACTGCCATTTGGTTGGCCAAGTCACACACAGAATCTTGAGCTAGGTAAAGCACAAGACAGAATCTCCACAGAAAAATTTTTCAGAGAATGTTTTCTTGGTTAGAGATCATAATAAAGTCACTTTTTCCTCTTCCCAATCTCATCTAAGTAACTTCAGGAACCTGGACCTTGGTACTACAGGCACAAACATTCTGCTGTGTCAGTTTGGCTTTGGTCTACATAACTGTGTTTCTTTAAACCTGGTAACTTTGTGTTGTCAGATTGCCTTTTCTCTCCCACATATCTGCAGGGATATGGTGCTCTTCTCATCAGGATTAGGATCACCCACATGGTAATGAGGTAGGGAACACACACTGCTTAATTTTTCTCCAAGCCATCCTCATTGAGGCAGCAGGGACTATGAGTAGCTACAGAGGTGATGATCTGTCCTAAGTCACAAAGCTTCCTTTCTAGGTTCATACTTAAAGATGGGCATCTCTGTTCCTGCAAGGCTACCAGAATGCCATGCTAGAATGCTATTAGTTTTCTACAAAGACGCCTTCATTTCCTAGGAGCATGAGCTGCAGAGGCCCAAATAACCTAGATGCCATTAGGAAACACAACAACTAACTAGCAAGAACCCAGAATATGCTGGTCTAGCATTTGGCACTATGTTCGCTTTAATAAATCTAAATGTCTTCAGGATTTCACACCCAAAAGGTAATAATGAGATGAAAAGCAGTGTCATACAGAGGCATTGGCTGGCTGACTAATCTGATAAAGGGACCTCTCTTCTGTGGGCCCAGTTTCCTCACCTGCACAAGGATGGAGATAGTCTCCAAGGCCCCTTCTAGTTCTACCATTCTATGATTCTGCGAGTCAAGATTGTTATATTTTAAGTGTATCCAAAATGTATGAATTCAGTTACATTTATTGACCACCTACTCTGTTAGGTCTGGTGGAGGGCACTATTGGGGCTACAAAGACATAAAAGATAGTCCCTGACATTGAAAGAGCTCAAAGTGTAATTATCATAGAATTTAAAAATCTAAGAACTGTCCTATGATGATGTGTTAAATGAGCAGTATGTACAATTAGTCTTACAAACGCAGAAGTTACTGGAAAGGTTTCATGAAGGAAGACTCAAGAAGGGACTTGAAACAGAGGTAGAATTTGGATAGGCTAGGAGTGGGTCAATTACTAGGCAGCACTACAAGGCTTTTTTCAGTTCACCCAATTCAATGACTCCTCTACACATCAAAAGCATCTGTGAAGGTCAGTCCAACAAGGTCTGATAGTGCCTTGATACAATTTCCTCTACACACAGCACAAGGAGGCATAAGCACTGATCATTGACACAAACTGCTTCTACCTCAGGGGTCAAGAGTCACACAGTCATCCTTGCCACAAGAAAAGTCTGGGTACCTTGACCCCACCAGTAATCTGGTCATAAAATTAAAAGAAACAGCTAGGAAGCCAACACTAGAAGACAGTGAACGTGTTCCTTCCCCCAAGCTTTATCAGGAAGTTGAATTTGGTCAAATACCACAATAGTCTTTGAGTAGCTGGACATCTCACAGTTGTCAGCGTCATTCCACTAGAATGTCCTGACATTACCAGCCAAGCTGGTGGCAACGTGTTCATGCAAGCTAGACAGGGTTTGGGCAGAAAAGACTGAGAATGGTTCATGTGGTCAAAGCTGAAACTGGCACACGCACTCACATCTAAATACCTCACCCTAAAAATAAATTAGGAAATCCTTTTTTATTTTTATTTATGTTTTTAGGAAATCTTTTTTTAAAGCACTGCATAATTTTCACGTTGCTTTTAAAGTCAATACATTTACCATAGATATAATTACATTTAAATATGGAATATATTTAAATACAGCTATCTACTGGTAATCTATCCTTCCCTTTTCAGGGTGTGTATTTGAATCTTCCAGACAAACATAATGGTTATACAGAATTTCAGACTCTCAGGGGTGCATGAGGCTTAGTGATAATCTAGTCCAATTTCCTACTCCCAGCAAGAATTCACTTTGTGACAGCAGCCCTGAAAGATGGCCACCCAGTATCTTTGGAAACACTTATAACAATACAGAGCTAACTAGC
Source organism: Vulpes lagopus (assembly GCF_018345385.1). Classification (NCBI taxonomy): domain Eukaryota; kingdom Metazoa; phylum Chordata; class Mammalia; order Carnivora; family Canidae; genus Vulpes; species Vulpes lagopus. Next base: position 100,980,342 of record NC_054848.1, read on the forward strand.
TCCTAGAGAGACAAACTTTTCTCATTTTATGTATTCAACCTATTCTCTGTCCACTCAAAATTATAGGTCCCTTCTCTTAGAAGTCAAAACGTGTGAAGGCAAAATCCAAAAACAAAAAGATACCACTGGCACTACTAACACTGCATGTTTTCATCAAGGGGTGCCCGCGTGCCTGGCCAGATTCCTCAAGTCATCTGGCTGACCCAGGGCTGTGCCGGGGGCAGCTATAAATCAACTTGCACTTGTTCCTAAGCACCTGCTGCAGGCAAGACCCTATTATGAAAATGCAGGTCCAGATGTGCAGCAAGATCTCGACTTCCCCAAGGCAAAAGTGCAGCAGTCAGAGGATGTGCAATCCACACCCCTAGACAATTTGAGGATGAAAACAGACAGCCCTCTGTCACTGGTGGTTCAGATGTCATCACCTGCCTGAAGACAGGAGATTAGATCAGCTGATTTCCTGACGTCTCCCTAAGCTTTAATACTAACCAAGGGGCCCACATTCTGCCCCCCAAGTCCTACCCCCTAATGTGTGGTTGGTAGTGAATTATACTCCAAAGGAAAAGGTCGACCAGAAAGAGATTACATGTTTCAGAGGCATGTTGCTGTCCTTTGTACAGCTTGTCACTGGCTAGTAATAAGGCAGCCACCACCTAGAGTCTCTGTGTGTCTATATATGACAGACCCAGGCAAACACATATGCACACACATACAAACACGCACGCATATGCACTAACAGATTTCACTACCCTCAATAAAAAGGATTTATCGCCAGGGTCCTCTCCCCTTTGGTTAGATTTATGCTTTCCCATTCCACTCATTCGCTAACCTGTTAACTTCCTTCTTCCTTCCCCTCTCCATTCTCCTTCCCCCAGCCCTACCCTCAAACATATTTATTCTATCTGAGTGGCTCAGTTGGTTAAGCACTGGACTCTTGATTTCAGCTCAGGTCATGATCTCAGGGCTGTGGGATCAAGCCCTGTGTTGGGCTCCACACTCCGCATAGAGTCAGCTTGTCCCTCTTGCTCTGCTCTTCCCCCAGCTTTCTCTCTCTCTCTCTCTCTCTCTCAAGTAGATAAGGAAATAAAATCTTTTTTAAAAAATTGCTCTATCACTCAGACAGCTGGAACTCATGGCAGTTCACAAACAACCTCACCCCTCATATCTGAGGGCAAAGCACAAGAAGTAACTTGGAGGGGAAAGTCATTTTAGTAGAAAATTCAACCTGCCTCCATCAAACAGTAACTTGGCTAATTATAAGCTTCATCCCACAGGCAGTTTTGTTCAGAGGCCTTTGGGGCCCAAGTGGGACAGATCCGAATCAGACTCTGTCTGGCTCCCAGATACAAAAAGGGCCAAATGCCAAACAGTTCCAAATTTCAAATTCCCCTGGACAGCCAAACCAGAGGTTGTCTGGGCCCAGAATTACCAGATCACTCAGGGCCTGGAAACAAATCTCATCTCTGTTTTAAATGGTTCCAACCACAAAAATTTAACTCTAGGATGGAAGGGTGTGGTGGCAAAAAGAGCTAGTGTTTCAGCAGGGGAAGGACTGAAAGAGAGGGAGAATGACAGAGAGCAGAGTTCAGCTCTGCACTTCAAAAAGAAGCCAGGCAGGAATAAAGAAAAAAAAAACCTTGAAGAGTGACAGGGGAAACATTTTTTTTAACAGTACACATATGCCTGCCTGACTGCACATGTTCACATGGACCACACACAAGTATACACACAGACACACACAGACACACACACACACTCCACCATAAACCTCAGACTAGGAAGCAGCTAAGAAGCCATCACCAACCTGACTTTGCCAAATACTTCACAAAGTCGGCAGCAACAGCAGCAGCAAAAGTGCCTTTTACAAAGAGCCTCTCTGACCTTCCTTTCCTAGCCCTGTTATAAACTGCCCCCCTCCCCCTGCTGTTATCCAAGCCAGCTGCAACCATCAAAAAGTCTGGCAAAGCAGCCTTGAAAAATCACTCTTGATGCACCGGGAAGGCCTGGAGCCCTCACAGAAGAAGGGCAAAAATGAGCTCCAGGAGGGCAAAGCTCATTTTAATTACCCACAAAGGCTGGCTGAGGAGCCCCCTCCTCCCTCTCATGGCCACGCCCCAGCATGGGAGCTCCATTTCCAGGTCACTCTAGTATATGAACTATAGCAGGCTCATACCAGGTATGGCTTCCAGTCTGTACACACACCTCCTGGCTTCCCAGGGCTCTCATAATAATCCCAAAATTAGCATTGCTCCCATCCCTCGAGTATAGAGCATTCTCAGCACACCCAGTAGTCATGCCATAGTACCCTAGAATCCACCTGGCCACCTCCCTAGAGCAGTGACCTATACAGGATTCAAACGGTGACTCTAGTACTAGCTATTACATCACAGAAAAAAAAATAACTCCAAGGCTGGTATCAGGCTCACAGAGAATATGGAGTTGTTTATGTTGAGTGATCTTGAGTGAAACTCACATTTAATAAGCACATATGTGCCACACATTCAGCGAGTTTGTGGCACATTTGAGGCTGGAACCGGTCTGCAGGTCCCCAGTAAGTTAGTTTTCAATTTAATAGCTAGCAGAGAGCTGAGCCCTAAGGAAATAGGACCCAGAGTAACAGAATAGGTGAGTTTTGTGGTACAGAGTAATGACCATGAGGGCTACCCTTAGGCCTAGACCGGGTGGGGAAGAGGGATTCTGTCACTAAGCACCTAAGGAGACCACTGAAAAGGAGAGGCGAATAACAAAGAGAAATTCCTTTTTTTCCCAAGTGTGCCAGGGATAGTCCCAAATCAGTGTTATAAAATTGGGGTCAAAGGTCTTGGCCTTTTTAGGAAGCATGGACTCTGCTATAAGCACAAAGAAATGAATTCAGTCAGCATGATCTAAGGACATTGCTCAAGAGGATAGTGCCATCCAAGGACCATCAACAAACTTCCCAGAAAGAGGGTTCTTCCCCTAGACCCAAAGTAACCGTTATCAGGCAACTCTATTCAATGGAAACTCACTCGAAGGCGAAGAAGAGTGTACATGTCCCCAGGATGAGGAAGAGGGTCAAATAGAAGATGCCCTTTTGCCGGGCCATCATGACTCGCCCATCACAGCAGAAGGTGTTCCTGCCTGGGAGTTTCTCCCATTTCCGTGTCACCTTCTTTCTCACCACCATCACAGACATGACTGGAATTCCTGGTCCAAAATGGGCTTTGTGATTACAAGAGGGAAGAAACAGAAGCTGAGCCCAGGTTTGAAATCACGATGCCTGCTATTGCTGCCGCAGGGTCAAACATCATCAAAAGTCCAATTTCTAGGCCTAAGAAAAAGCACAAAAGGTAAAAAAAAAATGAGGCAGGAACAAGAAAATGCAGTTCAATCCTCCTTTCCCAGAGGTGGAAAGATGAGCACTGCCTGAAGGGGTAGGGGTAGGGAAGTGGGAAAAGTATATTTCTAATCTGTGTTAGCAAAGGAGAAAAGGTTAAAGGTTCTCAAAAAAAAGAGGGGGGCTAGCATACCTTCTTAAATAAATCCCTATGCTTCCAATATAATACTGATGATTTGATCATCATAGAACTTTGGAACTAGAAGGGCTTTTATGGGTGATAACCCCAATTACTTTGTTTTGGAAGTGAGTAAAGTTAAGACCAAAGAGAGGAAGTAACTTGTCCAGTGTCACACAGCTGCAAAGCTAAGCCAAGAAAATACGTCTGCTGACTTCCAGTTCAGGGCACTTTCCACTATACCACTGTTGTATAATCATCAGTAAGAGGCCTCTAAAAACAATAGTAGAGTTTGTGTCCCTAAGGAGCTATTCCCTCCCCTCCTCCACTTCACCTTCTTTCTTCAATTAGCCACTCAAATATGAATCACACCCGGGAACAAGCCACCCTCTGGCAGGGCTAGGAGGTTCTGGACACTCTGTACACATATCCAGGTTGTATTTACTCAAAACAGATTTCCCCTAATCAAACCCTCTGTAACTTCCTGAGTCCGGGAAATGAATCAATCTTGACAGTCTAGCCTAACATTTGTGGGAATCTTAATGAAACCACATCACAGACCCATAGGTGAAAGGCTGACTTAAGCAGGAGAGGTTCTGGAATGGTTAGGGGTGGGGGTGGGGGTGGTGGAGTGGACATGGCAGCAGCTAAGAAAAGTCATAAAGGTGCTTGCTTTCTGGGACATTTCATAAGTGCCATCCGTACTCGGCATCCTGAACACCCCGGCCCAGCCTTTTTCAGCCACTGCCCACCTTCTCCTCTCAGGTGTGGTGCTGTGGCCTCCATTTACTGACACCACATGCCCCACGCTGGCAAGAATGAGGTGGAAGCCTGCAGACTGCCTGACTGATGAGAAACAACCAACCCAAAATCATTCCGGGCTGGAGAGGGCAAGGGTCCAAATAGAGACCAGGAGATGAGCAGGGAAATGAGAAAGCAAGAAGGCTTGGCCAAGGGGAGGGAGCACCAGAGGTGCAGAGAACACTTCCTTTGTGTAAAACTAACCTGGAAAACAATCTCCTCCAGATAAACCGGCCCAGCGGGAGAAGAGAGACCAGGAAGGGGAGCCGGGCCCTGGGAGAACAAAGATCAAAATCCGTCGAGAGCCAGCGACCGGCCCACCAGCCGGGAACCGGAGGCCCGAGTCCGGGGCGGGCGGCGGGCGCGGCCTCGGGAGGCCAGCCCTGCCTCCGCCACGCAGCGGACCACCGCCCCAGGCAGGTTGGGACGCGCGCCACCTCCACACGCTCGTACACACTCACACACGCCCCGCCACGTGTAGTCACCCGCGGCCAGGGGCTCGGCGGCTGCCCAGATGAGAAGGGCAGCTGCCGACGTCCGCACCGCCCAGAGCAGCGAAGGGGCTGGCAGCCCACCATGCGGCCGAGCCCCGGAGACCCCAACCCCCACCCCTCGTTACCTGAACCCGGGAGACCGAACTCGGCCGGGACTGAGGGCAGGAAGTGGACCGTCCCAGGGGACCACGTCAGCTGCCAGAGGTGGCAGCGACTTCTCCTTCCCAGCCCGGAGGCTGCCTCCTCCTGACAAGGGGCCCCAACGGTCGGGGCCCTAAACCAGCTGTGGCAACCGCCCACCGCTGGCCGAATGGAACGCTCCTCACGTCACCAGGTCGTTCCAGTAGTTGCTCGCCCGCCATTGGCTGCTCGGCCTCAGCGCCTCCGCCCCTGCCACCCCTGCCCCAAACTACCATTGGCTATCCCGAATGCCATTCGACGCTGCCTCCGCCCCACTCCCCCACCCATCTCCCGGCTTCGTGCCCACCTGCCAAGCCACTGCCAGCCTCCCTTTGGGGTCCGAGCGCCAATGTGAGAAGCGTCGCTTTCTACTGTTAGAGTTACACAGAGACGGAGATTAAGGGTAGTGCTGATGGGACAAGGAGGGATGGGCCACCAACCTCCCCCCGCCACACACACACGGTGAGACACTGAAGCAACACTGGCTCATAGATCCGGGTGCTCACCCCATACTAGGTCCGCCCTGGGCCCCTTTGGCCCTACATGCATGAAATCAACTTGCGACCTGGGATTTTACTCTTTATCAGCATAAAAACAAGTCCTCTGCCTCCCAAGTCCCATTCAGTAGTTTAGGGACCTCACCTCTGTCCCAGTCACCCTGGCCTGCATCTCTAAGGTTTCCGGAACAAAACAAACAAACATAAAAAGGAACTTGAAAGGGAGAACTGTCCCCAGGAACATGCAATAATTTTGCAGCACTGAAAACAAATAATTGATGGTGATGAAGTTAGAGAAACTCTACTGACAGCACTTAAATTCTTCCAGTTCGGTAATGAGGTAAGATTGCCAAGAAGGTTGCAAATTACTGTTCGCTTTGGAGAGCTTTAGATAACTGGAGGGGGGCGGGGATACAAGGCAGAATCCCCACCCACCAACCACATTGATTCTTTCCTTCGACCTCTCCCTTCTGCAGCTACAGCCACAATGAGCCACTGCTGATCCCAGTGAGCCTCATCCTTTGGAAGTTCGAGATGGGTGTGGGAAAAACAGTTGAGAACCAGGGCATCACTATTATACAGCGGACTTTAAAAGATATCATATCTGCTTCTACTAGTATAGTTCCTTACTTCCAAATATAACGGGAAATATGAGAAAGGGCTGAAAGTGGCCTCTCCTTACCTGTCACACTGTTGGGGACAGTGCCTAGGTTGCCAACCATTTTCCTGAGCTTGAATAAAGTTTCTCTAGGGTGAGAATATTTGCAATTAATATGCAGGAGACTGCCAAAGCTCTTCCCAAGACAATTTTTGTGTGTATTAGTTGAAGGACCATATACATGGTCAGGAACTATTTCTCCTTTACAGTATTTGGGTCCCACATGATAGGAAGAAAAAAACTATGTAATGATAATTACATTTGACACTTTCATGGCACCACCCTTCAATCAAAAATTTAAAAGGATTGAAAAATCACTAGGTAATTCTCTTATGAGAGAGATGTGTTATAATTAATTTTAGGGTTAAGTATGTCTTTATAAAGCTTCTATTGTTCCTTAGCACTCATACTGATTATAATCATTGCTTTATTCCCTATAACCTGTATGATTGGTAGTATCATTGTCTCCAATTCTACCCTCTTTGAATCCTGGAGGGTGCTGGTATTGCATACACTTGGTATGGAACAGAGAAGAACTTCCCTTGGCTCCATCAGACCCCTGGATTCCTCAGCTAGTGTACACAAGATGCCCTTAGGAATTAGCATGTTTGTCCCAGCTGCCATCCCAGTCAAAGATAAATCTCTGCAGCTTCCAAACATACTTTGTCCATATCTCAGATGTAGGTGAAGCCCAGGGAGTCCTGGAATCGATGTGTCACAGCAACACATTTCTGGGCCCTGCCCCTCCCTGGTATGGGTCACATCCCTCCGGGATTAAGTGGCTATGTAGGTCAGGCTTGTTTTGTTTTTTTTTTTAGGCTTGTTTTATTATTATCTGTTATTGCTTGTGTTTACCACTAAAAGAAACATGAGGAAGATTTATATGAACAAATATTCCATAGCACTTCCTTCTATGTACTTACATCAGTTTATATAACCCTGAAAGTCTTAACACACACACACAAGTAAATTGTGACTATAAAATGAGATGGTTTCTTTTTTCTCTTCTCTTCCCAACAAACCTCCCAGGCTTTATGTATCCAAATGAGCACTGGTTCCCTTCAAGGAGAGTTACAGTCACATGATGAGCACTAGAAACACAACTGCAATCACCTTCTGTTGTGTGGTATACTATACATTTTGGTATGCCTCTTTAAAGATATCTGTCTCCATATTTATGGCTCCCATGATAGTATGTGTTTGTGGATGTGTAGGGATAAAGTGCTGGCCTGAGTGCTGCCAGCGGGCTGCAGCTTGCCTGTTAGTTTTGCTCCAGGTGTTTCTTCTGCAAACACCCAAAGACCCATTTAGCACTGCATGTAAGAACAGACCCCCCAAATCAGCCTTCATCCTGCATTCTAGCTCATGATGACCCTTTTCTTTTGCTCCGTCTTAAGTTCCAACCCTCCTCCCCACCCTTGTGTCCCTTCCCACTCCACCTACCTGACCTGCCCTCCTTTCCCAACTCTTTGGCTATAAATTAATATATATTTGTACCATGAATTGATGAGCAAAAGAAATAACCATGAGACACCCTGCCCACACATAACCAACTAGCTCTTAGGCAGCAGCTATTTCCCTGAGGCCTGGGCTGCTATCACTGACATAGAAGAGGCAGAATGGTGTGTATAGCAGAAGGCACAAAAGCTTTATGGCCAAATAGACCTGGATTCAAATCTTGGCTCTTAGTAGCTTATATAAACTTCTGTAAAATAGAGCTAATACCTATTTCATGGAGTTATAAAGGAGATTAGAGATAATATGCAAGAAACATCTGGCACATAGGAGAAACACAATCAACACTATATGTTATGATGATGACTATATGTAACTGCTTTACTATACGTAACTACATCCTATCTCCCTCCTTTATCTACACTGCTGACTAGGGGTAGAAAGGTCAGAAGAAGGAAACCCATTCTTCACTTTGTTGAACCTGTGTCATCCATGTACCCTCATATTTTCAGAGCCTCTAAATTTGTCACTGAAGTTAATCCTTATCTGCCTGACCTCTTGGTTTCCCAATCCCAGGGGCACCCTAGTCCCTGATTAGGAAAAGCTTGGGCAGTAATCTTGTTCTGGCCTAATGGCTGCTCTATAGCACCATCATTTCAACTGAATCCTCAACATTGCCATCATGTTATCCATTTCAACAGGTGAGTGATCAATGGAATCTCTTTCATTACACACCTCCCGTATTCATAGCACTGTGCTGGGATTGTCGGCTCCTGTCAGAGACTGAAAAACACCTTGAAGATACCACTGCATAAAAGCCAAACATACAGAAATCCCCCATCCCCAGAAAATGCCTGGAGTGGCAGGGAGGGTGATATTACAATGCAACTGAACTCAAACCGAGCCTCTGTTTCTATCACTGATACTTGTCTGCTCCTGCTGGTTCTCAATTTTGTTTCATCTCTGAACTGTGGATTTCTGACTCCAGCCTGAATGGTTTTAGGTGCTATGCTTGAACCCTCAACACTAGCCCTAAGATTACTCTCGCACCAAGAAAAGACCACTTATTAAGAACTCATAAGAGCCAGGGACTAAGCTAGGTGCTTTAGGACTAACCTAGGCTCCTAGGTTCCTATCTAGGTTCCTTAGATATCTAAACTTGATATCTAGGTGAGAGCATCTGATACTGACCCGGCACAGCCCTGGTCTCTGACTCTGCCCAGCCTTCTCATTCCAGGAGCTGACCTCGAGGGATTGTGTAGCCCAAAATATAAACTGCCTTATCAGTCAATCATTAAGTATGTACTGAGCATCCACAGTCCTCCCAGCCTAAACTAAGCACTATAGGAAATACCAAAGAAGTATATGACATGATCCCAGGCTCTAAGGAACTTGAAATATTCAAAGACAGAAAAGAACAGCTCATGCAAAGTCATTAAATATAAATAAAAAACAGTGCAGAGTCCAGTTCTCAACCATGCACAGCAGAGCCTCCAACCTTTTAAGGAAAGCTTGCCTCAAAAGTTTGTACTCTCTCAAAGAGTAAATTAGCAATTTTTTTCAGTAGGGCTATTTAGGAGTATCAATGTTTTTACATTTCATAGCCATTGACCCAACAAACGTACTTCTATCAAGAAATAGCACAGGGGGGACGCCTAGGTGGCTCAGTGGTTGAGCGTCTGCCTTTGGCTCAGGGCATAATCCTGGAGTCCCAAAGATCGAGTCCCACATCTGGCTCCCTGCAGGGAGCCTGCTTCTTCCTCTGCCTGTGTCTCTGCCTCTCTGTGTGTGTGTCTCTCATAAATAAATAAATGAAATATTTTTTTAAAAAGAGAAAAAAATAACACAGGGGTGCCTGGGCGGCTCAGTCAATTAAACACCTGCCTTCGGTTCAAGTCATAATCTCAGGGTCCTGGGATCAAGCCCCATGTCAGGCTCCCTCTTGGTGGGGAAGTCTGCTTCTCCCTCTCCTGCTCACCAACCTCCACTCATTCTCTCTCTCACTCTCTCTCTCTCTCAAATAAATAAAAAATCTTAAAAAAGAAATACTAGCGCCAAAGTCCAAAGATATATGTTCCAAATGTTTACTATAGCATTGCTTGTAATTGCAAAAGTTAGCAAACAAAAAATTCTTTATTGCATAGCAGTACTATGCAGCTATTAAAAATAATGAGATATAGCATATATACAGAAAAGAACAGACCATTGCCTTGCTGTATGTGTATATATTTTAATAAAATTATACATTAAAATCTAAGTATTGGGGCACCTGGGTGGTTCAGTCAGTTAAGTATATGACTCTTGATTTCGGCTCAGGCCATGACCTCAGGGTAGTGGGATCGAGCCCCACATAGGGTGCCATGCTAACCATGAGATTCTCTCTATCCGCCACTCCTCCCCCAATCAAAAAAATTAAAATTAAAAAAATTAAGTATCTATGTGCTGATACGCAAATATGCCTAATATATCAAGTTTAAAAACGCATTATCTAAATGTTTATAAAATCCAACTTCTATCAAACAAAAGAATTTATCTTGTGTATATGTATATGATTTTGTATATGCATATTTTAAAAGTATGAAAGGATATTTACTAAACATTAGTCACTTCTGGGGAGTGAGAGTGGTGAACAAACTTTTAAGTTTTACTTTATACACTTTAATGTCTGAATTAATTGCGAGAAACATAATTTTAGAACTTAAAAATTAAGATTTAAAAAGGTATTTTAATAAGGCTCTGTATTTGTTCAATATGTCAGAATGACCACATGCATTTATCTGCTCTCCCTCCTAAGACACCATTAGAATTATAGTGAAGGGATTTAAAAGGTATAAGCACACACCAAAGAAAAGGGGCATCAGATTACAATATATGTAAAAAAATGAAGGGAAAGGTGTTGACAGAATACACAGAACTAAGGCTGATTTGGGAGCTGATCAGCTCAGGAAAAGTGCCATACAGAACATAGGAGGACTCCAGGAAAAAGGGCAATCAGCAAAAGCGATGATATGGTTAAGAGCTAGGAAAATTGGGGCACCTGGCTGGCTCAGTCAGTAGAGCGTGCAACTCTTGATCTCAGGGCCATGAGTTTGAGCCCCGTGTTGGGCATAGAGGTTACTTTAAAAAATAAAAATTGGGGATCCCTGGGTGGCTCAGCGGTTTGGCGCCTGCCTTTGGCCCAGGGCGCGATCCTGGAGTCTCGGGATCGAGTCCCGCATCAGGCTCCCGGCATGGAGCCTGCTTCTCCCTCCTCCTGTGTCTCTGCCTCTCTCTCTCTCTCTCTCTCATAAATAAATAAATCTTAAAAAAATAATAAATAAAAAATAAAATAAAAATTGGGGTACCTGGGTGGCTCAGTCTTTTAAGCGTCTGCCTTCGGCTCAGATCATGATCCCAGAGTCCTGCATCATAATGATGCTGAGCAGGGAGCGTGCTTCTCCCTCACCTCCCAGGAAGTGCTCTCTGTCATTATCTTTTTCTCTATCAAATAAACAAGTAAAATTTTTTAAAAGAGCTAGGAAAATTAAGGATACAATAAAGGCACAGAATGCAAGAAATAAATCCAAAAGGAGCAGTAAAGAAATCCCAGGGAAAACAAAAGCTATACAAGAAGTCCATGGGTCAAACATGAAGAAATGGTTCAAACTAACACAGGAAGTGGGCCTTAAGGAGAATAGAATTTATTTTGAGCAATAAACAAAATGAGAAAGAAACTGGAAAATAGAGATACAATAAAGAAGGCATGTTTAGTCTACCCATAGCATACATACATACATACATACATACATACATGAATGGCAATCAGAAAGTCAAGGAACTGTTTAAAATGTTTTATACATATAAACATATAAAACTGTTTAAAATGTTATTTTCCAATAATTAAGGCAAATGGAACATGGAATGATATAGAGCAAGCCATGGAGGTTGTAACATTGCAACTACAAAGAAGAAAATGTAATCAAGACCCATCCCTTGGCTTTACACAGATATATATTTATATAGTCATAATGACATAAGCACTATCCTTATTGGTTTTCAATTTGGGGGATCCAGTCTAGAGGCAAATAACAAAAAACTTAACTGTGATTACAAAGTATAAAGTAAATGTTAACAAACTTAATGTAAAAAAAATAGCATATAGAAATTGGAGAGTAGACAAAATTAGGGGAGATGGAAAATTGCTGTAAAGGCTAATACTCCAATTTTAGAAAGTGCAGAATCAAGAAATACTATCTGTAGAAGATGGAACAAAAAAGAGTTTTAAGAGTTTAAAAGTCTTCTATAAAGGCAGAGAGATAGCCAGGAAGACATACAAACAAAAAGATACACATTAGAACTGTTGTCTCTGGAGAGGTATACTAAGTAGAGGAACTAAAGAGAGTGAATAAGAGCCATGTATTTGGAAGAAGAGAGTAGTGGGGCTGCTGTGTAAGTGAGCAAAATCCCACCTATTAGAGCAGCAAGTCACTAGATGATGTTTAAAGCTGGTAATCCCTGATGGGCAGTATCCACATATCATTTAGAGAAAAGGGATCATTGGAATACTCCCCTTACTGATCTCCCCATTTCTATCCTTCCCCCATTTGGTCTATTATTAACACAGCAGCTAGAGAGATTCTTTTTTTTTTTTTAAGTATTTATTTTAGAGAGGGAGAGAGATCGTGGGGTAGGGACAGGGGCAGAGAGAGAGAGAGAGAGAATCTCAAGCAGACTCTGTGTGAGCATGGAGACCAACTCAGGACTTGATCTAAGGACCCTGAGATCATGACCTGAGCCAAAATCAAGATTCAGATGCTTCACTGACTGCACCATCCAGGCATCCCTAGAGAGATTCTTTTAAACATTAACCCAGACCTTCCACCCACAGCTTATCCAATGACTTCCCATCTGTGAAATAATAGGAAAAATATATATATTGGTCTCTGCTCCCCAGTTCATGCGTGGCACAGAGCTAAAACCCTTGTAAATTGGGATCCCTGGGTGGTGCAGCGGTTTGGTGCCTGCCTTTGGCCCAGGGCGCAATCCTGGAGACCCGGGATCGAATCCCACGTCAGGCTCCCGGTGCATGGAGCCTGCTTCTCCCTCTGCCTGTGTCTCTGCCTCTCTCTCTCTGCCTCTCTCTCTCTCTCTCTCTCTCTGACTATCATAAAAAAAAAACCCTTGTAAATTCCTAAGTGGTAAGAGTACTACAGCATGTTTAGTTCTAATATTTGGTCTTTGACCCTGATTCCTGACATAGGGCTCCTGAAACCCTTGTAATTTCCTGGAAGATAGAAGCATCTTTTGTTCTAATGAAGCAACTCTAAGTGGGCTCTTGGATGGTTCCTGGATGGGGGCTAGTCACCAGCAAGATCAAACCATGATTAGAAGCTTGGAATTTTCAGCCCCATCTTCATCAAGAGAAGGGAGAAGAGCTGGAAATGGAGTTAATGATTGATCATGCCTACAAGATGAAACCTCCAGAAAAGTCCCAGAAATATGGGATTCGGAGAGCTTCCTGGTTGGTGAACACATCCATATGCCGGGAGGCTGACACATTCCAGCTGCATAAGGACAGGAGCTCCTACACTCGGGACCCTCCCAGATCCTGCCCTATGTAGACACGTCATCTCTTTCTGGCTGTTCATCTGTATCCTTTAGGATATCCTTTAATAACCTTAGATCAACCTAAGTTAAGTGTCTCCCTGAGTTCCATGAGCTGCTGTAACAAACTAACCAAACCCCAGAAGAGGGTCATGGGAACCTCAGATTTATAAGGAGTCAGTCAGAAGCACAGGTGACAACCTGAACTTGCCACCGGCATCTGCAGTGGGATGAGGGGAACCATCTTGTGGGATTGAGTCCTTAACCTGTGGGACCTGCTGCTATCTCCAGGTAGATATTGTCAGAATTGAATTAAATTGTAGGACACCCAGCTGGTATGACAGAAAATTCCTTGTTATAGGGGGGAAAAAAACCCACACACCTGGTGTCAAAAGTGTTGCAAATGTGACAGTAGAGTGAGAGTAAAGGAGACCTGCAGGAGGGAAGAAGGAGACTTTTCTAACACATCATCTCCCTCAGAACAAAAGCCAAAGTCATTACAAGGGCTCACTAGATCTTATACAATCATTTCTCTCAACATCTCCCAACCCCTGCATGTCCTGCTACTCCCCGTTGTTCATTCTGCACCAGCCCCAGTGGTCTCCTTGCTGTTACTTGAACATGTCTGCGATCTTAGTACTGGCTGCACTTTCCATCTAGAATGATCTTTCCCCCAGATAGATGCATGACTTGCTCTCTCACCTCCTTCAGAAGATCCTTACCTTATCCTTATCCTGTCCCCTTCTCAGAGAGCTTTTCCCTGGCTACACTATTCGAACTTGCAGCAGCCCCCCCCCACAAAATCTCCCTATCTCTTTTCTCTGCTTTCTTTTTCTCCCATAGCACTTAGTGTCTTTTAACATACTACATATCTTTTTAAAAAGATTTTATTTATTTATTCATGAGAGATACACATAGGGGGGGGGGAGGCAGAGACACAGGCAGAGGGGGAAGCAGGCTCCATGCGGGGAGCCTGACATGGGACTCGATCCCCGGTCTCCAGGATTGGGCCCTGGGCTGAAGGCGGCGCTAAACCGCTGAGCCACCCAGGCTGCCCACATACTACATATCTTAACTATATATTTACAGTGTATTGTTGCTCTCCCCCACTAGAATATGAACTTAATAAGAGCAGAGACTTTTGTGTTTTGTTCACCACTTTATCCCCAGTGCTGAGAACAGTGACTGGCACATAGTAGGTGCTTATTAAGGGCTAAACTGCAGGGGCGCCTGGTGTCTAAGTTGGTTAAACATCTGCCTTCGGCTCAAGTCATGATCTCAGGTCCTGGGATCGAGCCCTGTGTCGGGTTCTCTATTCAGCAGGAAGTCTGCTAGCCCCTCTCCTGCTTATGCATTCTCATTCTCTCTCTCTCTCTCTCTCTCTCTCTCTCAAATAAATAGAAACCTTTTTTAAATAGGGCTAAGTTGCATTCCCTCAAAATTCATATGTTCAAGTCCCAATATTACAGAATGTAACTGTATTTGGAGATTAGAAGTTCTATAAAGAGGTGATTGAGTGGAAATGAGACCATTGGCATGGTCCAGTATGACTGGTATTCTTAGAAGAAGGGGAAGAGACACCAGGGGTACAAATACAGAGGGACAATCACACAAAGAGGCAGCAAGAGGGTGGCCATCCACAAGTCACGGAGAAAGGCTTCCCAGATGGTCCTCAGAGAAAACCAAGCCTGCCACAATCTTCATACTGGACCTCCAGGTCCAGAACTGTGAAAGAATCAATTTCTGGGGACTTCTGGGTGGCTCAGTGGTTGAGCATCTGCCTTTGGCTCAGGGCGTGATCCCGGAGTCCTGGGATCGAGTCCTGCATAGGGTTCCCTCCGGGGAGCCTGCTTCTCCCTCTGCCTGTGTCTCTGCCTCTCTCTGTGTGTCTCTCATGAATAAATAAAATATTTTTTAAAAAAAGAATCAATTTCTGCTGTTTAAGCCTCCCAGGCTGTGCTATTTTGTTATGGTAGCCCTAGCAAACAGAGAGCTCAGTGAATATATGGTTTGAATGAATGGATGAACAGGTAGGTGGGTACAGCAGGAACATTAGAAAAACTCAAACCAGAAACAGCTTAAAAGTGGTAGACCTCAGGGATGGGAATACAGGTGAGGAGGAGTGGGGCAGGAGATAGTTGCTTTTTATTATAAGTCATTTGGCTTTATTGAATTTTTATCTACATGAATGTGTTATTTCAGTAGATATTCTTAAATGTTGATTTTTAAAAAGGGATTTTACAGAAAAAAAGAATATAGGTTCATGAGGCTTTATATTATTGGTTCTCAATCCAGAGCAGTTTTGCCCTCCAAGGACATCTGGCAATGCCTAGACCTTTTAGATTCTTAAATTGGGGGAGAGTGCTACCAGCATCAGTTTGGTCAAGGCTGGGGACACTGCTAAATATCTTCCGGTGTGCAGTACAGCACCCCACAAAATGTCAATAGTGGTGAGATTGAGAAATCCTTTTACATAATTATGTGGATGATTGTGCCATAACAAGCTGTTAAGGAAAGTTATGGCTATTTAGTAAATAGAATTAACCTCTGAGAAGAATATAATATAGGAGAACGACACTACAATCCATTCTTTGGTGCCTTTGTCAGAGAAATATTCTGGACTGATGATAGTTCTAATGGCAGAGCTAGGAACATGAGAAGTACAGTAAAGATAGGAGGACTGACTTCTGTCTGTAGGTCTTTATCCAAACCTTCAATACAGACAAATGTAAATGGCCATTCATCCCACATTTCCTCACTCTCACCTCACTGCCTCTCCCTGCCATTCTAATTCATCCCCTCTGCTCTCTATAAATCAATATTCAGCACTCTTTTTTTTTCTTTTATCCCAAACTCCAATTCCAAGATCTGCACCAGACCACAACTCATGCTGGAATGCCTTTTCTGCACCTTCCAGTCAAGATTTCTTTCTTCTTTTACCTCTCTCATAAAATCTCCACTCCCTGGAAAAGAGGGAATAATTCCTCACAGGTTCCATCTTGTATAAAAACAGAACCCCTTCCTTGTTCAAAAACCTACCAAAAGCACCTACTTTCCCCCACACACCACTAAGTAAATAATATCTAATGTATGGGTCTATTAGGTGTTTTGATTGTTGTATATTCATGATAAATGTGTCTGTGGTAGTGTTGTCCAGTTAGAGGTGGTGTAGACAAATGTCTGGTGATCTGCTTTGGGAATATGTTTTCCAAGGAGGGGTATGAGAAGAATCAAAGGCAGTCACTGTTCCATGCTATTGGTCAGAATATTAGTTTTGACCTCAAAGAGCAACATTTTCATGTTGCCAGGTACTAAGAGCTTGCTAGGGAAGGGGAAAGATCCTGTTTCAGAAACAGGGCACTATGGAACACCTGTAGAAGGAAGCACAAGAGACTGGTAACAGTGGTTGCCCTCAGAGGTCAAAACTGGAGAACTTAGAGATAAAGGTGGGAGAGAGACCTCTAATTTTCAGTGTATATCCTTTTATAGCTTTGGAATTTTGTTCCATGTGCATTTATTAGCTTAAAAATTAATCAATTTTCGGGATGCCTGGATGGCTCAGTAGTTAAGCTCTGCTTTCACAATCAGGGCGTGATTCTGGAGTTCAGGGATCGAGTCCCATATGGGGCTCCCTGAGGGTAGCCTGCTTCTCCCTCTGCCTATGTCTCTGCCTCTCTCTCTCTCTCTCATGAATAAATAAATAAAATCTTTTTAAAAATTAATCAATTTTTATGTCATTATACTGCACAAAACTATAGTATTTGTATCTCAAGTCAAACTTCTACCCAGCTACAAATGGATATGAAAATATCATGTTTTTTTATACTCAGAACTGAGGTATTAAATATATATCCTGGCAATCTGTTAGACTTTGAATCACACACTGAGAAAAAGACTAAAAAGAAATTATCTGCAATGATATGCTCCTTATTGATATGATTGTCTTTAAATGGCATGGAAATAGGCAGAAGAAAATGGACCTAAACTATACTGTTCATATACTTCCCTAAAGCAACACTTATAAAAATAATTGGAAGTCTGAAAACATGCAGCGAAAAAAAATTATTTACATTTTAATATAATATATAATTGATTCACCAGGAGCTTTATTTAAGTGCTCTGTGTTCTAGATGACAAGAGAAGACCATTTTATCTAGGAATAAATAGTTCTCTGCCTTGTTTTAGTTTGGATGCAATAATGATGAATACCAAATCCCCTGGGATGAAAAAAATGCTTTATCAATAACTCCACTTCCTCAAATTTCCCTCATTTCTCCAGTGACTAAATATCAAATGTCATAAGCTTAAACAAAACCAAGATATGGAAATGTCCCTTGCTCAGCCTGAGCCTCTTGTATGAAGATATGCTCTTTTTAAAAAATATTTTTAAAATTCATTTATTCATGAGAGACAGAGAGAGAGAGAGAGAGAGAGAGAGAGAGAGGCAGAGACACAGGCAGAGGGAGAAGCAAACTCCATTCAGGGAGCCTGATGTGGGGCTGGATCCGGGGACCCCAGGACCACACCCTGAGCCAAAGGCAGACACTCAAACGCTGATCCACCCAGGCGTCCCTACACCTTTTTTTTTTAACCTGACCTGTAAGGCCCTTCTGAACTTGAGGAAGTCTACCAGACCTCTGGCCATCCAAGGTAAAGGGTCATCATTCTGGTGTACCTCCCCCTGGCTACTCCAGGAAATTGACTTTAGTTCCCACTAATGAACCTCATCCTACTGACACCTCCTATCACATTTTGCTTCTAATCTCTGAATTAATTTGCACAGCAGGTGAGCTGGAGACTAATTTTCAAAAGGTGACATGAGCATGTTTTAAAAATGTGCTTCTTAACCCCTCTTATAAATGATGAAGGAATCAGGCAGGCTAAGCTGAATCAGCTAAACGAGGCAATCTACCAACCTGGAGATACTCGGTATATTTCTTTCCCTATAACCTGTGTGTTTCTGTTCTGGGTTGAATAGACATCCCATTGGTTATTATATTTATCTGTGGAAATTTAATCTCTGTTATTCTAAAATTAGAAAGTCATCTATTCACCCTTACAAAGTCTGTGTCTATCTGATGACAGCTTTATTGGTTGTGAATGTATACTGATACATTTGTCTGTTAAGACTGCCATAACAAAATACATAGATTGAGTAGCTTAAACACAGAAATTGATTTTCTCACAGTTCTGAAGGCTAGAAGTCCCAGATCAAGGTGCCAGCCAGTTCAGTTCCTGGTGAGGGCTCTCTTCCACCCTTATGACCTCACTTAACCTTTATTACCTAGTTATAGGCTCTATCTCCAATACAGTCACATTGGGGGTTAAGGCTTCAGCATATGAACAGAGTGGAGGAATTCAGTTCATAACAACTGAATTCACAGTAAAACAGACTGTTTCATATTTTAGTGAATTATCAGGTTATCAAAGATATACGCAGAAGCATGTATCTACCCACATAGAT
Source organism: Vulpes lagopus (assembly GCF_018345385.1). Lineage (NCBI taxonomy): Eukaryota > Metazoa > Chordata > Mammalia > Carnivora > Canidae > Vulpes > Vulpes lagopus. The sequence goes on from NC_054848.1 coordinate 100,998,968, forward strand.
ACAAACATTATTTGTAGAATTAGTGGGGATGGTGCGTAGAATGTATTTGAGGGAGGAGGAAGAAGGGTGTTAGGGAGGAATGGAAAAAATCATCTGCTTGGAAAGGAAAGGAGAAACAGCCAAACTCTACAAGGGTGGTCTCTAACCAGGAGAGTGTTAAGTTTTTAGTATAATCTTGCACCAAAGCAAACAAATTCCACAGAATTGAATAGGATTCTTTGAATCCCCACTCCTAATGTGCACAAAGCCAAAGCTCTGCCAGGCAGGCTGGAATATGAACATTGGCCTAACCTGTCCCATCCTGATTTCAAGCTGGAGAATGGCAACTATGTCCCTTTTACTCACTGTCTACACTACTGCTGGGCAAAGAAGCATTTAAATGTTTTTGATGGTGATGATTATGGAGAAAAATGGAATATAAATGGCTACTGGCAAGTTTCATCGAAACAACTTTTATAACCCCATTATTAAAGAGATGAATATCTTCATATTCCTAAATAAGAGGTAATCACATGTCTAAAGCCTCTTCGCCCCTCACTTATTTTCTTAAAATGCTATTCTCATTTATTCTCAATCTTTTCTCCCGGGTGTGCATTAGTTACTATGGAAACATTGGGATACCATAGTTTGAGCATATCAACATTCCCACATTCTATTAGAATATGAAGCCAATTTATACTGTGGTATTAGAGAGAGAGTTCTCACTCAGAGTTATAAATGAATGCAAGACAAAATGAAATGCATGGCACTGCCACACAAATACAAGCCCCACTTAGCACCACCAAATGGGCAAGGCTCATCTTATCTGCCCATTCCATGTATCAGAATCCTGATTGTAGTTATCAATGTAATTGTCTTAGTCTGTTCATGCTGCTATAACAAAATACCACAAAAGGGGTTGGCGGGGGCTTATAAACAACAAACAGTTATTTTTCACAGTTCTGAAGGCTGGGAAGTTCAAACTCACATATTTGATGTCTGGTGAGAAACTGCTTCCTAGACAGTCAACATCTCACCGTGTCCTCACATGATAGAAGGAGCAAGGGAGCTCTATGGGTCTCTTTTATAAGAACACTAATCTTATACATGAAGACTCCATTCTCATAACCTAAGAACCTCCCAAAGGCCCCATCTACTAATATCATCACTTTAGGGGGTAAATTTCAACAGATGAATCTGGGGGGGGGGGGCAAAAACATTCAATCTATAGCAGAGGTCTACCAAGTAAAGACATTTATCCATTAAGAACATCAGCACGGGTTCTTTGTTCTTTTTGCTGTAATTGTCATTTATTCATAAACAATTTATTTGTGTCATTTCCACTTCAACCCAAAAGCTTTTAGGCTAGTCATTTTAAATTTCAAAGTGACCAGATTTTTTTGCTGTAGTTTGTTAATTTCTCATTTTTAATTTCATTGTGGTAAGAATCTTTGCCCACGTGTGTGTACCAACTATACATCTCAACCACAATGTGCCACATACAACTAAAACTGTGAATGTATCATCTTCTCTCTTGAGCTCAATGCTCCTCCATATTCTTTACCTCAGTTGCAATACCACATCCACCCAATCACTCAAGCAAGAAAATCTGCAAGTCAGCTTCGCCTCCTCTCTCCCTTATTCATTAAATTGGATCAACCACCAAGCCCTACAAATTTTACCTCCTAAAAACCCTTCAAATTTCTCCCCTCCTCTATATTTCTTGACATCTACTAGCTAATGCTATGAGAGATAAGGATTAAGTTTACTTCCGCCACTCACATCTCCCATACATCCCTTCCAATATAGTTTTAACGTTAATTTTATTTCCTCAAATGGTTGTCTTTTTAGCTTTTTAAAAATACTTTATTTATTTATTTATTTATTTATTTACTTACTTACTTATGCTGAGCATGGAGCCCAATGTGGGGTTCCATCCAATGACCCTGAGATCAGGACCCAAACTGAAATCAAGAGTCAGCCTCTCAACCAACTGAGCCACCAAGGCTCCCCCTCCTTTTCACTTTAAATAATATGCATAAACTTACATTTCCTGCTTGATCAACCATAGGTAGTTTCTCCTAACTGCCCATTTTGTAAGATGAAGACATTAGTATTCCACATTTCCCTCTCCCTCTTCCCACACCTACCTCCCAACTTACTTCTGCTTCTCCACATCTCTGTTTTCACACTTATCCATGCCATCATCTTTTTAAAAAAATATTTTATTTATTTATTCATGGGAGACACAAAGAGAGGCAGAGACATAGGCAGAGGGAGAAGCAGGCTCCCTGCAGGGAGCCAGATGTGGGACACGATCCCAGGACCCCAGAATCACGACCTGAGTCAAAGGCAGACACTCAACCACTGAGCCACCCAGGTGCACCCTGTGCCAACATTTTATCAAACTCCCTACTTGGTCTTCCTAGTCTCATTCTCAGCCCCTCTTAACTCTTCACATAATAGCCAGAGTGGGGGCAGCCCGGGTGGCTCCCTCTGCCTGTGTCTCTGCCTCTCTCTCTCTCTCGCTCTCTCTCTCTCTAGCTCGCTCCCTCTGCCTGTGTCTCTGTCTCTGTCTCTCTCTCTCTCTCTCTCTCTCTGTCTCTCATGAATAAATAAATTAAATATTTTTTAAAAAATAGCCAGAGTGATCGTTTATAAGCACAAATCAATTTCTACTTTTGTCAATGACAGACTAGCTTGTTTCAGATTAACCATTCCATTGAGAGCAACTCCAAAAGCTGAACACATAAAAACATTTTTAGTTACATTGAAGGGTCATCAAGGCAACAAGAAATTGAGACAGGCCAAGATTCTGGAAGAGAGAGGGAGGAGGAGAGATGAGAGATGTGAACAAGCTATCTGGCTGCATTTTTACTTTTAAGCCATTTGGTCATTTGAAAGCTGTAGAATTATAAGCTAAGAACCTTAGCAAAAAACAAAGCAGAAAATAGTGCCTGAGAGCTAAGAAGCTGAGAAAAGCTTTCAGAAGTCTAATGAAACTGAGAAAGGAAAATGGAGTCGAGTGGCCATGAAGGAGAAGCTCTGGTAAATACCACAGAATTTCAGCTGAATCCCCCAAAGGGCCACAACCCAGAAGTAAGAGAATGGGAAAAAGATCAACTCTCATAAAGATGGAAGCACAGTCCCAATCTCTAATCAGATTAAGGTGATGTATCCCTATCCTGAGTGCTTGCCAGAGTAAAAAGTAAACCCCCTCTGGAGGAAGATAGCATAAACCAGCACCTCAAATTATCTCTTTAACTTTTTATATGTGGTCCAACATTCAATCACTAGTCATAAAGCATGCAAAAAGGTAACCACTGGCTGAAAAGCAAGAGAAAATAGGGACAGAACACGTGGGTGGCTCAGTCAGTTAAGCATCTGACTCTTGATCTCATCTCAGGTCTTGATTTCGGGGTCATGAGTTCAAGCCCTGCATTGGGCTCCATGCCTAGCATGGAGCCTACTGGGGAAAAAAAGAAAGAAAAGGAAATCAGGAGAAAAATAGACAATAGGTACAGAGCCACAGAAAACCCAGATACCAGAGTTCCCAGACATAGACTTTAAAATAAATGTAATTAATACATTCATGAAATTAAATGACATAATGGAGAGTCACAGCTATAGAAGATTAATTGCCTATAGAAGAATTAAGAAAAATTGGGAGCCAGATTTCCCCCTTTTAACCTAGTAAGAGGGCCTGGGACCAGCAGCAGCCTGATTACTATAATAAAATGCCATAGACTGGGGGGCTTAAATAACAGAAATTTATTTCTCATAGTTCTGAAGGTTGGGAATCTATGATCAGGACACCAGCATGGTCAAGTTCTGGTGAGAAGCTCTTCCTGGTTTGCAGATGACCACCTTCTCATGGTACCCTTGTATGCTAGAGAGAACTCTGCTCTCTCCTTTTTCTTATAAGGGTACTGATCTTCCATCCTCATGACCTTATCTAAACCCAATTATCTCCTAAAGGCCTCATCTCCAAATAGCAACACATTGGGAATTAGAGCTCCAACATATGAATTTTGTGGGGATACAAACATTCAGTCCAGGGTGCCTGGGTGGCTCAGTGGTTGAGCATCTGCCTTTGGCCCAGGTCGTGATCCTGGGGTCCTGGGATCGAGTCCTATATTGGGCTCCCTGTGGAGAGCCTGCTTCTCCCTCTGCTGTGTCTCTGCCTCTCTCTGTGTCTCTCATGAATAAGTAAATAAAATCTTTTTAAAAAATTCAGTCCATAACAACCCTAATGACAGTGAGCAAACCCAGTGCCCAGATCTTGGTTTCTAAATACTAACCTCCATTAAAAGGAACCAGGGATCCTTGGAAAAAAGATTAATCCTAGGACGGGGGCACAGAAAGTATAAGACGAGCCTGAACCTTCTTTTTGTCCCTAAAAGTAAAGAAGTGCTCAAAGAATAATGGGGGAAATATCAAAAGGACACAGAAGCCAACCTAAAAGGGCTCCATTGGCCAAATTAGACCATCATAGTAAATGATAGTAATAGATTAAGACCTATTGAATAAAGTAGGAAATCATGAGTGCATACTAAAATGAATGAATGAATGAATGAATGAAAAGTTTGATGAGGAACTGGGGATAGATATAGATATACAGTTATACAGATATACAGTTTCGAAGAACCTGTCCACAAAATACTTAATATTTGTGAAGGCAAAAAGAATCACCCTACAGTCGAGAAGCCTGGAAGACATCAACTTAATGCAATGAAAGAACAAAGCATCACTTCTGTGGTTTCCTGCCGAAAACTTATAAACCAAATATAATCATGAGGAAATATCAGATAAACACAAGTTGTGGGACATTTTACAAAATAACTTGGGCATAACCTTTAAGTGTCAAGGTAATGAAGTCAAGGAAAAACAGAGCAACTATTGTAGATTGCAGGGCACTAAATAGGCATGACAACCAATTGGAATGCTTCATTCTGAATTCGATTCTTTGGCTGTAAAAGACGTTATTGGCAAGTTGGTAAAACTTGAATGGGTATCTGGGTACTGGATAATAGTGATATATCAATGTTAATGTTCTGATTTGATGGTTATATTGTAGTTTTTAAGAGAATTCCCTTTGTTTTTTAGGAAATACACATGAAACTATTTTGAAAAGATAGAACATCATGCCAGTTACTTACTCATAACAGGTTCAGGCAAAAAATTCTTCATAATGTATTTAAAACTTTTCTGTAGGTTTGAGATTGTTTCAAAATATTTTTAATGTCTTATGAGGTTAAAAAACATGATGAATTAAAATTCATAACATTAACAGCATACAACAACAGCTCAATTTATAAGGGAATAAATAGAGTTAAAGAATTGAAAGGTTCTGGGATCCCTGGGTGGCGCAGTGGTTTGGCGCCTGCCTTTGGCCCAGGGCGCGATCCTGGAGCCTCGGGATCGAATCCCACATCAAGCTCCCGGTGCATGGAGCCTGCTTCTCCCTCTGCCTGTGTCTCTGCCTCTCTCTCTCTCTCTCTCTCTGTGACTATCATAAATAAATAAATAAATAAATAAATAAATAAATAAATAAATAAAAAAGAATTGAAAGATTCTTACACTAAGCAGTGGTAAAAGTAGTAACAGAAGGTTCTAGTCAATACTACATGTTGTAATTTTTAGGTTAACAACTAAAAGAAAAACAAAAGAATATATTACTAGTAAACTAAAAGATGGAAAGTAGAATAATAAAAAACACATCATACTTAGTGGCTCACTGCCAAAGGACAGAGTATGGGAGGGGGAAAACATAGTAACTTTACAGTGAAGTAACCTGGCAGACACACCATCTTTTTTTTTTAAGATTCTATTTATTTATTCATGAGAGAGACACAGAGGGAGAGAGAGGCAGAGACACAGGCAGAGGGAGAAGCGGGCTCCATGCAGGGAGCCTGTCGCGGGACTTGATCCCAGGACTGCAGGATCATGCCCCGGGCTGAAGGCAGGGGCCAAGCCGTTAAGCCACCCAGGAATCTCCCCAGACACCGTCTTAATCAAGGTTAATAGGACCAATGATAAGTCATGTTGATAGCATGTACCCTCCAATATGATGCGATGAGAAAGGCACTTCATCTCTGGGATACACTCTCTCAAAACCCAAAAATCTAATCCAACCATGGGAAAACATCAGACAAACTCAAATTGAAGGACATTCTACAAAATGCCTGGTCAATCCTGCTCAAAACTGTTAAGGTCATGAAATACAAAGACTAAGAAACTGTCACAAATCAGAGGAGACTACAGGGACACGACAACTAAAGGCAATGTGGTAGTACAGACTCTTGAAATCCAAATAACATCTGAAGTTCAGTTAATAAAGATGGAGAAATGTTTGTTTCCTAATTACAACAAATGAGAACATCCCAGAAAATTGAAATTAGGAGAAATTGGACCTGAGCGAGAGGTTTACAGGAACTTTCTGTATTACCTTTGCAACTTTTCTGTAAATCTAAAAATAATTCAAAATATAAAGTTTATCTAAAACAAACTTCATAAATCCAAAAGTAGACAAGAAAGGAACAAAAGAAAAGAACAGGTATAATAAAGATGCCAGAAATAAACCTAAATAAGTCAATAATTACATTAAATATTATTAAAGTTCCAATTAAAGAAATGGTCCAGGAGTGCCTACCTGACTCAGTCAGTAGAGCACGCAACTCTTTTTTTTTAAAAAAAGATTTTATTTATTTATTCATGAGAGACACAGAGAGAGGCGGAGACACAGGCAGGGAGAGAAACAGGCTCCATGCAGGGAGCTCGATGTGGGACTCGATCCCTGGACTCCAGGATCACGCCCTGAGCTGAAGGCAGACGCCCAACCGCCAAGCCACCCAGGCATCCCAGAGCACACAACTCTTGATCTCTAGGTTGTGAGTTGAAGCCCCACATTTGACGTAGAGCTTACCTGAAAGAAAGAAAGAAAGAAAGAAAGAAAGAAAGAAAGAAAGAAAGAAAGACATAGTCCAACTATATGAAAAAATCAACCATATATTGCTTGTGAGAGCTACATTTTAAGTGTAAGAATACAAAATGGTTAAAAATAAGCAACATATGGCAAAACAACATATCATGCAAGCAATAATAAAAATATATCAGGAGAGGGACTCCTGGGTGGTGGCTTAGTCACTTAAACATCTGCTTTCGGATGGGGTCATGAGTTGGGCTCGCTGCACAGCTGGGGGCCTGCTTCCCCCTCTCCCTCTGCTCCTCCCTCTCTTTCTTGCTCTCTCTCTAATAAATAAATAAAAATCATGTTCATGCATATTCTCCCTCTCTCTCTCTCTCTCTCTCTCTCTCTCTCTCTCTCTCTCTCTCATAAATAAATACAAATCTTTAAAAAATATGTCAGGATAGCTATACGAATATTAGACAGAATAGACTTTATATTCTGGAGGATCTGGAAGGCTGTGTGCCTACAAAGGGCTGCACACATGCTCAGGGGAGATCAGAGATGGCTGACCTTAGGCCCTATACAAGCAAAGAGTATAAACCAGAGAAGACTTGTAAACTGCCTGAACTTATAATGAGTATACCAACACATGCACAGATTCCCTAGGAAAAAAGGTGGAAACCTTGCTGGCTCAAAGTATTTAAGCAAAATCTTTGACAAATAATTGACTAATCATTAAGTTATGATGACCCAAGGGTGAAACCTAGATGGCTAGGCTTAAAAATAAGAACGATAATTTTTTTAAAAAACTGAGCAAAGATTCCAGTTGTCACACACTACAGGGGAGATGCACACTAGAAAATTAGTCCAAGCATTATCACCAAACAAAAACAAAGGAACATAGTGCAACACAAAAAATCAAAATAGCTCTCCAGCCATCCAAGATGCTGAAAGGAAAGAAGGCTAAATGGAAGAAGATGGTCCCAGCCTCTGCTGTTATGAATAAGAAGGAGGTCAAGAAGGTGGTCAATTCCTATTTGAGAAAAGTCCCAAGGATTTTGGCATCAGACAGGACATCCAGTGCAAAAGGGACCTTACCTACTTTGTCAAATGGCCCTGCTACATCTGGCTGCAGCAACAAAGGGTTCTTCTCTATAAACACCTAAAAGTGCCTCCCACAATTAACCAGTTCACCCAGGCCTTGAACGTCAGCTACTCAACTGCTTAAGCTAGCCCACAAACACAGATCAGAGACAAAGAAGGAGAAGACGCAGAGATTGTTGGCCCAGACTGAGAAGAAAGCTGCCAGCAAAGGGGATGTCCCCACTAAGAGGCTGCCTGTCTTTGAGCTGAGGTTAATACTGTCACCACCTTGGTGGAAAACAAGAAGGTCCAGCTGGTAATGATTGCACATGATGTGGATCCCACTGAGCTGACTGTCTGCCTGCCCTGTGTCATAAGACAGGGGTTCCCTACTGCATTATCAAGGGGGAGGCCAGGCTGCGGCATCTGGTCCACAGGAAGACCTACACCACTGTCACTTTCACACAGTATAATTTAGAAAACAAGAGAGCTCTGGTTAAGCTGGTGGAAGCCATCAGGACCAATTACAATGACAGATACAAGAAAATCCACCGCCACTGGGGAGGCATCGTCCAAATTCGATGACTCTCATTGCCAAGTTACAAAAGGCAAAGGCTAAATAACTGGCCACCAAACTGAGCTGAGTGGATGCTGTTGAATTTTCTGTACATAAAAGTAATAAAAAGTTTTAAATAAATAAATAAATAAACAAACAAATAAATAAAACAAAGAAACAAAGTATAGCCCATACACAAGGGGAAAAGCTTGTATAATATATATAAATTATAATATAATAAGCCTGTATAATATATATATATATATATATATATTGCCTGTATAATATATAAGTTGTCTGCAGCAGGGCCTCCATGATAGTATTAGTACATAAAGACTTCAAATAAGCTATTGATAATATGTCCAAAGAGCTAAAAGAAACCACGTTTAAAAAAGTAAAGGAATGCATAGTGACAATGGCTCATCACATAGGGAACATTAAAAAAGAGATATTAATTATAAAAAAGAAATGAATAGGGACACCTGGGTAGCTCAGGAGTTGAGTGTCTGCCTTTGACTCAGGGTGTGATCCCGGAGTCCTGGGATCAAGTCCCACATCAGGCTTCCTGCATGGAGACTGCTTCTCCTTCTGCCTGTGTCTCTGCCTCTCTCTGTATGTCTCTCATGAATAAATAAATAAAATCTTTTTAAAAAGAAATGAATAAAAATTCTAGAGTTAAAAGGTACAATAACTGAAATGAAAAAATTCACTCAAGGGGTTCAATAGCAGATTTGAACTGACAGAAGAAAGAATCCGCAAACCCAAAGGTAGATCAATAGAGCCTATCCAGTCTAAAGAACAACATGTGAAAAGAATGAAGAAAACTGCAGAACCTCGAAGGCCTGAGAGACTTCATCAAACACACCACATATGCATAATGGGAGTCCCAGAAAAGAAGAGGAAGGAAAAGGAGTATAAGTATTTGAAGCAATAATGAGTGAAAACTTCACAAATTTGATGAAAAATGTTAATCTACACATCCAAGTTGATTTTCTACATCCAACCTGCATCCAAGATCAATGAATTCTGAGTAGAACAAATTCAAAGATATTTATAGCTAGAGAGGTAGAGGTCATAGTCAAACTGTTGAAAGCCAAAGAGAAAATCTGAAAATAGCAAGAGGAAAATCACATGTGATATACAAATGAACCACAATGAAATTAACAAATGACTTGTCATCAGAAATAATGGAGAAAAAAGGTAGTATTATGACATATTCAAAGTGCTGGGGAAGAAACTGTCAAGAATTCTAGGAGGCAGGTCACCATGGCAACAGTTCATGACAACACTTTCTTCTCCCAAGTTTCTGGGTGTCCCTTCAGGTCTTCTATTGTAAGCTGTGCTGAGGGGAAGGTGCGGAAGGTCTTTGACCTGACACCATGGGAGACAGAACAGGGGACAACTTTGAAGATATGAGCATTGACTGCCTTAAACTGGAGTTATTGGAAGAAATCCATATGAGAGATTTAGTACAGCTTTCAATACTTGAAATAAGACACAAGATAGTAGAACTGGAAACCAAACCCAATACTGACAATGAAGGTAGTGAATGGAAAACTCGTTATGAGGCACAACTTGAACTAAATAATCATCTAGAAAAGCAAATTGCTACTCTCAAAGAGAAAATGGAAAAAATCCGTGGAAATCCTTCAGATAGACTATCTTCTATTCGTGTCTATGAGCGAATGCCAGTGGAATCCTTAAATGCATTACTTGCACAGCTGGAGAAAGAGAAAAGGAGTCTTGAAAATCAAGTGAAAAACTGTGCACTTAGACTGGAACAAGAGTCAAAGGCTTACAACCAAACCAATGATGAACGCCGTATATATCTAGCTGAAATGTCTCAGCTCTCTAGCTCACACCAAGTTTCTAAAAGGCAACAGATGGATCAACTTCAGAAAATAAAAGAGAATCATGTGAAAACAGGAAGATATAATTCAGCTAATCAGAAGAGAGTAAATGCCAAGAAGGTACCAGCAAAAAAGATTACAAAACCAAACCATCTTCCAAAACTCAATCCGTGATTACAGAACCCGGTGGATTTCTATTTCTTCCCTTTCTTCATATGTACTACTCAACTTGTGAAGTTAGCATTCACTGCATTTTTCAGGGAATTAAATAGATTTTTTAAAAGAGCTATTAAAACTTCTTTAGCTCCTCTTCCAGATGTTTGTTCCTTTATCTGCGTGAAAATAATATTTTTAGTAACTTAGTTTCAAAAATTACTCTAGAAAGTAATTTTAGTGACTCTAATATATTTAATAGTAGCATTTGTGATTCTTAAAAAGTCCTAGAGAACCTGAAGATTGTCATCATTATACTTGCTTTAAATAATCTCTCTATGATATGCTTTGATAAGTAACGTTGCTATTTCATTTGGTTTCTGGTCAGCTGTAATCTAAAAATGTGAACTTGGGGTGCCTGGGTGGCTCAGTCAGTTAGGCATCTGACTCTTGATCTCAGCTCAGGTCTTTTTTTTAAAATATTTTTTAATTTTTTTTATTTATTTATGATAGTCAGAGAGAGAGAGAGGCAGAGACATAGGCAGAAGGAGAAGCAGGCTCCATGCACCAGGAGCCCAACGTGGGACTCGATCCCAGGTCTCCAGGATCACGCCCTGGGCTAAAGGCAGGTGCCAAACCGTTGCGCCACCCAGGGATCCCTCAGCTCAGGTCTTGATCTCAGAGTTGGGAGCTCAAGCCCGGCTTGGAGCCAACTTAAAATAAATAAATAAATAAAAATAAAAATGTGAGTCCAAAAAATAAATAATAACTTTCAAAACCTGAGTTCACCAAAATTTTTTCTATTTTAGTCTATATCATGCTCATTTTTTAGCCCAAAGTTTAAACAAAGTGGTAAATCAATGGCATTTAAAATCTGACTTGATAAAAATAAAAAAGTAAAAATTAAAAAGAATAAATTTTGACTTGAAGTATCACAGTATTGAGGAAATAGACTTCAATCAGGAATCAGCTTGGTTATAGTCCCTACTTTGCCATGAACTTGGGAGATATGGGGAAAGTCCCTTTACCTCATCAATTTCCTGCATCTGTAAAATGAGGCAAACTATGTTACTTCTAAGGTTTCTTACCATTCTAGAAAATCAATATGTATTCAACTACAAGGTCCTGCCACTTAGCACATGGTGAATTAAGTCATGTTTGTGACGTTTATTAGTTTATAGAAATGACCTTATTTTTTTAACCAAACTTGGCAAATGTCCACAATACTCAAGTCTAGAAGTGGAGATAGAATGAGGATAGGAGAGAGTTCTTTTTTTTTTTTTTTTAGGAGAGAGTTCTTTTAGAAAATTGATTAAGTTCTCGGGGCGCCTGGGTGGCTCAGTTCGTTAAGCTTCTGCCTTCGGCTCAAAGTCATGATCCCGGAGTCCTGGGATTGAGCCTCACATTGGGCTCTCTACTCAATGGGAGCCTGCTTCCTTCTCTACCTCTCACCCCACTCATGCTCTCTCTCTCTCTCTCTCCTCGCTCTCTCAAATAAATAAATATAAATTGAAAAAAATTAAAGAATAAAATAGGGAGGAGGGGCAAGATGGCGGAAGAGTAGGGTCTCCAGGGATCCCTGGGTGGCGCAGCGGTTTGGCTCCTGCCTTTGGCCCAGGGCGCGATCCTGGAGACCCAGGATCGAATCCCACGTCCGGCTCCCGGTGCATGGAGCCTGCTTCTCCCTCTGCCTGTGTCTCTGCCTCTCTCTCTCTCTGTGACTATCATAAATAAATTAAAAAAAAAAAAAAGAGTAGGATCCCCAAATCACCTGTCCCCACCAAATTACCTAGATAACCTTCAAATCATCCTGAAAATCTACGAATTCGGCCTGAGATTTAAAGAGAGAACAGCTGGAATGCTACAGTGAGAAGAGTTCGCGCTTCCATCAAGGTAGGAAGACGGGGGGGGGGGGGGGGCGGGGAAGAAATAAAGAAACAAAAGGCCTCCAAGGGGGAGGGGCCCCGCGAGGAGCTGGGCTGAGGCCGGGGCGAGTGTCCCCAGGACAGGAGAGCTCCGTCCCAGAGAAGCAGGAGCTGCACCAATCTTACCAGGCCGGAAAGGCCTCGCAGGGACTTAGAGCAGGACCCCAGGAGGGCGGGGATGCCCTCGGGCTCCCTGGGACCTAACAGGCACCTGCCCCCGGGGAGAGCGCGCGGAGCTCCCTAAGGGCCGCAGCGCGCACGGCTGGACCCGGGAACAGCTCGGAGGGGCTCGGGCAGTGGCTCCGCGTAGGGGGCTGCGCGGCCCGAGAGCAGCTCGGAGGGCTCGGGCAGAGGAAGAGGCTCCGTGCGGAGGGGGCTGGGCGGCTCAGGAAGCAGCTCGGAGGGGCTCGGGGGGCGGCTCCGTGCAGGGGGCTGTGCGGCCCCGAGCGCGAATCCAACATCGCAGGCCCCGGAGCACAGGGCGCCGGGACACAGCCCAGGATCCGGCCTCCCCCCGGGACAGGCAGAGGCCAGGAGGGCCCAGGACCGCAAGGACGCTCCTGCCCGGAGTTGAGCAGATCAGCGGCCCCGCCCCAGGAACCCCCAGGCCCCTGAGACAGAGAGCTCCGTAGTTACTGCCTGAGCTGAATCCAGGGCTCCAGACCTGGCTGCCGCCACTGCGGTTGTTCTTCCTGGGGCCTCACGGGGTAAACAACCCCCACTGAGCCCTGCACCAGGCAGGGGGCAGAGCAGCTCCCCCAAGTGCTAACACCTGAAAATCAGCACAACAGGCAGACAAGTTCCAGGGGAAGTCAAGGGACTTAAAGTACACAGAATCAGAAGATACTCCCCCGTGTTTTTTTTTTTTTTTTTTTTTTTGCTTTTTGATTTGTTTGCTTCCCCACCCCTTTTTATTCCCTTTCTTTTTCTTTCTCTTTTTCTTCTCTTTTTTTCTTTTTTTCTTCCTTTTTTCTTTTTTCTTTTTCTCTTTTCTTTCCTTCTTTCTCTCCTCTCTTTTTCTCCTTTTCCCAATACAACTTGTTTTTGGCCACCCTGTACTGAGCAAAATGACTAGAAGGAAAACCTCACCTCAAAAGAAAGAATCAGAAACAGCCCTCTCTCCCACAGAGTTGCAAAATATGGATTACAATTCAATGTCAGAAAGCCAATTCAGAAGCACTATTTTACAGCTACTGGTGGCTCTAGAAAAAACCATAAAGGAATCAAGAGACTTCATGACTGCAGAATTTAGATCCAATCAGGCAGAAATTAAAAATCAATTAAATGAGATGCAATCCAAGCTAGAAGTCCTAACGACGAGGCTTGACGAGGTGGAAGAACGAGTGAGTGACATAGAAGACAAGTTGATGGCAAAGAGGGAAACTGAGGAAAAAAGAGACAATCAATTAAAAGATCATGAGGATAGATTAAGGGAAATAAATGACAGCCTGAGGAAGAAAAACCTACGTTTAATTGGGGTTCCTGAGGGCTCCGAAAGGGCCAGAGGGCCAGAATATGTATTTGAACATATAACAGCTGAAAACTTTCCTAATCTGGGAAGGGAAACAGGCATTCATATCCAGGAAATAGAGAGATCCCCCCCTAAAATCAATAAAAACCATTCAACACCTCGACATCTAATAGTTAAGGTTGCAAATTCCAAAGATAAAGAGAAGATCCTTAAAGCAGCAAGAGACAAGAAATCCCTGACCTTTATGGGGAGGAGTATTAGGGTAACAGCAGACCTCTCCACAGAGACCTGGAAGGCCAGAAAGGGCTGGCAGGATATATTCAGGGTCCTAAATGAGAAGAACATGCAACCAAGAATACTTTATCCAGCAAGGCTCTCATTCAGAATGGAAGGAGAGATAAAGAGTTTCCAATTACAGGCAGGAACCGAAAGAACATGTGACCTCCAAACCAGCTCTGCAAGAAATTTTAAGGGGGACTCTTAAAATTCCCCTTTAAGAAGAAGTTCAGTGGAACAATCCACAAAAACAAGGACTGAATAGATATCATGATGACATTAAATTCATATCTTTCAATAGTAACTCTGAACGTGAACGGGCTTAATGACCCCATCAAAAGGCGCAGGGTTTCAGACTGGATAAAAAAGCAGGACCCATCTATTTGCTGTCTACAAGAGACTCATTTTAGACAGAAGGACACCTACAGCCTGAAAATAAAAGGTTGGAGAACCATTTACTATTCGAATGGTCCTCAAAAGAAAGCAGAGGTAGCCATCCTCATATCAGATAAACTAAAATTTACCCCGAAGACTGTAGTGAGAGATGAAGAGGGACACTATATCATACTTAAAGGATCTATCCAACAAGAGGACTTAACAATCCTCAATATATATGCCCCGAATGTGGGAGCTCCCAAATATTTAAATTAATTAATAACCAAAGTGAAGAAATACTTAGATAATAATACACTTATACTTGGTGACTTCAATCTAGCTCTTTCTATACTAGATAGGTCTTCTAAGCACAACATCTCCAAAGAAATGAGAGCTTTAAATGATACACTGGACCAGATGGATTTCACAGATATCTACAGAACTTTACATCCAAACTCAACTGAATACACATTCTTCTCAAGTGCACATGGAACTTTCTCCAGAATAGACCACATACTGGGTCACAAATCGGGTCTGAACAGATACCAAAAGATTGGGATCGTCCCCTGCATATTCTCAGACAATAATGCCTTGAAATTAGAACTAAATCACAACAAGAAGTTTGGAAGGACCTCAAACACGTGGAGGTTAAGGACCATCCTGCTAAAAGATGAAAGGGTCAACCAGGAAATTAAGGAAGAATTAAAAAGATTCATGGAAACTAATGAGAATGAAGATACAACCATTCAAAATCTTTGGGATGCAGCAAAAGCAGTCCTAAGGGGGAAATACATCGCAATACAAGCATCCATTCAAAAACTGGAAAGAACTCAAATACAAAAGCTAACCTTACACATAAAGGAGCTAGAGAAAAAACAGCAAATAGATCCTACACCCAGCAGAAGAAGAGAGTTAATAAAGATTCGAGCAGAACTCAATGAAATCGACACCAGAAGAACTGTGGAACAGATCAACAGAACCAGGAGTTGGTTCTTTGAAAGAATTAATAAGATAGATAAACCATTAGCCAGCCTTATTAAAAAGAAGAGAGAGAAGACTCAAATTAATAAAATCATGAATGAGAAAGGAGAGATCACTACCAACACCAAGGAAATACAAACGATTTTAAAAACATATTATAAACAGCTATACACCAATAAATTAGACAATCTAGAAGAAATGGACACATTCCTGGAAAGCCACAAACTACCAAAACTGGAACAGGAAGAAATAGAAAACTGAACAGGCCAATACCAGGGAGGAAATTGAAGCAGTCATCAAAAACCTCCCAAGACACAAAAGTCCAGGGCCAGATGGCTTCCCAGGGGAATTCTATCAAACGTTTAAAGAACAAACCATACCTATTCTACTAAAGCTGTTTGGAAAGATAGAAAGAGATGGAGTACTTCCAAATTCGTTCTATGAGGCCAGCATCACCTTAATTCCAAAACCAGACAAAGACCCCACCAAAAAGGAGAATTACAGACCAATATCCCTGATGAACATGGATGCAAAAATTCTCAACAAGATACTAGCCAATAGGATCCAACAGTACATTAAGAAGATTATTCACCATGACCAAGTAGGATTTATCCCCGGGACACAAGGCTGGTTCAACCCTCGTAAAACAATCAATGTGATTCATTATATCAGCAAGAGAGAAACCAAGAACCATATGATCCTCTCATTAGATGCAGAGAAAGCATTTGACAAAATACAGCATCCATTCCTGATCAAAACTCTTCAGAGTGCAGGGATAGAGGGAACATTCCTCAACATCTTAAAAGCCATCTACGAAAAGCCCACAGCAAATATCATTCTCAATGGGGAAGCACTGGGAGCCTTTCCCCTAAGATCAGGAACAAGACAGGGATCCACTCTCACCACTGTTATTCAACATAGTACTGGAAGTCCTAGCCTCAGCAATCAGACAACAAAAAGACATTAAAGGCATTCGAATTGGGAAAGAAGTCAAACTCTCCCTCTTCACCGATGACATGATACTCTACATAGAAAACCCAAAAGCCTCCACCCCACGATTGCTAGAACTCATACAGCAATTTGGTAGCATGGCAGGATACAAAATCAATGCCCAGAAATCAGTGGCATTTCTATACACTAACAATGAGACTGAAGAAAGAGAAATTAAGGAGTCAATCCCATTTACAATTGCACCCAAAAGCATAAGATACCTAGGAATAAGCCTAACCAAAGAGGTAAAGGATCTATACCCTATAAACTCTAGAACACTTCTGAAAGAAATTGAGGAAGACACAAAGAGATGGAAAAATATTCCATGCTCATGGATTGGCAGAATTAATATTGTGAAAATGTCAATGTTCAGGGCAATTTACACGTTTAATGCAATCCCTATCACAATACCATGGACTTTCTTCAGAGAGTTACAACAAATTATTTTAAGGTTTGTGTGGAATCAGAGAAGACCCCGAATAGCCAGGGGAATTTTAAAAAAGAAAACCATAGCTGGGGGCATCACAATGCCAGATTTCAGGTTGTACTACAAAGCTGTGGTCATCAAGACAGTGTGGTCCTGACACAAAAACAGACACATAGATCAATGGAACAGAATAGAGAACCCAGAAGTGGACCCTGAACTTTATGGTCAACTAATATTCGATAAAGGAGGAAAGACTATCCATTGGAAGAAAGACAGTCTCTTCAATAAATGGTGCTGGGAAAATTGGACATCCACATGCAGAAGAATGAAACTAGACCACTCTCTTTCACCATACACAAAGATAAAGTCAAAATGGATGAAAGATCTAAATGTGAGACAAGATTCCATCAAAATCCTAGAGGAGAACACAGGCAACACCCTTTTTGAACTCGGCCACAGTAACTTCTTGCAAGATACATCCACGAAGGCAAAAGAAACAAAAGCAAAAATGAACTATTGGGACTTCATCAAGATAAGAAGCTTTTGCACAGCAAAGGATACAGTCAACAAAACTAAAAGACAACCTACAGAATGGGAGAAGATATTTGCAAATGACGTATCAGATAAAGGGCTAGTTTCCAAGATCTATAAAGAACTTCTTAAACTCAACACCAATGAAACAAACAATCCAATCATGAAATGGGCAAAAGACATGAAGAGAAATCTCACAGAGGAAGACATAGACATGGCCAACATGCACATGAGAAAATGCTCTGCATCACTTGCCATCAGGGAAATACAAATCAAAACCACAATGAGATACCACCTCACACCAGTGAGAATGGGGAACATTAACAAGGCAGGAAACCACAAATGTTGGAGAGGATGCGGAGAAAAGGGAACCCTCTTACACTGTTGGTAGGAATGTGAACTGGTGCAGCCACTCTGGAAAACTGTGTGGAGGTTCCTCAAAGAGTTAAAAATAGACCTGCCCTACGACCCAGCAATTGCACTGTTGGGGACTTACCCCAAAGATAGAGATGCAATGAAACACCGGGAGACCTGCACCCCAATGTTTATAGCAGCAATGTCCACAATAGCCAAACTGTGGAAGGAGCCTCGGTGTCCATCGAAAGATGAATGGATAAAGAAGATGTGGTTTATGTATACAATGGAATATTACTCAGCCATTAGAAACGACAAATACCCACCATTTGCTTCAACGTGGATGGAACTGGAGGGTATTATGCCGAGTGAAGTAAGTCAATCGGAGAAGGACAAACATTATATGTTCTCATTCATTTGGGGAATATAAATAATAGTGAAAGGGAATATAAGGGAAGGGAGAAGAAGTGTGTGGGAAATATCAGAAAGGGAGACAGAACATCAAGACTCCTAATCCTGGGAAATGAACTAGGGGTGGTGGAAGGGGAGGAGGGTGGAGGGTGGGGGTGAATTGGTGACAGGCACTGAGGGGGGCACTTGACGGGATGAGCACTGGGTGTTATTCTGTATGTTGGTAAATTGGACACCAATAAAAAATGAATTTATTTAAAAAAGAGAATAAAATAACTTCCCCTTAAAAAAGGAAAATTTATTAAACTCTCCTATTCATTCATATTTCGACTATTTTTGTAACCATCACATAGGTCTTCAATACACACATAATTTATTTGTTCAACTTCATAAGTGCATTTAAATTCCCAGAAATCATCCAATAGTACAGTTTTTAGTTAATGGTGTTCTCACCTTGTATCTGTCACTAAAACCTAAAACCTATTCAGTATCACCAGTAATGAATACCAAATGCATTTCTAAAGCTATCTCTATAGTTATTCACTTTCTTTAAGGAGAATGCATAAATTCCATATAGCCAAATAATTCTTTTATAGGACTACAAAATGTAGTGCAGTGAAATATAAAGTCACTTCCTATAAATCACTCTACATTGGAGCTGTTTGGAAATATTTTCTCATATTCTTAATTAAGCTAACTATAGATATTGGATACTATGGCCCATATTATCAAATATTAGATTTTAATGTTTTACACTACCTTTCTTAGTATTAGCAACAAATTGATAATATTAGTAATAAATATAATCAGAGATCATCACTGAAGAATAACATAAGGTTTTTTTCTATCTTATAGAGGTAGGCCATTGCAGGGATTGAATTGAAGAACATTTAAAATTATCTCAATTATTGTGACGGCCTATTAATTACCACGGGGATCTCTCACATTTAAGTGTTAGTTCTGCAGGGGCTTCTTTAGAATACTTTCCAGATATCAAAATATGTCTGTCTTAAACACAGTGATATAATGTTGATAGGGTAGTGAAACGGGAGACTTTTGAAGATCTGTGTTCTTATATCAGTTTTGCCACTTCTAAGCTTCTGACTCTAAGTAAATCACCTTTTATTGCCTCACTTTCATTATATAGAGAGCTGGGAATATTTACCCTAACTACCACCTTGAGATTGCTGTACAGATCAAGGGTTATTTACAAAACATTTATTTATTTACTTCTTTATACTTTATTTCCCTCTGAAGGGGTGCAACTGAATTTAGAGACATAAAAGCAGCATCCACAACATAGAAAATGAAAATAAAAGTCAAATAGTTTTGCAAGGATTTGTGACTAAGAAAAACTCTAGCTTTAAGCTTTCTAACAGCCAGCACAAAGAAGGAATGAGTTACAGAGCTCTCATTATTTTTGCAGATGGAATACACAAGTAGTGAAAAGGTTTTCCCTTGTTCCCTATTTCTAAGGTCTGAATATAATTTGTCATGCAAGGTTTTAAAAGAAAGTGCAATTATTTATTGCAATATTCAGAGCAAAGATGAGAGTTTGGGATCCTTCTTTGTTTAATATTGAAATACTAATATTGAAATATTAATATCAGTAATTTTTAAGTTTAGAATTTGTAAAACAAAAAAGTGATAAAATAATATTTAGTATATTTCAAATTTTTAAATGTCTAAATGTATTACAAAATATCAAGAAATACCATTTCAAACACAGATGTTGCTATAATCAAAAAGACAGGTAACAAGTATTAAGGATGTGGAGAAATAGGAACCCTCACACACCACTGATAAGGATGTACAATGGCACAGCCGTTTTGGAAAACAGTTTGGCAGTTCCTCAAAAGATTAAACACAGAGTTATCATATGACTCAGAATTCCACCCCTACGGATATACCCAAGAGAAATTAAAGCCTATGTCCACATAAAACCTTGTACATGAATGATTATATCAACATTATTCATAATAGCCAAAAAGTGGAGGCAACCCAAATGTCCATCAACTGATAAATGGATAAACAAAGCGTAGTATATCCAAACAATGGCATATTATTCATCCATAAAAAGAAATGAAGTACTGGGCAGCCCTGGTGGCGCAGTGGTTTAGCACCGCCTCCAGCCCAGGGCGTGATCCTGGAGACGCTAGATCGAGTCCCGCGTCAGGCTGTCTGCATGGAGCCTGCTTCTCCCTCTGCCTGTGTCTCTGCCTCTCTCTCTCTCTCTGTGTCTCTATGAATAAATAAATAAAATCTTTTTTAAAAATGAAGTACTGATATATACTCTGACATGGATGAACTTTGAATATAAGTGAGAAGGCAGTCACAAAATACCACATATGGCATAATTCCATTTATATAAAATGTCCAGAGGAGACAAATCCATAGAGTCAGAAAATAGATTAGTAGTGCCTGGGGCTGGTGGAGCCAGAGGGAGTGTAGGTGATGGGGATGTGACTGCAAAGGGTACAGGGTTTCTTTTGGGGGTGATAAAAATGTTCTAAAGTTGATGGCACAACTCTGTAAGTATACTAAAAACCATTTAACACTTTAAGTGAGTTAATCGTATATGACTTATATCTCAATAATGCTGTTATTAAAAAATTATCTTATACCCACCAAAATAACCTTTAAAAAGAATGAAGGCGGGATCCCTCGGTGGCTCAGCGGTTTAGCGCCTGCCTTCCACCCCTGGCGTGATCCTGGAGTCCCGGGATCCAGTCCCGCGTCGGGCTCCCTGCATGGAGCCTGCTTCTCCCTCTGCCTGTGTCTCTGCTTCTGCGTGTATGTGTGTGTGTGTGTGTGTGTGTGTGTGTGTGTCTCATGAATAAATAAATAAAATCTTTAAAAAAAAATAAAGAATGAAGGCCCCACAGAAAAAGACATTCCCAGTGCAGGGGGAGAAGCCCAGGAGAACTAATTACTATCAGATCTGCCTTACAAGAAATTAAAAAAAAAAAAGGAAGTTCATCAGGCTGAAGAGAAATTGTAACTTGAATCCACACAAAGAAATAGAGCATCAATAAAGGTAATTACATAGGAAAACATAAAATACAATGTAAACATATTTTTCTTTACTTCTCACAACTGATTTAAAAGCCATCTGCATAAAACAATAATTATTAAAATATTGGCAGGTTTAGAATATATAAAGGTGTAACAAATATGATAATAGCACAAAGGAAGAGAGAGGAAAGGGAGCAATATTAAAGCATTTCTGTACGCTACCGGAAATAAGTTAGGATTAATGTGAAGTATATTGTTTTTGGTTTAAAATGTATATTGTAATCCCCAGATCGACCACTAAGAAAATAATTCAACAAATAGAGTCAATAAAGGGAAATAAGATGGCACACTAGAAAACATCTATTTAATGCAAAAGTAGGCAGTAAGGAAGAAATCAAGAAGAAAAAGTACATGAGACATAGGAAATAGCAAAATGGCAGTTAAAATTACATTTATATTATAATCAATAATTATATGAAATATAAATGAAATAAGCATTAAAATAAAAATAGATGATCAGATAGATTTAAAAAGGGGACCTGGGGTGCCCGGGTGGCTCAATCAGTTAAGCATTCGACTCTCAATTTCAGCTCAGGTCTTGATCTTAGGGTCATGAGTTCAGGCCCCACATTGGGCTCCATGCTGGGCTGGGAATTCACTTTAAAAAGGGACCTAACTGTATGCTGTCTAGAAGAGACACTTTAGATTCAAGGCACAGATAGTTTGAAAGGATGGAAAATGATATACTGTGCAAACTGTAAGTAACCATAAGAGAGCTGGAACAGCTATCCCAACCCATTAGTCTGCTATTGCTGTGTAACAAATGGTCACAAATTTAGCAGCTTGGAAGAATAACCATTTATTAGTTTACAGTTCTGCAGGTCATAAGACCAGGCAAGTTCTCTGCTTAAGGACTCAAAAAGCAAAAATCAAGGTATTGGACAGGCTGGCTTCTTATCTAGAATCCCTAGGGAATAATCTGCTTCTAAACTAACTAAAGCATCTGTTTCCAAGTTCAAAGACTCTGTTTCCAAGTTCATGTTGTTGGCAGAAATTCCATTCCTGGCAGCCATAAAATTAAGGTCCCCATTTCCTTGATACATTGTCCCTACTATCTTTAAGCAAGCAATAGAATTTCAAATTCTTCTTGTGCATTGAATCTTTGTCAACTTAATTCAGCACCAGCCAGGAAAAAAAACGTCTTAAAGGGTTCGCCTGATTAGGTCAGGCCTACCTAGACAATCTTTGTATAAGATTAACTGACTTGGGGCTTTTCAAATATTTTTTTTATGTTTTAAGCAACCTCTATGTCTGATGTGGGGCTTTAATTCACTACCCCAAGATCAAGAGTTGCATGCTCTACTGAATGAGCCAGCCAGACACCCCTGACTTGGGGCTTTGATTACATTTGGAAAACTGATCATTTCTTAACAATATACAGATTAGTATCTCAATGAATAAGAAGGGAACAAGAATCTTGTGGGGTCATCTTTAGAATACTGCCTACCACAAATAATAAATAACAGATAAAATAGACTTTAACACAAATAATGTTAAAGGAAAAAATTACAGTTTATTGTGATAAAGAGACTTAGCAATTATAAATACACACCTAACAAAGGAGTTCCAACATAAATGATACAAAAACTGACAGAACTGAAGGGAGAATAGTCTCTAATATCTTACTCTCAATAATTAATAGAACAAGCAGCAATGTCCACAATAGCCAAAGTACAGAAAGATCCCAGATGTCCATTGACAGATGAATGGATAAAGAAGATGATGTAGTGTAGGGACACCTGGGGTTGAGTGTCTGCCTTTGGCTTAGGATGTGATCCCAGAGTTCCAGGATCAAGTCCCAATCGGGCTTCCTGCATGGAGCCTGCTTCTCTCTCTGCCTGTCTCTGCCTCTCTCTGTGTGTCTCTCATGAATAAATAAATAAAATCTTAAAAAAAAAAGATGTGGTATACACGCACACACACACACACTGGAATATTACTTAGCCCTCAAAAATGAAATCTTACCATTTGCAACTATGTAGATGGAACTAGAGAGTATTGTGCTAAGCAAAATAAGTCAATCAGAGAAAGAATT
This sequence comes from Vulpes lagopus, assembly GCF_018345385.1. Classification (NCBI taxonomy): domain Eukaryota; kingdom Metazoa; phylum Chordata; class Mammalia; order Carnivora; family Canidae; genus Vulpes; species Vulpes lagopus. The sequence continues at coordinate 101,022,350 of NC_054848.1, forward strand.
ATCATAGGATTTCACTCATACATGAAATTTAAGAAACAAAACAGATGATCATAGGGGAAAGGAGGGAAAAATGAAATAAGACAAAACCAGAGAGGGAAACAAACCATAAGAGACTCTTAACTCTAGGAAACAAATTGAGGGTTGCTAGAAGGAGGTGGCTGGGGGAAACTGAGTGATGGGCACTAAGGAGGGCTCTTGATGTAATAAGCACTAGGTGTTATATGCAATTGATGAATCACTAAACTCTACCTCTGAAACCAATAATATACTATATGTTAATTAATTGAATTTAAATTAAAAATGTAAAAATAATTAATAGGACAATTAGAGAAAAAAATCAGCAAGGATAAAGAAGACCTGAATAACACTGCAATAAAATTTAATCTAAATTATATCTATAGGACATTCCACCACCACCAACAGAATACACAAATTTTTTTTCAAATATACATTGAACATCCCACATTGTTTATGTTTGTGCCCTATGATAGGCCATTAGATAAGCTACAATAGATTTAAAAGGATTGAAATTTTAAAAAATAATTGAAATCATGCAATGTATATATCTGACCACAATGGCATTAGAAATCAACAATAGAAGGAAATTTAGGAAATCCAGAAATATTTATAAATTAAACAATATATTTCTTTTCTTAATATTTTAATTTTATTTTTATTTATTCATGACAGACACAGAGAGAGAGAGAGAGGCAGAGACACAGGCAGAGGGAGAAGCAGGCCCCATGCAGGGAGCCCGACGTGGGACTCGATCCTAGGTCTCCAGGATCACACCCCAGGCCGAAGGTGGCACTAAACCACTGGGCCACTGGGGCTGCCCTAAACAATATATTTCTAATAACCCATAGGTAAAAGAATAAATCACAAGGGTAATTAAAACGAAATTTGAGGGACACCTAGGTTGCTCAGTGGTTGAGCATCTATCTGCCTTTGGCTCAGGTCTTGATCTCGGGGGTCCTGGGATCAAGTGCTGCAACAGGCTCCCTGCATCTTCTCCCTCTGTCTATGTCTCTGCCTCTATGCCTCTGTCTCTGCCTCTGTGTGTGTGTGTGTGTGTGTGTCTCTCATGAATAAATAAAATCTTTAAAAATAATTTTAAAATAAAAATAAATTTGAACTGAATGAAAACCAAATCACAATGTGTTACAATGTGTAAGATAGAGCTAAAGCAGTGCTTGGAGGGAAAACTATAGCTTGAAATTATAGGAGAAAAGAAGGAAGATCTCAAATAAATAACCTCAGTTTTTGCCTTAAGAATCTAGAGAAAGTAGAGCAAACTGAGCCCAAGGCAAACATTAGATGGAAATAATAGAATTTACAAAGTAAATGTAAGAAGAAATAGAGAAAAAATACATGAGATACAGAAAACAGCAAAATGGCAGTTATAAATAAATTTATGTTATCAATAATTATATTAAATGTAAATGAAATAAGCAGTACAATAAAAATAGATGATCAGACTAAATTTATTTTTTTAAAGATTTTGTTTATTCATGAGAGACATAGAGAGAGAGGCAGAGACAGGGAGAGGGAGAAGCAGGCTCTCTACAGGGAGCCCGATGTGACACTGGATCCCAGGACCAAGATCATACCCTGAAAAAAAAAAAAGGATCACACCCTGAGCCAAAGGCAGACGCTCAACTACTGAGCCACCCAGGCCTCCCTGATCAGACTAAATTTAAAAACGGGATGGGGCGGCGGGGGGGCTGGATGGCTCAATGGTTAAGCATCCAACTCTTGATTTCAACTCAGGTCATGATCTTGGGGTCATGCTCATGACCCCGCTCAGCAGGTAGTTTGCTGGAGATTCTATCTCTTCCTCTCTTTCTTCCCTTCCCCCTGCTCTCTCTTCCTGTCTAGAAAAAATAAATCTGTTTTAAAAAATAAATCATATTGGGATGCCTGGATGGCTCAGTGGTGGAGTGTCTGCCTTCCACTCAGGGCATGATCCCCGGGTCCTGGGATCGAGTCCTACATTGGGCTCCCTATGAGGAGTCTGCTTCTCCCTCTGCCTATGTCTCTGCCTCTCTGTGTCTCTCATGAATAAATAAAATATTTAAAAATAAAAAAATAGGGGATCCCTGGGTTGCTCAGCGGTTTGGCGCTTGCCTTTGGCCCAGGGCGCGATCCTGGAGTCCCAGGATCGGGTCCCGCCTTGGGCTCCCAGCATGGAGCCTGCTTCTCCCTCTGCCTGTGTCTCTGCCTCTCGCTCTCTCTCTCTATCATGGATAAATAAATAAATCTTTTAAAAAAATTTTTAAAAAATCATATTAAGAAAACTTTAAGGTGCCGATAATAGAGGTTTTCAGGAGAAGGGCTTAAGTTGTCCCAAATAAGCTTAGACATTTTATTATGGGAGTAAGAAGGAGGAACACAAGTAAAGGCATGAATCCTTATAGGTCAGCCCATAATTAGGTTTCTTATTTATATGCTAACATCTAAGAGAATGGATTTGAAACTTTGGAGGTCTTTAACAATATCTTGGTGGAGTTGTAAAGTGTGTTAGAAATAGGCTCGCGTTAAGGTGGCAGGTCTGGCAATTATGTCGTTGGAGGGTATGAACTGGAAAGTCTATGTAAAGATTAGTCGTATTTGTGTGTAATTAAAGGGAAGGAGTGGTTGTGGTGGTCATGGTCAGAGATACAAGGCAGGAGATTGTGATGGATAGCTGGAAGAGAGTAGTAGAAGGCACTTTGGAGTGAGTAGTCCTCTCCCTAGGAGGTCGAGGGGTTGACTCATATGAGGCAGATGTTTCCTGGGGAAAGCAATGATCTCCATTACTTTTTAGAAAAATGCAGACAGTAGTAACCTCTACCAGATTTCCCTTTAGACATGGGAGTATAGGAGTGTATTTTTTTAGCAAAGAACAAAAAGTATGGCAGGATCATGAGCTCTGCAGACAATGAGCTTAGGAACATAATAGGATCCCTAGTATCAGAGGAAGAAAAGCAAAAATGTTCTGTGTCCATTTTGTGCATTAGGAGAGACAGTTCATGTGCACTGTTTGAGTGGAGGTCTTGGCACCTAGGGTGAAGTTATCTCCAGCACAGGGAGTGAAGTCATCTGCAGTGGTGATGTCTTGCACTAAGGTGGTGTTGTCTGAGGTGCTGTCAACTCCAGTGGTAAGTTCCTGAGCCAGGGCAACGTCATCTAGGGAATTTGGGTATCCTTTTTAAGGCGATACCTACTCAGGTTGATGTGGGTCTTAGCATTTGCCATGTTTGGTTGAAACAATGGCTTACTTGGAGAGTTGGGCCTCCAGATTATAAACAAGTGAAAAAGTATTCAGACTTGTGATAAGACTACAATCACCAGAACGGCGTGTAGCTACAATTAAATAATTTGAGGTAAAAGTTTAGGTTCAAGTAGGTCATAGATCACATGAGCAGCTGCCCTGCCTATGGGAAAATCTATATTTAACAGGTCCTAGGAGAATATGCATGTTTGATCTGGCTTCCAGCTCTTATGGGATGGAGCAAGAGCAAAAATCTATAAAGATTGGTTAAGGCCCAGGGTAAGATAGAAACTCATAGAGACTGAAATTTGAAAAGAAGTTTCTTGAGAAGACCATTATGTCTCTTAAACAGGCTACTTGGAACCTACTAGGGACATGGAAGTTCTATTGAGAGTCTTTTCCAAGAGCCAAGAATTGTATATTTTGAGGAATTAAATGTATACCTTTGTTACTATTATTATTTCTAACCCCCAAAGTAATGAGTGTCTTGGCAAGGCCTTACATTTAGAGGACAAGTCCTTCCATATTTTGGGTATCCATGAGGCAAGAGATTCCCAGAGTTCTTTAACCTGAAAGAGACCATTTTAAGGCAATGGTCATCAGTTGACAATAAATGTAAAGATGGTACCATTTGTTGGCTAGGGAATCCTGTGTTAAGATGACTACCTGAAGTTTGGCTAAGTGTGTTGTTTTTTTTGGGTCCCATCCTTTATATAGAATATCCCGGCTAAAGGATGGGAAGCAGCAACATTTCACTTAACTCAATCATGTATGACAGCAGTGCTACTGGCATAGTCTATGAACTCTATTGTTGATCACTCAGTTAATCCCTGGGGGTTTCTGAGGTATCCAAGTGTCCAGAGGAGAACTGACTTCTAGAACCTTGGCATCTGGCAAAGGACTGAAGACAGGAAAAGCTATCCCTCTTGCAAGTAGAATATGTCAGAGGGCTCAGATGTGGTTGCATCTTATTTTGTTTTTTGTTTTTGTTTTGTTTTTTAGATTTTATTTATTTATTTGAGAGAGAGAGCAAGAAAGCACGCAGGGAGGAAAGGCAGGGGGAAGAGAGAGGGGGGAAGAGGGAGAAGCAGGCCCCCCACTGAGCCAGGAGCCCAATGTGGGGGTGATCCCAGGACCCTGGGATCATGATTTGAGCCAAAGGCAGATGCTTACTCAACTGAGCCACCCAGGCACCCCTGTTGCATCCTATTTTAAGAAGGCCTCTGTAGCTGTGCCCAGTTTGTGGAGTGCTGTTTCCATGACTCGAAGGACACTGGGCAGCGGAGTATGTAGGATCAAGGCTCAGAATCTATGAAAGCCTCTATTTTCAGGAAAGCCCAGTAAATAGCAAGTCATTTTTGTTGTTGTTTGTTTTAATGGTGTATAGTGTAAGATTTGAGGGAGGCAGTTTCTTGCACCTGAAGCCCTTGGTCAACTCATAGCCAGCCATCAGAAGCAGCCCAGACTCCAGCAGGTATGAAAAGTCACCGCCAAAGTGCTTTTGGTGAAGGAGCTGGGTTGTGGTCGGGGGGGGGGGGGGGATGGTGTGGAAAAGTAACTGACAAGAAGGTCGGTGGATTTTAATTTGGGAACAAAATTTGTAAATGAGGAATAATTGTCATCAGAACCCAAGATGGACAAAAAGATCTTGGATTGGTATGCCTTTAGTGAGTATGTTTAATGAATCTCCTTGGAGGAGAGTTATCAATGTAATGTCATACCTGTGTTCCTATAGGAAGGTGGATGTAGTTAAGATCTTGTCTGTAAAGACTGCATAATGGTGTATCGGTTGAGGTGCACCATAGGTAGCTTGGAGGTAGATTGTGTCCCTTCAGAGGTAAATGAAAACTGCAGTTGAGAGGCTGCTGAAATAGATACTGAACAGAAAATGGTAGCCAAATCTATAAAAGCAAAATATTTACCAGTTGCTCACTGAACAAAATCAGTAATTTAATAATATTGGATGTCTGATGTGGGGGGCCTTGATGGATGGGACCACAGCATAAAGATCATAGCGATCTACCATGAGGACTACCTGCAAACACACAAGTTTTTTTTTTTAATTTTCTTTATATATAGGAACAGGCAAAATTGGACTGTCAAGAAGAGGCAGTGAAGATAATCACCTCTTTATTAATTAGGTTTTATATAGTGAGTTTTAATCCTCGATTCCCCCCGTTTTAATTTATATTGGGCTAGGTTAACTATTTTAACTGGGAGGTCTATGGAGTCCCATTTCATTAAGCCAATTTGTAAGTCTCAAAGACCTACTTTATTTTTTTAAGATTTTATTTATTTATTTGAGAGAGAGAGAGAGAGAGAGAGAGAGAGGTAGCAAGAGAGACACAAGCAGGGGGGAGGGGAAGAAGGAGAGGGAGAAACAGGCTCCTGGAAGAACAGGAAGCCCTATGTGGGGCTCAATTCCAGGACCCTGGAATCACAACCTGAGCTGAAGGTAGCCACTTAACTGAGCCACCTTTAAAGACCTACTTTAATTTTAATTTACTATTTATTGTGTCAGAGCATGTATGTTCAAATGGAATATTTTAGGTCAATGGGTATTATAATTTTGATAACTTAGGCAAGGCTGTAATTAGAGTGAGGCAAACCAATTTTTTTCTTCACTTTATATTTAGTTATCTTCTTAAGATTATAGTGGACACAATGCTTAAGTTTAGTGGGATTCCAAGACACAGCTATAATTTGAGCCCCATCTTGATTCAGTCCATAAAAGTCTTATCAATTGATGTATTTCAGCAAATGTTAAAGTTAAATTAGAACAAAGGTTGTAGAGGCACAATAGCCAATCAGCAGTCTTTCTATCATTTAGTTATATAAATTCTTTAGTATATAAATTTTGGATTTCCAACTGGATCAATTTGGGGCTTTGTTTTAATTTAGTTATATATATATTTCATATATGCATATATATAATTAATCTATTATATATTAATATTAAAATCTTATATATGTACACATAATTACTTAATTACATTTAATTTTCTCCCCTTATATCTTGAAGTTTGTTTTAAAATCAGTAGGTAATTTAGGGCTGGGGCGATTGGGAGGCTCAGTCGGTTTAAACACCCAACTCATGATTTCAGCCCAGATCATGATCTCAGGGTTGTAAGACTGAGTCTCACATCTGGTTCCCTGCTGGGCATGGAGTCTGCTTGAGAGTCTCTCTCTCCCTCTCCCTCTGCCCCGCACCCCTGCCTTTTCTCTTTCAATCAATAAATACATCTTTAAAATAAAATAGGGGCACCTGGGTGGCTCAGCAGTTGAGCATCTGCCTTCGACTCAGGTCGTGATCTTGGAGTCCTGGGATCGAGTCCCACATCAGGCTCTCTGCAGGGAGCCTGCTTCTTCCTCTGCCTCTGTCTCTTCCTTTCTCCTCTCTCTGTGTGTCTCTCATGAATAAATAAATAAGACAGAGAGCCTGATGTGGGACTCGATCCCAGGACCATGGGATCACACCCTGAGCTGAATGCAGATGCTCAACAGCTGAGCCACTTAGGTGCCCAAATAAAAATATTTTAAAATTAAATTAAATTAATAAGTAATCTAGGGCTAGCATTATGTTTGTTAGACCTGCATTTGCTTAGTACATAAGGTTTAAAGTTCCTCCTTTCCCCCTTGAGCTTATATCTGCCTAAAACTGCAGTCTTTTCCCCCCTCTGTTTTAGGCTTGCAGCCACCTGAATCCATAGTCTTTAGTTTTTGTCTCCAGTTGATAAGAGGGAAAGAGGGGAGAGAAAAGGGACCTCAAGCCCATAAGCAACCTCTTATTGGCACCATCCTTGTCCCCATTAAGCTTTTTCCTTTTAAAATGGCCTGTGTGCCTAGGTAGCTAAACTCCCTCCCCCCTTTTTTCTTTTGGAACCTAAGTATGTCAAACCAGGGAAATCAGATTTGGCCCAGTGGACCAAGCTGTCCAAGGTAAGTTGATAACTAGTGAATTGGCAACCACCAACCAAGACTTCAGCATCTGAGACTAAATGAGGAATGCCATGAAATGCTCATGCCTTCAAGGTCCTCTTTGTTTTAGCTGGAAGGTCATGGCAGTATTCAGCAGATATATCATGAAGCAGTGGCATCCAGAGTGCCAGCATGCCAAAAGCTAGCCATGCCTTTGCCAGTAGTGCTCAATGTTTGGTAAAGCTAGTCAGTAAGCCAAGAGCAGTCTGGAACCAAGCCCCCTACATAGCTTACTGTACCAAATTGTTCTATGTCCAGGTCTTAATTTATAAAGATGACTGTGTGATAAAGGAGGGATAGGTTTAGGCCACTGACTTAATTGGGATTTCTGTGGGAAAGGTGAGACAGGGTAGCATAAACAGTTTAGGATTGGCTAGTGTGAATAATTTTGGCAGGCTCTAAATTACAGGGATGGTCTCTAGTTGCCTGATACTTGACCCCAGGATGACAAAGGCAAAGGAATATTGCCTCTTGTTTCTAGAGGAACTGCAAGTAACATTAAACTTTTCTTTCAATGGCATTTATCTCTCCATGTTGCCACTCAGTAACATTTATCAATTAAGACCCGGGCATAGAACAACTTCACACCCATTAGGATAGCTATTAGGAAGGAAGGAAGGGGGATCCCTGGGTGGTGCAGTGGTTTAGCGCCTGCCTTTGGCCCAGGGCGCGATCCTGGAGACCCGGGATCGAATCCCACGTCGGGCTCCCGGTGCATGGAGCCTGCTTCTCCATCTGCCTATGTCCCTGCCTCTCCCTCTCTCTCTCTCTGTGACTATCATAAATAAATAAATAAAAAAAGAAGGAAGGAAGGAAGGACAAAGAGTATTAGAAAGGATGTAGGGAAATTGGAATGCTTGTGCATTGCTGCTGAGAATGTAAACTGGTGCAGCTGCCACAGAAAATGATACGGCAATTCCTCAAAAAATTAAAAATTAAAGGTAGAATTACTGTATAATCCAGCAATTCCACTTCTGTGTATATGCCAAAAAGAATTGAAAGCAGGGACTCCAACAGATACTTGTACACCAATGTTCACAGCAGCATTATTCACAATAGTCAAAAGGTGGTGCAGTGGCCTGAATGTCTGTTTATAGGCTACTAAGTCTGTGCCATTTTGTTACAGCAGCCCAAATGGACTAAGACAGGTGGCAACAACCCAAGTGCCCAATAACAGATGAATGGATAAACAAAATATGGTATATATATACGCAATGGAACATTATTCAGTCATATAAAGAAGGAAATTCTGACACATGCTACAATATAGATAAACCATGAAAGACATTCTGCTAAGTGGAAATAAACCAGTCACAAAGAGACAAGTATATGAGTCCACTTATATGAGGTACCTAGAGTAGTCAAAATTAGAGACAGCAACTATAATAGTGGTTGTCAGGGGCTGGGAGGAGGAAAAGCAGGGAGTTATTGTTTAACAGATAAAGAGTTTCAGTTTGGGAAAATGATACAGTTCTGGAGGTTGCCGCAGGTAATGAATGTGCAGCAATGTAAATGTATTTTATGCCACTGAAATGTACACTTAAAAATGGCTTAAATGATAAATTTTATGTTGTTTATATTTTAACATAATTTAAAAATTCTCAATGAAGTCAGAATAGAGGGTAAATTTCTCAAACTGATAACAGACATGAGAAGTCCATAGCTCACATCATAGCATTATCATAGTATCAACGGTGAGAGAGTGAATGCTCCCCCCTTTGATTGGAAACAAATCAAGGATGCCCACTCTTGCCACTTGAATTAAGCACAAAACTGGAGATTATTAAACCAGTGCAATCAGGAAAGGAAAAGAAATGAAAAGCATCCAGATTGGGAAGGAGAAAGTAAAACTGGCTTTTTTGAGAGATGACAATCACCAGTATAAAAAGTCAGATGAAATCCACAAAAAAACTACTAGTCTGATAAGTGAGTTTGGCAAGAATGTGAGATAGAAGATCAATATAAAAATAAATTGTATTTCTATATACTAGCAATGAAAAACTGAAAATGAAATGAAAATAATTCTATTCACAATAGCATCAAAGAGAATAAAACACTTAAAAATAAGTTTAGCCAAAAAGTGTAAAACATACATAAAAGACTATAAAAATTGCTGAGGGGAATTAAAGATCTATATAAATGGAGAAAAATTCCATATCATGAACTGATTCTATAAATTAAATGAGATCCCTATAAAAATTCTAGCATTTTTTTTGTAGAAATTAACAAGCTGAAAAAAAAGAAATTAACCAGCTAATCCTAAAATGTATATGGAGGGCAGCCCTGGTGGCGCAGCAGTTTGGCGCTGCCTGCAGCCTGGGGTGTGATCCTAGAGACCCGGGATTGGGTCCCGCGTCGGGCTCCCTGCATGGAGCCTGCTTCTCCCTCTGCCTGTGTCTCTGCCTTTCTCCCTGTGTGTGTCTATGAATAAATAAATAAAATCTTTAAAAATAATAATAATAATAAAATGTATATGGAAATGCAAAGGATCCAAAATAACAGAATAACTTTGAAAGAGAGTCAATAGGAGAATTTTAGCCTCCATATTTCAAAACTCCCTATAAAGTCAGTTATTGAGACAGTGTGATACTAACAGGAAGATAGAAATATAGATCAATGCAACAGAATGGAGATTCCAAAATGAACCCTTAGGGTCAACGGATTTCTGACAAGGTACCAAACCATTCAATGTGGAAATGACAGTTCTTTCAACAAATACTGCTAGGACAATTGGATATCCATAAGCAAAAGATACATTTAGACCTTTATCTCACACCACACACAAAAAGTGAACTCGAAATGGATCAGAGTCGAAGTAATAGTTAAAACTACAAAACTTTTAGAATTAAACACAAAAAAAAATCTTTGTAACTTTGAGATTTATTTCCTTGTGGTCATATGACTGAGTGCCATGCCAGTTTGACCTATCAACCAACTAAACAATTGACATTTCTACAACACTCCAACCAACAATAGAATACACATATAGGGGTGCCTGGATGGTTCAGTCAGTTAAGCCTCTGCCTTCAGCTCAGGTCATGATCCCAGGATCCTGGGATGGAGCTCCACATCGAGCCCCCTGTTCAGCAGTAAATTTGCTTCTCTCCCTCCATCACACTCTCCCTCTGTATGCTAATTTGCTCTCGATCTCTCTCTCAAATAAATAAATAAATAAATCTTTAAAAAAGAATATACATGTATTTCAAATGCACATAGAACATTTACCTGTATATACTTTATTTTGAGCCATAAAACAAATCTCAATGTATTTATTGTAAGAAATTTACATTATAAAAAGTATGTTCTCTAATTACAATTAAACTAGAAGCCAATAACAGAAAGAATATTTGGAAACCAAACAGCACATTGCTAAATAACCCAGGAAAGCAAAGAAGAAATCAAATGGAAAATTATAAAAATTTTTGAACTGGAAGATAATTTTAAAACAGAATATGAAAATTTGTGAGATGTTGAGAAAGCAGCACTTGAAGGAGATTTATAACACTAAATGTCTATATTAGAAAAAGAAGAAAGATTTCCAATCAGTAAACTCTGGTCTCCAGCCCCTCTCCCCTCCTTGATGTAAGGGCAGGGGCCTGACATTAATTATGGTTGGTTCCCTGGTAACTAGCCCCCACCCTTAGGGTACTTAGGGGCTTTGAGAAGTCACCTCATTAATATAAACTCAGGTGTGATGAAAAGGGCTCCTTAAGAATGATAAAAACCACTTCTATCACTCAGAAAATTCCAAGGGTGTTGGGAGCTTTTGGCCAAGATCCAGGGGCAAAGCCAAATATATTTCCTATTATATCACAGAGGGTGATTGCTAAAGATGGTACAAGGTTTGTTTTTGGGGTGACAAAACTTCTAAAATTTATTGTGGCGGTGGTGGCACAACTATGTGAGTATACTAAGAACCACCAAATTGTACACTTAAAAAAACAAAAAAAGAAGAAACTATTGATATACACAATAATCTGAATGAATTTCCAGTGCGAAAATCCAATCCCAAGAAGTTGCATCCTGTATGATTCTACTTATAGAACATTCTTGAAATGACAGAATTATAGAAATGGAGAGATTAGTGGTTGCCAAGGGTTAAGGAGGCTGTGATGGGAGGGAAGCGGATGTGCTAAAAAAGGGCAATATGACTGATCCTTGCCCTGAAGGAATTTTTCTGTGTCTTGACTGTATCTCAGTATTAATATCCTGGTTGTAATATTGTATTAGAGTTTTGTAAGATGTTACCAATAGGGTAAACTAGGTAAAAGATACATAGCATCTCTGTATTTTTTCTTACAATTTGTATGCAAACCTACAATTATCTCAAAATTAAAAGTTTAATAAAATGCTTAATTAAAATGGCACAATGAAGGTAAAAGCACTTCATCTGTTCAGGCCACTATAATGAAAATACCACAGATTGGATGGCTTATAAACAATAGAAATTTATTTCTCACAGTTTTGGAGGCTAGTAGTGCAAGATCAAGTTGCCAGCCTGACTGGATGAAAGCCCTCTTCCTGATTCATAGCCAGTGCCTTCTTGCTGTAGCCTCACATGGCAGAAGGGGCAAAGGAACTCTCTAAGTCTCTTATAAAGTCATTTAACTAATTCATGAAAGCCCTACCCTCAAGACCTAATTACCTCTAAACTGCCCCACTTCTTAATACCATCACCTTGGAGATGAGAATTTCAACATACAAACTCACACCATAGCAAGCACCCTACAAATTCTAAAATTATGTACAGGCACAGTTTGTTTGTATTGTGCTTCACTTTATCGCACTTGGCATATATTATATTCTTACAGATTGAAAGTTTGAGGCATCCCTGTGTTGGGCAAGTCTATTGGCATTGTTTTTCCAATAGCATCTGCTCACTTAATATCTCTGTGTCACATTTTGGAAATTCATGGCAGCATTTCAAACTTTTTCATTATTGTTATTTGTTATGGTGATCAGTGACTGATGGTTTCTTGAGATGGAAACTATTCCTGAGGAAGACGCTGTGAAGATTGTTGATATTACAACAAATGATTTAGAACATTACATCAACTTAACTGATAAAGCAGGGGCAGAGTTTGAGAGGATTGACTCCAATTTTGAAAGTTCTGCTGTGAATAAAATGCTATCAAACAGCATCACATGCTACAGAGAAATCATTTATGAAAGTCAATCGATGCAGAAAATTTCACTGTTCTCTTATTTTGGGAAACCACCATAGCCACCCCAACCTTCATCAACCACCACCCTGATCAATTAGCAACCATCAACATCAAGGCAAGACCCTTCACCAGCAAAAAGCTTATGACTCACTGAAAGCTCAGATGATGTTTTAGCACAAAGTGTTTTTTTTTAAAGATTTTATTTATTTATTCATGAGAGACACAGAGAGAGAGAGAGAGAGAGGCAGAGACACAGGCAGAGGGAGAAGCAGGCTCCATGCAGGGAGCCTGACATGGGACTCGATCCTGGATCTCCAGGATCACGCCCTAGGCTGAAGGTGGCACTAAACCACTGAGCCACCGGGGCTGCCCATGGCACAAAGTGTTTTTTAATTAAGGTATTTACATTTTTAGATATAATGCTATCTGTATGCTTAATAAACTAAAGTATAGCGTGAAAACTTATATGCACTGAGAAACCAAAAAATTCATTTGATTCACTTTGCTGCAGTATTCAGCTTATTGCAGTGGTCAGGAACCGGATCCACAATATCTCTGCCTGTACAAATAATTATTATTATACATCTTTTATGAGAATGAATAGCATGGAACTATTATGGCTTTATTTAATCATGAATTTAAAAAACACTGAATCCCTTATTATTGTTCAAGGACTAGGTTCGATGCTGCAGAGTATGCAACATCATAAATTTATAGTAAAATCACAGTTGTTACTATTTGCAAGTTTTGGCTGAGCCTGGGTCTTCTTTGTGAAATGTTTAATCAGTTAATATATAAACATTAGGGATAAAACTATATTTACTGATAATCACTAATGGCTATAGTTGAAATCAAAGGCCCTTAGCTAATTATCTTTCACAACTCTTATAGCCAATTACATACTTACTATCTGTACTTAGGTACCTTGCTTTCAAACCACAAAAGTACTCAAATGAACTTTGGGTCTCACTCCCCAGATCTGTTTCCTTCATCGTTATTAGTCTTCTACATATTTTTTAAGATTTTATTTATTTATTTGAGAGAGACACAGAGACAGAGACAGGGATAGTGACAGAGAGCATGAGCAAGGAGAGGAAGAAGCAGGCTCCCCACCGAGCCAAGAGCCAGACTCAGGGCTTGATTCCAGGACTCTGGGATCATGACCTGAGCCAAAGGCAGATGCTTAACAGACGGAGCCACCCAGGCACCCATAGATTCTACATCTTAACAAACAGCCTACTGTACTTGCAAACCAGTAATGTAAGCATAATCTTTCTCTTTCCCTTACCCCCCACATTCCTCTGGTGGGTCCATCAATGACTCTATCTCCAAAGCCACCACCCTATTGCAAGCCATCACCATCTCCTGCTGTACTACACAATAGCAGCTTCCCGACTGGCCTCTCTGCTTCCACTTGTGCCCCCACCCCTGCCAATGCATTCTCTGCACAACAGTCCAAGTGATTTTAGTAAAATCTCTACTATGTCACTCTCCTATATAACCTCTACATAACAAATTGTGAAGTAAAATCCAAATTCTATTATGGCCTATAAGACCCTACAAGACCTGAATCCTGCCCATCTCTCCATCCATCTGTTATATTTACCTTCTCGCTCACCACCATTCAGCCACACAGGCCTTTCAGTTGCTAGAATATAGCAAACTCTTCCTAGACCAGAGCGTCCAAGTATACACCATTTCCGTTGCCCAGAACACTTCCCCTTTCTCCGCAGTGCTGTTTCCTTCTCCTTTAGGTCTCAGCTGAAACGGCTGCTGTTTCATAATTCTATGTAAGAGAGAAAGGGGCATCAATCTGGTTAGAGCTGGAGAAGGGGAGTACCTAGGGAACTTGCCTCAAAGCTGCATTTGCATAGCAAACACACTGTCTTTACTTAGATTAAGTATAGATCAATAAAAAATGTCAATGTTTTCTTATAATGCTTTTATTCGTACTTTTTATAAGATTAAGAGAACATCATCTGTCCACAAAAATATAATTTGGAGTGTCTTGGGGGAAGCAGCAAGCAATTCCAAAGAGGTTGGAGAGGTAGGCAAAGACTAGAGATTTTTTAAATTTTATCTTGAAGGTGATGAGGGTCTATTTGCATCTTTCTGGTAGGGGTGTGACATGATCAGACTTACAGGATTGGATGAGGAGAGACTAAAGACTGAAAAGACAGTACAAAATTCTTATTATAGCTAACATTTATTGAGCATTTAATGTGTGACAGATATTATTCTAAGAGCTTTCCATTTATTTTGGTGCTTTATGTATATGAATTCATTTAGTCCTTGTAACTACCCAATGTACTATCATACCCATTTTAAAGGTGAGGAAATAAAGGCACAGGGAAGTGATTCACTCAATACAAAGCTAGTAAGTAGCGGAGATAAGATTCAAACCCAGAGAGTCCAGTTCACAAGTCATGCTGTTTATCGATATTCTATAATGCTCCCCTTCACTATAACAGTTTATGGCAATACGACAAGCTTGAAATTGCAAGGGTCTGATGGATGATGATGGAAAGCTGGGGAGATGCTCAAGAGAGATTTGGGAAGTAAAACCAACAATGTGAAGACGAAAGGTAACTGGGTGACTCAGTTGGTTAAGGGGCCTACTATTTCAGCTCAGGTCATGATCTCAAGAGTTGTGAAATCGAGCCCCATGTCATGCTCCACACTTGGCAGGGAGTCACTTGAGATTCTCCCCCTCTCCTTCTCCCTCTGCTCCTCCCCCTGCTTGTGTGCTTTCTCTAAAATATGTAAATCTTTTTTTTAAATTTTTATTTATTTATGATAGTCACACACAGAGAGAGAGAGAGAGAGAGAGAGAGAGAGAGAGAGAGAGAGGCAGAGACACAGGCAGAGGGAGAAGCAGGCTCCATGCACCGGGAGCCTGACGTGGGATTCGATCCTGGGTCTCCAGGATCGCGCCCTGGGCCAAAGACAGGCGCCAAACCGCTGCGCCACCCAGGGATCCCTAAAATATGTAAATCTTAAAAAAAAAAACAAAAACGAGGAGCAACTCTGAAGCATAAGGTAGAGAAGAATCAAGGATAATTCTGACTTCTGACTTGCCTAACTAGTAGTTTGGTGTCAGTCATAGAGATGAAAAATACAGAACTCTGGTAGAAAAGATAGAAGTTATTGGACAAATCATGTTTGATATGCCTGTAGAACAAAAAAGACTGCCAAGAGGCAATCAGAAATACTAGTCTGGAACTCTTGAAAAAGATCGGAGTTAAATATAGTAGAGTTTGGATTTCTCATGCAAGTGTTAAAGGCCTAAGAAGACCATGTGGAAGGGCACCTGGCTGGTTCAGTCAATGGAGCACATGAGTCTTTATCTCCAGGTGGTGAGTTCAAGCCCCATGTTGGATTTAGAGATCACTAAAAATAAATAAATAAATAAATAAATAAATAAATAAATAAATAAATAAATAAATAAATAAAAGAAAGAAAGAAAGAAAGAAAGAAAGAAAGAAAGAAAGAAAGAAAGAAAAGAGAAGAGAAGAGCTTGTGGAGTAGACAAACAGGCTGCGAACAGAGCCTGGGGAACATCATCATTTAGAGAGTACAGAAAAAGTATCCAGCAGAGAGGACTGAAAAAGATGGCCATAAAGCTAAGATGCCAGGAGAGAGTGGTGTCATGCAAGCCCAGAATGGAGTTCCGACAATGAAAAAATCATCTGTAATCCCACTAGAAAGTCAATCTATAAGCCATGGAACGTGTCTGTTTTGCGCACTAATGTCCCCATATGTCTAGAGGCCTGGCACATAGTAAATGGTCAAAAACATTTCCTGAATATGAATAAGAAAACAAACTAACAGTACCAAATACCACACAAAGTTCTGGAAAGACAGAGTGAGAAATATCCATTTTATTTTAGCAACTGAGGGTGTCACTGAGGATCTTGTTTGGAGCAGTTTCAGTGGAACAGTGGGGCAAAAGCAAAACGGAAATAGCTTAAAACAGATGGCACGAACGTTTTCGTACTTTTCTACTTTTTAATTTAAAAAAACATTCTTAATAGTTGATGGGAGGTGAGGAAGTTGCAGCCACCAACAGAGGCCCATTCTTGGATGAACCTTTGTTCCCTAGGGAAGGAGGAACTTGGTGCTGCAATTACAAGGGGGCACAAGACGCAAGGAGATTTTTCCTTTGGAGCGGGGGGGAAACTTGCTTTGTTCACTGCCAAATCTCGGGGGCCTAGCACAACGCTGGCCACTTCTCCGGTATTAAAAAAAACCGTGAGCTGGCCCTGGCCGGCGGCAGACTCGCAGGACGCTGTGGAACACGGACGGTCGCCGGAGCCTCTCCTTTCGGATCAGGCAGGGACAACGAAAGCTCGGCCACTCCGGGACAGCGCGGTGCCCTCGCCCTAAGCTCAACCCACCTCGGGCCGCGCGGAAACCACGAGCCGGGGGCGCGAACACCGACGCTCCGCAGAGAAGATGGGAGTAGGGGCGGGGTGGGAGGACAAAGCTCCGCCCGCCGACAGGCTTTAAATTCCAGTCTCCCAGTGTCCCACAGGCCCCTCCAGAGGAGTCTCCAGTTTCTCGCACGCCCTGGGGCGGAGCGGAAGTGACGCGACACGCAGCGCGTGATTGGCGGAAGCAGAAATTGCTTTGCGGCCGGCACGGAAATTGCTTTCCTTTCGGCTTCCGCTCCTGGCCCATGTGTGAGACAGGCTGCTGAGATGAGCACGGTCCGGGCTGCGGAAAGGTGAGGGATAAAGATCGGAGCGGGAGGTCTGGGTGTCGTTTGGGGCCGGGTCTGGAAGCTGCCTTTTAACAGACGACAGTTGTTCCTCCTCCAAGACCTCATCATTCATTACAATTTCCGCGATAACATCCTCGAAAAGTCCTTTTCATTTAATTTAATTCACTTTGTCCTTTCCCCAGCTTTTTGGCCTCATCCCTGTTGGTTCTGATGTGGCCTCACCCTTTTCCAGCTAATTTGTTGCACTTTCCTCATCACGTGACTCCTTTTTCTGCTGCTGCCGAGGCACGTTGCCACTCTGCGCAAGGAGTGCCTGCGTTATAAATTCCCCTTATCTTGATTGGAGTCATTCGTGACATTTTCTCCTCTGATGTTTCATCCCCGCCCCCCAACAAGCGAGCTAAATATAATCCGTTTAGTAATGGTTGCCTTGTAAAGATTGGTACATACTGTTGTGTAATAGTAGAGTCTATAATTTGGTTCAGGGTACCAGTTAGGCATCCACTTTGCTGAGGAAACCCCAGGAAAAATGGTGTACTTAGCTGCTTTCATCCAATTAACCCTTTCCCCATTGTTGGGAACAAGTAATCAACATGTCACTTTTGAGTAAGCTGCACCTATAAAGGTGTCTTCCTATAAGGTGGAGGATGCTTAGAAATATTAATGGCTAAACTGCTTTGCCTCAAGGGCCAGCAACAGTGCCTTCTTGTCACCTTAACCCAGAGTCTGACATGTTTACAGCCTCCCGGAGGTCAGTGGAAAATGCAGTACCAATCACTGAAGGTTAGCTCTTTTTCACTCCATACAGTTGTATAGGGGTGTCACCACCCACTTCCCACCCCTTGGGGTTGATGCCTGACTTAAGTCTAAATTTAACATCTTGACAAATTTCTAAAATACCCATTCTGCTTGGTTCGTACCTCTTCCAGGGAAAAGGGCCATTCTTTGCTATAATAGAAGTTATTCCAATTGATAATAATTCTCTTTTGCCTCCTTTAACAGCCTTCTGGCTTTAAGCCGACAGGAAGAATTAGAGGATTTACCCAAAGACTACCCCTTGAGTCCCAGTGAAGACGAGGTGGGTGACAACTGCTAAACTGCCTTCTCCATTTCCCCTTAGGTTAGACAGCTCGTGGCTAGACAGAAAAATGGTGGCAACATTGTTTATATTTGCTTAGATCTTGCAAAGAGATTACAAATAGTTATATAATGTTTCATGTATAAGATACTGCATTAAGTGCTATGGAAATTTGAAGACTGTATAAGATACATTGTTTTCAAGTTGCCCAAGTATAGCTGAGTATGTAAGACCAAAACATGGGGTCTTCATTTTATGATTTCCCTGTTTCCCAAGTTTGGATTTTTGTAGCATTATTTAATTACAAATCTTCTTCAATTTAAGATGGCATTACATCCTGATAAACCCATCATAAATTGAAAATATTTTAAGTTAAAAATGCATTTAATGCACCTAACTGCTGAACATCATAGCCTAGCCTATCCTACCTCAAACTTGCTCTGAACACTTACATTAGCCTAAAATTGGACAGAATCATCTAACACAATGTCTACTTTATAATAAAGTGGAGAATATCTTGTGTAATTTATTGACTACTGTACTGAAAATAAAAAATAGAATGGTTGTTGTGTGGGTACAAAATGGTTCTAAGCATATCAGTTATTTACCTTTATGATGCATGTGGTTGACCAGGAGCTGCAGCTCACTGCCAGTGGCCAGCATCACAAGAATCCTATCCCATGTTGCTAGCCCGGGAAAAGATCAAATTCACATTTGAAATATAGTTTCTACTGAACGTGTGTCACCATCATAAATTCAAAAATATTAAGTCAGACCATCATAAGTAATGGCTTATCTGTATCTGACTGAAATATACATCTACATAATTAAGCTGGCTCTCCAACAGATGCTATAGGAATGCCAACTCTATTCTCTTGACAAAACTACTTATTGTGGGTTTTTTTTTAATGGCAGTATTTCTGTGTCAGATCATGCTATATATTCTATACTGAAACATTCTCATAGCACTTTTCTTCTTGAGACTGATTAAGACAGAGACATGACATTAGCCACAGATCATCAGACACTGTGGCTCTTAATAATGAAGAAGTTTGGCTTTTGAAGCAGTTCTTTGTTTGAGCTTGAACGCCTGCACACTAGACCTCACCTGATTCCCCAGTCATCCACTCACCAAAAGAACAAGAGATTTCCATGCTCCTTTCCCTTATCATCCTGATGGTTTTTCCTTTTCTATGTCTAGGGGGACATTGATGGAGAGAGAAAGCATCAAAAGCTTCTGGAAGCAATCAGTTCCCTTGATGGAAAGAATAGGTAACATTCCCATCCATTTGGACAGGTTATAACTAGCTGATTCCATGAGACAAATCTGCAACTAACACTTATTGAGTGCCAGGGCCCCTGGCTGGTCAGCTGTTAGAGCGTCTGACACTTGGTTTTGGCTCAGTTTTGGCTCAGGTCGTGATCTCAGGGTCCTGGGATCCAGCTGATCGGGCTCTGCACTTAGCACAGAGTTTGCTTGTCCCTCTCCCAACCCCCACTTGCTGTGCTCCTACCGCATGTGCATGCGTCATATCTCTCTCTCTCTAATAAAGAAATAATCTTTAAATAAATAAAATCTTTAAAAATAAACATTTATCACGTGCCTAAGATAATGAAGACACAAGTGTCAGCATCATTATTAAGATCACATACTTCAGGGATCCCTGGGTGGCGCAGCGGTTTGGCGCCTGCCTTTGGCCCAGGGCGCGATCCTGGAGACCCGGGATCGAATCCCACATCAGGCTCCCGGTGCATGGAGCCTGCTTCTCCCTCTGCCTATGTCTCTGCCTCTCTCTCTCTCTCTGTGACTATCATAAATAAATAAAAATTTAAAAAAAAAAAAAAAAAAAAGATCACATACTTCAGAGACAGACTCTATAGGCAAATTTTTTTTAAAATTTTTTTTTAATTTTTTATTTATTTATGATAGTCACAGAGAGAGAGAGAGAGGCAGAGACACAGGCGGAGGGAGAAGCAGGCTCCATGCACCGGGAGCCTGATGTGGGATTCGATCCTGGGTCTCCAGGATCACGCCCTGGGCCAAAGGCAGGCGCCAAACCGCTGCGCCACCCAGGGATCCCTATAGGCAAATTTTAAACCTTTCTGCACCTCAATTTCAACTAGAAAATAAGATTAATAACATTTCCTACCTCAGAGGGTCATCATGACATTTAAATGAGTTAATAAACATGAAGATCTTAAACTAATGCCCAGCATATAGTAAGCATTATGTAATTGTTAGCGATTATTGTGTTAGAGGCCTTTGTGTGTTTGAATTCTTCATCCATACTTAGTCTTTTGAAGCATTGACTAGGAACTTATCCCCATTAGAGGAGTTGATTGCCTTGCTCCAAAGTCATTCTGCTCGTAAGTGGCAGATCCAGGAATGTTTGAAGCCAAGTCCAATACCTTTTCCACTATGCCTACCTCATATTGCCTTGTGTTTTTGAGTGACTGAGTCTACATTAAGAGATGGCTAGAAAACCAAGCCCAGGTTAGGAACAGATTTCCTGGTTTCTTTGTGACAAAACCTGATTCTAGAAGAGCAGTACATTAAACCAAAGCCTTGTTTGAAAAGAGAAGTGTTGGTTCCCTAGCAAAATGTGTTCGTTCCTACTATATTCTGCTTTGCCTAATTTCAGGTGGAAATTGGCTGAGAGATCTGAAGCTAGTTTGAAGGTATCTGAGTTCAATGTCACTTCTGAAGGTAAGTTAACAAAGGAAGCCATCTGTGTGTGGAGCTTGTGGAGTTAAAAGCATAATGATCACTTCACATTCAACTGTTTTCAATGTGGTTAATGGATCCTACCATAAATACTTATATGAGTGGTCAAAGAAAGTCAGATGCCCTTGAGTTTTTTTTTCCATTTCTAGAAGAAAGCCTTAAAGGTCATAGTCAAGATCTTCTACTGATGAGCTGCTTCTAGGGTACAGGGACATGGATGAAGACTGCTGCCTCTCACTAGCTTAATCACATCCATGCTTTCATTTCTATTTCAGTTCTTACAGAGTTTGGACAGGCAGATAATCTGCTGGAGCTCAGAGAAGTCAAGTTACTTACTCAGGGGCCTTCGCCTAGTACAATGCTTCTCAACCTGTTTTATTCCCCCAAGAAGTCTTTTTAGACTGTTTTTCATTACCTCCCCCCACCCTGACACACACACATACTCCCACTCCTACAAGCCAGGAAATCAGATACCGGGGAATAAGTTTTTTGTTGGATTGGGTTGAGCTTTGGAGGAACACAGAACTTGGGAACATTGAAGATTTTTTTCACCACTCCCCCCACCTCCAGAACCAATTTTCATCCCTTGTGGGCAACTGATATCACCCTACTGGGAATACATGATCTAGGAAATTGCAGAGTTGGAATTTTAGGCTGATAGGAAGTCTGGATGCCATATCTTTTTCACCATATTCACAATTTAGGCAGCTTGAATGAGTTAAATGGTTCTAATAACCATTAATGTAACCCCTCAGAACAAATAATAATGTATTCAAGCTTATTCATTCAACAGATACTTATTCTATTTCTACTATGTCAGTTTCAGGGCAGTTTAGATACTGGGGCTACAGTGATGTCTGTGAGAAAGGCTTCATGGGGTCTAACATTCTTAGGGAAGATCAAGGTGGGAGACAATAAGGATTAAAACATGGTGATGCAGTAAAGTGACTAAGTGGCTGCTTTAGTTTGGCTGGGCCATGTCCTTTGGAATGATGTAATTCCAAGTATAAAGGTAGAGCCACTGGAGGATTTTCAGCAGGATCCTCATGCTGTGACTTACAGTTTCAAAATACCACTTTGGCTGCCTGTGAAGAATGAAGTGCAGTGAGGCAAAAGTGGAAGCAGAAGGACCAAGGAAAAAACAAGTGACTTTTTAAAATAAATAATAATTTTCTCCTCTTTGCTACCCTCCAACACATTTGGGAATGTAGGAAGGTGGTGTCATTGTGGCTGGCGGTTAAAGTAAGAGAATATTCCTTCTTCCCTGCACATCTGCCTATCTGATTTTATACTGAGGCGTCTCCCAATGTTATATTGATATTTTTGCCTCATTTCTCAGTCTGACCAGAAAGTTTGGCCTTTCTGCAGGATCAGGAGAAAAGTTAGTCCTTTCAGATCTACTTGGGCCTGTTAAAACTTCATCTTCATTGGCTGCTGTGAGAAAGCAACTGAATAGAGTCAGATCAAAGAAGACTTTGGAGTTACCCCTCAACAATGAAGAGGTTGAGCGGGTGAGTTATAGAGAAAGTGGTCTGTTAAGGGGAAGAAATCGGACTAACAAGGAAAAATAGGGTAAGAAGGGAAGAGGGGGAACTGGGGGCGGGGAGAGGGGATCCCATGGATTGCCAGGGAAAAGATTAAAATACTTCTTGGGGGAAGTGCATCCTGAGAAGTAAGCAAGAGCTACTCTAACATCCTGACTCTTAGGCTGAGAAACATTGGCACCTGATTCCCTGCAGATCCTCTGAGTTCAGTGCTTAATTTCGTGGCTCTTTCCTTTCGTATACTTTGCCTGCTTCAGATCCACAGAGAAGTGGCATTCAATAAAACCTCACAAGCCCTCTCCAAATGGGATCCCATCATCCTGAAGAACCGGCAGGCAGAGCAGCTGGTTTTTCCCCTGGAGAAGGAGCAGTCTGCCTTTGCTCCCATTGAACATGTGCTCAGTGGCTGGAAGGTGAGTGCAACACCAAGAAACTGCACCTTGGCAGGTGAGATTGGTGTGATTGGACCTGGTAAGCTAAAACCCCAGCTGCAGTCTTTAATGTAGCAGTCTAGCAAGGGGGAGAGGGGATAGTGGGACTCATGGTCAGTCGTGCCATTGCCAGCATTGCTCTGTAGTCACCCTTCTTCTGCTGGTAGCACACAGTACATGGTTCTTTCCATGTTTTTGTGTGAAAGCATCTGATTGCCCATAGAGAGGGAACACAGCGATGTTTTCTGTTTCACACCCGTTTTTAAAAAGCTTTTAAACCTGCATTCTGATCTGGGGAAAATCAGGAACTCAGCAGCATGAATGAGCCTTAGTAGGACTACATATGAGCTAGAGAACCAATGTTTGCTTGTAAAGGACTACCACATTAAAATATAATGTATCCATGGGTAATGACTAGAAGTTTAGTAAGTAACTCCATACGACTCTGAGCTGCAGAAAATAAAAAAGTTATCTTAGGGCTGGGTCATCCAAACACTGATCCCTGGCAAATATTTCATTCGTCTGAAGCAAAAAGGATCGTTGTAAGTACGACAGATGTAAAGTTACCAGCTCTTCTTTACTAAGAGATCATACTTTCCATTTTAATAGTGTTGAAATAGCTTTTCTTTTATGAAACTATGGATAGATGCCTTCTTTATGCTTTTTCTCTGCTTTCTACAAATCCAGAAATAATAATGTTCTACGTGTCGGGAAGTTGAGCTAACACTAATCAAGTAAACATGGCTTGCTGCCATAGCTAGACATTGAGCAAGTCATTGCTTTTTTTCGGGGATAAGCTCTGTTTTGGATATTGTTGTTGAAGTCATTACCAGTCTCTTTCTAGGATGCTTCCTTTTCCACATGAAAAAGAGATCAGGTTTAAAGTATGGCTGCAGGATGGAAGGGAGACTTTAGGAAAAAAAGTTAAGAGGTAGTATAATTTGTAGGATTCAAAAATTTAAAAAAAAATACATAGCTAAAAGTCTGATCCCTGCCCCTGTCCCCCCAATCTGCTCATTTTTACCACCATACTCACTCAGAAATAACCACTTTTGTAAGTTTTTGTTGTTGTTAATATAAAGATATAATTGCTATATTTGTGTTTACCTCATTTTTTTAATTAAAGAGTAGTAATATGCTACTACACATCATTCTGCACCTTGCTTTTCCCAAATGATAGTGTAATCTTGGAGATAGCTGGAAAATGCCTAGTTGGTTATTAAACATGAGATGGTAGAGGAGGAGGGTTGCATTAAGAATGGTAAAACCTGGGATCCCTGGGTGGCGCAGCGGTTTGGCGCCTGCCTTTGGCCCAGGGCGCGATCCTGGAGACCCGGGATCGAGTCCCACGTCGGGCTCCTGGTGCATGGAGCCTGCTTCTCCCTCTGCCTGTGTCTCTGCCTCTCTCTCTCACTGTGTGCCTATCATAAATAAATAAATAAATAAATAAATAAATAAATAAATAAATAAATAAATAAATAAATAAATAAATAAATAAAACCTTTAAGAATGGTAAAACCTCAAAAAAAAAAAAGGGTAGTACAACCTCTACTCTCCAGGAACTCCCTGCATAAGACAGAGTGGAGGCCCCCCCAATCCAGATGCTATACATGAATCCACTGTAGCATTTATTCTAAGATTCATTTTTGAGAAATCAGGCCAGTATGGTACAGAGCAATAAAGAAATGCTTAGTTCAAGGCATGCTTTCTGATTAGCAACTAAGTTCTCTTCTTACAACTTCAAAAGTACCAAGGACTGGAGATTAAGAATCCAAAAAGTATGCACTATAGTTTTAGCCCAGATTCCTAAAATTCCATTTTACTCCAAGAAGATTTAAATGGTATAATGCATAAGAAAGCATTTGTAAACTGCAAAGTGCTAGAAATGATGTAAGGTTACTTCCCACCCTACACTAGCCATTACCCAAAGTGTTCTTCTCAAAACCCTAGTTTCTCAATATGCCCTCAAAAAAGCGGGGTTCCATTGCTAGAAATGTTGCATGCCCCTGCTGGAGATTGGCAGTTCATAATAGACACTAGCATTTTAAAGGCTATGAGAAGACAATAAAGAAACCTCTTTGACTTCTTCTAACCCAGAGTGCACAAACGAAAATCAAATAAATTTAACTTTAAACCTTAAAATAATAAAGTAAACTTTGTTAGTTGATGAGGAACACACTTTAGGAAGAGCTGGTCTTTGCTGCTGCCTCCGTTCTCTCATCTTTCCCTACTACCCTATTGAGTCTTCTCTCAGCGGGCATTAGTGAGAGGCCTCTGAATCACCAAATTCCAAGCCCTCTGAGGCTTTAGCCTTTTGGGTCCTATTGACACATCACATTGGTTAAAAAACAAAAGAACAAAAACTCTCCCCCCCCTTGGTTTCTGTGATAACATACTTCTGGGGGTTTTTTTGTTGTTGTTTTTTTAATCTATCTAACTTTTCCTTAGTTTTTATTCTCTGTAAATTCGTGGCTGTTGGCTATCACCCATAGATACTACAGATCACTCTCAACACCTTCTTCTGAGCTCCACTCTCATATTCCATAGGACCAGTAGGCCTCGCCTGGTCTTTCATAGGCACCTTAAACTTCACACACAGCAAAGTAGGCTTGGCATTTCCTTCCCCAGACTCCCAAACCCTGAACCACCACCATCATTCTGTAACTGAGTCAATAGCAGAACTTCCTACCCTGGTCCCTTATGTTGGAAACCTCAACCATCTGAATCATCTTCCTCTTCCCCTTCCTCCTCCTTCCCCCCACCCTTAATTGCTGCTCCTCCCCAGCCCACATAGTGGGCTACTCCTGTGCACTTTCTCCTTAATAGCTCTCAGAAACCGGTTCCTCTTCTCATTTCCATTGTCACCTGTCATTTGACACTTTATATATAACCCCTTACACGATCGCCATAATTTTCTTTCTGAAACACAAAACCGATTGTCACTCTCCTGCTTCAAATCCTTCAAAAGGCTCTCCACTTATAGAATAAGAGAAGCACCTAGCATTTTAGCTATACTGGACAACACATTTTCCTTTATATATCTCTCCTGTCCATATATCTGTTTTTATTTACACTCATCTCCATTTGCTACCACCACCCCCTGCCCTTACAGAATTGTACTTAATGGCTCAGAGCCACTCAAAAAATCCTTCCCCAAGCCTAACCCACCTCCTAATCAAAATTCATTGTTCACTTCCTTTGTTATCGCTCCTGTGGACTAACACGTGACCCATTATGTTGCCAGTGGTACATGTGTCTTTTCCCTCTGAATGGCTATGAGCTCTATGAGGACAGGAACGATCTTAATCAATTGTGTATTCCTAGCACCCTGCACAAGTGCCTGGAATGTAGCTGCAATCAATAAATGTTTGTAAATTGAATTGGAGGAAGATTACAACATTGTAATATAAATCATTTTGTAGCCTGTGATTGATCACTACTGCAAATACTAAAAATGGAAGAACATTACACCTTTATCATTCACTAGAATAGGCTTATGGTTAAATCAATAGTACCATGTAACATGTGATGATGTGTGTTTATGCATCTGTCCAGATATTTGTAAGTTTTAATACCGACCATGATGTATATGGCTATTAAAGAAAACCACATGTAATACATGTGTGAGGTTTGAAACAGGCTCTGTAGCCTAGGGCTATCTTTGCGCCTTGCCAACCAAAGTGAACCATGGCATGATCAGCCTGATTATTTTAACCATCTACATGGTATCAATTGAGCAGTAACAGCATCTTTTGTTAACATGTGAAGTAAGTGGTTCAGTCCATTCATTTCATATATATAGACTACCTAGCATGCAAAGTTCACTGGAAAATAAGGGACTGGAACCAAAGATAGAAAATGACTAGAGTTAAATTTGAACTGTCAGGAAGCTAAGACTTAACTTTCCCTCTCTTCTAGAAATGTTCTTTAAAGGAGGCTTAAATGAGTCTTAGATTCCTTGCTATACAGTTAATACACATAGATACTTCAAATATACATAATACAGGAACCATTTTGTTTTACCACTATCAAAACTGACCATTTGGTACTGCTGTTCCTCCATCCTGCCAGCATTTACCTAAAGGACATCCTGCTTTGATATTTAAGAGAATGGTATTCTGTTTTACATATTTTGGTAATCTGAACAGAGTGATCACCTCAGTAATATTAGAGAGTAGCTTTGGAATCCCCTTGCTGAAGTTGTCTTAAATCGGAAGAAAATGAGGTTTTATCTACACTGCTGAACAGTAACACTGGAACCCTTTCTCTTGCTGTAACAGCCGATCCTTTCCAGTTTGTGATTCCCATTATAGTGTCATAAAGCAGATGGCCATAAGATTGTACACAGCGAGGCTAGGAGCATGGATTAAGACTTAGAATGTTCTATTGCCTCCTTAAGGCAAGAACTCCTCTGGAGCACGAAGTTTTTAACATCCTCCATAAGAACAAGCAGCCAGTGACAGACCCTTTATTGACTCCCGTGGAAAAGGCCTCTCTCAAAGCCATGAGCCTGGAAGAGGTAAGTGTAACATGCCCTTTGATACACCCAGACATGCTCTGTTCCAGTATTTGCCCTCAAGCCCAGGAGTCACTGTGAATGTCATTCATTGTAGGCTAAGATGCGCCGAGCGGAGCTTCAGAGGGCTCGGGCCCTGCAGTCCTACTATGAGGCCAGGGCTCGAAGAGAAAAGAAAATCAAGAGCAAAAAGTAAGGAAGCCCCTACTGAAGTGGCCACGGGTGCTCTGGAAGAAAGTGATCTGGCTAATCATGAGTCCATAGGAAAGCCTTTGACGTAGCAACTGGGGTCATGTGGAAGAGGTCCCAAATAGGAGTGACTAGCTTTTTTTTTTTTCTCAGTCCAACCTCATAGTTTTGCCTGCTTCGGTAGTGCCCTCTCCTCTGGCTTTGGCTTTCAGTCTTGGTTTTGCTAAAAAGAGGACTGTTCAATTACTTTCTCTCCCTTCCAGGACATCACGGAATGGTTCTGCAGAATGAGCTCTGAATTCTACAGCTGTTGAGGCCAGTAGGGCTTCCTTCCTGCCTTTTTGCCTCTTTGGAACTTCTTCTACTCTTGCCTTGCGCTCTAGAAGCAGAGGGGACTCTTTGCTCTGCAGAGGTGTGCCCCTGGGGGCTGCAGGGACGGAGAGGCTTGCCAGTCTTCTCAGGTCCCAAACTGGTTCCCTATAGTCAGCCAGCTCTGTGATGTCCATTTTAGCCCCTGCATAGGGAAACCCCTTGGGGAGCGGGAACACCTTTTGTGTGTGGCGCCCATGTTTTAGCTAAATCTCTGCCCTCTCACCCTGTAGGTATCACAAGGTCCTGAAGAAAGAAAAGGCCAAGAAAGCCCTAAAAGACTTTGAGAAGCTGCAGAAGGTCAATCCTACCGCAGCACTGGAAGAACTGGAAAAAATCGAAAAGGCCAGAATGATGGTGAGGCTGCCTCTCACCCCCACCCCTTGAACCAGCTTTCCCCAAAAAGTGGTAAGGAGCTCACTCTACCCTTTTTTTCCAGGAGCGAATGAGCCTTAAGCACCAGAACAGTGGGAAATGGGCCAAGGCAAAGGCAATTATGGCCAAATATGACCTGGAGGTAAGAGATCATCGGGGTGAGAGAAGAGATGGAATTGGAGGACAGAAAGGAAAATCAGTCCATAAGGATGCTAGCAGAAGCAGAGTTGGGGAAAAGCCCTGAGGAAGAATGGAAAACCAGGATTCTAAAAAGGCATCAGAAAATCTCTAAGGCAGAGAGGAAAAGAACCAGGAACAAGGTGGAAAAGGAGAGATGAAAGGGAAACAGCATTGAAGGCAAGTCCAGTTAAAGGGGAGAGGAGCTTTTTTCTTTTCCTACCTTGTTTCACATGTTCATTTCCTTGAGGACAAAGAATTTGTCTCCCATTTTATTCCATAGCTGTTAATGCAGTGATATAGTGCAATTTAAACAGTAGGCACCAGTAAGAAATACTTAAAATCAAATTGAGAGGAGGCAGCTTTACGAAATGAACCAGGAAAGGTGTCATTGCAGTCACTAATGACAAGGCGCTTGTGCTGTGACTCCTTCCTCCAGGCTCGCCAGGCTATGCAGGAACAATTGGCCAGGAACAAAGAGCTGACGCAGAAGCTACAGGCAGCCTCTGACAGTGAGGAAGAGAAGGGGAGTGTGGAAGAAGAGGGTGAACTCCTTGTCCCCGATACAGTGAATGAGATTCAGAGGGATGCCGATGGGCCAAACCCCTGGATGCTCAGGAATCCCTTCAATGGCCCAAAAGAGGCCAAAGTCCAGGACGCTGAGCAACTTCTGGAGCCTGTGGCCCATGAGGCTTCTGAAAGTAAGGAAGAAGAAAGACCAGGGGCCGAAGAAGACATCTTGTTAAATACGTTTGAGGAAAGGCGAGCACTTAGGAAAAAGTCTGGGCTCAGCCAGGATGCCGAGCCTTTGAGGAAACAAGAGTCAGAAGGTGAGTTGTGGTGGGCTGGATAGGAGACCTGCCTGGTGCCAGTGCCGTGGACGGGCTGAGGCAGGAAAACCATCCACACACACATACTGCAGTGTGGCTAGGCTCAAGGGCCATGGGTCCCTGAAGAGAAGACTGATTTCATAATACCCATCTTGGAAGGCATTACTATGTGGTCATCAAAAGACAGAAGTGCACTACCCTTGAAGTAAGGGCAGGAGTTGACTTGACTGGTGCCCACAAAGTGGAGAGAACTGCGCTCCCACCCACAAACATGGATGGGTTTTGAGGCATTATGAAATTTCGAATCACTGCTGCAGTTTTCAGTTTTGTTGATAAAGCAGGAATGGCATTTTCAGCACTTCGTGATGTCAGTTGATAGATGTTGGGGGGGGGGTGGACTTTCTCAACGGGAACAAATGACTCCACAAGCTACATGGCAAATTAGAATTGTCACCCCATGCTCAGAGTCGATTTGTATATTATATTTTCTGTTATCTTTTTTTTTAATTTTTTTTTAAATTTATTTATGATAGTCACACACAGAGAGAGAGAGAGAGAGGCAGAGACACAGGCAGAGGGAGAAGCAGGCTCCATGCACCGGGATCCCGACGTGGGACTCGATCCCGGGTCTCCAGGATCGTGCCCTGGGCCAAAGGCAGGCGCCAAACCGCTGCGCCACCCAGGGATCCCTATTTTCTGTTACCTTAAAGAGATTTTATATTAACAACCTTAGCACCCTTGAGATGGGTCAGAAGGCTCCCACTCTGGGGAGAAAGTCTGCTTAGGAAACTACATTCAGAAATCGTTTGGCTATCTGGACAGATTCCTTGGGTCTGATTTTATGTCCTATAAAAATAATGCATTCAGATGGAAAGAATCTGTTTTTCTGTGAAAAAAATATTTGGAAAGAGCTGTAGCTTAGCATGTATCATAGGACCTTTGCTTAGGGTTCTCAGCTGGAGAGTGCTGAGATCAATAGTTACAAGCAGTCACTTCCAGGAGGACTTTGGGAAACAGCACTGCAGGCCGAGATTGTGGGTCCGTCTCTAAATGACCCCAGGACATCAGCCGTATCCTGTTGAGCTTCTCAAAAGCGGGTCATCTTGCTAAATGTGTAGAGCAGTTGGTTGTGGTATAAAAGGTAGATTTGGATTTCTTTAGATGATAATTTAATAGAATGTTCCCAAACCTTCAGGCAAATAGTCCTAAAATAGTGGAAAATTGTGGACTCCAAATAAAATGAGCAAGGACCTTGATCCTTGCAGAATAAACATACAAGTGTCCAAAGGGCAGACTTAAGTAGCTTCTTAGAGTGGCTTCAAGCCACAGCTAGGGAGCAGGATGAACTTGGGAATGGAGGCAACTCGAGTCAAATGAAGAAGAGTTTTTTTTTAAAGATTTTATTTATTTATTCATGAGAGATACACACACAGAGAGAGAGAGAGAGGCAGAGACACAGGCAGAGGAAGAAGCAGGCTTCATGCAGGAGCCCGACGTGGGACTCCATCCCAGGTCTCCAGGATCACGCCCTGGGCTGCAGGCGGCGCTAAACCGCTGAGCCACCCGGGCTGCCCTGAAGAAGAGTTTAGAAGTGTGTCACTGCCATATTTCCCTCAGGACTCTCCGAGCCTGGTGGTATTTGCTCAGATGTTGCCGGTGACTAAAAAATGCCAAGTGACCTGCCTTGGCCACAGCAGATGATGAGATGCTGCTTTTGGATGAAACAGTGCTGGATTTGGTTTGGACAAATCGGAAACGACAACATAAATGACAGATAATAAATTAGAATTACGTTGCATTCAGAGGCTACCTGTAAAAATGGCTTTTTAAAAATTTGGAACTTGAGGCCATCTCTCCAAGTGAGGTTTACTGCAAGGGGAATTAAGCCACAGTTCCAGTTATGCCATGAGTCACTTAAATAGCTGGGAATAGGACCCAGGACATCTGCTTCCCAACATGCTTCTTTTAACTACTAAACTCTTGTTGCTTGCTTCATGATAGGCAATGATTAGTGAACTCTCCAAGAGATATAGCAAATGGAATCCTCTCTTCCCTCTAGTGCCCGGTCCCATGAATGGGAGCATGTAATGCTCCTTGTGGAGTGTGCTCATTGGTAAGGCAACTTCTAGCCTACTTTACTTGACAGCTTTCATTTCTTCCCCTAGATTCTAGCAGCCAGGAGGTGCTGTCTGAACTGAGGGCACTGTCTCAGAAACTCAACAAAGCAAACCAGCAATCTGGGAAGCAGAACATGACTTCACTGAGGACAGTTCTGCCAGTCCAGAGAGAGGAACCTACCGAGGCAGAAGAGGAGCCCCTGTTGATGCAGAGGCCAGAGAGAGCACACACTATGGAGGAGCTAGAGGAGCTGGGGAAAGAAGGATGTTTTCAAAATAAGGAGGTCCCCAGGCCTGTGGTAGAAGGGCAGCAGTTGGAGAGGAACCCACATAATCTGCCTGGTGCTCCCAAGGAAAAGAAAAGGAAGGAGCAAATGATTGATCTACAGAACCTCCTAACCACAAAATCTCCTTCTGTGAAGTCTTTGGCAGTACCCACAACAGTAGAGGAGTTGGTGAGCAGAGCCAGGGGTGTGGGCCATTGTGGGGGATCAGAGCTGGTGCAGAAAATGCCCTTCTTGCCCAAGGAGTAGAATCTGTGGAGTTTTGTTATGCCGGGGGCACATGTCAGTAGTTGAAAGGTCCGGAATAGTATGGAGCCAGGCTGGCCCCCATGACCATTAATAGATGCAAATATGTGAGTGCTGCCGACACTCCCACATCTTAAATCCAGAGCCACCAAACCCTCCCTGGGGTGACTCTAAACCTCCTTCAGAGGAAAGCGGGAGGCACTCAAAGCTCTGGCCAGATCCCAGGCAGGACAACTCAAAGGTGAGTCATTAAGCTGTTGCCAAGGTTGTGCTCCATTCACTGGGATCTGAAACGATTAGAGACTGCCCGATTAAGTAATTGAAACTGCTTGAATGAGGGGCTCTGGCACCTGTCTTTACAGGGATGTAGGCCAGAGGGCACCCACATTCTGTCCAGGCCACTTGAAGATCCTCCTCCTACACAGGCCATTCCTTCCTCCGCGCTGCAGCTTCCTTCCTGGAAGTTTAAAAATTGTGTCATATGATAATGAGTTAGGGATATTTACCCTAGAGAAAAGAAAATTGGAGCATGATTGGCTACCAGTTCATTTATGTTGCCAGACCATCATTGTTCAGAGCTTTCCCCCTAGGGGGCGCTAAAACGTCACAACCCAAAAATTCTAGCTTTCTCGCCAGGGACCTTGGCTCTTAAGGCAAGCAGTAGCTCTCACTCTCGTTTCTTCCCAGGAAGCTGAAGAGGAGAGACATCAAAAGCAGATGATAAAGGAAGCTTTTGCTGGGGATGATGTCATCAGAGACTTCTTGAAAGAGAAGAGGGAAGCTGTGGAGGCGAGTAAGCCAAAGGACGTGGACCTGACTCTGCCTGGCTGGGGCGAGTGGGGTGGTGTGGGCCTGAAGCCCAGTGCCAAGAAGAGACGCCGGTAAGAACAGGGAAGAAAGCCTGTCAGAAGTGCACCAGGTTCTCCCACCTCACCCTCTTGCGTCTTCCCTGCCCTTTTGATTAAGTCCTTAATGCTCTTAGACGTCCTGTTGTTCTGCTTTCCAGGTTTCTCATTAAAGCCCCGGAGGGTCCTCCAAGAAAAGACAAGAATTTGCCAAATGTGATTATCAATGAGAAGCGAAATGTCCATGCAGCAGCTCATCAGGTGAGGGAGAGAGAAACTCTTTGCTGCCTAGCTCCCTTGCTTAAGAGGAATATTCTAGTGCTGTGTGGTCAAAGAAGGATGTGTGATCTTGACCACAGAATCAAAGCTGTTCTCTTTTTCACTGACTGGCTCTGAGATGAATAATTCCAGGTCAATTCTGGTGTTTTAATTTCTGAATTGGAAGAGGTTGAGGATTAAAGGAAAATCTTAACAACGATAGTGGAGCCCCAAATCTGAGTTTTCAGCTAGCACCCCAGATGATTCTGATGCAGATGGGTCTCACCAAACTAAGAGTTACTGTTCTTCAGGCTTGTATTCATAGTCAAGATAACATTGAGAGGCTATGGGTTTAAGCTGCATCTTAAGAAAAATGAAGACAAAGTGGTACTCATTCAGGATAGCAAGTGGAATTAAAATTGTGTACTATGACAAGCCAGGGATGTTTACCTAAGAGAGAAGCAAACTGGAGCATGATCATAGTCTTCGAGTATATTAAAGGCTGTTGTGTGGAGTGCAGTCACATAAAGTAGCAGTTAGAGGAAAATCAGGAAGTTCAGTGCATGGAGAAACCTGGGATGCCTGGCTGGCTCAGTCCGTAAAGCACGTGGCTCTTGATCTCAGAGTCCTGAGTTCAAACTCCACATTGGGCATGGAGCCTACTTAAGAAAAAAAAAACAGGAAAAACTTTCTGCTGGTCCACAGGGAGAATGGGTTGCCCTGGGGATATGAGCCTGTGTAGAGGAGACGCGGGAATGAGACTGGCTGGACTCAATGATTTCTGTGTTCCTGTTCCCTTCAATTCTGAAAGTCTGTGACCCTGAGATCTGTCCCCAGCCTATTTAATACTGAAATGAGTTGTAGTTTTTCTTCTGAAAAAGAGGGGGAACTATTTAGTAGGTATAAAGAAGAAGTGAGAAATGATCACTTCAGTAATACTCTATCGATCTTATTTTGTGAACCAGTCCCTGCAGAAATTGAATTGTAACCACTGTTCATCCCAGTTGCAGATCTATAACCACAAAATAGGTGATGATCAAGCAGTTACAGAATAAAAGAGAGAGAAAAAGGGTGCTTCACCGGGATAGGAAGGGCAGTGTGGACCTCAGTAAAATCGGGAGCTTTGCCTTTTTAGAAAAAAATACAGTCACAGTAAACTGACAGTTTTCCAAGAATCTCCCTGATTTTTTTTTCATCTTTTTAATAAGCTATAGACTGCAGGTCCCAGGATGCAATAGAATAAAGTATGGTTCGAGCTGAAGGAAAAAAGAAAAGCCCCTCCCAAGACTATTTTGCCCAGGTGTTTTGTTCTCTCACTTTACGTGACATGTGCAAATTAGCCAGCAACCCCACCCAATAAGACATAAGACATTCCCTTAACCTGAAGAGAATCTGTGTCCTTCACTACCACCAGGACCACCCGGCAGTACTCCACTTCTCTTGAGCATTCCACTGAGTATCTCCAGAGACTACTGATTGTAACTTCCTGATTTTCCTGCTTATGTTGTTTTTCCCCTCTTCTTCAGCCTTCCGGTCAAGTGTTTAAAGGTGATTTAAATGTCTGAAGGTAGTACTAGGCAAGGAAAGGAGCCCTGGGTTCTGTTCTCCCTTACTGTTCATTAATTTACCTGGGTAAATCCCTTCCCCTCTCTAAGCAAGATTCTGGGGCCAAGGGAGATGACCTTTTCCATTAGCTAGGGCCTTCCAGCTCTGACATTCTGTGATGCCAAAAGAGGATGAAGCTAACTAAGCATCACAGCCCAGTGAGGTTCACCATTTTGGGTTCTTTAAAACGTCAGTCCTGTGTATCAAAGAGGAAAAAGCAAGGTTGATTGAGAGCTCCAAGAAGGTAGGAGGGTCACAACATTCACAGGGATCGATAAATGCCCAGATGTTTCTTGCAGTCTCACAGTACTGGATAGGAAGACCCACTTAGAGTTATAGCAGCCCTGGAGCTACTATAGTGTTCCTGTACTACAGGGGCAGTGTCAGGGTGGGTTTTCAATTCCTAGATTGTTGGGTAAGCCTCGGGGATGGGGGGGCTGTCTCATCCCTGTTAGATGTCTTCCAATCCCAGATGTCCCCAAGCACATTGGAACTTCTAAGGTTAGACTGGGGGTACTGGGATTCCTTGACCTCTCTGTAGCTTCATTCACTGCAGCCACGTAGAACTGTGGCTTATGCACTCAACTACCAACCAGTTGCCATTAGAGTTTACCAACTGCACCCCAGGCCTGACTCCTGACAAGTCCCTCTGCCTTCCTTTCCAGGTGCGAGTGCTTCCATATCCGTTCACCCACCATCAGCAATTTGAAAGGACCATCCAGACCCCTATAGGATCTACGTGGAACACACAGAGGGCCTTCCAAAAGCTGACTACACCCAGGGTTGTCACCAAGCCAGGTCACATCATTAAGCCTATAAAAGCAGAGGATGTGGGCTACCGGTCTTCCTCAAGGTCGGACCTCTCTGTTGTACAGAGGAATCCAAAACAACTCTCCACACGTCACAAAAAACAGCTGAAGAAAAACTCTGTAAATTGAGTTGCTAGAGGAGTGACTGACATCTTGGTGCCCAGAACTAGGAACACCGACTGCTCCTCCACTGGCCCGGATTTACTCCAAGCTGCAGGATCAATTTGCAGGCTGGCTTAGCACATTGTGAGTGTAGTTAAGCCACATTTTAGAAATAAATGCATTTTTATCTATTTAACTGGAGTGTATCCTGTGTTGTCACAAGTCAGACAGGACATCTTTGGGTGCTCCCCATTGCATTTCTCCAGTCACACTTGTCAGGGAAACCTCACTTTCTCACTTAAGTTTATGTAGTTAGTCCTAAATTAGAGAGATGTTACCATAGCCTATGATCTTAAATACATATCAGGCATGATCCACTAGAATAAATTTGAAGAGTCAAGGATAATGACTAAATACCATATACTCTTAACCTCTGAACCTAAAAACAGCATGCACACACACTGCAAGTGGATTGTGCCCTGGGCTGGTCCTCAGCAGGTGCTGAAGCTAGCTTGAGCTCTAGTCCAGCCACTACTGTTGTCATGTGTGAGCCTCAGAGCTTGCAGGGGTTGAGCCTCAGAATTTGCAGGGGTTGTGGTCTGGCGTAGTTGGCACTTTTCTCATTCTTAAGACAGTTTTTACCTTTACCTTACAGATGAGGTAGCTGAACTTCCAGAAGTTCTGTTTTCTTTCCTTCCTAACTCAGGACCAGCATCTCATTCCAACTGCTTTATGGCAGTTCACAGGTGCTTCTCAGCTCTGAAGAATCTGCCTGTCTTTGATTGACATATATATGGAAAGAGTCTCCCTTCCCCCCCCCCAACGGAGATTTCTAACAAGGAATTGGAGAAACTTGCTAAGATTCCAAGAGGACATAACCACTATTGTATGACAACCCCCTGCCTTGGAGGTTGGACTCCTTGGCCCTTTTAGACCAAGATGTGAGTTCATTTTGTCTACACCTCTGAGAATTTGATGGGAGTTATGAACCCTCACCAGAGAAATGCACAAACATGCACACCATTTTACATACAGTTAGAGGAACTTTACAGACATTAGGGATTCCTGGGCCCAAAGCTCTACAACTCGACGGAGTTTTCTTCTGCAATCCTCCCCCAAAGCGGTATAGCCCAGGTTTTCGAGCACACCACTCGCCAGATCAGTTCCAAAATGTTTAGAGCTAGCTAGGTAACTTAGTCTCAATGCCGTTATTTTATAGGCCAAAGAACACAGAGTAGAGTGATACATCTAGTGCTACACATTAATGACTGAGTAGACACTAGGAACCGAGACTAACTCCGAAGCCAATAGCCACACCATAAATTTCTATGAAATTCCTAGTGGTAGCTGTGGACCCTTAATACCATTGCTTATCTTCTCAAAAGCCAGCCTGGGGCTGGGAAGGGAAATGAATATGTTGATCGGGTTTGGAGCCCAGGGTGTATTTTTTTAAGTTTTCCATTGGTTAGAGATTATCCTCCATCCACTTGCTGGTTGACACTTTAGCCAGTGGGGGGGCCCCGGGCACACTCCTGCCTCTGTTTAAGAGACCATAACCTTACCTTCACTCTTGCGCACAAAGCTGCCACCCTTGTCTCACCCACCCCCCAAATTGAAGCGCCCAATCAAGTGCCCCCGGGAAACAACCAATCCTCATCTACTTTCCCGGGACCCTCCTCAGTTCCTTGTGCACCCCGCAGCCCAGGAGTGATGCAAGCGACCCCATCCTTCAAAGGGGAGGGCAGGCGCTGGAACGTGCTATAAACGACGCCCACTCCCAGCCTCTCAAGCCCCCAAACGGATTCGATTGTTGTTTCGTGGAGCTTTTTTTTTCTTTTCTTCCTCCGAACCTCCGAAGTGTTCTCCCTTCCCATTGGTCAAAGCTGCCCCTTGACGCCACCCTGGCCTTGCTCTCTGATTGGTCCATTCTGGATGTGCCCAAGCCTTTTTCCCAGGGTGTGGCGCCCCCCCGCCCCCAACAGGGTTCTGACCCCTGGCTCCTCCCTTCCCCCCCAAGCCCCCCTCTCTGTTCCGAATGGTACCGCCCTGGCTCGGCTCCCCTATGGCCCAGGCCGCTGCCCTTAGGGCCCCCGGACGGGGCGGGGCACGCTGGGGACGGGCAGAGGGCGGTGGTGGCGCCTTCCTGCCGAGCCCGAGGCCGCCCCCGCCACCCTCCTCCAGCCCTCGTAGGTCCCACTTTCCCCTGGGCAGTTTTCGTCCTGCCTTGGGAGCCCCGTCCCGTCTGTGCGGGCCTCCAGTGTGGTCTTTTGGTCATCCCGATCAGCAGTGTTAAATCCCTGCCCTCTGCGCTCCACGCACGCCCATCCGCCTCCACCCTCGGGTTCGCGCAGCACTCCCTTTCCCCGAGTCTGCTCACCCTTCTCCCGAGCCTGCCATAGCCCCGGCCCCCCTTCCTCGAGGACTGTCCATCCCCAGGATCCCCCTCCCTGCGTGTGGCCGTTCCTCCCAACGGCCTCCCCTTCGTGGCCTCCCCTCCCCTCCGTGGCCAGCGTGGTGGAGCACTCCCGGCCCACCCCCCCTTTCTCCGTACCCCCGCACTCCCTTCTTATGTTGTCCCTTCACGTCCCTAAGTCCCTCCCACACCATGGCCCCCCCACACTCATACCCCTCCCTCCGAGGCGTCCCCCAGCGCCCCTCCCCTATCCCCGCTTGTCTATGCCCCTCCCACCCACCCCGTCCTTTTGTCTCCTCTTTGGTCTCTAAGTCCCCCGCCCCTCCCTCACTCCCGCCCTCGCTCCCCGCGAGCACGCTCTTATCTTCCCCAGGTCCCAGCGCCCCGCCCCCTGGCCGCGCCCCGCCGGCCCCCTCCTTCTCGCGGCCCCATCTCCGCCCTCCGCGCTCCGCCCTCCCCCCCGCAGCTCCGGCCCGCCAGCCGGCAGTCCTCCCGGGTTCCCTGCTCGCTCCTCCCGCCGCCGCCGCCACCACCACCGCCACCGCCGCCGCTCCCCGACCCACCCTTCCCGGGCTGGTGGCTCGCGCTCCCGCTCGCTCCCCCCCACCCCCGCACATGCGCTCCCTCCGCCCCGCCTCGCTCGCTCCCTCGCTCGCTCAGGCCGTGCGGTGGCACGGCCGGGAGCTGCACGCAGCCCGCCCTCGGGGGAGCCTCGGCGCCCTGGGGCCAGGGGCACCTCACGGGCAGGGACACGACCCCGGAGCGCGAACCCCGGCCAGGTCGCCCCTGCCCAGCCCAGCGCGGCCTGCGGAAGCCGCCCGGCTGCAGGCGCCCGTCGGAAGTGTTGGGGCGACGGGCGGGCCGCGGCGCCTCCCGCAGCCCAGGCCTCGCTGGAGCACCCGGTGAGACGCCGCGACCGGACCTCCGGGATGGTTTTACACGAGCCTCCTCCCGGCTCCCTCCCCAAATCTGTGTCACCAGAATGCGACACGAGGGTAGAGGAACGGCGGGGGGGGTGGGGGGGAGTGGCTGTCCCGAAAATTCCGCGAGAGACCTCACTCAGCGGCGGACCGAGAGGCCGGGCGGGGCGAGGGCGGGTGACACGACAGGCCACCCAGGCAGAGGCCGAGCGCCTCGCCCCCACCCACCCACCCCCGCGACCGATCCAGCCCGGGTCTCCCCCCACCACGCCGCACAGAGCGATGTTGCCTCTGGCCCTTTGTACTGACCCGCGTGGAGAACTGGCAAAAACCCCTCCATCCGGGTTTTGGGGACGCGGCTCAAGTGGACAGAAAACCCAGCCATGTGCCCATAGATACTTCAAAAAAATACCTGTTCCTTGATGCCCAAGTTGACCATGTTTCCTCTCCTGAACCTCTTCTAAGTCTTCGCTTAGTCTTACGTATTTAGCCACCAGACTAGAAGCTCTTTGAAGGGGGCCCTGTTAGTCACTGTGGTTCAATCAATGGATCCCTTGTGACTGGCAGACAAGTGTATGTGTTAACCACTGGCCTTTGGGATCTGTGTCATTATTGTGTGCCTTAAGGTTGTAAACTTGGGAGGGCCAGGACGGGGTAGGGATTATTAGCTCGTGTCAGGCACAGCATGATGCCCAAAGAGATGGGCCATGAATGTTTTTTGACTGATGAAGCTAATTATGCAGGAGGCAGATGCTTACCTCCTCCTGATCCCCAGAACTCCCAGTTCCAGAACTGGATGTCCTGAGTGAGGAAGAAACTAAGGAGCTGCCTTAGCTCATTCCCACTCTGAGGCTAATTTGCTGGGGCCAGATCCCCTCGCACTCACTATCAGGACACATTGGGTGATGTGACTTTCCAGTACTGGGAGTGGGTTTGCACGGAGTCATAAACTCTCCACTGTAACTTCCATCACTTTGCAACTGGATCTGGAAGGAAGGAAGTAGCCAGTTTTTTTCTCAGTGTGAAGCAAACAGGTCCCATATATGGATCAAACCTGTAGTTCTTCATCCATTTACCCTAAGGCCAAGCTAAACCCCAATCTATCAGAGGCAGAAGGCTACAAACAACTGGACACCAGCAAGAGCAGTTAACTCCAGGGAAGGAGGAACAGTGCAAGTGCAAGACTCACTCTGGACTTTGCAGTGGCTCATTTGTAACCTGGTTGCTTTAGAGTCATTCCAACTCCCTGCCCACTTCACACCCTGTTC
This sequence comes from Vulpes lagopus, assembly GCF_018345385.1. Classification (NCBI taxonomy): domain Eukaryota; kingdom Metazoa; phylum Chordata; class Mammalia; order Carnivora; family Canidae; genus Vulpes; species Vulpes lagopus. The sequence goes on from NC_054848.1 coordinate 101,062,570, forward strand.
CCAGGCAGACAGGTCCTCTCTGTCTCTACTCAGCCCTTACACCATCTTCACCCAAGCCAGCCTGCTCTAAATGGACATGGTCAGTGATCCAAGCAGAAACTGAAACAGTAACAATTGGACAGTGTCAAGAGACTAGGGCAGAGATGCCTCGGAGCGCCCGGCCTCCTCCTCTGCCTTGGCACAGATGTTCTTATTGTCCTGGAAAGAAATAGGAAATACCCTCCCCAAGCATGAAAGGGGGGGTGCTCCAGGGCATAGCCCCCAAGAACAGAGTTGCCCGCCCAGCCCAGCCTTTCTGCCTCCTAATTATTCAGAATAGGACTGTCACCATTCCTCTTCCTCATCCTAGCCAAGGCTGGATCCCTGGGCCATTTGTCCCCCTCACAAGGAAATTAAGGGGAGTGGGACTAGAGCTGCATGAAAAGATTACTAAAATCTGGGTAGTTCTCTTTAGGGACCGTTAGCACATCAAAATACATATTTGGAAAATGCTCACAATTAACACTGGGAGCAAAACAGTAAACACAGTGTCACTTTGCCAGGCTCAACAGTTTTGTTTTGTTTTGTTTTGTTTAAATGCTAATGGCCTCAAATGGGGAGCAGCATCCATCAGTTAAATAAACAAGCCATTAGACTGAGACTAGAAGTGTCAACACATGACTAATCTACTAATTGTGAGCTGGTGAGGAACAAGGCAGCAAAGCATGCTGGAGACTGTGGAGTGAGCAGCTAAAACACACAGTATGTGGGCTTAGAGCTGGTAAGATCCGAGTTTGAGTCCTGCCTCTACACAGTTGATAGCTGTGTGGCCTTCTGTTTCTTATTCTGTACAATGGGGACACTCGCAGGCCTGTTGGGGGGATGAACTGCTATACTACAAGTCAAGTTCTTGCTACTGAGCCTGCCACATTGTAAGTGTTGGATGCCTATTAGCCATTATTGATAACAAAAAGTACCTAGCAAGTGGTAGGCATTCAATACAGATGGAAATGAAATGACTTATGGTTGCTAGGTATTAGCCACAAAAGGTGAATGTAGATCCCTAGTGAGGACCCCTGGTGTCCCCACAGCCTCCCAAACACAACTGGCAAAGGGATGCTTTGGGTTGGTGAATTCCAGCTTCTTAAGGCTATCCCTGTCACCTGTGTGCAATTAGTTCCAGCCCTTAAGGATCAATGTCCTGTCCCAGGGTTGCTGGATTCTGGGGCATTCTCTCCTGACACCTGCCTAAGAAGCTTGGGTTAAGCTGGCACTTGCAGGTGAAGACCAGCCTGGCAGCATCCTGGACATCCTTCCCCAGTCTGCCAGACCTGTCCTGTAAAGAGTATTCTGGACTGTTTTTGACTGCCTCTCTCCTGTTGTGTGTGTAGACAGGTGGGAATCACAGTACTGAGAGGGGCCAGAGAGAAGATGAAGGAGGGTGGAAAGGGGTACACAGGACAACCAAGAGAGATAACCCTGACCTAGACAAAGTTGTTGGTCTTTGCTTCCTTGCCCCACCCTCTACTTTTGAAGCCACTGTCTTCCCCATCACCTGCTGAGAAGGTCATCCTCGGCCAAATGAAGTCTCCCTCTTCAATTAGCAGCCCTGTTCTCCACTGACACTCCCCTCTCCTCTTATCCCTTCCAGTTCAGAGTCTTGCTCTCCACCTGAAAGATTGGTAAGTTCTAGTTTAGATAAGCTTCTCCGCACAGGTAAAGAGTGAAGTAGACAGTGGCTTAACATGCCACCTCCTCCCTGGGTCTTGTAGCTGCGTAGTGGCCTTTTTAACTTGAAAAAAAAATCCTCAAGGTGCCTAGAAAAGAATGAAAACAGACCATGGGGCTTTCTGGGCCTTCCACAGGCTGAGGTGGCTTGGGCGGAAGAAAACTTTCACCCTTCACTGTCCATCATGCTCTGTTCTGCCTGCTTGTACGTCCTGCCTTGAACTCAGGCCCCCAAGCAGACTACCCAGGCAGTCTGCTCTGCAGTTCTACATCTGGAGGACCCCCACCCCAGCAACCAGGTGAGTTCTCAAGCTCCATTCTCCATCATCTGCATCTCCCAGTGGAGCCCTGAAACAGGCCCCTTCCTGGTTCTGCACTTAACCAGGAAAGAGCAGGTTAACTTGATCAGTTAAGCCCTCTCCACACCTGCTTATTGACTGCTAAGGAGTTAAAATGTGTTCTCCCTCCTGCCACACCCAACTGGACTGCAGTCCTCAAAGCCTACCAGTCACGTTCTGTTCCAAAGTCTGTGCTGCTGGCACCTGTTCTCTGAGCCTGGACCACTATAACCAGCACCCCCCCTTCTCTGCAAATCAAATTCCCTTTCTCAAAGGACAGGCTGAACTGCCCCTGCCTTCAGGAAGTAGCCCACCATGCAGCAGGTGAGGTCACTTTTCCCTCCAGCAGGGGTACAGGGTACCTCCTAGTCCTGTTTGAGGGCATCCTTGCACATTCTTCCTGACATAAAAATTAGTTGCTGGCTTGCTTCTCTCCTATGAGATAAAGTAACCTTCTCCTGGACAAGAAATGCCTCTGCTTCCTTTTATAGTTTGGATCTCCAAGCTACACAAAGAAAAGGATCATCCAGCTGAAACCCCATCACCTGGATTCCACAGCTGTCAAGATTTTGCCACACTTCTGCTTCATGTTTGTGCCCCCCCCCACACACAAATGGTCCCTGTACTGCCTGACACAGCACTTTCAAGGGGGCTGGGACCTGTTGGGAAATGGGAATCCAGGTTTGCAGGGCAAGCTCTGGGACTGACAGGGGCTGGAAGAATGGGCAACTATTATAAAAAGTTGTCCCTGCTCAAGTACCTGTTTTGAACTGGGCGCTTTACAGTTTATCTCATTGCACCCTCACCCCAACCTTATGGGGTAGGTACTGTGACCCCCATTTTACAGATGAGGAAATGAGGCTCAGGGAGGTGAAGGGTCCCCCCCAGACGGGCAGTGACAGAGCTGGGATTTGAATCCAAGTCCTGTGCCACTCTCACTGTGCCCTGCAGCCTCCCTCAAAGGGTGCCAAACGGGCTGCCACCTGCTCTGCTTCAGTTTTACAGAGTACAAGACATGCTTTGTGTGTGCCCTTACAGAGTAGTATGCGTGCACACACGCACGCACACCCACGCAGCGAGCCGCATGTTCACAGTAGGATTGTAAAATAATACACTGAGTTTTATCTGTGGGATCTGTCTGCTCATTTTAGAAGTCACCCTTTAGACCTGCAAGCATGGAGGGGGGAGTGTGAGGGGACAGAGGGCTGAGCCCTGTGTGTGTGTGTGTGTGTGTGTGTGTGTGTGTGTGTTGCCCAGGAGTTGAGGGAATTTAGGAAGCCTCCCCCACAGTCTCAGTCTCCTGGGACTGTCCTTCTCAAAAGGGAAACAAAGTCTCTTTCCTGCTCCCACCAGTACAGTACATTCTCTTCAGATCTCCACAATGACCTTGCAACCAGCACCCTCCTCTTCAGCCCTGCTGCCTCCCTCAACAAACATTGCTCTTTGCAGCCTTTGTTCTTTTACACAACCCCCCACCCCACATGGATGGCTTCACGGTGTTCCTCCAGCCTGGGCTATCCTCCCCCACCATTCTCCAAAACTAAATTCTCCAAGTCAAGCTTCAATACTCACCTCCTCCCAGAAGCCTTCCCTGATTCTGCATGTCTCTCATCAACATTTTCATCTGGTCTGTTTTTTTCTTTTTTTTCTTTTTCACCCGAATCTTGATGCTCTGCTCTTCTGCCTTGTTCTCTAGTTGTTTCTTGTAAGCTGTTTCCTTGACCACACTTTAAGCCCTGTGAGCTCACAGTTTCAGCTACAGAGAAATAAAGGAAAGTCTTTCAAGAAAGACACGTGGTCAGCTTCCTTTTTCTTCCCATGGTCCTCTTGCTTCCTCCATGTTGTTGCTTGGGTTTCCAGCTTTGCAGCCACTGGCATGTTCTCTACAAAGATCATGAGGTGTAAAGGAGATCCACGTGTTTACCTTGATCTCTCCTTTTTATTTTTTTCCTTCTTCTCTTTCATTTGCTCAGGTGGGTAGAGGGCTAACTGGGGTCCGAAAAGCCTTAAGCCACAGCAAATTCACCCTGAAGCTACTCTCTAACTTTGCAGGTCGTTTTTCCTAAGCATTTGTGGGAGGAAAAGCAAAATCTATTGGGCATGTTAATGCCTGCAACACTACCTCCCACTTCCCTCCCCTATATCTACTTCACTTCCCCCAGCTCCATTTCCTTACCCCCTTCCTGCAAAAAAAGAAAAAAAAGAAAAAAAAACACCCCACAAACAAAACAAAACAAAAACAACCTCTGCTACACACACAATTACAGCTAGAAAGACACAGCCCACTTTCCAGATTTCAGGAGCTCTGAGCAGGAAAGTGTTGGGAGGACAGGGTCCTGCAGACCCTGAAATGGGGCCACATCATGCCACCAAAGGAATTCTTTCCACTTAGCAAATTGCTGGGCATTGAGGGATCACCTTAATCTCTGAGCAGTGACAGTTGGGATAGGTCTCCCCTGCCAGGCCAGGGAGGATTGAGAGGCAAAGGTTGAGCTCCCTCCCCCCCCAATTTAAGCTGGGGGAGGGAGCAGGGGCGCAGAGTCCTGGCCCTTAGAAAGGTCTAAGCTAAATGCCCAGCCTTCCAGTGCCTGTCAGCAAAGGCACCAAAATTAACTGTAACTCTCTTACAGTTACCTCTGCTTCCCTCCCAGCTGAGCCTGGAACTAGAGATGCTGCAAGAATGTACCCAATTCTGCCTTGTGCATTCTTCTCTATTCCCAAGGTTATGCTGCCCATTGTACAGAAGGGCGGGGCTGGAGACTGAGGCACCGAGGGAGACGCGACTGGTCAAATTATCTCGTAGCAAGGGAAATTCCTTGCTAGCTTTGGCGACCTCTTTATCCCTGGGGGAGTCCCTGTCACCTCCGCTAGGGTTCCCAGCATCGAGGAGTTTTGGCAGAGCTTCTGGAAATGGAGGTGAAGAGGGGATGGTCCATTCCTTTCTGTCACTCGAGTTCCTTTAACCAGGCGTTACGGATCTCATCTTCTTTTCCCTCGATCTTTTCTGGCGCTCCTCCAGCAGCTCTCAACGCTCCCCGCCCCTGGGCCCCGCCCCTGTTTCCCAAAGGCCTTTCAAGAACCGCCCCGTGCAGGGCCACTCCCTCCCCGGGGCTAACTTGAAGACCCAGGGGAAGGCTCTGGGCCTTCCTCTGCTGATCCAGCCTGTGGAGAGCCCCGATAGCCACGTGGGCTAGCGAGAGAGCTGTTCTTAAGAGAAGCCAGACTCTCCCCAAGTGAGAAGCTAGCTCTGAGCATCCGCCCTTGGAGCCATGGACTTGCCCTTGCCCTTCTAGTTAAAAGGTCCCTGCACCTGCCTCTGCCTGCCTATAAGAAAGTGCCTCCCTTGACCTTTCAGGGGAGGAGGCTGTACAGATTTACATATATCCTGCGCGTCCCCCTTTGGAACATACAGATTTGGAGGATGGAAGATGGGGGGATGGGAGGGAGAAAAGGCTCATTGTACAATGGAGATGTGTAGAATTCAGGCTCTGGCCAAGGTTGGGGAGATTGGCCGGTGTGTGGAGTTAGGGCCTCCGTGGGTGCCTGGATTAACCAGGAGAGGATTCAGCCTGTGGTCAGGGTTAGAACCAGGATTAGAAGTCAGGGCAATTGTCTCATCTTTGAGGCATCCTATTCAAGAATGTCCAGTCCCTGTCAGGAACTGGGTTTAACTGGGATCCCTTGTTCTAAGAGGCAGTGAAAGGTCCCTAGAGTGGGCCTGGTGTCAAGCAAGTCACTTCCCCTCTTTGATCCTCAACTGCTTCATCTCAACAATTGAGGAATCAGTTTTAATCTCTAAGGTTCTATCTAGTTCTGAGAATGCACTACTTTGGGTCTGAGGGAATATTAAAAAAGCTGTTCTATTGATCTTGTAATGTTAAAAATAAGACAACATAAGGGAAAAGAATCTGAAAACATGCAAAGTACCAAAAAGAAATGAAATGCTGCTTTTCCTCCACTAAAAATATTATCAAAGTATCACATGTTCATTGTAGTCATTCTTAAAATACAGGAAACTATAAAGATCATAAAAATCACTTGTAATCCCACCACATAACTTACCATCATTAACATTCCAGTATTTTATTTATATTTATTATATATATTTAAGATTTTATTTATTTATTCATGAAAGACACAGAGAGAGAGGCAGAGATATAGGCAGAGGGAGAAGTAGGCTCCATGCAGGAAGCCCCATGTGGGACTCAATTCTGGGACCCCAGGCTCATGCCCTGAGCCAAAGGCAGATGCTCAGCCGCAGAGCCACCCAGGCATCCCTTTATTATATATTTTAAATAAAAATGTAAAAATGCTGTGTATAACTGATCTGTAACCTGTAACCTGCATTTTTCATATAAAATGTAACATTGTATTTTAATGTCAATAAATATTCTTTGGAAACATGATTTTTAGAAATTCTGTACTATTACTCCATCCATCGAATGTGTCATAATTTATTTACCCTATGTTTTGTTGGGTATTTAGATTGTTTACCCTTTTTCCATTATTATGATATAATTCCTTGTGAACATCCTTTGTGCATATCTGATTTTAGGAGCAACTGGATCAAGACATACGTATACTACAATTTATGATGGAAACTTTCGAACATATACAAAAATAAAGTAGTGTAACAAACCCCCATATACCCATCTCTTTGTTTCTTTTGTTTGTTTCTTTTAAAAATATTTTTATTTATTCATGAGAGACACAGAGAGAGAGTGACAGAGAGAGAGGGAGAGAGAGAGAGAGAGAGAGGCAGAGACCTAGGCAGAGGGAGAATCAGGCTCCATGCCAAGAGCCCGATGTGAGACTCAGACCCCAGGATCACCCCCTGAGCCAAAGGCAGACACTCAACTGCTGAGCCACCCAAGGCATCCCTCCTTGTTTTAATGCTTATCAACTAATCATTAATCTTGTTTCACCTACACCTTACTCATTTCTTCCTACCTATGGATTATTTTTGAAGCAAATCCCAGACATCATGTAATTTTAGTAAATGTATTTTAAATATTTTGACACACAGTACTGAATTGACCTATTAAAAGATCTTGCTAGTTTACACTCCTACCAGAATATTCATACCAGCTTTATTCACAATATACCAGTCACCACAAACTGGAAATCGACCCAAATGACTACCACCAGGTGAAAGAATTTTTTTAAATGGTATATTTATTACAAGAGTAAACCCCCCAGTTATGGAAAAGAACAAGCTACTGATACATGCAACAACATGGATGAATCTCAAAAATGTGATGCTAAGTGAGAGAAAGCAGACCAAAATATTATACAGTGCATAACCCTATTATATAAACCCTTAGAAGATACAAATGAAACCATAATAACGGAAAGCAGATCAATGGTGACCTGAGGACAGAGGTAGAAGAAGAAATGGACTGTACAGGGGAATGAGCCTAATTTTGGGGGTGATGGGTATGTTCTATATCTTGACTGTGGCAGTGCTTTCATGGGGGAATACATATGTCAAAACTCATTAAATTGTACCACTTAAATGGATGTCACTAATTATCTCTCAATAAAGCTGATTTCCTAAACTGACAGAATATTATTTAAATAAATAAATATTATGAAAATAAATAAAAATGTATACATATATATTTTCCACCCTGATGAGCAAAAAAGTACAGGTCAACCAGGATGCCTGGCTGGCTCAGTCAGTAGCACATGCCACTCTTGATCTCAGGGTCATGAGTTTGAGCCCCAGGAGGGTTGTAGAGATTACTAAAAAAAAAATGTATCTCAATATGTGATTTGTGCTTCTTTTGTAATATGGAATATTTTTCCTAGTTCAGTAGCCATTAGTATTCCTTGTTTTGTGGATTGCCAATTCCTGTCCTTTGCCTGGTTTTCTCATGAGATAGTGGTCTTTTTCTTGTGGATTTGTAAGACTACTTTATATCTCAAAGTTACTACAACTTCATCATAAATTGCAAGTACTCCTTGCCGTTAGGCTTTCTAATTTTACTTTGTGGCATTATCACTTTTAAAATATAATTTTTTTTCTTAAGCCAGACAGGGAAACACAAATATCAAATGATCTCTCTTACATGTTGAGTCTAAAAACAAAACAAAACAAGTTCATAGATACAGAGAACAGATAGGTGGTTGCCAGAGGTAGGGGGGATGGTGAGGGGTAGGGGAAAATGGGTGAAGGGGATTGAAATGCAGAAGTTTTACATTTCTACATAGCCAAATCTGTATTTTTGTGTCCTTTATTATTTATTGGTTTATCTTCATGCCTAGAATGATTTTTCCCTATTCTCAAGATCAAAGGAATATTCATTCTCAATATTCAAAGGAATATTCATTCATTTGTTCTAGGTTGCATATGGTCTTATTGTTTGCCTTTTTTTCTCTCATTCTTGACCTCTCTGGAGCATAATGGATAAAACACTACAAGTTCCCACTCTGGGACCATACCTCGGTTCCACCCCTTACTTACTAGATGTGTGGCCAAGGGCATCTTCAGAGTCCTCCTCTATAAAGCAGGTGATAAATAAGTTTCCAATTTGCATGGTTGTTTTCAGGATTAAATGAAATAATATATGTAAGGCAATTGGCTCAACACCTAGCACATAGCTAGTGCTCCAGAAACACTAGTGACTGTAACTGGACATTTTTGGCTTTGGTTGCTCAGTATCCACATACCCTGATGATTGAAAGCAAATCTCAAGAGACAAGGAAGGTAGATAGATATTCCCTCCCCCTATCCACTAGCAGCTGAGGTAGTGGGAATGTGGCCCAGGGTCTGCCAGTCAGATGCTCTCTTTCCCTTTGGACTTTGGTTCCTCAGCAGTACAGCACTGCAGGGGAGAACATCAATTATTCCTGAAGGTCAGGGCACCTGGGTGGCTCAGTGGTTGAGTGTCTTCCTTTGGCTCAGGGCATGATCCTGGGGTCCTGGGATCGAGTTCTGCATCAGGTTCCCTGCAGAGAGCCTGCTTCTCCCTATGCCTGTGTCTCTGCCTCTCTCTGCATGTCTCTCATGAATAAATACATAAAATATTTTTAATAAAAAATATTTTTAAAAATTATTACTGAAGTTCTCAGCAGCCAGGCCTCCAGAAGAACAGCATCAAGTCTCTGGAGGGGGCCACACACTTGTGGCCTCCTGAGCAAGGCCACCCTGTGGCATGATCCTGACTATACTTGCTTCCCTGGGTTCCTACCCTTTTCCTGAGGCTGGTTCTTTGTGTTTCCACTCACAGTGAAATCCCCAATAACCTTCTGACAAACTCCTTTTCTGCTTCAGTTAAAACTGGATTATGTAGTTTGCAACCAAGAACCTGGCTGATCAGGTTACTATGATATAACTCTAGAATTTATTTTGGAAAAAAAAAAAAAAAGAATTTATTTTGGTGGATGGCATGAGGCGCTAATTCCCCCTCCCCTCAAATAATCAGATATCCACGAATCATCCATTAAATAATCCATTCTTTCCCCCACTGATTTGAAATGGGTGACATCTATTGAATGGGCTCTCACCCTTGGGACTATCCTATTGACTAGCATCCCACACCTCTCCTAGAAACCCAGAGGGTTTTCTATTCTCTTCTCTCCAGGAAAAGTGGCATGTTCTAGAACCCCAGACCACCTGCTGGATACTGAGCCCTCTGGACAGGTAAGGATTTCCCTGTCTTAAAAGCTGGAGGACTGTATTTGGAAATAGTTCTGCTGGCCTTGGGTCTCCCTGCAGCAAGCCATCTATTTGACAAGCTCTGCTCCAGTTTGAAGAAACTCAAAAGGGTTACAGGGATTTACCTGATGAGAAAAAGAAATGGCCCAAGACAAACACCCATTCTCAGCCCACCCCCTCCCTGTCTCCCTGTTCTATAACTCTCATTCTCACCTGTGGCAAAACTGAAGTGAGAAGGGGACCTATTAACCTTCCTCCTGACACAGGAGCTTGATCTGGCCCTCCAGAGGCCTCCAGTGGCTACAGTGTTTGCCTTCTGGCCTACTTTCTTGGTGACATCAAAACTGATTTTGTAGGGCAGTGGAGGCTCCATCTCTGGCTGCAAAGGTGGAAACAGGACTGGCATCCTTGAGGAACCTCCAGCCCATGGTTAGGGGGCAGGCTAGGGAATTGAGAGAGGTAAAAATGTGGAAGGGGGAGAGGAGGAGTCCTCAGAGATAGTGGTGTGTCAAGTTACAACAGGGTACCACAAGGTCTGAGAATGTCTTGGCTGCCAATGAGTGTATGATAGGGCAGAAATGCCCAAGTGAAAGGATCAATCCCAACTGATGTCTCAAGAAATAACTGGATCTGAGGGGGCTAGGGGTGGGAAATAGGTAGTTCCATAGCTGTCTTCAGTAAAGATTTGGTATGGCTAGGGTCATGATGGGTGAAGGATAAAGGAGATAGGGGGCTGGAAAGCTCTCATTCTTTATTTGTCTTCCAGCTTTACTGAGATATAACTGGCATATAACCTGAGAGCTTTTAGAAAGGGACAGGAATCGGGCGCCTGGGTGGCTCAGTAAAAATACTGTTAGGCCGGGCACCTAGGTGGCTCAGTATGTTAAGTGTCTGCCTTCCACTCAGGTCATGATCCCAGGGCACAGGGATGGAACCCCTCAAGGCGCTCCCTGCTTAGCAGGGAGCCTGCTTCTCCCTCTCCCTCTGCCAGCGTCTCTGCCTACTTGCTCTCTCTCTCTCTCTCTCTCTCTCTGTCAAATAAATAAATAAATACAAATCTTTAAAAAAGAAAGAAATAAAGAAAGGGACAGGAATCAACACAATGGACTATTACGTGACCACTAAGATGATGTTTTCAGGGAACTTTTATAACATGAGGAAATTCTTGTTATAATTTTAAGTAAAACCAAAGAGTCAAGCTATAAAATGGCATACTGAGTTGAATCACAAACTTCTCACAGAAAAATAAATGCAGTTAAAAAAAAACTGGAGGGAAATTCACCCAAAATGTTGGACGGTAGCATTTGATTGGTTTTGGACGGTAGCTGTGCAACAGTAATAGAAACCTGCAAAATGTGAAGAACCCCTTGAGTACCAGGTTCTGCCTTTGGCATTTAACTTACTTAAATTATTTTTTTAACTTACTTAAATTATTGCATGCCTTTGCATAACAACCCTGGGTGGCAATTTACAGGAGGGAAAAGTGGGGCTCCCAGAGGCCAACTCACTAAAATCCACACAGCTCAGAAGTGGCATCATTAAAGATTATTGATTACAAATTATGTTTCTGCTGCTCTCTATTTTCCAAATTCTTGACAGTGAACATGTGCTTTCTACCTTTTCCCAACTGTCCCTTTCTTCATCTCATTAATCCTTCTTGGATTAGGAACAAAGGGCAGCATTCTCTCCAACTCCATAGAATCTGTGATCTCTTTCTCAGCAGAGCAGGAGCTCCTGGTGGAGAGGGACTAAGTCCTGTGTCCTGAGCATAGAGGGGGTACACAGTGGTGCTGAACAAATGTTTGAAGAACAAAAGAGTGAATGAAGCAATACTGGAGTAACATTTATGAACAAGTTAATTGTGATGATGTTAATGTCTTAAGTACACAGGGTGCCTGGGGAGGGTTCAACCTTTTCACTAGAATGTTGAGAAGGGTGCCATGAAGTCTACAGTTTTCCTACGAGGCTTGGGTTCCCTTGCCTTGAGCAGCTCAGCCAGCCATATCTCTAGTTATATCCCTAGCCTTGGGGACTCCACGTACTGGGCCTGCCATCCAAGGCTTATTGCTACTGTGTCCCTCCCCACACTGAAATACCCCTTTGTTTGCCAGGCCCCAGCTCCTAGCAGGCTGGAAGGGAAAGAGGCTTAAGGTCAGGGAGATGCTGGAGCCTTAGAGCACCCTGGAAACTCCTATAGATAACAGGAAGTTGACTGTGTTTTTGCAAGCTAAAAAGGGTAACAGAGAAAGGAATTCACATGATTAATATGCCAGTAAGAAAGGACCAGGATGGCCAAAGAACACCTGACCTGCTTACAGGGACTTGGAATCTGGATTTAGAATCCCTGCTCAGTGACTCTGTCGGCTATGCCAAGCACATGATGAGAGGGAAGGGCAGGGCTAAGGAAACCTCTGGGTGTCCCTGTTCTATACTCACCAAGGGGGTGGCCACCTCCTATTCCTGTGGGGCAGGGGGATATGGGACAGGATAATGATCTCATTTCCTCCTGGCCTGAGCTCCCCCAATGGAAAAAGCTCACTGAGGAAAGTTTTCATTGAACTGGTAGCACTTTGGAAAATTATAGCCAATTCCCAGTAATCAGCATCAACAAGGGGCCAGCGGTAAGGCCTGCAATTAGATAAAGAAAAATAGCAATGTTTACAATTCAATTTGTTTTAAATCAACAGATTTCCCTTTTTCATTGGGAACCAGTGCAGGTTCCCACTAGAAGGAACCGGCTGGTACTCCAGCCCTTCTACTCAGAAGCCCGCCACCTGCATGCACATCCCCCAGAATCCAAAGCTCCCCTCACCCCACAAAGCCTTGTTCAAAGCCTACTTCCTCCAAGAGGACTCAGAGTTCTTCAGTCCTCTCTTTTTCTGCCATACTCCCTCTTGCACAGTACTGGCATTGGGTAGAGCCCCTTTCACCATTAGCTGTTTCTGTCCGTGACCTCCTTTTTCTCCAGAGAAGCTCCCAGAAGGGAGGCCTCAGCCTTCCCACTGGGTCATCCGTCTCAGCAACTCCCCTGGACCTAACACAGTGCCTGGCAAAATGGGTTCCTAGCCCTTGCTTCTTTTGTTCTCACCTGGCTGAATGGACTCATAGACCTGGTGGTTGGGGTATCTCTATGGCCCTGGAGATTCCGGATTCTCAGGGCCTTGGGGGAACCCCTGCAGATAACAGGGAGTTGCCCTTCTTTTGCAAGCTAGCAAAGAGTATTCACCAGGCCTAATGATTCTATCTTTCCAGGAGTGAGGAAGCCTCAAACCTAGCTTCATGGGCAGTGAGACCGCGAACAACCAGGGGCCCCTTGGGCAGGAGGAGGGGTTCTCCGGGCCCTACTCAGTCCCTGGGCCCCCCAAATGAGTGACCAGAGAGTTGAAGCTGGGGCGGGGGCTGAGAGGGAAAGGGAAGAAGAGGGCTGGGCGCGCCGCCCTCCTCCCTCCCGCTCCTCCTTTCTCTCCCGGTCCCCGCCGGCCTCCCTCTACGGCTCTTTGTCTGTCGGTCGGTCTGTCTGTCGGCTTTCTCTCGCGCTGGCTCTCCGGAGCGCTCTCTCTCTCTCTCTCTCTCTCATTCTCTCTCTTTTTTCTCGGTTCACGTGACTGCTCTCAACGGCTCCGATCACCTCTTCCTGAGGCTGCACCTTTCGGTTGGTAACAGGAGACACTCGGGTGTTGGGGCAGGATGGGTTTCCTTCCTCCGCTTTTTCCTCCTCGCCTTCTCGGGCAGCTCGGGCTGCTCCTTTAGGCTCGGCCTCTGGCCCTCCACTCCTCCAGCCTCTCCCAGCCCCCATAGTGCTCGCTCCTTCTCCCCTCCCCCGCCCTGCGCCCGGACTCTCTCCTGCCCTCCGCCCCTGCCAGCCTGATTTGGGGAGAGGGCTTCGGCGCGAGGGACAGACAAAAGGGCCCGGACAGACTCGGGGGCACCCTACTGCAGCTCCCCACCACGTGGCTCCCTCCCTCTGGGGGCGGGTGCTGCTCCCCCTTCCTCTCTCCAGCCTGAGGTCCCGGGAGTTCGCCACCCCCCTCATTGCCCCCCCCCCATCCCTTCCCGGCCTTGTTCGCGCCAATCGCTCCCCGGGCGGGTGCTGAGCCTCCGGGCTTCTCTAATACCAAGGAATGCACCGGTCGCGGGTGGGGGGAGACGCTCAGAGGACAGAGGCAGCTCTCTAGGTTCCCAGGCTGGGGAACCGGCAGCCTCAGTGCCGGGGGTGGGGTGGGGTGGGGGGGTGACTCAGGGCCCCGCCGTCGGAAGGTTCCTGGTCTGTGGGGGTGACGAGGTCTGCAACCTAAAGGAGCTTGAGTTTCATGGGAGAGACAAACTCTTTGCAGTACAAACTCAATAAAAAAGGACGAATCTATAAGTGTGATGAAAGTGCCACGCAAAAGCAGAGCTGGACCTACATCTTCATGAACTTCTCTGGCAGAGCTAGATCCTGCTTCTCTGCCCACCTTGCTCAGCGCTTAGCACTTAGCCCAGCACTGCTGCTCCGCACCCTACCAACCCCCACAGCCAAAATTTGGAATTTAAAAGTGAACTCTTTCATTCCACACCAGGGTAAAAATTTAAACAAAGGCCATTTAAGATGGAAGTTATCAAGTAAATCAGGCAAAACATTTTCAAAGCTGCCTCATTGTAAATGCGCACTTAGGTAGTGGCAAGAGCCATGGTGACTAGCCTGGCCCTAGATACCCTGAGTATGTATTTTAGAGCCTACAGAGGGACAGTTGCCTGAAGCCCCGCAACTGACCACTTAAAACCGTTTTACTCAATAAAACTAAATCCCCTCGGGGGATATTGCCTGTGGCCAAAGCCACACTAGCTGTACCTTTTGCATATCCCAGGCCCATCCCAATAACAAATTATCCAAATGCTGGGAGAGATTAGGTGCCAGACAGAATTCCATCTTTCCAGGATTTTAGGGAGGAACTTGACCTGAGAAATGCCCCAGGCTTGACTGGTACCAAGAACAGTACCTGCTTGCAATAAAATCTAGTAAGAATGGGATGCCTGGGTAGCTTAGCACTTGAGCATCTGCCTTCTGCTCAGGGTCCTGAGATTGAGTCCCACATCGGGCTCCCCACAGGGAGATTGCTTCTCCCTCTGCCTATGTCTCTGCCTCTCTCTGTGTGTCTCTCATGAATAAATAAATAAAATCTTTTATTTTAAAAGCTACAATTTATTGAGCACCTCGAAAGTGCCAAGTACATAGTGCGCATATTTAATACCAAAAGCAGTCTCATGTGGTAGGCACTATAAATACCCCAGTTTAACAGATAAGGAAAGTAGGGTTCAGAGAAGGTAACTTGAAGAGGTCACACATCTGGTTAGTGGCAGAGCTGGGTTTGGAATCCAGGCCTGGCCAATGCACGAGTCCAGGCCCTTAACCACTAGACTATCCCATCTCTTTCCCACAAAGAGTGATTCTAAAACTCTCCCAGAAGGGACAAGGACAATCACAATCACGGGCCAGGGCACAACCCCATTGAAATTGGCTATTCACCAAAATGTAGGTCAACAGGGCGGGGGCGGGGGGGGGGGGTGTTGCAAAGTCATCCCGTTGGCTTCATAAATGCCACAGCCTCCCAAATAAAAGTCTAGACCCTAGATTTTCTACCAGAATCCAAAGGACCTGTCCTATCTGACCATCCCCACAGAAATCATCCCACTTCCGGTTTCTCTCTTTCTTGGGTATTGGTGAGATTTGCATGATGCCAGGACAAGAGAGAGCTTCTTGGAGGCAGTGTTATGGGGGGTGGGGGTGGGCTTGATAATGGACCCCCACTGCCCTACCCCCAGTCCTCCCTGGAGGGAGGACAAATAGGCCCATTGATTCGAAACTCTCCCAGAGGGCATTAGAGTAATGACTCTGGACTGTGTGATGCCTACACCCCCGTTGACCTCCTGACTGACCCCTGCCCTGGGAGGTTCCAAAGGCCACAAATCTCTGTTGCTTGTGGGCCATGTGGTTTGTGGCTGTTTGTAGTTTTGGAAGGGAGGGGGAACCGACAGGGGTAGGGGACACTGCTTCTCACTGTGCCCGGCTTCCCGAGAGAACTAGCAAGGGGCGGACAGGGCCCCTTCCAAACCCTGCCAAGACACACTGCAACTACTGATACGGGCTCCATCATTTATTTTTGAAAGCAGCAGGGCTCTTGGCTCATTTGCATACATGTTTGCACTGCCTGCTATATTTTGGTTCGGGAGAATGGCACCAGGGCACAGAACATAATATACATAACAGATTTGTAACTGGGCAGCTTGAGCTTGCCCTTGGGTAGGTGAGCTCACCAGCCAGCCCAAGATAGCCCTTCACCTTCTGTGCCTACTTTTGAAAGCCCCTCTAAGTTCAGAATCCAGCACCAGCCATATGTAACAATAGAAAGATCTTGTCCCTAAAGGGGAACTTCTAAGCCAGGTGTGTAAGTGAATAAGGAACATTTTGACTTGAAAAGGGCCAGAGTCTGGACTCCTAATTTCTAGTCAGTACAGAAATACTTACTGAGTGTCTTCTACATGCCAGGCACTTTACTGGGCACTGAGATAAATAAGTATTAAGACCCTGTCTCTATCATTGAGGTACTCATAGTTTAGCATGGGTGACAGAAACAGACAGCCTTGGCTTGGTGTGCCATCAGACGGGGGATAAGAGAAGACTGCTAAGGTAGCATTCATCTAGCAGTGGGAAGGGAGTTTGGATAGACTTGGTAGGGGTGTGATTGCTTAATCTGAGTCTTAAGGATCAACACCACCACCACCACCACCATCACCATCTCCACCATCATCTCTAAGCTGTGTTTTAACCTCTATTACTAATGCCTGGAATGTGAGCTCAGTAAATGTTTAAGTTCTTGGGGCTGCCTGTTTCTTCATCTTCAAAATGGGAGCCATAATCTGTGAAGTGAGCCCCTGTGTGTCCTGTGTGCCGTACTTCCCACCTTGCCTGGTCCTATATCAAACATCGACCCCAGAGTGAGAGCCAGGGTGAGAGCCGTAAGTGCTTCCTCAAGATGCACGCAAACATCTGGCAGAGCTGGAGGGAGTGGGAGCTGCAGGTTGCACACATGGGGTGTGGGCCCCAAAGGAAGGTGAGGGTAGAGGTGGGGGGTTAACCTTCTGTTCGGAGGTAACCATCTTTATGGATCTGACCATCATTCCACGGCCCCTCTTCTCCCCCACCATCTTGAAGCGGCAGCAGCACTGGGGAGAAAAGCGGGTTGTTGGGGAGAAGGCACCTCAGGAACAGCAGTCAGGTGTCGCTTGCTTCAGCTCCGCCCCCGTCGCCCCATGCAGTCTATCTTGAGGATGGAGGCACTGAGGAATCAGTTGTCCGTCCGACCTCCACCCTTCAGTGATTGGGATCGCCTTAGTTTCTCTCTGGAGTCACGCTTTTGCCCGCACTTTTTTTTAAATCCTCCATGCGGCCCGCCTTTGGGGTAGGGGTCACCAGTTCCGTTAAGTTTTCTCCCCACAGAGCAAACAAGGGCTGCCTTCTACTCATCCTAAACGACCCCCTTAGGGCGTCGGGAGGGGGGCACGAGAGCTCGGGGCCCGCCCGGGCCGCGCCCGCCGCGCTGGCCGCGCGGCTCCTCCAGGATTTCCTGCGCTCCGCGCCGCGAGGTCTGCTCGAACTTCGGCCTCCGACGAAGGCAACTCGGCTTCCCTTGAAAATGCAGAAACTCCCAGCCCACACCCCCGCCCCTGGGGCCGCCTCCTCCCCCTTCGCCCTCCGCCCCCGCCCTGGCGGAGGCTCCGCCCCGGGCCCTCGGCGTGGGGGCCTCCCTGCCACCTGCCCGCTGCCCATCCCACATGCAAAGCGTGACCGCCGGGGAAGGAAGCCGAGCGCGCGCCCACACCGGCCCTGCGCCGCGGCGACAGTGAGCAGCTCGCCTACTCCGTCCGTCTGCGCTTACCCAGCATGCACTTCCAGGCCCCGAGCTATCTCGGAGCTGCAGCCCCGGGGTCAGAGCGGCCGGAAGAAACAGGAAGTTTGGGACGGTCCTAGTCGTGGGGCCGGGAGTCCTAAACGGCAGGCCCAAACTCCGCGCTGCCTCTCCCTTCCCCCGCCCCCTCCCTCTGGCGCGCTTCCCTGGGGTCCGTTTCGGGGGCTGGCCTGAACTCCAAAAATCCAGATGTGTTGGGGGTCATTCAAGGCACACTCCCAGGGTTCCCTTCGCCGTAGCATCTCCGGGCTTTAAGGATCGAGGGGTGGGAGGGGGAGGGAGTGCTTCCGCCCTGGTGGGGTGGTAGGCCCCGAGGGTGGTTCGCCTTCTGCCCCCGAGAGGGAGAAAGGCGCTAGGTTGGGTGGACATGGAAGGCTGGAGCTTAGCCTCCCATGGCCATCTCTTGGGCAGGTAGGGCCCAGGGTGGAACCTGGTGCTGAGTCCAGGGTTACTGTCTCCCCTCCCTCTGCTAGATACCTTTCCTCCCATCTGCCCTGCACACTAAGGCTGCCCCATCATCCTCAGCAACCATCTATCTCATTAGGGGGCACTGCTGTTCACGAGGGGCACGGGGCAAGGGAGATGCGATGCCTAATGCAGCCATTCAGGGGCAGAAAACGCAAAGGGCATGCCCTGTTGAAGGTGATCTCTTTTCCTCTCTGCACACTCCTTTGGCCAGGCAGGAAGGACTGAATTCTCAGTTCTCTTGGCCTCCCTCTGAGTCTCCACCCCCACCCCAACATAAGTTATACCAGTGCCAAAGGCAACCTCAGCTAGCCCCACTTGAGCCTCTCTGGGCTTGTAGCTGAGAGGGATATAGGTCAAGGTGGATCCCAGTGGGCCTTGTGGATCTTAGTATGCCACTTGGCCAATCCTTTTCAGGTGGTGAAGACATCTTCCTAGATTTCCTGAGAGGAAGAGGGTGACGAGAGCAGGATGAATAGTTTGGAAGTAGGAAGGTGAAGGTAAAAACTCACTAGCTGTGGAGTGCTCCTGAAACTGTCAGTTTTACCCCCAGGCGGAATTAGTCTTCTATGTTCCCATAGCACAGTAGGATTTATTCCTCTATTATTACATTGTATTCTAATTATTTGTTTACATGTTTCTCCTGCTAGACGGTGAGCTCCTGGAGGGCAGAAACTATGCCTTATTTATCTCTGCAGCTCCCTGCACAGATAGTAGCTCACAAAAAGGCTGTTAAATAAATGAACCAGAAATGGAAGAGATTCATTTTGATGACCTCCAGGATCTCGGTCAGCTCGAACACTCTGTGATGCAGTTTAAACATGCACCCATAGATGGACTCGCACATGTGTAAACACACAGACAGCAAATAGACCAACATCATCATGCCACAGTCTGGGTGTCAGTGTAAGACCACTCCTTGGGAAGTGAACAGATGTTACATGATGCCAAGTAACTGGCCTTTTGAAAATTGAATCTCCAAACTTAAACATCTAAAGTGTCAATGGCCAACGTCACAACTGGTTCCACTGTTAGTTTTTTTCACTGCCCTAACTTTTTAAGCAGCCATAGCCCTATGCGTAGAAACAGTGAACATTTGGGCTGAGAGGGCCCTCTGAGATGCTCTGCCACAACACTCTTCATTTTACAGATGAGAATATCCAAAGTCCCACGGCAGCAGAAATGTCAGTCCCACCTTCTCACCACTTAGAGCCTTCACATGTATGACACATGTTTGTATGCAGACAACTGCCTGGATCTGCACAAGTGGCTGCTGACACACAGAGATGTGGGTGCATCCTTGAAACATGTGCCACCACTACACCCTACACACGGGAACCCCCTCCCCCAACATCCACCTCACAAATGAAGATGGCCCCACCCCCATTTGTCTGCTGATGGGGAAGGGAGGGTAGGGGTCACCCTGGGCCTGGGCGGCCCTTCCCAGAGCGGGAAAGGGATAGAGAAGCCTACAGGTTTGCAGCTGTCATTGAATGTGTTTGGCTCGCCCCACTCCCCTCGGCTCTCCTCTGTCTGCAGAGGGCGAGGAGAGGGAGACATTCCGGGCTCATTCCAGCGAGCCGTGTGCACGCTGCAGGCTTGGTATGTAAGTAAGCAGCGCACTTCCAGCTGCTGCCTTACACTTCGAGGGCTGACAGGCAACCCCCTCCCCCCCAACAGAACTGTTACCCACCGCTGGCCTCTCTTCACATGGGCATGATTAAGGCAACCAGGACTGTTCAAGCCCTTCTCAGAAGGAGAGAAATTATGGCTTTTTCTTCACCTCGCCTGCCCGCCTTTCCCTGGGGGATCTCCTTTCTCAGAGCCACCTCTAACTGGAAGCGGACGCAGACTTAACCCCCCACTGGCCTTTGGTAGCCCCTTTACAGCATACTCCTTTAGCGTTCTCATGGATACCTTCACCCTAGTTGTTGGTGCCTACTCATTTTCCCCCATCAGGGTCCTGTCTCCCATCTCCACCCCACTTAACAGGACCATCCCTCCCTTGCCTTTGTAGACTGCTTTATAGCTTTCAAAGCGCTTTCCCATGTGTGTCTGACTTTATTGTTACTACAACCTTGTAAGTCAAATCTTAGTACCTTCATTTTACACACCAGGAGACTGAAGCTCAGAGAAGATAAGCAAGCCACCCAAGGTCACACAGCGAATACCACAATCTCCATCTTTGACTACAGAGTGCACACTTTACCCTCTTGCCACTCTAGTGCCCAGTTGATGTCCAGCTCGCCAAAGGGAGAGAGCCGCCTTTCTACTTCTTTTGTACCTCCAGGCTACCTGCTGTAGGACTGGCTCTGTTCACGATGGGCATTCCAAAGCCTGGGTAGACAGACCGAGGATACAAACAGCAAATCTTGGAATCTCCAGGAAGGAAGAGGCAGTTACCAACCCTGGTGTTGTGTACCAAAGGGGTCTTTTCAGCAGCCCCCACCCGTAATGTCTTCTCTCTGTCCTAACTTGCTCAGAGAGAGCAGCGCCAACCCCAGAGTGGAGATCACCCCTATGGGTGTAGACCCCAGCTCTCCCCTCCTGTTCTCCTTTTGGGCTTTGGAGTGTTCAGATCTCATGAATAAAGCTAATATTGGAACTGGTGGAATACCAGTCGGAGAGGGACTGTTCTCTGGATCCTTTGCAGGGACGTATTGTGCCAATAGAATGCCCCGAGAACCTGGCCCTTTCGCGGTGGCTGGCTCAAACCGAAGGCACCCCCTCCCTTTATGAGTCTCAGCTGATTTCCCTTGAGAGCCGCCCAGCTCCGCAGCGCCCCCCCCCACCCCACCAATCGGACTCCCTTACTATACCTGGGCTCCGCCCCGACTGTTTCAGGGGCGGGGCCAGCCCTAGGGCAAGCTGGGGCAGGAAGTGGTTGCAATTACACACTCCCGACCCCGCACTGGCTGCCACTGCCTAAGCGACAGTACTAATTCGGCTGGCCCCAGCCGTCAGGGTAGGGGCTGGGAGAGAGCTCGGCCAGGGCTCCTGAGCTGGAATGAAGCTCCTTCTCTGATGGAAGGGGGTTTCCGAGGCTGGGCGAGGCTGGAAGCCTCAACTGTCTGCTGGTAACAACCAGGGGTAAAGGGAGGGGCTTGCGGGTCTTCATCCCCAGCCCAGCAGGGCAGCCACACAGCATCACCATCTCTTTTTAACCGGGCCACTAGCTAAAAGCAGCTTTTCCCTGCTATTTGGCCCCTCTGCTTGCGATGGCCAGGACAGCCCTGACCCCTCCTACCAAGGAGGACAAGCTTTGATCTTCTACTGCTGCAAACCACCAGAGCAGCGGCTTTATACCTGCTATTGCTCCCTACTTTCTCAGGCATTCCCATGTGGGGCCAGCTCTGGGCTAGGTGGAGGGTGTGACTGGTGTGGTCATCGCTATGGGCTAAGTACCTTGCAGGGAGAGAGATGGGGGAATTTGAGAATGTTTGGTTGGGGTGGCTTGAGAACTCTCTGGGGTGGCCTTTCACTAAAAGCATCCTTAGCTCAGAAAATCGAGGCTACTACATTAGAGGAATGAAGTAGAGGAGGGGCTCAGTGAAGAGACTAGAGGAATGAAGAAGATATGGAAGTACTAGAGGTAATGGGGATGAATGAAATAGTTAGGTTTTTTTTTAAAGGGTCTACAAACCCAGTGGTTACAATGGGGACTCCTCTTCGCCCTCTAGGAGGATCCTCTCTTGCAAGCCCAGGTTCCTTCGGTATGCCTGCACCCTGCAAAGCCTGCACTTAGCGGTTGCCTCCCCAGCTTCAAAGTCCCATTTCACAACCTACTAATAGCTTCACGGCACACTCCTTTCCCTGTTCTATTGAAACCCTCCCCTTCTCAGGGGCCTGCCCAATCTGCTGAGGTGGGTTGCTGCTCACTTTAGGGCTGCCCAAAGAGGAAAGTCTTCTCTCCCCGTGACACTGATTCTGGCAGAAGCCAAAGGCTTTGTAGCCCAGCTTGGAGAGCTACTGGTCAGCAGCCCCTTTCTCTAGGGTTCCAGTCTGGGAAGCTGAGTCAGAGGCAACTTCCCCAGACAGTACAGCAGGAGAGAAGGAAAAAAGGTGCAAAAAACAAACCAGGGGGCAGGACTCTTAGCCCTGTCTTTGTCTTGCCTCGCTCACAGATGGAGATCACAATCAGAAGATTGTCTTTGAATATGAGATGATGACAGGACACAGGATCAAATACAGGAATAGGGATGGAAGTGTTTTGTAAACTATTAAGTTCTATACAGATGTGAGGGATTACTATTATTATTACTATGCATTACAAATTTTCATTTTGCTCCCATGGATCTAGTTTATTCAATACTCTCCTTAATAAAGGTATGTGACACAGACAGGTTAGCCTTGGGGCACTTGAATCATCGTGTGTGTATGTGTGTGTGTGTGTGTGTGTGTGTGTGTGTGTGAGAGAGAGAGAGAGACAGAGAGACAGAGAGACAGAGACATAGAAACAGGAAAGGAAATAGGAGGGGATGATTAGGTGGAAACCCTTCCCTCATCATTTGTCCCCTGGCAAAATGGGCTATGATGAACAAGGAGAGACTTGAAGGGGAGAGCTCATGAATCATATGGCCAGAGAAGTCTAGGAGACAGGTCTTGTTTGTCTTTGTGCCCTCAATAGCCGATACAAGCTGGGGGATGGAGCTAAAAGATCCAATGTCTGCCCATTTAATGACTGATAGAAGGAAAAGAGAGAGGGGTGCTCCAAGCCTTCTGCCTCCTTTGCTGCCACTACAGTTCTGATCATGTGCGAATGTATTTCACTTCTTTCAGCTATAGGAGTCCCATCCCACCAGCCCAGTCCCCAAATGCTGGTACATCCTTGCAAGTCAATAGCAACAAGTCACTGTACCCCTGATGTGTCTGCCACAAGAAAGCTGGTGTTCAGAGGCCCAGCACACAGCCAAGGCCTCTGACACCACACATACCATTACTATTTGATTCCTCATAAGGCCTTTCAGATGCTTAAAAAGGCTCAGGACCATTCTGAACATCAGTCAACAAACAAATGGGGTCACGGATGGGGAAGCCCTTTGTGACCTGCAAAGCCCCACGTGAATGTAAGGGAGTTTTGCACTGTATTGCAAAAAGAACATTATTATAAAAAAAGAGAACATTCTGATTCTCTAACAGTTGTGGTTATTTGGATTTTGGCAAACAGGAGTTTACTGCATTATAAAATATGTGTTTTTTGGGAGGAGGTGGTGTCTGCACACGTTTGCGTTCAGTGATAAGACCCATAGATAGAAAGTTACCTGGCCAAAAGGCACAGAGTCATTTAGATCATGCAAAGCCAGTATGGCTCAGTTAACAAGAATTCCCTGGCTCTCTATCTTTTTCAATATGCTTTTATACAGGTGCTCTCATCGGATTCTCCCTATAACACTATGCCACTTTTAAGTCCTTCTGACTTAAGTTCAGTAAAATAAAGCACCCAGTGATCTCAGAGGAATCTACTTTTGAGACTTGTAGGCTCTGAGAACTTTGCCTGGGAGAAATTTTCAGGCAGAGAAAAACATTGTCTGTGTAGGTCCTGGCAGGGCACTCCATACACATGCCAACCTCACTCCATTCTCCATCCCCAGAGAGCAGCTCTACAAAGCCTCCATAATGACCTCCAGACCAAGAAGAAAGTTCTCTTTCAGTCATTCAATCAACAAACACGTTTTGAGTGCTTCCTCATCTGTGCCAAGCCTTCCTCTAAGGCCCTGGGGCTACGAAAATGAAGAAGCCTTCATCGTTCACCATTCCTCTCTCACCTCTCAAACAACATGTTTTGTGGCATCTTTTCCCCTTCAAAGGCTTGCCTCCATGTTCATTTTATTCTGCTGAGGGAAACCGGGGCAATTAGTTTTGAATCTAGTCTGGTTGTTCCATCTCTAATGGGGAAACGAAGGACTCCTTTGGAGAGAGAAGTGCTCAGAATATCAAATGGGGCTCTCAGACATGGAGCACAGGTGTCACAAACTCCAGAAGAGACATGGCTTATTTATTTATTTATTTATTTATTTATTTATTTATTTATTTATTATTGGTCCACACACTTGACAAGTCAGCAGAAAAATCATGGGATCAGTGTTGTTTTGGAATAGAATTTTCACCTCAGGTTTTGTCACAGCTGATGCTTTGGATCTGGAAGGCCTCTCTGCTAAGTCCATCTCATGCTGTCACCTTTCAGGGGGAAGTTACAGGGCTGTCTTATTGGTTGTCAGTATATGGCCATGTGTATCCTTGGTGGCAAAGCTCTGGTTAGTTAACTAGAACATTCAGGAAGAATGAATGGATTCCTGGATTTTGGAATTTTCTTGTTTAGTGAAGGTTAACTTCCAGCTCCTTTCTTGTTTACCTTCTTGGTGTGAAAAATCTTTCTAACGGGCATGAGCCCATTTCTTAAATTGTCACTAGAGTCTACTGAGCAACTTGATGGAACCTCTCTTTGTTGATCAGGCACCTCACAGGGAGTTGTCATCAATAGATCCCAAATCAGGGACTCCAAACCCATAAAATCCTGGGAGAGAGTCTATGAATTATATCTGTATCTCATAAAATCTAGTGAAACATACCTGCATGACACTGCAGAGGTTAACTACAACATCAAGTGTTGTTGGCTTTAGCTGTAGTTGAATGACCTCAGTGTGACTATCTTGGGCTGATCAGAAGTTCTGGCATAGTTTTATTTGTATAGGATACATTTTTGTTTTTTCACTTTTGAAGTTTTTCATTTATTTAATAATCTCTATACCCAATGTGGGGCTTGAACTCATGATCCTGAGATCAAGAGCCCCACATCCTTCTGACTAAGCCAGCCAGGCATCCCATCTCTGATACATTTTTTAAGGGTTTTATTTATTTATTCCTGAGACACACAGAGAGGCAGAGACACATGGCAGAGGGAGAAGCAGACACCCTGCGGGGAGCCCAATGTGGGACTTGATCCCAGGGTCTTGGGATCACAACCTGAGCCAAAGGCAGATGCTCAACCACTGAGCCACCTAGGCATCCCTCTGATACATTTTTATTTTTAAAAAAGATTTTATTTATTTATTCATGAGAATTTGACCTCTTTTTATTTTTTTATAAATTTATTTTTTATTGGTGTTCAATTTGCCAACATATAGCATAACACCCAGTGCTCATCCCATCAAGTGCCTCCCTCAGTGCCTGTCACCCAGTCACCCCAACCCCCTGCCCACCTCCCTTTCTACCACCCCTAGTTCATTTCCCACAGTTAGGAGTCTCTCATGTTCTGTCTCACTTTCTGATATTTCTAACTCATTTTTTCTCCTTTCCCAAGGACAAACATTATATGGTCTGATACATTTTTAAATGGCAAATTATTACTTGAAAATACATCCTGTTTAAGTAGATAAGTATTTTGAACACAGAGGGTTAAGAGCCCAGACTCTGGAACCAGACTGCCTGGATTCAGACCCCAACTTCAAAATTTATTAGCTAGGGATGGTCTATCCATACAATGGAATACTATTCAGCCATAAAAAGGAATGAAGTACTGATACATGTTACAATGCGGATGGACCTCAAAAACATGCTGGGGTGCCTGGCTCAAGACATGCTCAAAAACATGCTGGGGCACCTGGCTAGATCAGTTGATATAGCATAAGACAGTTGATCTCAGGGTCACGAGTTCAAGTTCTGCTTTGGGTGGGGAGCCTGCTTTAAAAAAAATATGCTGTGAAAGAAGCCAAAAACAAAAAGCCACAGATAAATGATTTTGCTCAAATGAAATATCCAGAATAGGTAAATCCATAAAAATATGAAGCAGATAGGAGGTTGCCAGAGGCTAGAGGTAGGGAATAAAGAGGAACAACTGCTTAACAGGTATGGAGTTTCATTTTGGGGTGATGAAAACCAACTAGGGAGAAATAATAGCACTTAGCTTATGAGATCGTTAAGAGTATTAAACACGTTACTATTTGTAAAATCTTCCGAACAGTGCCTGGTACATACTGAGCCATATATAACTGTGTTTAATGGGATCCACGAAGGGAGAGACGTAATCAAACCCTTGCAAGTAATAAGTTTGGTGATCCCTGGTGAAGATGAAAGAGGAAAAGTGCTCCATGTATTTCAGTGTATAGTCCAAGAGCCCGCTGTTTTCTAATTCTCAGTAGACATTGTTGGAAATTCTGAGTAGGAGGCACCACCCAGACCTATTCAGGAAGACCCTGGGTGGGAGGGTGCCTTGGAATTTGAATTTTAACAAGCTCCCCCCAGTGATTCTTATGTATATTAAAGTTTGAGAACATTTGGTGTGAGAGTTTAGGCTGAATGTATGTGACAGGCAGAACTCTGTTCTCTGGATTTTTCAAAAACTTAAATCCCAGGTCTCAACTTATTTTTTGATCATCTTGGGACTTTCTTCTCAAAATGGACAATTTTTCCTCTAGAGCCCCTTGCAGTTTAATGAGCAAGAACAAGACACACAGGAATACATATAAACACACACGCCCGAAATAAGAATGGTATATTTACCAAGTTATCTATAGCAGCAAAACTATGTGCTTACTCCATTCGGTGAATGTTGGAAGTGCTATGCTGGGCTGTGTGGAGGACACAGTAAAACGTGGCCCTTGCCTTCTGGATGCTGACAAACTCTTGCATACAAGATGGCTACTGAAAAGGCTGGGACATCATGTGAGTGCTGGATTTAAGAAGTGGTGTGTAAGTGGGGAATGGGGGGTTGGAAAACTGCATGCTGGGCAATACTTGAGGGGACCCATGCCCCCATTGAACGTTACTGTCAATCAATCCCCAAGTATTCATGGAGTGCTGTCTGCTCAAACACTGCCAGGCATTGCGGGGGGGGGGGGGGGGGGGATGCTGCTTTCTGTGGCAAAGTGCCTGCCCTCGGATGGGGGTGTGTGTGTAGAACTAAGTCACACAGCACAGAAAATCACTAAGTGCTAAGCAGTACTTACCAGGCAAAAGCCTTCAGAGACAGCTCCGTGGAAGTGGGGCTTGAAGTATTTGGCCAGGTGGAACAGAACTCAAGTGTAGGCAAATGGAGAGGAGTGAGCATAGAGATGTGTAAGTTCAAAAGGGTAACTCCGTCCCATGCCAACATCTCTGAGCCTACATAGAATTACCACCATAGCCAGAGGAAGTGGAATTGAGTGAGCCCCCATAGAATGTGCGCTACTGAACTGGGTGCTATTCTCAATATTCTTTAGCTTCTTTGGGGGAAGAGAGAATAGTTTTGCTGAAAGGTCTTGCTAAATTTTATTCCATTCCCCTTGCCAAAAATATACCTTTTTTTTCTTTATGTTTGGGTTGTGCTTTTTTCCCCAGGCTTGAATTAAGCAGGTGCTCCCAAGTTCTGGACTCAAAAAACTCCTTGTGCTTGGGGTGCCTGGCTGGCTCGATAGGTAGAATGTGCAAATCTCCATCTCAGGGTAGCAAGTTCAAGTGCTGCATTGGGCATGGAGCCTACTTAAAGTAAATATTAAAAAAATAAATAAAAAATAAAAACTCTCGTGCTTAAAAAAAAAAAAAAAAACTACTGCAGGGTATCCACTAGGTGCCAGGCACTGTTCTAAGTGCTTAACATCCAAGAACTCATCTGATCTCTGTAATATTTTCGGGAAGTATTTATTAGCCCCCATTTTATAAGTGAGAAAACTGAGGCTCAGATAGAAATTAAGGGTCTAAAGTAACATCACTAGGAAATGGCAGGGCCAGGATTCCAACCATGTCTGTCTAACTTTAGAGACCATGTGTTGGCGCTAAATGGGAAGAGAAAGACTAAAGGAAGCTAACACTCAGAATTGAGTCTTTATCGGGCAAGAAGAGAAGCCAGGTCTGGGCCTCAGTTTCCCCACTATGGAATAAGAGGATTAGATTAAATCATCCATCCATTCATTCACTGACAAATTACTTGTAGAAGGCCTACCCCATGCCATAGTAAGAGATTTTGGCAGGAGAGAAAGGAGGCTGTGATAGACAGTTGAGAAATATTGGGTCCCTTTATCCAAAGAAGTGGGAATATTGTTGGAGAGTCAGCAGGCAGACTGTAGAAGTGCTTAATAAAGAGCCAAGCTCAGTCTGTTGGGGGAAACCCCCAGGAGCAGTTAACTTCCATGGGGAGGGAGTGGGGGCCAGGGAAAATGCATGGAAGAACCAGCTTGAGTAATGGTTGAATGAGATTTAAACAAGCCCAGAAGGGCATAGAAAATGCTGAAGGAGCAGTCAAGAAAGCGCTTATCTTGTCTGAGGAATGGTGAGAGGGCTGGTTTGGTGGGAACAGAGGCTTTGTGAGGGACATGGATGAGAAGGAGGCTGGAACAAGATCAGGAGGGCCATGGAAGCTAAGTGAAGGCTTATGGAGTTGATTTTGTTGGCAGTGGGCAGCCACCGCCACTTTTCCAGGAGGCAGATGATATCTTAGTTTCTTCCACCTCTAACACTGTCTGTTTGATTAAAAACCTTGTTAAGTGCCTAGGAGTCTTAGGGAAGCAGGGAGGCTTGACCCCGAGAGGCCTCTGGGGTGATTTTAGCCCCCTTCCTCATTTTCCCCCCTTTGGCTATAAAATCCAGAAAGGCTGTTAGTTGTTTACAGAGTTAAGTTTAACCAGACA
This sequence comes from Vulpes lagopus, assembly GCF_018345385.1. NCBI lineage: Eukaryota > Metazoa > Chordata > Mammalia > Carnivora > Canidae > Vulpes > Vulpes lagopus. The sequence goes on from NC_054848.1 coordinate 101,091,287, forward strand.
TGCTGTCTCCCCATCTAGACCTAGGGCTCTTAGGGGGCAGAGAATAGGCTTTCCTCAGCGTGCAGTGGGCTGTTGGAATGCTTCTCCAACAGCAACCTGCTGCAGTAGAGTTTGTGCATGCGAGATATATGAAGAGTGAACAGGGTCAAGGACTTCTCCCCCACGGCCCTTCCCAGGACATAAAGGGAAACACTACCCAGCACATAGTGTATGTAACTCTCGGTCAGCCCTGCTAATCTAGTACCATCCTCACTCTTTCTTTTCTGAACTTGCAAGGCTCTTTCTGTACCCTTCTCTCCCCTAGTCTGCTTTCAACTGAGGTGGCTTAAAATGATCCCTTTGACAGTCCTGAAACTGAGTTCCAAATCTGACTTCACGTTCAACTGACTGGGGCGGGCAGGGGACAAAGAGATGACCAGAAGCTTCAAATTCGTTTCCTTCTGACACTCTAACGAATCTAAACCACTGAAATTGTTGTCATTGTTGTTGCTGTCCTTGTCACAGGACTGGGCTGTTTTACCAGAGACACAAGGAAGGCCTCTGATTTCAGAACAAAGCAGAGAATTGAAGCACTTATCCTATGAATTAAGTCAGAGGTTGGTTTGAGGTCTAAATTACCCCAGGGAACCCCAAATGCCCTGTTTTGTCTGGTTGGTTTCAGGAGGGCAGAGCCCAGGCCTGTGTCACCCCTAGATTTCTGCTCTAGAGAGGCTGGTGATGCGGATGCTGATAATAGTAACACTTGCTTGAGTCCAGTAGTTTATGGTGCACAAAATTCTTTCCCATACACTATCACATTGTATGCTCAGGGGTGTGCTTGTGAGAGAGGCGGGGCAGACACATTGATTTCCATATTTTAGAATTGAGAGGAAGACCCACAACATAGTATTTGGCATTGAGCTAGCACTACTCCAATGTTGGGTCTTGCTTGAGGTCCTACTGCTAGCCATCAACAAGACAGAACTAAGATTTGGTTCTCAGAACTCTCTAAACAGTCCTCTTTCCGTTACACCACGCCGACTCTCTGAGAGTCCAGGCCAGTAGCTGTTATTGATGGAAGAAACAATTATTTAAAAATCTGCATGAAAAGGAACATTTTGGCATGACATGGGGGTGCTATGCCATGTTGAAAAGAACTCTGGATGTGGGGTCAGGATTGCTGGGGTTGAGTCCTGGTTCAGGAACTCACTAGCTATGTGACTTAATTTTATTTTAAAAAAAATTTATTTATTTATTCATGAGAGACACACAGAGAGAGACACAGGCAGAGGGAGAAGCAGGCTCCATGCAGGGAGTCTGATGTGGGACTTGATCCTGGGCCTCCAGGATCACAACTTGGGCCTAATGCGGCGCTAAACCACTGAGCCCCCCAGGCTGCCCCACCATATGACTTAAGCCACTCATAGATGCTCATAGACTCAGTTTTCTCAATTACAAAATCGAGAGTTGTAGTGAGAAACAAATGAAATAACACAAGTGGAAGGGCTTTGTAGACCCCGACATTGTACAAAGGTATTATTATGATTGTGTTGTGGTTCTAGCCTCAAATAAAATAATCATTAATCTCTACTCTTTACAAGGTTTCCCACAGCTCTCCCTACCCTGCTCCTTGATTTCCCATCACCTCCCATAGGCAGGAAGTGTGGCCCCCAACAGGAAGGGCTCAGAGAAGCTAGAGCTTGAGCCAGGAAATAACCATCTTGCCCCAATCTTCATTTCACCAGATAAATGATGCAGCCAAATGGTGAGATACAGATGAATGGGGAACAGAGGTGTCCAGAATCCATTTCAGCCTCAAAGCAAAGAAAAAAGAAGCCCCAGGGCCCCAAGACCCTTAAGAGAAGTGGAAATTTAGTAATTACCAGATGAATTAAAATCAGCAAAGACAGCCAATTTAAATCAAAGCAGAATCGGTGGGGCCTGCATTATTAGGCCCAATAGAGGTGATACCTCAGACCTTAATAATACCTTTAGAATTTGTATGTTGATTAGTTTAAAGGAATATTTTTCAAATTTTCACTTTCCCTTGGTGCAACTTAGGTCAAACATTTTTTAAAGTGTGTGTGTGTTGGGGGGCGGAGTATGTACAGGAGGGTGGGAATGACCAAATAAGACAGCTAGGGAAGAAGTTCCCAAAGCAAAGCAGGCAAAATGGCAAGTGATATGTTCACGTTGCTGGCAGTACATTTTGAGGCTGTTGAGGACAATCCATAGGGGTCACAGAACACCAGGCCTTAGACAACAGAAAAGCCACTGCTACCTTTGTGCCTTACCCTCCTCCACAATACTCCTCCTTTAAACCAGGTGAGGGAGACATACCCGGCAAGTCTTACCTGCCATCTCTAAAGTCCTTTCAACAGAAAGAAGACACCCCATAGCTTAGAGATGGAACCTCTTTGGGCCTGGGACAAAGGAGGGGGGCAGGGAGGAGGAGGAGGAGGAAGACATTAATCCGTCAGGGCTTCCTTCTAGTCCAAATGACCCTCTGGCTTCCTTAGTATAGATAAATATATAATAAATAATATCAATATATTTGCACATAAAGATTTTTTTTTTCAAATTCCTGCTATTCATTTTACATTCCGTGTTTACACAGCCCTGAACCCTCCAGGAACTGCTGGGCACCTCCCCGAATACCCTCTAGGCTGAGGCGATGCCTTTGAAGTCCCAACCACGGGTTCAGGGTTGGAGCTGCTAAGAAACACCTTAATACTGAAAGCAAGTCTGCCGTTAGCTTCAGCTCCTTCGAAAGCTACTCTCCTCCTCGGAGTTAATGTAAAGTCATCAGAGTTCCAATGTGGACCGCAGGCTTCTCAGCTCTTCAGTCCTGGGGTTGGCAGGATGGCCTGGGATGTAAACACATATGAGGATTTATTCCTTTGGCCAGGCGGGGAGTCATTAGGGTAAAGGGTAAGGGTCAAGGGGGCTCGGTTTGGTGACTGAGGAGCCTGGGAGGGTGGGGGGACGGGCAGAAGCCAAGAGTTTTCCTCCAGCCAGGTTTTCCGCCCCAAGTCGTGCAGGCTTCCCCATTTACAGACCTTTCATCCCCCTCCTCCTCCCTCCTCCCTCCTCCCTCGGGCCTCTCGCTCCAGGCACCCCCCCCCACAAAGGTGCCTCCACGCCCAGGCCAGGGGCTATCCTTTGAAGGCAGCCCAGGGGGTTTGCAGCACCGAAGGTTGCCACGAAGGGTGGGCCGCTCGGGAGACGCGAGGCAAGGCAGCGAGCCCCGGCATTTCCCCTTCCCCGGCACCTGTCCCACTTCGGCGCCGGGGCTGGGGCTGCGCCCGCAGGCGGCCTCGGTGCACGAGCGCCAGAGCCTTGCACCGAGGTCGCCCGGGTTAGGGAAGTGGGGGGCCGGGGAAGGGGCGGGGCGTCCGGCGGGCGCGCGCCGCCCCTTGCATGCAAGACCCCACGCCCCCCCATATACGGAGGCTAAACGGAGATAGAGAGTCACACATAAAGCACGAGCGAAAACGCTCGCTCTCCGACCCCGAGCGGCGTTGCTCTCCGCCCCCCCTTCCTGGAGCTGGGGGCTGGCCGGGGAAGGTGGCTCCGTTCTTCCCTCGTGGCCAGTGCGGGGTCTGTGGCTGCCCGGAGAGGTTCCGGCTTCCCCGGGGCTGGCAGGGGGAGCCCCGAGAACTGCAGGCCCGCCCCCCCTTCCTCCTCCTCCTCCTTCCCCTCCTCCCCCACGTGTCCTCCCGGAGCTCAGAGGCCTGATCCCAGCACCCCCCCCCTGCCACCTCCCTCCTCCTCTCGCTTCGCCCGCTTCCCCGGCGGCGTGGAGAAGAGCAAAGTTGCGACAGCGGCCGGGGGGCTCTGCCCAGGTGAAGGGGCGCCGTGGGGGGTGGGGGATGGCGCGGCCCTGCGGCGGGGGCGGAGGGAAGATAAAGAAACTTGCTTTCCGCGGCCCCCACCCCGCGCGGGTTCAGATCTTGCGTGGACCGAGCCCTCGTGGCGAGACGCGGCAACGCCGCTGGGACCGAGGCCGGCACCGGGACCCAGACCCGGACCGCGCGCCTGGGCCGGCTCGGCGGGCGCAGGCAGCGGGCCAGGCCGGCACCCAGGCAAGGGCGGGGTGGGTGGCCGTACACTGGACCGAACCAGAGACTCCAGTGGCCTGGGCGCGGGCCGAACCCGGACCGGGCCGAGTTGGGTGGCGAAGTAGGACGTGGATTCGGGGGCGGGGCGCGGCGGGAGGGGGAAACCAGGCCCCGCCGGACTGGCCTGGGCGTGGGGGCGGGGGGCGAGTTCGGGGCACTTGCTGGGCTCGGGACCGAGCGGTAGGGCGGGGCGGCGCTAGGGGCTGGGCCGGACCCGCGGGGAGAGGGCGAAGGGGGGAGCCGGGGGTGGAGTAGGGGCGTGGAGTTGCGAGCGGGGTCTGGCCTCGGCCGGGGGCGAAGGTAGATCCGCGGGGCCGACAGCGGAGGGAGGGAGGCCCGCAGCAGCGCGGCGGCGGCGAAGGCCAGCTTCCGCGGAGTTTGTGCCCGGGCTTCCCGGGCTCCGGCCGCCTCACGCGCACAAATGGGGCTAGGGGACTGACTGGTAAGCAACTACGAGTGTTAGACGGTGTTTGGCGGCGATTCCGGGAAAAGCAAGGAAAGACACCGTCTGCATTTATGCCGCACCCCCCACCCACCTCTTAGCATCTGGATTTTGCTCTCAGGGGGCCGCGGACCCTCCTTACCACAACCCTTTCACTCTCCTGCACTCCCACCGGCTCCCCCCACTTCCTAGGCCATCTGACTCCCCTAGGGGTGTGTGTTTGAGGGTGGACGACGGCGTGGCGGGGGCGGCAGTATACTCTCCCTCCCGCGGCAGCAGCCTAGTTCGTATCTTATTCCTATATGTAGCGTCGCTTCGAGTCGTGTGGACATTTGGGTTAAGATAACGTACCCCCATTCCCCCCTCAAGCGATTTGATGGCTTCCAAGGAAAGGGAGGAATCCCTGGGTTTCCACGCCTACAGCGAGGTTTGAGGATTGAGATTCACCCCCAGCTCACTTCCACTACCAACCCCACTTTCCTTGTAAGCCATTTCCCGGGGGATCTGAACTTTGGGGGGCGGTATTAATGTGCTTCTCTATCTCTACACAGGGTCGGCGTGGCCAAGGACGGCTAGTCTCTGAGGGAAAGTAGCCACCAATCCAACTTGGGTCGCCCCCACTATTACTTCGGTGAGGGGGGCAACGCTAAGGAGATACTGGTGGGTAGCGACCCAGTATAAAGGAGGGGGCTGGGTAGTCGCCCCCGGAGGGACTCCGTTTCTTGTGAGGTAGGAAGAAGCGAGCCCAGGCTTCAGGGGAGGGGTTCTGGAGAGGGGCATGGGGGGTGGCGACGACGGGGGCGGGGAAGAAGGGGGAGTCACGCCCTGCCAGCAAGGGGGCTTCCCTCAGGCCCCTGGGAGAAGGGGACTGAATGTGTCTGTTTTGTGCTGCCCGACAGGGGAGATCTGGGGTCTCTGGATTTGCACATTGGATCGGGCACCAGTGGCCTGAGAAAGTCAGGTCGGGGCATACGGTGGGGAGGCTTGGGGGAAAGAAACAGAAACCCCTGGCCTTGGCGCCCTGATCTTTTCCTTTCCTCAATCTTCTCATTTGAGGGACATTGAGGGCTGGGGGCGTGGGGCTCTTGCAGCCCCTAGGATTGAGCGCCTCCGCCTCTCCTGGGAGTCTAGCTTTTTGCCCGGCTTGCTGCAGCCACTGCTGCTGCCTCCCTCTCCGGAATCCGCTTGGTCCTCGCAGCGATCCCCTCCTCCTCCCCTCCCCTCCCAGTGTCACCGGGGCTGCTTGGCTCTGCCCCCTTCGCCGCCGCTTGCTCCCTGCTTTCGTCCCTCCCTCTCTCGCTCGCTCCCTCCCTTCGCCTCCACCTCCCCATTCCTCCCCCCCGACAGGTGGCATTCTGGGAGTTGTAGTCCCGCGGAGCGGCGGCTGGCGCCGCCCGCGAACCCCGTCGGACTCCACTTCCCGTCGAGCCCTGCGACCGGCACCCACTCCACCAGGCTTCGCTCGCACACACAGACACACACACACACCGCTCTCCCCCTCACTCTTTCGCTTGCCGCGGCTGCTGCCAGTGTGTGGCTCTGTCTCTCCTCCGCTTTGCCGAGCCCTCCCTTCTTCCTCTCAGTTCCTAGAGTCCGACCGCCGCCGCCGCCGAGAGAGAGGAGAAGGAGGTCGGTGGCGATAAGGGGCGGAAGGGGGGCATCAGATCGGGGCAGTATTAGGCGGGTGGAGGCTCAGAGTGGGTGAGAGGGAGCCCGGGTGGCGGCCTGAGCCTCCCCGCGGAGCCGACCCGGGAACAGGTGCGTCTTTTTTTTCTCTCCCCCAACCCCTCCACCCCTTTTGACTCCCCGGCTTTTTCGTATCCCCCCACCCGCTTCTTTCTATCTTAAGCCTTTCCTCAACCCTGTCCCTTCTTCGCCCCGCGGCCGCTCCGCTTGCCCCCCGGGGGCGCCGTCCTCTTCGTGTCCCCGGACGTAGCGCTCCCTGGAGCTCGCTCTGCCCTCGCCCCTCCCTTCGGGACAGCTCCCCTCCACTTCCACCTTCGTACCCCATCCCTGCCTTACCCTACCCCCTCCTCACCCCCTTCTCCCTTAGCCAGGTGAGACTTGTTCGCCACGATCTGAGAGTCTTCTTCCTGGCTGGGCGGGGGTCTCCATGGAAACGGGGGTCGGGTTGATCCTGGGGGGGAACCATTGGAATTACCCCACTCCTCAGAAAGGGAGGTGGAGGCTACGGTCTTGTTAACTACCTGGCCCTAACAACACCCCCCCCCCCCATCCAAGGATCCAGTGATCCGAAGGGAGGCTGGCCAGGAGGGCAGGGCGAGAAAGGGCTTGTTTTTTGGGGGGGGCGGCTGTCCGTGATGAAGTCTTGAAGAGACCTGGAGAAAATACCCTCCAACCTCTGAGGGGAGGTGCGACGGTTGCTCTTCAGGGCTGCTTTCTCCTCAGTGTTGGGGTGCGGGAACCATAGGGTAAGGGGTACCCCTAGGTGGCGGCGGGGCCTGGGTTCGGGAGTGGGAGTGCTGTGATGGGGGCAGGGGCAATTATCCGAGTCCCTGGAAAAAAGGCGGGGGATGACTTCGGAGCACCCTGGCTCCGCTGCCCTCGCTGTAGGGGCGGGGGCCGCCGGGCCGGGCGCGGCGGGGAGGGGGCTTAAATTGAAGGAGGATGAGATGGGGGCAATTCATACTAGCCCCGGCAAGCCAGGGGGAGATCCGGCGTTCAAGCTCTCCACCCGCTCCGCGCCAGGCCTGAGGCAAGGGGTCTGAGAGCGAAGCCGAGGGGTGGAAGGAGGGAGGCTCCGGTTACGGGGCCGGGTTTCGGGATCAGGGGCAATCCCTCAGCCCTTGAAGGAGGGAGAGGGATGGCCGCGAACCCCAGGGCTCCCCACCCCGGGTCCTAAGGGGCGTGAGGAACAGACAGCAGGCCCAGCGGAGCTGGATTCGAACGGATCACGGCTGGGAAGTGGGGGGGGCTCACTGGTGGGCTTCGGGGGGAGCAGTCCGGCGGCGGGGCGGGCGGGCGGGGCGTGGGGCTCCGGCGGGCGGCGGGGCGGGGCCGGGGCGGCGCTGCTGCCGCCGCCGCCGCTGCCGCCGCCGCTGCTGCTCCTGCTGGGGCCGCCGCAGCCGTTGCTGCCGCCGCCGCCGCCGCTTCTGGGCGGGGAACGGAGGCCAAAGGGAGTCCCGTGCCGGGGCAGAGGGCGCAGGCGGTGCGTGGTGGGGAGGGGGCCGGCCTGGGGGCGGGGGCAGGCGGGGGGTGGAGCCCCCGACGGGGGGCGGTACGAGCCCGGACGACGACGACGAAGAGCCCCGGGGGCCGGGTGCATGGAGGACGAGGTGCTGGGAGAAGGAGGGGGGGGTGGGTCCCGCGACGGGCCTCGTGGGCTTGGCTCCTTGAGGTTCTGCTTCGGGACAGAGCCCTGCAGGGGCGCCCAGAGGCCCGGGAAGGGACAGGGAGGTGAATTGGACGGTGGAGGGGGCCCTCCTCGCCGGGGTCCCGCCGAGGGGAAGGCTGGGCCAGAGGGACGTCCGGGGTAGGGCTGGGAGGAGCCGACCGCACCTCGGCTGGGGATTTCGTGTTATGGAGGGGCGGGAGATTTTTGTAGGGAAAGATGTGGTCGAGGGGAAAGGCGAGAGGGAAGCACACCGCAAGCCGGGAGGCCAACAGCCCAGGCCATTGGAGGTGCCCTTCTATTCCGCCCGCACCTTCCCCCTCCCCCAGGGCCAGCACTATGTTTTTGTTTTATTGTTTTGAAATTTTCAGTGTTGGCTGTAGGAAGCTGTCGATGTGGTGATACTTATTCATTATTGGTGTCTCCTAGAGTAGACAGTAAGGACAGGCATCGCTTGGCGAGGATGCGACTAGCTCGGGGGTTTAGGGGCTCTTTACGCGAGAGCGGAAAGGGGCCTTGCTAACTTCGTGCGAGAGCTGAATACTCTCAAGGCAGTTTGGAGATTGTCCCCGTCGCACAGAGGTGGAGTACAATTGCAAAAATCTTTGATGAGGCTTCTGGGGGTGCAGTTGTACGTTAGTGTTATCCTGGTTGGCCACATAGCTCTTTCAACTTAGAAGGGGATTTCTCAAAGTCTGGCCCCTGACAAACGTTGGGGAAATGAACAGGGGACGCATTTGGTGTTGGAAGTGGACTAGGTTTATAATAAAATCCCAAGGTTGGAAGGGACTTTAAAGGTCACCTCGTTCTCTGTTTACCTGACCTGTCCTTGAATGTTGGGATAGAGGGAGCTTTATTTTGGGGGAGATGGAGCAGAGTTTAGGGGTACTCAAATTGGATGGCCATGTCAGCATGTGGTACTAAAGAAATTTGGAGGATCCCACTGGGGATTAAATGGGATAACCCAATCCCCGAAATCACCCAGAGGCTCCAAATAGAAGCAAAAGTTTGGGGGAGGAACCTGTAAAATTTTTTATGGAAAAGCAAAGTTAGTAAGAAGGACTAGGGGAGCTAGCAGGAGCAGGGGACTTAGTGACTCAAGTTAAGAGAATCTGAAGGTTGATAGAGTTTAAGAGGGACATGGTCGTTTTGGTTTGCGTAAGCCGCTATGTGGCTATTGATAGGCAGACTCATCTTTTGATAAAGCAACTGAGGCAGCCACCTTTGGGATAGATGGGAAGGATAAGAGGCACAGGCCATTGGGCACAGAGCCTTACTCAAATTGACTTTAAGAGGGCTGACCCTGTTACCAGCTATGAAGCAAGGGTAGGTTTCTTTCTATTCTGGTTCCCGGTGTCTTGGAGGAGGAGGTTAAGGAGGACTGGTTCTTTAGAATAGGCCATAAGGAAAATACAGCAAATTATTGGGATAGAGCAGAAGAAAGCTAAGTCCCTGGCGAATTCTGTTGTTGGAGTCTGAATTGGGCAGAATGGAGGGGAGTTCCAGAGGAAATGGTGGCAGCAGCAAGGACACACAGCGATCTGGCTGTTTTGATGACCTAGAGCTGGTAAGGCATAAACTCCCTGTGGCCTAGACTTTTTGGGGAAGCAAAAGGGTTTCCTTCAGGGGTCTGTTTGCTTTATTCATGCTGTAGTTCACTACATAGGAAAAAAAAAGTTTAGTACAGGTGCCAGAGAACCTCACATGATGAGTTTGGATTATGGGTTTCGGAGAGGGGCTTCTTTTAGGGGAACAGAATTATGGGAGAAAAGGACTTGAATACTAGAAAGAAGGAAGACAAAAGGAAAAGTCAAGAGGAGGTTGTTTAGGCAGTGAAGGGGGAAGAAAAGTGATCATCACTGGCTTCATGTTAGGGCCAACTAAGGAAAAAGTGGAACCCTGAAATTTCCAGGCTAAGGTTTTCCAAAGTAAAAAGCTTGAAGAACCTTGAAGGCTCTTTACACTTTCATGCTAGAATCACTAAGGTTGGTGCAAGACAGAGGACGATCTTGAGTAAAAATAGGGTTGGAGAGAAACTGGCTTATAGGAAGAAATATACATGTATACCCATAGGGAAATAGAGAATTTAGAGATAGTATATAGGCTAAAAAATGCAGAATGTGAAAGAGGGTGGAATAAGGAGCCAAAGGGGGAAGATGTTTGTTTGCTTACATGTCATGTAGAGGTAGTGTCAGGGAAAGTAAAAAGTTGCCTTGGATAGCTGTTGTCCTGGGAGAGCCCAGGAAGTAGAGGTTAGCTGAGATCCAGGGCTCACAAGTCTAAGCATTAGTTAGAAAATTTAGACTAAAATAAGGGTACTGGATGGAGTAAGGAATTCACTGACCTAAGTAGAATGGCCTTAAAAGAAGGAGAATGTGGGAATACACCAGTTTTTCCATCTGCAAGTGGAAGGAATCCTAGATATAGGGAGGTGAATTATGGAAATTCCAGAGTGAAACAGGATAAAGAACAGCGGCCCTAGAGCCTTGGGCCAGAATTGAGGGATAGGGTGGGTATATGGAGGAGAGGTGCTAATCAGGGGTTGGGCATCTGGACTGGTTCATTGATTACAAGCTGAGCTCAATTTGAGAAGGAATAGAACGGCCACAGTAGGGTAGAGAGCTGTTTTCCAGCACCAGCCACCATCTGGGATTGAGAGAGGAGGAGTTCATGGTTAAGATGGGTGGGAAAGTGAACACTAACTAGAGTGGCACAGAGAGAGCACGGGGGAAAGTGGACATTGTTGGTATAAAGCAGATGGGAAAGAGGAGAAGCCACTGATGATTATGTAAGTGGGGAAGGAAGACCCTAGACCTTCGAGTTTTCAGAATGAAAGGAAATTTCTTAATGCTGGAGTTCCAGTGAGGTATGAGTCTGTGCTTGCCAGAAGGTTTAGTGTCAGGATGGCCAAAGAGGGAGGTAATAGGAGGTAATCTATCTTTTGGCCACTAGGATGCTAGTACAGTATTTTACATAATCTTACATACTCACTGGGCTTTCTTAATGCCAGTTTTTGAATGGTTATCCTTTAAGTAATGTAGAAGCTGTTCTTTTTCTAAATTGTACCCTTTCCCACTGTTCATAACTTGAAAGCAGTCTTTCATGACAAAAACTTTCTTTGGTGAACTGAAGTTGAATCTTGGTCAAGAGTAAAATTTAACTCTGCCTTCAATCCCCATAATTCAAATATGCTGTTCTTTTTCCCTCTCCCCGCCCCCTTTTTTTAAGCAGATGCCATCCTTTCCCTATAAAACATTTAAAAACGGATAATTGTTTAAAAAGTGGCTGCAGGCTGCATGTCAAGGTCATATTTTCCCTGGTCAATGAATTGTGATGAATTTGAAGAGTGATGATTTATTATTTGTAAAATGTGGTAATTTTCAGATTTATTCGTTGAGAGTATGTGAGGCAGGATATGTCTTCATTTGGATTTTAAGAAGATCTTAAGTTAAGTGTCCGTGAAGAATTGAGAGTACTGAGGGGCAGCAAAGCTTTGTGTTTCAGGCTTCTTTACCAACTGTCGGCTAAGGAACAAAATTTGTTACCTCATTGCTAAGGTATGCCTAGAAATCTTAGTGTTAGTGCCATTTAAGGGTATAGTCAAGTTTTGCTATAATGTTGGTGTCCGGGGACCAGGAAAACAAGCAGGCTTTCATTTTTCCAAGTTCTATAGAGAAGTGCACTGTACATGACTGATCCCCAGGATGAGTCAGTGCACTCTATACCTGGATCCATGAGGTGATTAGATGTCTCATGATGATGAGGCTTTACTCAGTTTAACTTGGTCGCACCTCATATAGGTTAGTGTCTTGCAGTGGTTCTCAAACTTTAGCATGTCTCAGAATCACCTGGAGGGCTTCGGAGACATACTGCCTTAAGTTAGAGTCCTTGCTGTTGTACTCCCTAACCGTGTGACAGGAAGCAAATCACTTAACTTTCTTGAGCCTCGGTTTTCTCATCTATAAAATGGAGATGATAACCCCAGTTTCACGGGACTCTGAGGATTGCACAAGATGACATCTACATAGCAGACCAGGTCCATAGCAGGAGCCCAATAAGTGGCATCTATTATTATATTATAATCTAGTTTTTCTTATTCCGTTGAGTCCTATGACCTTTTATATTACTCTATGGTAAACATGGTGGCAAATAAAAACCATAAATGGCTCCTGAGCACTCCCCATATATCTTGATTTTCTGTGCTCTTTCTCCATATTCCTGTTGTATTAGTACATATTTAGCATTTACAGTGTGATAGGAAGAAATAGCTTGGCTCATCACTCCATTATTGCATCCACCTTTGAGGTGAAAGTGGCAGCTTCTTTAGCAGCTGTGCTGTAACACTGCTCAGTATTTTAGGGTAGGAACTGAAGACTGTATATCCAGTTGAAACTTTAGGGGACATTTTGGGCTATGCTTAAAAAATGACCCAAGCCTAGTTTACTAGGGTGACATTTTAAACAACCATTGCTTTCTGAAAAGGGCTGCTGTATTTAATTATGACTGGTTGGGCTTTCCAGATGTCTCTGACATCTGGAAGTTCTACAAAGGCTGGTAGATAGAGCCTGGGTCTCTTATGGCTCTATGACAAGGATGTTCATCAGTGATTGGATGGTTGAAAACATGTTTTGAATACTTCAGGTATCACCAAACCAAACTTTTCAACACTGAAAAAAAGATGGGCTATAATATAGAGATCCTTTCTGCAGCCAGAGTCGACTTTGATGCCAACAGTCAGCTATGCCAATATAGGGAGAGTGATAGCAGGCCAATTTCAAACAATAGATTAGTTCACAAATTAATAATTTCTTTTTGGCTTGGAAATGTGTTATTATTCTCTACCTGTCCCCCTACCCAGCAGATTTACCTTCCAATTTATATTCTGCTTAGGCAGACTTTAAAATGCATTTGTTCCCTGAGTACACATCTACTATAAGTAGCAGAAGGCAGTCCATCAATTGGCTGGGTTTAAAAATTAGCTGCGGCTAAACCACGCTCAGATAACTGGAAGTTGACTTTGTTTTTTTTTTTTTTTTTTTGGAAGTTGACTTTGTTTTGCCCTGGCCTGATTGTATTTCTGTGACTGTCTTTATTGTGGAAGCAAGGAAAAGAAGGGAGAGAAAGTGTATATGAGAGCAAGGGAAGTAAAAGGCATCCACAGACCCAGTGCTTTTTACGTGGGATTCTTGGTTTCCATATGACCTAGAGAGGATTTCAGTTTTTCCCAGTAGTTTAGCAAGTATTTACTGAGCACATACTATATGCTTTGTATCATGCTAGACACTATTGGGAGTGGTGATTAAAAGAAATAGAAAATATTCTTTCTAGCCTTGGGAAACCTGTAGATCGGAAAGAGGTTGAGTCAATACTGAGAGTTCGAAACTCTGTGAGGTAATTGTGTGTGTGTACACACATACTATATGTATATATTATATATATGCATACATTATATGTATGTACTATATATTATATATACACATACATATAATGTGTATATATACTATATACTGTATATACACATACATATGCATTATATGTATATACTCTATCGTATATATACTATGATGAATATATGTGTATATATACTATATATGTATGTGTATATATTTATGTATATGAGTAATTTATATAAAATGAGTTGGTGAGAGTAGAAAAAATAGTCTGATAATGGCTTTTCCAATTATTTGTGTGGGAGGTCCAGGAGACAAAAAAAGACAAAAGTTTGTTGAGGAGGAATCCACTTTAGATGAAAAATTCCATATCATGAATGCAGTATATTGAAATGGAGATGCCCAAGGGCCACTGTCCCAGTCCGTGGCATGGAAGACACAGAAGCTCCCAAAAGGGATTCAGGTCTCAGATGGCAATGATCCAACTTTCGAGTGTGAAAGACACACCAAATATGCACATGGTTCTTCTGAGGAAAGCCAACTCTTATTTTTGATCTAGGAGAAATGAGAAGTGCTAAAAACAAAAATGACCGTAGTTACTTAAAGTGCCATTTTGAGGTGGCTTTGCATTTTGAAAAGGACTGATGAATTTCATGGTGATCGCTTAGGTTTTCTAGCAATTGGTGATACCTAGAAGTGGCATAAAGTCTTGTGGCTAGATCCTAGGTCTAGCTAGTATAAAGCTATGATGAGATGTTTTCCTTAAATGGGATAAAATTACTTCCTTACAGCAGGAGATGGAAGTACTATTTGAATAATAGGGAAAAAGTACGGCAGTGGGTAGAAAAGCTAAACGAACTGGTGGTATGAAAATGGTAAGAGATGAAAACTTTTGCTTTTTGCCTCCTTCATTGTTGGAATTGATTACCTTTGGTCCTTCAACTTTATTTTTTTAAAGCAAGCTCTACACCTAACGTGGGGCTTGAACTCATGACCCTCAGATCAAGAGTCATACACTCTCCTGACTGACCCAGCCCGGTGTCTCCTATTCTCAACTTGAAGTAGGGACTCATTTATTCCCATTTTGCAGATGATGCAGTAAATGGACATAATGGGGGACTAGAGAGGCTGGCAGGTAGGGGCTGAAAATGCTCTCCTCAACCACCCTCCAACACACACATAGTATAGGTTGTGGATATTAGACTATATCACTCTTCAGCAGTGTTGCTGCTGTGTGACTAGATCTAGGCTGTGAATGGATTTAGGCAGTGTTTTTGTTTGTTTGTTTTTTTAAGATTTTATTTATTCATGAGAGACACACACACAGAGAGAGGCAGAGACACAGGCAGAGGGAGAAGCAAGCTCCAGGAAGAGAGCCTGACATGGGACTTGATCTCGGGTCTCCAGGATCACACCCTGGGCTGAAGGTGGTGCTAAACCACTGAGCCACCCGGGCTGCCCAATTTTGGCAGTTTTTAAACATCAAATTGTCTCTGAATGAGTGGGGATCCAGCACTAGTGAGGCAATTGAGAAAGGGTATGGTTGGGATTGGAAAGGGTTATGATGGTAATAGTAATCTCCCTGAAGCACGCAAGGAGATTGCAAGCCCTGGCCAGTCCATTGAGATGATGTCTAGCCTCCCAAGGTGACTACTTTGGAGGTAACTACATTCATTTGAATGAGTAAGCTCTTGTATGTTTATTTATTTATTTTTAAAATATTTTATTTATTTAGTCATGAGAGACACAGAGAGAGAGGCAGAGACACAGGCAGAGGGAGGAGAAGCAGGCTCCATGCAGGGAGCCCAATGCAGGACTCGATCCCAGGACTCCAGGATCACACCCTGAGCCAAAGGCAAATGCTCAACCACTGAGCCACCCAGGCGTCCCAAACTCTTGTATGTTTAACAGATAGTTAAAATAATTTTGTATCCAACAGTCTCATAAATGTTTATGGGCCAGGTTTTTTTTTGGGGGGGGGGCCAGATTTTTAAACATAGAGGTAGCAAGGAGTCTATGAAGGTGTTCATGCTATAGCCGCATGCGGGCAACTACTTAGTCTTCTCAGTAAATAGAGGAATTAAATGTATCTGGGAACAAGATGCAGTGTCTCCTATAAGACTTATCCCTTGGGATAGAACCAGTAGAAATATTTGGGTAGAAACCCCCCCCCCAGGGGAACTAGAAAGTGCTACAGTAAATTAGTCAGGCAGAAGGCTGGGATGAACAGTGCAGAGGGCCCCTTCCTCCTTTCAGTTGCCCAGCAGATTATTTCTAGTTGATTGTGTGTGTGTGTGTGTGTGTTTGTGTATGGTGGTGTGTAGTGATAGAGGAATCTATTTGCATGAAGGGAAGCAAAGTAAAGTGATTGGGGCATGTATAAGGGACTCTCGAGTTTCAGGGAATGATATTTGGTTAATGGTAGGGAAAGGTAAGGGGATGTGGATATTGGAGGGAAAGCCTGTGGAAGATATTAGAATATCTTTCTATGGGAAATCATTAAATTAGGACAATTTACATTGGGAGAACTTCCTCATCAGGGGATGAGGTTTGGGATATAGGATCAAGCAGGGAAAACAGGAACACTCGTCTCCTGTTGAGTACACATGGAAGAAGGCAAAGCAACAGGGAGAGTCAGATCTGTGGTAGGGGTTCCGTATCTAAAGGCAGGTAAAGTTATCCTTATTAGGTATGGGTACACTTTCCTGTTGAAAACACTGATTTTGAGACATTTTGACCTCTCTCTAAAGGCACTTCAATGACTAGACGGAAGTCCTAGCCTCTTCCCTTCAGCCCCTGGATCTAAATGCCAATGGTCTCTTGGATCTCCTTGGGGGTGTCTTAGAGGCCACTTTTTCCAGAGTGGGGTAATGGGCTGGCTTCTCCTTTGATTTTGTGAGGTTTGAAGGTGGATGTCTCTGTCTTATGGGAGCTGTACCCAGAGCTCTGAATTTCTGCTGGAGCAATAGGTCCCAAAGTTGGTTTTCTTTACACATTAGTCATCACTGACCCAGCCCTCCTTCTTAAACATCTACTGGCCACGCCTATTCTCTTGAGAACAGATTTAGGGCCAGGCTTCAAGAAGAATATTTTCCGGCTCTTTCATTTTTTAAAATCATAATTGCTTCCAGGTCACCAGACAATATGAACCAAAAGAAGCCTGGAGGAGTACTACCAGATTTAGTTAACTGAGACCTTAATCTTGAATTTCTAATGTATTGGCTAGGTGGTAAGAGTCCAGCCATGAATAAAAGTCCAGCAGGTTTCGTGCTATGTGTAAGGGGCCTAGTTGTATTGCATATGTTACCAGTGCCCAATTGTTCTGCACATAGGGGGTCTTTGGTTACCAAGGAAGCTACTTGATTCTGGGGAACTCACTGGAGAAACACCCTGTCCAGCCATGTTCGAGGTTAACGTTTTACCAAGGTAAAGACATTTTGTCAGATAGATGCTGTGTTACCGCCTTTCATGTCCTTCTCTTCCTCATACGCATGATGACCATACTTTTGCTTGTAGTTGTGAAATCTGCTTGTTTTGGCATCTTCATTTCAAAACAAAACAAAAAATGTCCACCCAATCTGTAAAATCTCCTTTGAGATTTTTGTGCTGCCCATTCCCTGTTACCAGCTCCCCTAACCCTGACTTGGATTATAATTTGATGTTCTTCCCCTTTTGATAACATATTCTATCTAAACTTTTCTAAAATGTCTGTGTTCAGTGCTTCCCCATAGTGTTTCAGTTTGGCCCATGATGGTGAAATATCTCAGGTTCCCCTATTTCATTTTTTCTCTTTTAGTTGTTGTATTCTGTGGGCTTCTCTTTTATGCCTTCCACACCTGCCCTTGTCTTCTAGTGGTTTTTTCTTTTCTTTTGGATTTTCTGGGGGAAAGATCTCTGCTTCATTATGGTTTGTCTTCTACTACCTGCTCGCCCTCAGCTTAGCTGCTATTTTCACCGTTTTAAAGTTATTGCTCTCCTGTTAGTCCATTTTCTTTTTGGCTTCCCCTGTTTTGTGGTGTGCCAATTATGTCTGACTGCTTACTTTCTGCTGTTGGCTTGCTAGATTCATCCCCTTGGATCTCGGTCAGTCCCTCTACTTAAGGTGTGTGCATGTGCCTGCTAAATCGAAACGGTGCATGTCTTTATTTTTTCAGCCAGTGCTTTATCCCGTCGGGTTGGTGGAGCATGTGCTCTTCTTTGTTCTCACTGTGAGTTGGATGTGCCTTTTGAGTTTTTCCCTCCAAAGTGGGGATAGCTCACAGTGGTCCCACTGCCTTCCAGGCAGTGACCAGCATTTGAGTCTGGGGCCATGCAGCTGTTCATTTCTTAACAATTACATGGTTGTGATATCTGGGAAAGTCCTTTGAGGTATTTTGTATCCTTGTGCCTGTGCTTCCTGAGCCACTCGGGATTACCAGGTTTCTTCGAAGTTCCTTTTAGGAGCTTTGCCTTCAGCCTTTCATGTGAGGTTCCCATCGGAAAGAGCAAGAGAGACATTGAGAAAGCATACCACATGTCAGTTGGGCTCTGTGAGCAGAAGCAAGTCGGTACCTAAGTGTGCACACCAGCAGAATCTACCAAGTGTGGTATGTCTGTAGGGTTTTTCCTTTTTGCTTACCTCTCCTGAGAAGTAGTGTATAGTAGAATGGTTACTAATTTGATTGGATGTGATAAGGACGAAACAAAACACTAGGCCTACTGAACCAGAATCTCCAGGGCTGAAACTTACGAACCTCTAGTTTGAACAAGTACCTTGGTGATTCTGGCTTAGGAAACATTGGTGTACATTAGCCATTTTGACTCCTCCTGTGCTGTGTGGACATTGACACCAGTCAGTGCTTCTTTGGAAGTTCCCTTTGCTTGTTCTCTGACTCAGGAGGACCAGTCTTGTCTTCTTATGTAGACCACTTAGCTCAGTGCCCTCTTGTCTGTGAGTTCTACCCCTCTCCTCCCCTCCTCTGCAACGGCTACTGTTAATAGCAGCAGTGAGCTCTACATAGGAAGAGAGGTTGCCCTAAGAAATTCCTAACAGAAGAGTGGGAAGCCAAGGTGAAGCAAATATTCTGTCTTCAGGATCTTGTGAAAATGATGGTGCCTCCAGGTAGTGCTAAAATGTGTGGTTTTGTCTAGTAATTACTTTGGTTTTTGCTTGGTTTTCTTTTTGTTGTTGTTGTTATTGTGGTTTTGGGGGATCTAAAAACTCCTTTATCTAGGTGGTGATATTTTGTATGTTCTGTTTTCAAATGCCAGGATTCATTCCCTGCCTGCCTCTGATTTCTGTCCCAGGCCCTACAAACTACCAACCCCCTCTAAATAGAACAAAAATAAGCCCAAGAGTGAAAAAGCAATGGTGACTGACTTATATCTGCTGCCTGCAGGTATTCAGATAGACACTAAAACTTATACTTTGTGTTAAAATTCATTTTATGCAAGTATGACCCCTTTTATTGCTTGATTCTTCTAATGCTTCATAGGGAGGAAAGATTTTTTAAAAGTACCTGGCATATCAGTCAGTAGGCTGAACTGTTATTGTGTTTTGGTTTTTTATTTAAAGTGGGCTCAAGCTCACTACCAACCATGAGATTAAGACTTGCGCTGAGATCAAGAGTTGGACATTTATCTGACTGAGCTACCCAGGTGCCCCTGAGCTGTTGTTGATATCTTAATATCCCAAGATATTCTAAGAAAAAGTTAAAACTTGATTGACCAGGAAGTTCAGTGATGGGATGGGGTCCTGGTAAACTGATGTGAAACAGGGGGGACAATCAATCCATTTGTCTTACCCTTTGTTGAAATCTTTCTAAAATTATGTGTTAACCCACATAACTGTCTTAGGAATGTTAAGGATAATTGTCAGAAAAAGGTAAAACCATGAGTCTTGTACAGATATAAAAATGAACATGTGTTAAAGATTTTATATTTTACTCGTTAATCAACAAGGGAACCAGATAGATGTTAGAGCTGGTTCAAAGAAAAAGTCCAAAAGCACAAATTTATATGGAGTAAAGGAATTGAATTGCAAATGGAGGCAAAACTGGTTTTTCCACAATGGGGAGGGAAGTCAATCCAAACTCTATGGGACAAGACAGAGTTTGCATATCCATCAGTTACCTGCAATTTACAGAGGTGCAAAATAGCTCAGAGACAATGAACTATGCTGCAATGGGGTAGCTGCTAAGGGTGAGCTATGGGCAATGCATGGTGCTTTCAGGGAAATACAGCATTCTTGTCTACAGTAACTAAGCCTGGTGGACACTTTTAGGGGGGGTTGATTTTACTTCTTGTAATTTCTCAGGGTCACCACCTCAATTTCTCATCCAGGATTCAGTTCCACGTAACACTCATTTACTGAGTACTTACTATCCGCAAGACATTGCAGAGGAACCAGAGACAGAAAAGACAGAATTTCTTACCTTAAGTAACTTGATTGGTGGAGACACATGCCACACCCCTGGCTAACCACACTGCAAAGAGTAAGAATCAGTGCTGTGAGGAGGGAAGAGTTAACGGATCAGGGGCTGGGGAGATGACACGATGACATTTAAGCCAGGCTTTGAGGGGTGACAGAGAGGAGGAGGGGCGCAGAAGAGGCCATTTCAGGGTTAGTGAGGAAACAGCAAAGTCCTGAAACTGGATGATGATCTGTTCAGGGAAGGGTCAGGAACTGGGATGGCAGAGGCAGCAGGAAAATAGCAGGATGTGGCCAAAGAGGAGACCAGAGGAGGTTTGAGGCCAGGTCAGGGAGGCTTCTTAGCCCACGTTGCTGTGCTAAGAAATTTGGGCTTGATTCTGAAGACAGGAAAGCTACTGAAAGCTTTTGAGGAGGGAGGGGGTGACGTGATCGAACTGATGCTTTAGAAGATGAATTGATTGTAAAATCAAGAAATTGGAGGCAGAGGGACCAGTTAAGAGGCTATTGTAATATTCTGGGTGAGAGATGATGAGGGCCTATATCAGGGTGGTGGCAAGAAGGGGCAGAAGGAGAGGATGGAGATGGCATTATTAAGGCTCGACTCCTGATTGGCTGTGGGCAGTGATGGAGTTGAAGACAAGCCGCTGAAATTTCCAGGCGGGGGGATACTGGTGCCATTAACTAAGATAGGAAACATGCTGGGCGTGGGGGCTGGGGAGCAGGTTTATGAGAACAGATAATGAGTTTGGTTTGAGACACATTGAGTTTGAGGGGCTTGGTGGACATCCAATTAACAGCGAGTTGCTGGCAGCTGGAAATTCTGGTCTGGGTCTAAGGAGAGAGGTCAGGGCTAGAGATACAGATTTGGGAGTCTTTGGTGGGGGGGGGTGGAAAGGGAGAGTTACAATTAGGGGATCTCAGGAGCTGGAGAAGAGGGACAGGGTTCACACAACCACCTGCCCCCCCCCCACTCATGGAGAGAGGTGGGGTAGGGGAGGGGTAAGGGAGAGCCAGGCTGAGCTAAGAGAGACAGAAAGAGGCAGAAAAAGGGCAAGGGAGACAGAAGGAGACAGAAAGACAAGAGAGGGAGACTGAAGGCTGTGGCGGGGACAAAGAGTAGAGGGGAGGGGGTGCAGGGGGAGGAAAAAAGGGAAGGAGGAGGAGGAGAGGGAGGAGAGAGGGGAGCCTGGAGGGAAAACAAGGATGAGGAAAGAAAGGAGGAAAGGATGGGCAAGAAAGGTGGGAAGGGGAAGAAGGTGGGGGTGGGCCAATTGTGCCAAGAGAAATGGGAGAGGGAAAGGAGGAGCAAAGAAGAGGGGGGGGGCTGGGAGAATAACAGGGGGAAGAGGGAGGTGAGGAGGAGCAATAGAGGGGACTAGAAAGAGAAATTGAGAGGGAAAGGGGAAGGGAAAGAGAGAGAGTGAGATGGGGGTAGGGAATAAAAGAGGCAAAGGGAAGAGATGGGGCCTGGCAGAGGTGAGGAGAGACAAGCAGGACTCAGGCTAGGGTTCTGGGGAGGGAGGAGAGAGAGAAATCCCTGGAGAAGCAAGCAGGCACCAGGTCAGGAAAACCAAGAGATGGGCAAGTACAAAGACAGGCAAGGGCAGCAGTATCCTATGCTGTGGAGAGAGGAAGCAGGATATGGACCAGGACAAGAATGGGGGGCTGTGGCTCTACTGTCCCCATATTGCCTCCCTCCCTTGCTTGGAGCCTCTGCACCAGCCATCTGGCCCACTGGCTCTTTCTTGATCTTAGCACATAGCCTCCTGCCCTAGGACCTTTGCATAGATTGTTCCCTCTATGGGAATGCTCTTCCCCCAGATATGCACATGGCTCACCCTTTCGCTTCCTTCAGGATGTTTATTTGTTTATTTACTTTCTTTAGGATGTTTAAATGTCCCCTCAGCCAGGCCTATGCTGATTACCTCCCTCTGAAAACCGTAGCCCATTCTGTGCGCCCCCACCATCGCCATGCCCCTTAGTGTGTGTTACACCACCTTCTAACATCCTATAATAGGAATCATTTAACACGTGTATTGTCCGTCTCATCCCGCTAGAATATAAATTCCATGAAGGCAGGGGTTAGGGGTCTTTTTGGGTAATGGTTGACTCCCCGGTGCCTAGGAGAGCGCTGGCACATAGTAGGAGCTCAATAAATGTTTGTTGAATGAATAAGTGCTCTTATGTTGAACATGGACAATCTCTGAAAATTATATAGAGAATAAGTGAAACAAACCCCTGATGTGACTGTATTGTACTGATTTACTTCTTGGGAAAGTGGAGAACAGCAGAAAATTCTGATCACTGTAGGGTTCTGTTCAGTCGAGCTTTGATGAAGAAGACTTTTAGCTAACTCAGGAGTTAAAGGGTCTCAAGACAAGCTCATTGGGTAAACCTCTTTTTCCCGATGTGTCTTTCTCTAGGTGAATTGGCTGTGCAGTGGTTGTCAACAGCGACAGCTGGACATTAGCTGCTGAAGGAGGTGGTAGGTCACAGGGATGACAAGGCTGATAGAAAGGGACAAGGACAGAAATGTGTGGTTTGTGATGGAACATTGTTTTTTGTTTGTTTGCTTGTTTGTGGTCAGAGTAGAAGGAGTATTGCATCTGATTTTGAGGGAGCTTTAAACCCGCTTAAATATGTGTGTTAGATCTATAGAATTCCCAAGTCGAAATCAGAACAGTATTTTTGAAGGGCTTATAAAGAAAGTGTGTGCTTCCTCTGGAGAACTTAAATTGGTACGTCACTCAAATACTTCAGTACCCAAGGATTAGAGAGTTGACGAGAAAAAGATCCCCAGTAGTCTTTCAATGCATTGTTCATATATGGGAACAACCCTCTAATTGTAGTTGGTTAGGCTAAATGTGTGTGGAAAAATATACTGTCATCTCATTTGTCTGGAATAGATTGAATTTCCTTGAACATTCTAGCATATCTGTCTTTAAGATAATTTTAAAAATCGCTCTAAGTGATTAACAGCACCCTTGTCTCCATCCTGAAACCTATGGATTCCTGGAAAGTTGGTGTGGCCTCATCCTCATTTGGACCTTAATTTTCCATAGCAGGCTGGCTTGTGGGAGAGACTGCTTTGCCATTTTGGGTGCTATTATTGCCTTTATTTCAATGTTTCCCCAATAAAGGTGGTTCAAGCAGCTGTCCCTGTCAGGAGTTTTGATTTTTTGGAGTTCTTTTTCTTCAGGGGGAGCGGCCACAGCAGGTTCTATCTGGTGGTGAGTGGCTGTCATGATCTCGACAGCACCACTCTACAGCGGCGTGCACAACTGGACCAGTTCTGACCGGATTCGCATGTGTGGCATCAACGAGGAGAGGTGAGGAGGCTGGGAAGGTGGCCATTCTGGCTCCCTGTGAGCTGTACCTACTCACCAGAGGGCCAGCTGCGGCAAGGTCCTGGGAGGGACCCTGGGGCAGAGCTTTCCTGTTGTTTCTAACTTCCCTGGGATGGGATGGAGCTGGGGCCGTGTGAGTGGCCTGCCCTGCCTTGCTGTCCCTGTTCAGATGAAGGTAAGGAGGCCAACAGATGACCTTTTGCCAACTAACATTTGTCTACTCATTAAGGACTGTCAGGCTGTAGAGTAAGGGGAAGCTCAGGCGATTGCAATTTTTATTTGCTGCATCCATGTTCGGTGCTCAAGGATACGCATAAGATATTTTTGGTCCTTGATCTAAGCCTGGAAGAAAGGCAGTTTTATTATTCAGCTGTATACTGGGAGCTGTTAGTGGGTATTCTGGTGATCAGCGCTTTCCTGCCTCACGAGGCTAATGACGATTCGCAGTACGATCCTTATGAAGTATCTCAGGAAGATCCAACCGCTTAATATAGTTGTCATACGAAATTGAGAGTTGGTGATGCCTGCCTAATCCGCTGTGTTTTAAATGTTCTGTTCACCAGGATATTTAGTTGGCCAAGCTATGCCATTTACTGATCATGCCCTGTAGGAAGGACACTCAAAATGGCCTTCAGATTTTATATTTGACTTTCATGACCTTCGGCCAAAGCAAGAGCTATGGGTGATAGTTGCATTGTCTCTCTCATTTTTAGAAAAGGCACGCTTGCTGGTGTTTAGCTGTTGTTTCAGTCCATTGACTGTTTATTTTTTTTTAAAGAATTTTATTTATTTATTCATGAGAGACACAGAGGTAGAGACACAGGCTGAGGGAGAAGCAGGCTCTGTGTGGGGAGCCTGATGTGGGACTTGATCCCAGGACTCCAGGATCATGACCTGAGCTGAAGGCAGATGCTCAACCACTGAGCCACCCAGGCATCCCTCATCGACTGTTTAAATCCAAATGCATCAGATCAATCCCCTAGAACACGGAACATTTATGGCTTTTTCTGAGATTCAAATCCGGTGTTTCCTTGGGTGAATCTCGGAAGTGTGCATGGCTGTGTATGCACATGGGGGATGTTGGCAATTTTGAAGGGTAAAGGAATGTGCGTCTTTGTGTGTATCTTCTTTTTTCTTCTGCTCTCCACAGGAGAAGTGTGTACTTGTCTGAGGTTCAGGTTAGGAGAATAGACCTTTTTATTTTTTTTTAAAGCCATTAGTGCCTAATAGTTTAATGTTCTCTATACTGAGGAACAGGTTAGAGATGGACTTAAAAGGAATTTATTTTAGAATATAAAAGTCAGGACTAAAGAAAATAAGACAGAATTCTTCTCAGATCTGCAGAAGAAAGATATTTTCCTTTGCATGTGAGGTATGTCCTTAGATAATTACCAAGAGGCTGATTGGGGGAAGACAGGGTGGTGGTACTGATTTGCGTAAGCATTCACTGGCCACTTGTTCTAGGCAGTTGAGCCTTGGGTGCAGAGATCTAGACTAGAGCCTTTAACAGATCAGTGTACAGGTTGCCTTGGTTCGCTCTCCATTCTAAATCCCTGCTGAAAAAGGAACCAGAAGTGAGCCCCAAACCTGCTTTTCCCTCTTTATGGACCTTTCTTGGGATGTTAAATTACCAAATATGCCTACTAGTTAAGATGACCTTTTAAGCATTGTCACTTCTGATCTCATCTACTCTTTATTGTCGCCTTCCTCTACAGTCTAGGCTGAGCTAGAGCTGCGTTCCGAAATGTGGTCTCACTTTATTTAAAAACCATCTTCCTCAGCCCTTTACAACTTGTAGGACTTATAAATTTTGGCTATCAGGCTGTACAAGGGGGTCTGCTCTTAAAAGTGTTTGAGAAACCTGCCCATCTTCACCAGAGGCATTTGACTACAGGAACAGGGACAGGGGCTTCCTATGGGCCCTAGGGGGCTGACTGTAGTTAGACCTCTGGCTAACTCTCTGTCTCCTTGCTTCGCTTGCTTGCTTCCTTTGTCGTATCCATTCACTTCTTCATTGGACATACATCTATTAAGAGCAAACCAGCAGCAGTAATGGGGCACTGATGGCAAGTGCTGTAGCGCGACACGTACAGGTCCTGTGGGCGTCTAGATGCAAGAACAGCTGGCTTCCTGGGGGGAATAAGGGAAGGCTTTCCAGAGGTGGTGACATCTGAGCTGGGGCTTGAGGGATGAGTAGGAGTTTGAGGTGAGGGTTGGTATTTCCCACATGGTTTGTTTGGGGAAGACCCTGGCTGGCATGAAGGTGGTCTTGGGGTGTGGTGGGACTCAGACAGGGAAAGTCTACAGGGGCTGGAATATGAGGAGCCTAATGATGTGTGTGGTGAGGTCAGGGCCCAACGGGAATGAGAAAAGGTCTGGTTTAACAGTGGTGCTAGCCCTTCCTAATTAGGAAAACAACCCTGATAGGTTATGGACATTTCTGGTTTAAGTTCAACAAAGCCTTGAGCACAACAGCCTGAGGTCATCTCTACTGGGAAGAAACATAGGGATTGATTTTCAGGCCTGACCGGAGCCTGCTTTGACCCCTGCTCCCTCCTCCCTGCCCGCCTACACCCTCCTAACCTTGCCTGGCTGACCCACTTCTCTTTGTGCACCCCTCCCCTGTAAAAGCTATTCCTGTCCCGGGCTCTTCTCTCCATGGAGCAATTTAATGTTTGCGTAGCTTTGCATACCCCTCTCCTCAGAGAATTTGAAACATGGCCACATGATGATTTCCCAGAGCCTCGGGGACTGGCACTCAGGCTTGGGTATGGCTAGAGTAGCCAGGACTGCTGCTTTCACTGCTGCTGCCACCTCCAGAGTCCCCAGGCCTGGCCGGCTGTGCTGGTCTGCCTTTGAGGGCAGGTGGCTGCATCTGAGGGTGGGGTTTCTGCCTTCAGTTCAAGGTGATTTTATGTGAGGTGGGAGCCTGGCAAGGGCAGGGGGCGAGTATGCAGCTGGCTCCCTCTTTGAATGGTCAGGACAGGACAGGATGGAAAGAAATAACATCTCTCCCCTGCAGTTGTCAGGTGGAGTTGGTGAAGGGAGGCGGTGTCGCTTGTTTCCCCTTGCTGCTGTCCTCCCCAAACCATCACTGGCCAGGCTAATTGGAATGCGCTTCTCCCTGGCCCAAGGCTGAGTGTGGGCCTCGCTTTTCTGGTCTCCCAAGAGCTGATGTCCAAGTGTGTTTTCCCTTTCCCTTAGGGCCCCCTGCCTCCCCTGCCTCAAGACCCCTGGCTGCTTCTCCAGCCCTTGCCTGTCCTTACAGTCATTTCTGTTTGTCACCAGCAGTCATTGCCAGCAGTGGAACCCTCCCACTTCTGCCAGCCTAGCTTCCTTTTAAAGGGAACAGATCTCCCCCCGACCCCAGTTAGCCCCCTCCAAAGCCTTGAACCAATGGGGAGAGGCCTATGGTGATCTCCCTTGCCTTTTTTGCTTCTCTTGCCCCAGGTACAATTTTGTAGTCCATCAGTGATGGCCTGTTCCAGTGAAAGGACCTTCCCCATTTTTGTGGAGGTTGGCTGTGGGCTCCCTGACCATCCTAGGCTGGGGTGGCTGGTGAGGTGGATGCTGGCTTCTTCCTGGGCTGTTGTAGAGCTGAGGGAAAAGAAGAGGGGCAAACTCCAGGGCAGTCCCCCTTCCCAGAGGGCCACAGAGCATTCCTGTGCTTCTCCCTCTCAGAACTGCACCACAGCATTTCTGCTGGAGCTTTATTCTTGTACTGGGACCTTCTACTCAGCCACTCACCTGGGCTCTTGCCCCATCAGTGTCCTCCCTTGGGCAGACAGTGGTAGGTTTCTGCTATACCCAAAAAAACTAAACTTCTAGTGGGTGTTTGTCCTGTCTTCAACTTCACCCTCCTAGTCTTTAGTTTTTTCCCCTAAGGTTCTTGCTGAAAATCTGGAGAAGACTTTTTGTGTAGCTTGGGGTTCAGTTAGGTTTTCCTCCTTTGTGACCCAGCTCTCTGTCCTTGAGCCCTTCTCTTTGCAACCTGCTGCATCGAATTTGGGGTATGTGGCCTTGAAGGCCTCCCTTTAGGATAGGAAAGAATGTGGTGGTGTGCTGGGAGAACTGAGGGAGAGTGAAGAGCTGGTCAGACATGGGATGCAGGAAAGGATAGAAAGGTAGGAAGTCAGGCACTGGCTGGAGCTTGGTGGTACCCTGGAGGGAAAGAAATCCTGCCCTTGAAATGCTCCTCAGCACCCAGTGACCTGGTGGCCTCGAATCAGTAGCATTATATGCACTAATAAATGGGTATCTGCTCTAGGTAACCCCATCGGCTGAATAGGTGATGATTCAGATTTAGAACATGACACACAATGGAGGTGGTTATTTGTTTTAGAAAAGGATTACCCTTATAATACCAGCAGCCAGCTTCCCTTATAGACTTAAAATAAGATTGCACTTAAGAAAAAACTGGTTTGCATATGCCTTTTGAGAACTTTTGTGATTCACCTATCCCTTTTTGGCCATGCCCCCTACCTCCTGGTTGGTCACCTTGATGGGTAAGCTCTGGGGACAAGGCAAAGGGGCTGGGCTATTCCCCACACTTCTGGTGAGAGCCCCAGAGAATAGGACATACAGTCCAATAAGGGTAGTCTTGTCAGATTGGGCTCCTTTGCAGGAATTTGCAAAGCTGGGTTTGGAGGCTCTGGCTTGCAACCTGCCCCTACCACCCCTGATTCCTTATGCTTTCTTCCAAGTCACCCAGGGCAGTGAGACAGTAAGGTTTCATGGGAACCCAGGCAGGCAGGAGGCGTTCTGCCGAAGGTGGTGGTGGCCGAAAGACTAGGCCTCATGGCCCTTCTCTGGTTGTGTCTTCCATACTAGAAGAGCACCTCTTTCTGATGAGGAGTCCACGACAGGTGACTGCCAGCGCTTTGGATCTCAGGAGTTTTGTGTCAGCAGCAGTTTTTCCAAGGTAAGGGGCCACGTGGAGCCACATGTCACCCGCCAAAGGGCGGAGCTGAACTGTCCGGGCGATGTGCCCAGTCTGCCATCCCAAGAAGGGGGGCAGGAAGGAACAGGGTATTTCCCGAGTTGCTGTATGTGAGACAGAAATTGGCCAGCTGCTCTTTGCTTCTGCCGAGACCCGGTTGGTCGAGTTGCAAAGAGGACCCGCAGTCGCCTCTCCTGGGCCTCGGGACACATGCACCATCCACAGAGAGCTAGCTAAGACGGGCACGCTGCTCTGTCGTTACAGGTGGAGCTCACGGCAGTTGGAAGTGGCAGCAATGCCCGGGGGGCAGACCCAGATGGCAGTGCAGCAGAAAAACTTGGGCACAAGTCAGAAGACAAGCCTGACGACCCCCAGCCGCAAATGGACTATGCTGGGAATGTGGCGGAGGCTGAGGGCCTGTTGGTGCCGCTGAGCGGCCCAGGGGACGGGCTCAAACTGCCTGCTCCTGACGGCACTGAGGCTGGTGACAGCCGGGCCAACTGCTCCTGGGCACCCCTCGGCACCCAAATGAGCAAGCAGGTGGACTGCTCAGCAGCTGGGGTGAAGGCTTTGGACTCTCGGCATGGCGTAGGGGAGAAGAATACTTTCATTCTGGCAACTCTGGGAACTGGAGTCCCCGTGGAGGGAAGCCTGCCTCTGGTTACCACTAACTTCAGTCAGCTGCCCGCCCCCATCTGCCCCCCTGCTCCCAGTTCGGCTTCGGTGCCCCCATCTGTTCCAGATCCGTTCCAGGTTCCCCTTTCTGTCCCCACCCCGGTGCCCCACTCTGGGCTAGTTCCCGTCCAGGTCGCCACTTCGGTTCCGGCCCCTTCCCCTCCCTTAGCACCGGTCCCGGCACTGGCCCCGGCACCACCGTCAGTGCCCACGCTCATCTCTGACTCGAGCCCCCTTTCAGTTTCAGCCTCCGTCTTGGTGCCCGTGCCAGCTTCGGCTCCCCCCTCAGGTCCCGTTCCCCTGTCGGCTCCAGCTCCAACTCCCCTCTCAGTGCCTGTTTCAGCTCCTCCCTTGGCTCTGATCCAGGCCTCTGTGCCCCCTTCAGCTCCAACCCTGGTCCTCGCGCCTGTCCCCACTCCGGTTCTGGCTCCCATGCCGGCATCCACGCCTCCAGCAGCCCCTGCCCCTCCGTCAGTGCCGATGCCTGCCCCAACTCCATCTTCCGGCCCACCCTCTACCCCCACCCTCATCCCTGCCTTTGCTCCTGCGCCGGTGCCTGCACCCACCCCAGCCCCAATCTTTACTCCGGCCCCCACGCCCATGCCAGCGGCCACACCAACTGCCATTCCCACTTCTGCACCCATCCCAGCCTCCTTTAGTTTGAGTCGAGTGTGTTTTCCTGCAGCTCAGACACCAGCTATGCAAAAAGTCCCCCTGTCATTTCAGCCAGGGACAGTACTGACCCCAAGCCAGCCGCTGGTCTACATCCCGCCTCCGAGCTGTGGGCAGCCACTCAGTGTGGCCACACTGCCGACCACCTTGGGGGTCTCCTCCACTCTTACACTGCCTGTCCTGCCTTCCTACCTTCAGGACAGGTGTCTCCCTGGTGTGCTGGCCTCCCCAGAGCTACGATCTTACCCATACGCATTTTCTGTGGCCCGACCTCTGACTTCAGATTCCAAGCTGGTCTCTCTGGAGGTGAACAGGCTTCCCTGCGCATCCCCATCCGGCAGTACCAGCACCCAGCCTGCACCCGATGGGGTCCCGGGGCCTTTGGCAGATACTTCCCTCTCTACCGCTTCTGCCAAGGTGCTTCCAACCCCACAGCCTTTGCTGCCAGCCCCCAGCGTGAGCTCGGCCCCACCGCACCCCACCAAGATGCCAGGTGGTGGTGAGCAGCAAACAGAAGGGACTTCCGTCACCTTCTCTCCCCTCAAGTCACCTCCACAGCTGGAGCGAGAGATGGCCTCTCCACCTGAGTGCAGCGAGATGCCCCTCGACCTCTCCTCCAAGTCCAACCGCCAAAAGCTTCCATTGCCGAACCAACGCAAGACGCCCCCCATGCCTGTGTTGACCCCCGTGCACACCAGCAGCAAGGCCCTCCTCTCCACGGTCTTATCTAGGTCACAGCGCACAACCCAGGCTGCCGGTAGCAATGTCACCTCATGCCTGGGCTCCACTTCCTCGCCCTTTGTCATCTTTCCTGAGATCGTGAGGAATGGGGATCCGAGCACCTGGGTGAAGAACTCAACCGCACTGATCAGCACCATTCCTGGCACCTATGTGGGAGTGGCCAACCCAGTGCCTGCATCCCTGCTGCTGAACAAAGACCCTAACCTGGGCCTCAACCGAGACCCCCGCCATCTTCCCAAGCAGGAGCCCATCTCCATCATCGATCAAGGAGAGCCTAAGAGCACCGGTGCCCCCTGTGGCAAGAAGAGCAGCCAGGCTGGGACTGAGGGACAGCCAAGCACAGTTAAACGATACACCCCAGCCCGCATTGCCCCTGGGCTGCCGGGGTGCCAAACCAAGGAGCTCTCTCTGTGGAAGCCTACTGGGCCAGCAAATATTTACCCCCGGTGTTCAGTTAATGGGAAACCCACCAGCACCCAGGTCCTGCCTGTTGGCTGGTCACCATACCACCAGGCGTCTCTGCTTTCCATTGGCATTTCCAGTGCCGGGCAGCTGACCCCGAGTCAAGGGGTTCCCATCAGGCCTACCAACGTCGTTTCTGAGTTTTCGGGTGTGCCCCCACTTGGCCCCAGTGAAGCTGTGCATGGACTTCCCGAGGGGCAGCCACGGCCTGGGGGCACCTTTGCTCCAGAGCAGGACACTGGCAACAAGGGCAAAACCTGCCGGATTGCTGCGAAGCCTTACGAAGAGCAAGTCAACCCTGTCCTCCTGACCCTCAGCCCTCAGACAGGGACCTTGGCGCTGTCTGTCCAGCCTAGCAGTGGGGACATAAAAGTGAATCAGGGGCCCGAGGAGTCAGAGAGCCACCTCTGCCCTGACAGCACTCCTAAGATAGAAGGTCCCCAGGGGCCTTGTGGCCTGAAGCTGGCAGGAGACACGAAGCCTAAAAACCAAGTGCTGGCCACCTACATGTCCCATGAGCTGGTCCTGGCTACCCCCCAGAACCTGCACAAGATACCTGAGCTGCCTTTGCTACCTCATGACAACCGCCCCAAGGAACTCATCTTGGATGTGGTCCCGAGCAGCAAGAGGGGCTCCAGCACAGAGCTTTCACAGCTTGGAACCCAGGTGGACCTGGGGCGGGTGAAAATGGAAAAGGTGGAAGGTGATGTGGTCTTCAATTTAGCCACCTGCTTCCGGGCCGATGGCCTCCCAGCAGCTCCCCAGAGGGGCCAAGCTGAAGTTCGGAATAAGGCTGGGCAGGCTCGAGTGAAACAGGAAAGTGTAGGTATCTTTGCTTGCAAGAACAAGTGGCAGCCAGACTCAGTGGTGACCGATGGGGTGACCGAATCTCTGCCGCCCAAGAAAATGAAGTATGGCAAAGAGAAGGATGGTGAGGAGCAGCCACCACAAGCCAAGGTCATAGCCCGGAGTTCCCATGGACCCAAGGTGAGTACCGGGTAGAGGTCGAGGGCAGGGCCAGGACACTAGAGGTCTGCTTTATCCTGCAGATGTCAACCTCCCCATGGCGGTGTTCTTGAGTAGCTCTGTGAACTGAACTGATTGGAAGGCTTGTGTAACGTGAATAATGACCTGCTGTCCCCTTTTTTGAGTCACGTTGTCCATATATGGTATTGTAGCAGGGAGGGGCTGGCTTGGATTTGTAGGATGTGGGAAATGATTTGGTCCCTGAGGCCAGGGAAGCCATTGTCCCAGATGAGGTTGGAAAGCGGAAGAAGGGATTGACGAGGGAAATCAATTAATAACAGGCCCTTCCCCCATAACCATTCTTCCTTTTCCTTTTCTGAGATAACTGCTGGCCTTGAGAACTTGGGATTCTCAAGGGGAGGCAAGGGGCCTTTGACAGGGTTGTTCTCTGTACCACTGGGGGAACCTGCTCGGGGTATGCTTGGAGTCTTATGGGGGCTGAAGCCAATTTGGCTTCTGTGCTCATCCGCCAGTTTCCTGTCCACCCAGGGCTTGGGGTGGAAGCCTTGTGTTTAGGCCCTTGGGGAATTTAGTGTGCAAGGCAGGTGGGCATCTGAGTCTGGGTTCTTTTTTTTTTTTTTAGATTTTATTTATTTATTCATGAGACACACACACACACACACAGAGGCAGAGACACAGGCAGAGAGAGAAGCAGGCTCCCCACAGGGAGCCCGACATGGGACTCGATCCTGGGTCTCCAGGATCATGCCCTGGACCAAAGGCGGCGCTAAACCGCTGAGCCACCCGGGCTGCCCCATGGGTCTGGGTTCTTAATGGTGGCAGGGATCTAGGAAAAAAGGTGGACCAGGAGGACCTGACTTGAATCCGTTGGTGCTCCAGAGGGGGCCCAGAAGCCACTGGTGATCCAAAGAGATTCTCAAAAACGTGGAGTGATTTAGGCGTGCCCGGCTGGCTTAGAAGAGCACGTGACTCTTGATCTCGGGGTCATGAGTTCGAGTCCTACATTGGATTTAGAGATTATTTTAAGTAAATAAAAAAACTTTAAAAAAATATGGAGCAATTTGAAGTTATGTTAAGAAGTCTTTAAATTGAATTTTTTTAAAAAAAAATGTATTTATTTATTTGCTGGTGGGGGGACACGGAGAAGCAGACTTCCCGCTGAACAGAGAGCCTGGCGTGGGGCTGAACCAGGACCCCAATATCATGACCTGAGCTGAAGACAGATGCTTAACTGACTGAGCCACCCAGGCACTCTGCTTTTTTTTCAGGCTGCTGGATACAATATTTTAAATTTCATTTTATTATTTTTTTATAAAGTTTTATTGGAATGCAGCCATGCTCTTTTTTTTAAGATTTTTCATTTTCAAATTGAATGTTGACATACACTAGTAACGGATTTCTAGCCAGAGTACCATGAATTCGGGTTTGTGGCAAAAGCTTTTTCTTTTCTTTTTTTTAGATGCCCTCCCCAAAGGAAGGAGCTGTGAACAGTCCCACTTATTTTTTTTAAGATTTTTTTATTTATTCATGAGAGACAGAGAGACAGAGAGAGGCAGAGACACAGGCAGAGGGAGAAGCAGGCTCCCTGCAGGGAGCCCAATGTGGGACTCAATCCAAGGACTCCAGGATCATGCCCTGGGCCCGAAGGCAGGCGCTAAACTGCTGAGCCACCCAGGGATCCCCCAGAAGATTTTTCTTAATCTTTTTTCGATCATAGAATGTTTGAGAAGCTCATAAGACCCTGTCCACAGAAACATGACCTCAGAATTTTGCCAGTAATTTTAAGGAGTTCATGGGCCCTCCCCCTCCACAAAGCCCGCCCATGGGCTCCAAATTAAGAACCCCAGGGATAGAGTTTGGGTGGGTTTTCTCAATGACCTCACAGCCACCTCTGTATGGCAGAGACATGCCAAGTAGGAACATAGGTCATGACATAATCATAGTTACTTTGCTCAAGTAACTGATTTGGCTTTGGTGGTAATAGGCATAACAATTCATGTCATTAGTACTGTATGCTATACACGCACACGTGCACACACATATATACAGCATATATACTGCATGCCAAGTGCTTTCTACAGATGTCCTCTAACTTAATCCTTACAATAACCCTATGAAGTGAGTGCTATACCCAATTTACAGATAAGAAAATGAAGGAAACCGACTGAATGGGTAAGTTACCGAAAGTTGCACAGCTACTAAATGGCAGAGCTGGAACTCAGACGCTGGTCATTGGCTCCAAAGTTCACATTCATCTTCAGCTATCTTCTACTCTCCTTAGGCACAACTGTTTCACTGACCATTTGGCAAGTGTTTATTGAGTGGTTACTACATGCTAGCCCCTCCCAGGCAGTGAGGTACATCTTTAGGAGGGCAGTACAGCATTGTGGTGAGGAGTATGCTTTCCAGAGCCAGGTGCAGTGCCCAAGTTCAAATCTCAGTCCTACTTTTTCTCAACTGTGTGCTGTCAGTCAAGTGACTTAAACTCACTAACCCTCAGTTTTCTCATCTGTACAACGAGACAGTAATAGCATCTCTTCACAGGGCTGTGTCAAGATTAAATGAGATGATGTGAAGTGTCCAGATCGATAGAAACAGAAAGTAGAATCGTGGTTGCCAAGGGCTAGAGGAGATGGGGAAATGGGTGTGAGGTTTCCATTTGGGGCAGTAGAAAAGTTCTGGGAACTAAATCATGGTTATACGACTCTGCAACTGTACCAAAAGCAATTGACTTGTAAACTGAATCGAATGAATTGTATGGTATATCTCAAAGAAATTACATACCAATAAAGCTGATGTTAAAAAAAAGCAAATGAGGTGATACATATGAATGCTTAGAACAGTGCCTGGCACATAGCACGTGAGTGCTCAGTAAATTTTCATGGATGCTGGTTGTTATTGTTAGTATTACTAACTAAATAGATGTGCTCCCTGCTCTCGTGGAGCTTATGTCTTACAGGCTACCTGCCCCTTCCTGTAATATAGCAAGCAGGCACTGCCCCTTCCTATATTAGATGACCAGTTCACTGGGCCCACCAACAGATGCCAAGAGCAGAGAATAAAGTTAGAAGATCGGGGTGTCTTTGTCTTGCAGCAGCTCTGAGCAGCTTCCTGGAAGGATTTAGCAACTGTCCATTTTTGGGGAGAGAGTAAATAACTTTGATCTTTTGTTTCTTATCTTCCATTTTTCCCAAGAAAGAAACTGTTGATAAGCAAAATAAGATCAGTGTTTAATTGCAAATAACCCCTTTCAGGGTATGGCCTAGAATCAGAATAGTCTCCAGTCCCCTACACCACCTGCCTCAAGGCCTCATGGAATCCTGAAGGGCTGGCTGAATCATCCACAGAGCAAGAGTTCTGCTTCATCTGGCACTGGGTGTACCTTATTGTCTTCTCATCCTTTGGAAAATTCTTTGGAAAACCTTTCAAAACTCGGTTAACCAGAACATTCGTCTTACATGGTCTCCCCATCCGCCCAACTTTTTGCCTAAGTTGGAGCGTGCAAATACATTTTTCCTTTAGGCGCTGCCCTTGCAGAACATACGGACAGAAATCCCTTCTAGATGTTCTGTTTTACTTGTTTTTGTTTATCTGAGGAAATAAAACTTAATGATCTGCACTTGAAAGAGCTAGCTAAAAGTGGTATTCAGAAATAAGACATGTTCAGATTCATGTGCATTTAACCCCCCCCCCCCCCCGACTTCAAGTGGTCTCTCTCTGGCCATGCCTGAAGGTGAGATTTTAAGCAACATTTCCCCATATTTCTCTTCCCCCATCACAGTTCTTTCTTTTTCCTAGCACTTTGGTTTGTAGGAACCAGCAGCAAGCCAAGGGGGAAAATGAACTTGAATTTTTTTAAGATTTTATTTATTTATTTATTCATGATAGAGAGAGAGAGAGAGAGAGAGAGAGAGAGAGAGAGAGGCAGAGACACAGGCAGAGGGAGAAGCAGGCTCCATGCAGGGAGCCCGATGTGGGACTTGATCCCTGGTCTCCAGGATAGCTCCCTGGGCCAAAGGCAGGCTCTAAACCACTGCGCCACCCAGGGATCCCCTGAACTTGAATGAGTAAGAAGCAGGAGTTCATGGGATAGTAGGAGTCCCGGGAATTTGATGGGGAACAGTCACTCCCTATCCCTGGAGAATTGAGAAAACTCCACCCACCCACACAACACCCAGAAAAGCGTTTCATTAATAAGACATCTGCTATCCCCTTAGTTGGAGCTAGACAGTGATAACCTTCTAGAAGGTACACGTGGGTCTGCTTAGGGGAAAGACAACTCTTCCTTTCTTCCTAGGGCCCACTTTCATTGTTAAAACATTTTGCTTATTCTACACTCCCTAGATGCTAGAATAATGGAAATCCCTACTTTGCCCTATTTCTTGTTTGGTGGTGTGGAGAGACCTCAAAGTCTGGGAGCATATTCCACTGTTAGGCTGCAGGCTCCTTATGCTGCATAAGCATGGCCATTGTGCCTATCCAAGTGAGCGGGCCTGAGCACAAACAGTAGAGGACAGAGTAGGGAAGGAGAAGAGTAAGAGCTGCTGCAGAGGGCGGCCCAGGCGGGGAGCGAGGAGTCCTGGGTCTCAGTCCCACCTCGGCCACTTGCTCACTGCATGCACAAATGAGCTTATTTGCAGATTTGCCTGTTAAGCGGCAGCCGCCCTCAAGTGAATAGACGCCCAGGGCAGTATGTTGCCCCAGACAAAGCATTTAAGCTCATGTCTTGGAGCCTCAGTTTCCTTGTCTGTTCAGTAGAGATGATATTAGCTTTTCCTTTTGGAGTTGTCAGGAAGATCAAATCAAATAAAAGAGAAGAGGACATTTTGAAGTGTCAAAGATACTGCAGAGTATAAAGTGGCATCATTAACGATGCCTCGGCCATTTCCTTGTCTTCCATACGTACGGGGAGATATGAATTGCTCCCGTGTCATGCCTTTCCTCTCGCCTTCACTGAATCTGTTACACATGGAGATAGGCCATTTCTTGAGTGGGCCCGGATGAAGAATTGTTTTCAGTTGTTGGTGTCCGTATCACTTGCAGTGAAGTTATTTGACCAGTGTGGTCACCTGACTTGCCAAGGAGGCATTTTTGTTCTCTGCCAGTCTCTCTTGCTGTTTGGATATAGAGAGCATGGGCCTAACTTTGCATCTTCGAAAATGACTTTGGGGGTCGATGTGGCTTGTGAATGCATCCTCCATAGACCTGTAAAAATAATGGTGTATGGATGTCCATGGGGGTTAGCTAGAGCATGGGCTTCAGGCGCAGAAAGCCTTGGTAGCCCACAGTGGTGGGCAGCAGGCGGTCCCTTCCCCTGTACCCCCCTGTTTCCCCCACCCAGCAGCTCCTGTCTGTATCAGAATGGGGCACCAGACTTACCAGTGGCAAAGTTTTCTTAGGACAGCCAAACTGATCTCAGACTTGACTCTCTCTACCTTTCCACAGTGCCGGAAGCCACCTAGTGACCCCCAGGAACCTACCAAGAAAAGCCCCAGGGGGGCTTCAGATTCAGGAAAAGAGCACAATGGAGTCAGGGTAAAGCACAAGCACCGGAAGCCAGCAAAGCCAGATTCCCAGTCTCCAGGAAAACGAGCCGATGGCCACGAGGAAGGTAGGCTCCACAGGTCCTTGCCCTTTGGACTGGGCTGGAGAGGTCCCTGTGGCAGGTCGGTGGCAGGTTGTGGGGAGTGGAGATGGCTCTGGACTGCCCAGAAAAGTGAGACTTCCTCAGTATGGAAGAAAGATATAATTGACACCTCTGAAATCCAAGGCAAGGGAGAAGGGGCTGATTCTCTTCACCCTGGTCACTAAGGATAAGGGGACACCCTGAGAGCCAAAGAAGGCGGTTTTCAGACAAAAGTCAGTCCTACAATGGAGGAGCTGACCCATTACCCTACAATGGGTCTAGGCTCAGAGAAGAAACGGTTCGCGGGGATTGGGACTAAAACAGCAGGACGGGGTTCATTATTACACCTTTTTTTTCTACCTTGGTATATCTGAAAACTCCTATTATAAAAAGTTAAAAATTAATACCCAGCTAGCTAGCCAGAAGTGCTTAGGGAAATCCTGAACCCTTACTATTGAGGGACTCACAGTCTGTTTGGAGTAGGGAGGTGTGTACTTAACCTGTATGCTCTGCCACTACCAGTTCCTTGGTGCCCTCATCTGAGAGAGACACCCCAGTGTTCCTGCGCATGGTAGCCTGTTTTCATGGCCTTGCCTGTCTGACATGACCTGCCTTTTTCTAGTCTGTTCTTATA
Source organism: Vulpes lagopus (assembly GCF_018345385.1). Taxonomy (NCBI): domain Eukaryota; kingdom Metazoa; phylum Chordata; class Mammalia; order Carnivora; family Canidae; genus Vulpes; species Vulpes lagopus. Next base: position 101,129,066 of record NC_054848.1, read on the forward strand.
CAGTAGTTTTCCTTTGTCCACCACTCCCTCCTCCCATCTTCCTGCCTTGCTCGGTGCTCTACAATCCATTGAGGTTGCCCTTGTCTGGGACCTGCCCCAGCTTAGTTCTAACCTCATGGAGGTGCTGCGGCCTTGTAGTCAGACAGGCAGCCAGGCCTTCAACTTTTAGGCATGCAGCGAATCGATTCTGTACATAGTCTTTTCTCGGTGTCCTCAAAAATGACTCAACTCCCAGTTTTCGAAAACCACCGGGGAGTGCTCCTCCTTCTCCAGGAGATGTACAGAGGTTAGAGCAGCATCAGGAAAGCTAATAAATGTGATCCAGGGAAAACACAAACCCTCCCTTGATTTTTCCACCCGAGCCTCTCCAGCGGGGCTTTCAGTTCTTGGACTCCTGATTGTGATATTTCTGCCTTCTGCCCTGAAACCACACATCGCTCCAGGTTCCTTGGAGAAGAAAGCAAAGAGCAGTTTCCGTGACTTCATCCCCGTGGTTCTGAGCACGCGGACGCGCAGTCAGTCTGGTGAGTGAAGCGGAAGCCGTGGCCCATCTTGGCTCTTCTCTGCAGAGAGAGGTAGAAGTCCGGTCGAGCAATTTTGCTGTTAGCCCAGGTGGAGAGTTGAGAATTGGACCAACTGTGCTTAGATGCCCAGCTCCTTGCAGAGTCAAGAGAGCCCAGGGTGGGGAGTGGGGACATGGCCCAGAATTGTAGGACTGCTTGCTTAGCTTTTCCAAGCAGGGCTTTTCCGAACAGAGATTTGACATCTCTGGTTGGCAGCCAGTGGTGGAAAGAGGAAGGGCCTGTGCCACTTGGGTAAATGTGCCTACTCCAAGCTTTGGCACCTCCTGATTATCAGGGCCAGTCTCATGCACAGATATACAGCCTTTGGACTTACTGCCCTATGTGACAGGTATCAACAAAATAGGAAATGGTCATTGAGTTGTCAGGGCCCATAGAGTCACATTTGGTTCCCTGGTTTTGTATTCAGTGTCTAAAAAAAGATAGTTCTCTCTAGCCACCACTGTTGTCTGCTAGTTTCCACATTGGTATGTAGCACTAGAAGTGGTTGCCCTGGTTCACCTGTATTTCCATGCAAAGTGGATAGAATGGGGAAGCAAGGCATGGTGTAAACTCAGCTATCTGACATTCTATTAACTGGCATCTCAGCACATAGAAAGCGCAGTGGTAATTGGGGCTCGTAATGATGGCCTGAAGGCCTTGCAAAATCCTGAAGTGTCTTCTGAATCATCAAAGAGTGATTACATTATGCCCAATCCCGTTTTACTGTTAAACACATTGTACTGTATTTGATTCTTTGGAAATTGGTGATCCCTGTGTGATCTCTATGGTGATTCCGCATTAACCAGAATATTAGATTAACCAGAACACTTCGTTCCCTGCCCGGTCTGTATATGGAAATTTTACTGGATATTTGCTGTCTTTTAAACAATCTGACTGACTTCAAGCTTTCGTTAAGGGCTGCTCTGTTTGCCTTGAAACCATTTCTTTCTTCTGCTGACCTCGCTTGTGTTTGGGGATTGTCGAGTTAATAGCAAGTCCTTGGGAGAAAGATGGTGGTGTCTCAGAGCTACTTCTGAAGAAGATTGTCAGATCTGCTGTTGTGCTAAACTGGGCCAATTTAGGGTCATACTTTTGTGGTTAGCAGAGTGGAAGGAGGGAGTGGGGATGAAATGGCCTCTGGGCAAGATGATGGAGGTGGGCAGGAAGGGTACCATGACACTGGGGTCCTGGGGAGAGGGGAGAGCAGTGCCTGCCCAGTGGCAGTGAGTAACAGCTGCAGTGGGGAGGAGGGGGCATGCAGGGAGGGAGCTCCACCCCTGGACTCTTGGCCACTTAATAGGAGGTGGGGTCAATTAAAGGGAAGAGGGCCTGGATGGAGGAGCTTTTGAGTGGGACTAACCCAGGTTGTGTCATGAAAGGGACTCCTGGCTTCGATCTTCCTGAGACTCTTTTGTGATGATTCTGCTTGTCCAGAGTAGCTCTTTCAGTGAGACTGGTGGTCACATAGTGAGCAGGGGTGGGGGTGCCCTGCTGATCTGCCCTCCCTCACCTACTGCTGAACCCTGATTTCCCAAAGGGCAGGGACCTATGACCCCCTCCTGCTCCTCACATAATGCTTGGCGACTTGTAAGCCACTAAGTCAGAGTTTGTGCAATGAATTAAAGTCATGGCAACATGGATAAGGAAGGGCATGTGGCTTGGATTCTCAATATTTGTGTGGTATACTGAACTCTGTAAAGTGCTTATGGGCTGATTATCTCGTTTGAGCCTCATAACAGTCCTGTGAGGCCAGTAAGGCAGAGAACAGTGTCCCTGTTTTATATAGAGGAGGAAACAGAAGTGAAGGAACTTTCCCAGAGCACACAACTAATAACTGGCAGAGCCTGAACTTGAACCCAGACCTTCAAGCTTCTAATCCAGGGCACTTGCTTCGACATCGTACTCTTTATCCTTTGAAGAGGTACCTGACCGTCCTCTGTACATCCCGTCCACAGGAAGCATCTGTAGCTCCTTTGCTGGTATGGCAGACAGTGACATGGGAAGCCAGGAGGTCTTCCCCACAGAGGAGGAAGAAGATGTGACCCCCACCCCAGCTAAGCGTCGAAAGGTGAGGAAGACCCAACGGGACACCCAGTATCGCAGCCACCATGCCCAGGACAAAACTCTGCTGAGCCAGGGCCGCCGGCATCTATGGCGAGCCCGAGAAATGCCCTGGAGGACAGAGGCTGCCCGACAAATGTGGGACACCAACGAGGAGGAGGAGGAAGAAGAGGAGGAAGGCCTGGTGAAGAGGAAGAAGCGGAGACGACAGAAGAGCCGAAAATATCAGACTGGAGAGTACCTGACAGAGCAAGAAGAAGAGCAGCAGCGGAAAGGGAGAGCAGGTAAGGCAGGCTGGGGGCTTGTGCCCCAGCGAGCTGCTGTCACTCGTCCCCAAACCACAGTGATGTTGGCCTCTGGGGACCCTCGGGCATCCTGGGTGTTCCCATCTCTGCCTTCTCTTCGCCAGCCAAAGGCCTCTGCACCCATAGAAACCTGGTGCTATGAGCTCCAGCTGCCAGAGGGGGTCACTCAACTCCAGTCCCAAGGTTTTGGCTTGGGGTTCAGATCAAATGAGTCTGGACTGACCTGCAGGTGAGCGGAGGACATGAAGGCCCGAGCCCTCGTATAAGAGTCTGAACCTGTGGGCAAGGCCACAGTGGCATCCTTGGCGTAGAACAACTCGTTACCAGGGAGTTCTCTGGTTGGCTTGAGGGGAGCTGGGTCTTGGGAGGTTGGATTCTCTCCTCTAGAATCCTGGGTTCAAGAAGAAAGAGGCATTGGCTGCCTTTCCTGGGATGCCTCCAGCCCCTACACTAAAAAGAAGTACAAAGTTTCCTCAAGTTAACAGAAGAACTTCAAGTAGAAGCGGGCACAACTTTGCTTTCTCAATTAAAGCTACAAAGGTTATTAAGAGGCAGAGAGAAGCTTTGAGGTGACCTGAGGTGGCATCATTTTTTGTTGGACCTGAGTTGGAAAAGCAGGCAGACCAAGGAGAAACCCAGGCTTTCTTTGGCTACATCAGATGCATCATATGTAATCATGGAGGCACAGACTGTCACCAAAGTTAATTTATCAGTGTATCAGTATGTTCTGCTAAGTACTGTTTGGGCCCATTCCTCATGGTTTTTTTTTGGGGGGGGGCACATTTCTGTAGTGGATTTCTAGATGAGCAAAAAGTGTGTCTCTGGGTTCCATAAGAGCACGTCTGTCTCTTGCTCTGTCCCTCTGACCTCTGCCCTTGAAGCAACAATTGATTGTCTCTGATAATGTATGTATCTTGAGCCACCGGGAAATATCTACAGTCTCCCTTTTCTTGAAAACTGAATAACTGCGTTCTGAGGGGGTAGTAGATTCTGGCTTTGCTGCAGTGCAAAGAAGGCTAAACCTCATATCCAGTTCTGTTTAAGTAGAGATGTATACAATGCCATCCCTACACTGCAGAGGACAATGGAGCTCATTTGCATCAACTGTATGAGAGAATGGAAATAATTTTGCCTTTTTCCTGCCAGAGCCATAAGGGATCGGTCAGGAATGAGGTGTCAAGCCATTGGTCTCAGCCACTTGTGTTAGGATGAAGAGGAACTTTTGTGTCACCCAGTCTTCTCTAAGGAGAGCTGGTTTCCTACAAGCTTGGACGCTTCCTGTGGAACTTACTGGTTTTGGAATCAGAAGGACCTTCGAGGTTACCTGGTTCTGTTTTCCACCCAAAGCAGAGATCTCTGGAACACTGCACTGTTGACAGGTGGCCTTTACTTAAACACCTCCAGGAGCATGGAGAACACTGCTTAGCAAGGCATCCTGTTTGATTTGGGGGCAGCTTCAATTGTTGGAACACAGGTTATTATCCCTCCATGCACATGTCTAAGGGTCTTGAGTCAAGGCTGTTGGATTTGGCTTATGGTTTGGTTATTTTTCTCCAGACTGATGGTGACACCTTCATGAAGAGATTGTCTGGCAAACATCTCTCTTCTCAGGAAAGCTCGGATCCTTCCTATTACTACCTATCTTTCAGGTTGACATCAGGGAGTCAGGCAGAGGCCAAACTATAGATAGGTCACCCTACTTCTGTCTGAGTCTCATGGCCTTTCCTGGTTTGTTTGTTTGTTTGTTTGTTTTTAAGGATTTTATTTATTTATTTATTTGAGAGAGAGAGAGAGCATGTTGTGCACTAGTGGGTGGGGAGGGGCAAAAGGAGAGGGAAAAGGAGACTCCCTGCTGAGCGTGAAGCCCAAAGCTCCTCCATCCCAGGATCCCGAAATCATGACCTGAGCTGAAGTCAGACGCTTAACCTGCTGAGCCACCCAGGCACCCTCATGACCTTTTGTTTTGTCCTGGACTTTGGTATCTCCCTCCTTGACCTGCAGAGGGGATAGGAAGAGCTAATTCCACTCACATACCTACTACCTCCACTCTGTTTCTTTCCATGCTACTCTGAAGTTCTTGCTCCACTGCAATTGAATAAACTCTAGAGCCTGCCCTGCCCTGGGTAAACGGTGTAGGGAGCTACTGCTTTTCCTGTGGTGGTGAATGCTGTAATATGGCTTCCCCATGTTTCCTGAGGTCCTCCCTCACAAGGCATAGTTCTGTTCCTTCCTCTTTTGCCTCAGCCCAGACTTGCTGCATCAAAAGCCCTGGTTTAGAATGTTCTGGTTGGAATTGCCATTAGAAGCCATGTAACACAACAGTTCTTAGACAGGTATGGGGACCCACTGGTGGGTTGGGGCTAGTTGGGAGAAAGGACTGGTATGATAGCTGGCCTTCTAAGAGCTGTGTGTAACCTAGAGCCAATTCCTCATACTCTAGTGATGGCTCCAACATCTGGATTTGCCCTTGGTAATGTCACATGTAAGAATACATGCCATAATCGAAGGAGGCGAGTTAAGAACTCTTGGATCTTGCTCAACCCCCTTGGTTCACAAATTGGAGAAACTGAGGCTGCAGTTATTCATTTCCTAGACATCCTGATCTTTTGCTATCTGTTCAGTTCTGGGGGGGAAATAAAGAACACATGGGCATGGCCCTCCCTAAGTAGCTTGCACTGTGATAATATGATAAGGATGACTTCTTTATAGCACCTATAAAGGGGTTTTGTATATGTTACTTCATTTAATTCTCACACCAGTCCTCTGAGGTGGATGGAATATGTCTTCTCCATTTTATAGACATAGAAACCGAGGCTGTAGGAGATTATGACTTGCCTCTAGCCAATCACACAGTAGTGGCCAAGCCATGTAACACTAATATTAGTTAAGAGATGAGGGTAAACCCAATCTATCCCCTCTATACCGGGGGTTTAGGACTGACCTGTGAGATGAGGCTGTTGGCACTGAAGCTCCCAGTGCCACTCAGGGATCTGTGCTCTGCATGTGGAAAGAGCTATAAGAATCACAGCACACTTTCTCTTTCATTGTTGTTTTTTTTTTTTTACAAAAGATTTTATTTTTTTTATTTACTGTGGACAGAGAGCAAGAGTATATGTGAGTATGTGTGCCAGGCAAGTTGGGGGAGGAGCAGACTGGGAGGGAGAGAGAAGGGGAAAGAATCTCAAGCAGACTTCATGCTGACCTTGGAGCCTGACTCAGGGCTCAGTCCACTCTAAGATCATGACCTGAGCTGAAACCAAGAGTCAGCCACTCAACTGACTGAGCCACTCAGGGGCCCTTTGAATCGCAGCCATGCTTTTTGAATCCAGAAAGTGCTTTGTCTAGTGAGCTGTGGCTGAGATGTTGTCCAGTGTATTCCAGTGACTTGATTTTCAACCAGGGCAGACAGCAGCTTTCTGTCACTGCCCACCAGCTAACTAGGCCCATGGCACTTTATGATTTCAGGGAATTTCTGTGGCTTCGATCTTGGTATCCTTAGAGAGTGACCAACCAGGCAGTCAGGTAGGAGAGCTGAGGCAATGAAGGAAGACTTCTCCGTTTACGCCCCATCCTAGTATACTTCATACTTTGCTTCAGCAGAGCTGCTAAATTTGTTTTCACACTGGAATGGAGAGAGAGACCAAAGGGATGGGGGAAGAGCTGAAAAGAAAGCTCTGATTTGCTCTGGGCTACGGGGGAAATCCTTTTAAAATTACCCTCATCTTGGGGACAGTTAGATGGGCTGCCCCCTGCTGGCAGGGCTGGGAGTCATCACCGGCTTGGAGAGAAGGGACTTTGATACTGAGGTAGTGTTCACTTGAGCGATATTTAGTGGAATTGTTGGCACCACACTAGACACAGGTAGCTGATAGTTAGACAACTTGGCATTGAGATTCTAGTCCCCAAAACCTTCTGATTCATCTTAGAGGAAGGCATTGCTTTTCTGTGTTCCATTTCCCTGATGCCCATTTTTTCCTGTTTCTTGCCTTCAGATTTAAAGGCCCGTAAGCAGAAGACTTCCTCCCAAAGTTCGGAGCACCGCCTCAGGAACAGGAACCTTCTCTTGCCCAACAAAGCCCAGGGGATCTCAGATTCACCAAATGGTTTCCTCCCAAATAACCTGGAGGAGCCAGCCTGCCTTGAAAATTCAGAAAAGCCATCGGGAAAACGAAAGTGCAAGACCAAGCACATGGCAAATGTCTCAGAAGAGGCAAAGGTACCGTTGCCAGTGAGGGGAGTTGATGGGAAGGGAGCAGACTAGGATGGCGGGCTTTCTAGAGGCTCCCCGATCCATAGTCCTCTGAATGAGTGAGTGAGTGGATGGGGAGGACCAAATTAACTCATATATTATTTTAAGATTTTATCTCTTTATTTCAGAGAGGGGGGGGAGAGAGAGAGAGAGAGAGAGAGAGAGAGAGAGAGAGAGAGAGAGAAAGAGAAAGAGAAGCATAAGCATCAACAGTGGGAAGGGCAGAGAGAGAAGCAGACTCCCTGCTAAGCAGGGAGCCAGACACAGGATTCAATCCCAGGACCCAGACACAGGACTCAATCCCAGGACCCTGGGATCATGACCTAAGCTGAAGGCAGCTAGCTTACTTGACTGACTGAGCCACCCAGGCACCCCTTAATTCATATTTATTAAAGTATTTTGAAGTAGTTCTAGAAGAGTTGGGGGTTGCATTTGAAGAATGGAAACTAAAGTTATAGTTAACAAGAGTCTGCAAGCTCTCAGGTTTGGTTCTTAATGGTTTTTCCTCAACAGTCCTTGGATCTCCTTTGAGTTAAGAAAGAGTTGAAGAATATGGCAGGATATTAGCCTGAATAGCTTGTTAACATCCAATCAAGAAGCTTTTGTCTGAGCTTAACTCCCTGGAAACCAGTCAGAGTTTTCTGAATCAATCAAGGTAGAAAACAACTTGTAGAAGCAAGGGTGTTGATGTCCAGACAAAGGTTACTTGAGGGTAGGGCTGAAGGAGTTATAGCTGCCCTTCCCCATCCCCAGCTCACCAGTTCTTTGCTTCTACAGGAAGCAGAGGAACAGGCAAGTGGGCACTCACCAATCAGGAGCCAGGCCAGCATTCTAGAATCCCTGTTTATAATTGACATCTTTTTGGGGGTCTGATGTTCACATCATGGGTTTCGGGTTCTACATTGTACCATTTGAAAAAAAAAATCACATAGTCCTCAGTCCTCAGTAAGCTTTACATTTGAGAGAATCAAAGATCCAGGCTCAAATGTCATTGGCGACCAAAAAAAAAAAAATCATACTGGGTTTGTTTGGTGGTTGGATTTTTCTAGCTCTTTCCAGCTCCAGAGCAGGGATCCCTGGGTGGCACTGGCAAAAGGCGGGAGACCCAGGTGTTCGTCTCCCCCTCTTTTTCCCTTCCTCCTCCTAGAATCTGGTTCTAGCTCAGACAAGGTATTCAAGCTTATTTCCTCATCCTTAAAAATGGAGATGATACTTCACATCCTTTCTATCTCACAAGGGTGCTTGGAGGAACAAAGGAGGCAATGGATGTAAAAGGCTTTGATAACTGTAAAGTGCTCTTTGAGGTTGGTGTACACTCTTGAGCTTCAGGTCAAGGCAAGGATGAGAGAACAGAGGCATGGAGTGGCAAGATAGTAGTGACCATTCCCTCAGACCCCCGGGGGGGGGTGAGGGGGAGGAAGAAAGAACTCTGCTTTGTGCTGAGAGCTCCATTCACATGGTTGTCCTTAATTCCCACAACAGCTGTTAGAGGTGGGCATTGTTGTCCTCATTTTATGATGAGGAGACTGAGGCTCTGGGAGGCTAGGGGTCTTGCACGAGGTCACCTAGTGGTTCTAAGTGATGGAGTGGGGACACGAAGCAGACCTGACTGCCCCAGCTCTTTCTATGGGCCTCCACCCTGTGAATGGGTGGCTTCTGTCTGTATCCGGGAGACATCGGGGGTGGGGGTGGCCAGTCAGGGACACACTGCAACGCTGAGCAGCTCTGGTGAAAGGTGGGTGTCCCCCTCCTCTTCCCCCGCTGCTCCTCCCCAGACACTCAGATGGCCCTGTCCCACACAAAGGTGACCGGCCTCCTGACATTCAGCAGCACACGCTGATGGTTGCGTCTGGTTATTCCGCCTGGCACTGTGTCTGCTGAAATGTTCCTCCGAGAGAGGTTTTGTCCCTTCACAGAGCCTCCCTTTCTCCCTCCTGCCTTTCTTTCTTTCCCAGTCACCACCACCTGCTCTGGATGCCCCTGGCACGGTGCTTTGTAGTGGGAAGTGAGGTGGGGGGAGGGTGGGGTATGTGCCTATGACACTAAAGCTGGGGCACTGGCCAAAGGCTTCTTCCCACAGGGGCTCTTAGCCAGGGGGGATGAAGGGAGGAGTGGGGCCCCCCATTTATCCTTGCTCCTCCCCTTCTCAGGCAGCTTCCGTTTGTCTCTGGCAGCTCTTGCCCCCAGAAGGAGTGTTACCCTTTGGCTTCTGGCTTGGCTTAGCAAAAACCTGGGAACTTTACCCTGCATTCTCCAGTATTGCCATTATCTACCTCTGTCCTCGTGGCAGTAGAGTAAAACTCTACACTCATAGGCAGTGCCTTCCTGCTAGTGACTGGGCCTCTCCTCCCTTTAGGAACGGGGATGGATAGCAGCTCTGGTTATCTTGGGATTTACCAGAGGAGACAAATGCCCTGGGCTCTGGTCTTTTCCCTGCTGCCATTCCTTTCTGGGCTTTATGATTTTCTAGGTAACTTTTCTGTCTTCCCAGGGCTCTGCACAGAGATAGCTTGAATCAAGTCAACAAATATTTGTTGTGATGATGTGTCCAGCCCCGAGTAAAGTGTGTAAGGAACAAAAGAGTAGATGACAATATAAAACCTACCCTGAAGGAGCTTCAAATCTAGAAGGGGAGGCCAGACTTGTCCATGAAATAGTGGAAGGAAGTTAAAAGCCTGGCACCAGGTACCAGATTGTTGTAGGCTAGGTGTTCTGAGTATGCGGAGAAGAAGGCTAGAGTGTTTTAGAATGTTATAGAAGACATAGAATTTTCATGAGATTTGGATAAGTGGTACGTATTAGTTGATTATTGTGGTCTGACAGATTACCCTCAAACTTAGCAGCTCAACACAACAACAAACATACTATCTTCCACAGCTACTAGGGTTCAGGGACTCATGAGCAGCTTAGCTGGGTCTGGCTTAGGGTCTCCCATGAGGTTTCAGTCAGGGTATCATCCAGGGCTCCATTAAACCAAAGACTTGACTGGAGCAGGAAAGTCCACTTCCAGAGGGGCTCTGCCACATGGCTGGTCATTGGCAGGAGACACCTTCTCTCCTTGCCCTGTGGGCATCTCCAAAGGACTGCTTGAGTGTCCTCATGATGTGGCAGCTGGTTTCCCCCAGAACAAGTGATTCAAAAGAGAGTGAGGCCGAAGTCACATTGTCTTTTAGGAAGTGGCTTTGGGAGTCACACACTGTCACCCTTGCACTCTCCTGTTGGCTACACCAGTCAGTCCTGTCCAGTGGGGCGGCAGGGGCTGCTATGTAAGAGCACAAATATCAAGAGGGACAGGGGCCATATTAGAAGCTGGTGAGGGCAAAGTCTGCCCCCTGGGTGCCTAATGATTCATGTCCCTCCCACATGCAAGGCTGACCCACCTCTCCCCAAGGCCCCCCGAAGTTTTGTCCAGTTAGGATGTCAGCTCCCAGTTTATTTATTTTTATTTTTAAAATTTTATTTATCTGAGAGAGAGAGAGAGAGAGCGAGAGAGAGAGAGCGAGCACGCATGAACAAAGGCAGAGGCAGAGAGAGAAGCAGACTCTCCATTAAGTGGGGAGCCCGACACAGGGCTCCATCCCAAGACCCTGAAATCATGACCTGAGCTGGAGGCAGATGCTTAATGGACTGAGCCACCTAGGTGCCCCCAGTTCCCAATTTAGAATCTCATCATCTAAATTAGGTCCAGGTGCAAATGAGGCTCCTTGGGTCTGGTTACTTGAGTACAGTTGCTAGAACACAGTTCCTCCTCATCTGATGAGCCCATGAGGGAGAAAGTGAAGCTCAGAGAGGTTGGGCCTTAACTCAGGTCTTGTAGCTAGTGGGTGGCATAGGCAAGATTCCAGACCTAGGTCTGTCTGACTCTTGAGCCTGAGTGCTTCCTACTACCCGATGTGGGCATGAATGTGATCTAGGGCTGTGGTACAGAGGAAGGTGGGAAGAGGCTGGGGCAGATTAGAAGGCAGGTTTTTAAATTTTTATTTATTTTTAGAGATTTCATTTATTTATCCATGAGAGACGGGGGGAGGGGGGCAGAGACACAGGCAGAGGGAGAAGCAGGCTCCACGCAGGAAGCCCGATGTGGGACTCGATCCCCGGTCTCCAGGATCATGCCCTGGACTGAAGGTGGCACTAAACCGCTGAGCGACCCGGGCTGCCCAGAAGGCAGGTTTTTGCAACAAGAGTGAAGGTCTTAGCAGCTATGCCTCTCCAGTCAAAGATACCTGTCTCCGCTTCTCTATTCTCAGTTCACTTCGATGATTTAGAAATAGGACTTGTAAAAACAAATGGAAATTGAGGCAGGTAAAGAAGGCATTCAGGGTCCTTGGGGGAAGCTGGGATGTCTCCTCCATCTCTGATTTCCAATCCCTTGATCATTTGCTGGCGTATGTGATTGAGGAGTTGAGTCCCTTGGCATCTACTTGGGTAGGAATAGATGGGAACCTGCGCTGATCCAGGACCCCATTTCTGCTTTCCAGAGCAAAGGTCGTTGGAGCCAGCAGAAGACACGATCTCCCAAATCTCCCACCCCAGCAAAACCCACGGAACCATGCACACCCTCTAAGTCCCGAAGTGCCGGCCCAGAGGAGGCCACTGAGTCACCTACAGCCCGGCAGATCCCCCCAGAGGCACGTCGGCTCATAGTGAACAAAAATGCAGGCGAGACTCTCCTGCAGCGGGCGGCCCGTCTTGGCTATAAGGTAGGGAGATACCCCAGTGGCATGATGCCACTGCCCTGGCATCTGCAGAGAAGCTTCCATGACTCTTCTGGGGCTTGGGCAGGGCTTTGTTTGGGGCTTCAGCCTCCACTGGACTCTCTTCTACTGCCCACACGGCCTCTGGGGCCACCTGGCTGCCCTCATGGAGTATGGGAATGCAAGCTTGTTTGAATATTAATTGGGAATGAAAATAATTGAAATATTGCTAATCCAACACATTCTTAGACCAGAAATGGGATTTTGATGTTGTCTTGAATTTTTCTTTGTGGTGCTTCCCACCCTACTCAGAGAGGAACAGGGGCTCCTGCTCACTCTTCATACCCTCTGGCTCCCCCTCATTTCGGCTTCCAATAACGGAGGAGTCAGTAGTGCTTCGGAGGGGCAGGGCTGGGCTCCCCTTCCAAGAGGCTACTTCCCTGTGGGTTGGAAAAAAAGGAAAGGAAGCTGGCATTTGTCAAGCATCACTTTTGTCCCATTAAGAGCTCTGATTTCTTCATATCATTTTATCTTTACCACTGACCTACGGAGATAGGTTTTATTAGCCCCATTTTACACACAAGAACATCAAGGCTTAGCACTACTAAATGATGTGTCCAAGACCATTCAACTAGTCTGAGTTCACACCAGGGTCTTTTTGATTCCCACATGCCAGGGTAGGGTAGAAGCCTACTCCAAGACCATAATTCAATTTTGTTGTCAGACATTTTTGTTGATATGAACTCCTTGACCGGGAATCTTTGCCCACCACACTGATGAGTTCCTAAGGATTTGCCCTTAAGGGTAGAGCTGCTGGGTTTTAGAGCAGGCCTTGATTTCTTTAAGGCTTCCAATACGTATAACTGACTCACTTAAAGATGGTTGCACTCCCAGCCAGGCTGGTCGGCACAGGAGAACTGCCTTGACAGTGTCTCACTGGCAAGATGCCCATCTTTCTTGAGCACCTAGTGTGGGGGCCGGGATAGGTGCCAAGGGAGATCTAAGGAGAAAAGATGACCAACCCCTGCCCTCAAGTTTAATCTTCTTTTACCTGGGGCCAAACCAGCAAGTAAGAGACCACAGTAGAGAGAACCAACCAGGACAGGCCAGGAGCGGGTTGGGCACCCTGCCACGGGAGGGAGGAGTAGTCTGAGGCCTGAGGGAATAGGTGAACGCTGTCTGCATTGGTGCGGGTAAGGGGCCTTGCACTCTCTTGAGTGCAGGGAGCATGATAGTTCCTATATCCAAGAGATGGCAGCTCCAGTACAAGCGCACACTCCCTTGCATGTTCGCTCACTTCCTCACTCACCCGTTCTAGCCGGCCAGCCTGTGAGCTAGCTGTCAGACAGGATGCTTAAGCCACCCATGTTGCCCAGGCCTGGGAGAAGGCTGGTAATGGGCCCCTGGTCCTGCTGCCCACCTCTTCCCCTCCCCCTCAGCTTATCCACTGACTTCATGCCAGACTAGCTGGGGTGCTTGCTTCTAGTCCTGGAGTCCTGCCTCAAGTCCTACGCTGTAGTCCAGGGAAGCTAATCACTAGTATATGAGTGAATGGCCACACTGGATTATTCTCAGAGCAATCCCGATTTGAGGGGAGGGCTAGAACTGGGACAGTGCTTAAAACAATTAAAACCAGCATCCACGGATAACACTCAAACCAATTCTTTCCTCCTTGTACTCCAATTACCACCAGAGGCTGTGCTTGTCACCACCTGCCTTATCTCTCTGGTCTTCTGCTGCCTTGCAAAGCCCCAGACTAGGGAACCAGTGCTCAGGGAGTTGAGGCCTGAGAGTTTGAGCTCTGGGCAGGCAGGTGAGTCTCTCTGCGGACCTCACTCCAACAACTCACACCAGATCAGTGAGTATTCTTAGTCAAAAGAAATGTCTCCCCACTGCTAAGGAAATAGCCCAGAATGGAGACCCTGGCCATGGCACCTCAAGACTGACTTTGTCAACAAAAGATTTCAAGACATGCCCCTTAGTCCCTGGAATAAAGTGCAGGCCCTATGACCTCCTCTTTGGACATTTGGAGACCTTCGAACCTACTTGGGGTGATTTCAAGAATTTAGGCCTCTCTTTGCTCACGGAGCCATCCCTGTCCCTATAGGACGTCGTGCTCTACTGCCTCCAGAAGGACAGTGAAGACGTGAATCACCGCGACAACGCTGGCTACACGGCCCTGCATGAGGCCTGCTCCAGGGGCTGGACTGACATCCTGAACATCCTGCTGGAGCACGGGGCCAATGTGAACTGCAGCGCACAGGATGGCACAAGGCAAGAAGGCCACTCCCCCCACTCCTGTCGTGTCCCGTCCGTCCGTCCCCCCCATCTCTCTCCAAAGAATCTGCTGCAGCCTGGACCTGCCCAGCACACCAGGCCTCATCAGGAAGTATTTCTCGGGAAGACCCCGGACTGCAGAGGGAGGCAGTTTAGGGCAGGAGGTGGAGGGAATATATTCCTAGCTGGCCAGTCCACACTAGCGACTAAAGGGAGGTGGGGGTTGTCCAGGGATCATCCTATCAAATGTAGCTTTACCAGAAACAGCACTCAGGTGTCCCTCCCAATCCTCCCGGTGGTACATCTGTCTCAGGTAGTGTCTTGGGCTCTAGGAAATGGGAGGCTGACGTAGGGTATAACATCCCAGATTTGACTCTTGATTTGATGTCTGTATGCTTTAAAAAAAAAAAAAGATACCTGCTGTGTCTTCAAGAAATCACACTCATTCCCCTCTGTCAGAGGGCCTACTTCCTGGGCAAAATTGAGACATGAGCTGCTTACCAAGCAGGGGCACTTGGGTTAGAAGATGCAGGTTTTGCTTCGCTGCCACCTGGCATGTGGAGTCACTCTGCTTAACCCTGCTCCTGGGTGGTCATACCCCTAGCATCTGCTTTAAGCTTATTTTCAGGTTCTTCTGAACTCCAGAGCTTCCAGTGGAGCTACATTGTTACCTTAGGGACTGTCCCAAAATATCGAGGGGAACCTAAGAGAGAGAGATGGGAGAGAGGAGAAAAGAGGCAGAGGAGAAGGAAGTGGGGAGATCTGAGCAAGGGGTGCAGTTCAGAGGTGGTTCTTCCACACTGACTCTTACCCATATGATTCTGGGCTCATCTTATTTGGCTTTCCCCTGATAAAGTAGCTCGGGGCTAGACATCCACGTTCCCACTTGGGCCCTGTTGTCCTCACCCTGTATCACCTCCACAGGCCAGTTCATGATGCGGTGGTCAATGACAACCTGGAGACCATCTGGCTCTTGCTGTCCTATGGGGCTGATCCCACACTGGCTACCTACTCGGGACAGACAGCCATGAAGTTGGCCAGCAGTGACACCATGAAGCGCTTTCTCAGCGGTAAGCACAGCCCGGGCTTGAAGCCATCATCCTTGGGGCTGGCCTCTGATTCCTGAACTCCTGAGGAGATATCTTTCATCTCCCTCCATCTCAAACAGCTCCCATGAGGGGCGTCAGCCCTCTTTACAGGCTTTCCTTAAAGTGTCTCAGAAATCTCTATACACTTTGAAAAGCCCAGAGGTCCACTTCCTCTTGTTCCCGTGCCATGAGCATCCATATCGCATGCATCCTCTTCAGGAACATGGCAGCCCACAGGGACCTGTTTCCCAGCGAGATATGTGGGGTAGGTGCAGCCCCACTGATAGACTGAGCTGGGGGCAAAATGTGTTGACCCCAGTTCTGAGTGGGATGTTAGCTACAAAGAAATGACACTTAGTATTTACCTTTGTCTTTGTACTTTCTCCTTGTTGGTGATCAGAGTGGAACTCTTGGGACCCATCCTGATGTGTTTATTTTATTTTTTTTAAGATTTTATTTGTTTAGAGCAGCCCAGGTGGCTCAGCGGTTTAATGCCACCTTCGGCCCAGGGTGTGGTCCTGGAGACTCGGGATCGAGTCCCACGTCGGGCTCCCTGCATGGAGCCTGCTTCTCCCTCTGCCTGTGTCTCTGCTTCTCTCTGTGTGTGTGTGTGTGTGTGTCTCTCATGAATAAATAAATAAAATCAAAGATTTGATTTGAGAGAAAGAGAATAAGCATGAACAGCGGGGAGGGGCAGAGGGAGAGGGAGAAGCAGGCTCCCCACTGAGCAGGGAGCCTGACTCCAGGGGCTTGATCTCAGGACCCCAGGATCATGACGCAAGCTAAAGGCAGATGCTTAACCCCCTGAGCCTCCCAGGTGCCCCTTGATGCTCAATTTCTCACAGCCCCTACCTATGGTCACTGATGTTCGCTCTGCACCCCCGTTCCTTTTTCTTCCTCCCTCACCTGGCCTCTCTAGAAAAGTACCTTATATTTAGGCCTATGGCAAGGGCCACAAGCCAACATGCATTTATCTTCTCATTAGTGGAGAGCCACTGTTTGTCTACAGTTAGATAGCTCTACTGAGCCGGGCAGCAGGGCAGAGGGCAGGACGGACGTCTAGTATGGGCATGCTCACTGGGATTCTCCTCAGACTTGATCTGATAAAGGAACCCCCCCTCCTTAGTGACATCACAACTCGGCCCTTGCTCTAGCAGTTTCTTCTTCAGACTGCCAGAGTGCTGGACAGATGAAGCAGCTGGCTGTTGTCTCATTGACCCTGTGTGGAGGGTCCCGTGTTTGTGGGGGAACCCCTCTTAGACCGGGAGCCCATAGGGGGCCCTTAGGACCAAGGGTTTGCCCAAGGCCACTCACTCCAACCTAGGCTGTGGCCTTCATTAGTCCTGGATTCCCACCTCCCCGAAGATCCAATTCAGGGCTCCCAACCAGGGGATAATTTATTTACTGAACAAAGATTAACTAGATAGCTGATGATGGAGGGAGAAACAAAGGAATGTGAACTAAAGGTCCCATGGAAGGAGGACTAGGTGAGAAGCACCACCTTGATACTAATAAAAACTGAGGGAAAGTGATGGGAGGCTGTGGAGGGAAGCCTTGACTCCTGCTCAGCCAGCCTTCATCTAGTCTCCAGTCAACCTGACTAAACCCTATAGTCACTGTCTACAGGCCTCAGGCCTCCCTTTGGGACCCAGTCCCTGCTTAGGGGCAGGACTGCCTTTTTCCTCCTCCCAGCTCTGAGGTCCAAGGCCCCTGTCTGTGAAGGGCAGAGCAGTTTGGGGATGCTCATTCTGTCATTTGTCCTGGGCTAGTGATGACTTTGTTTACTTTGGGTGCACCATCATGGGAGCGCAGGCTCAAGGCAAGCCACACTTTGTGGCCTTTTCTCACATACCATGTGCCACACAGACTGTTTTACACACACACACACACACACACACACACACACACACACACATTTACATTCAACTTGATTCCCAGGAGAAGCTGGCACTGATGAACACCTAGGACTTTTCTACATGATAAAAGCACTGCATAAAACTCTGTCTCTGATCAACAGATTTCATCCAGGGGCCTCTCTTGGGGCTAGAAACTGTCATCCTGGGGGTCTTGGGCTGCTCTGGATCCAAACAGAGCCATCTCTGAACACATTAGTAAGCGGACAAACTCTTTTCTTCCCTGACCCGTTCTCCAAAATCCCAAAGGAATTCAAATGTTGAAACCATTTTCAGTAGTTAAAAATTTAGAAACACGTTTTTCCCTATTCTCATTTCTGTTAGTTAATTCCAACTACTAGCCAGCCTTTTGATGCCTCTTTAAGCTAACCCGAATGCCAGCCCACGTTGCAGAGTTAAGAAAAGACTTTTTTCTTTTTTTTAAGATTTTATTTTTAAGTAATCTCTGTAACCAATGTAGGATTCGAACTCACAACTCCAGGATCAAGAGTTGCATGCTCTACCAACAGAGCCAGCCAGGTGCCCCAAGAGAAGACTTTTCTTAATTCTGGCACTTGGTAGCCTGTCCAGGCCAAACACCTTCATTCAAATCTTAACATTGCTTCTCGACTTCATAGGCACTGAGCTATAGCCTCCTAGTGGGGGCCAGGAAATGAAAGGAGTGTTAGAACAGGGCCACCTCTCGACCATGTAAATACCAAGTGCTGGTCAAAGGCAGACCTCTGGCTGGCTGTTTGGGAAAGTGCTAGCAAGCCAGGCTGGGGCCTTGGCTCCACACCCCAGGGAGACAGTCACTGGCAGGAGTCAGCTGGCTCCTGCAACAGGGCACTTGGGGCCCAAAGTCTGTTTTGGGGGAATGAGAAGACAATACTCAGGTTTTTTTAATTGAGGTGAAATCCACCTAGTATAACCATTTGAAAGTGAATGGTTCAGTGGCACTTAGTATTCACAATATCATATACACATCATTAGGAGCTTAATTCCTTGAACGGAGTATTTTCTTCTCTTTTTGAATCCTGGTAGCCCCCCCCCACACACACACACACCAAATCTCACAGAACCACAGGATAGGGCCGCATAGTGGCTGTAGGGGGCACCATGGGGTTGGAAGTTTGGGAGGCGTTTCCCTCACTGCCCCACCTCACCAACTCCTAAACCTGGATGCATTTGGGTGGACTTCTGGATTTATTTTTTTTAAACTTGCCTGTCTGGCTGAGGTATTTAAAAATATTTTTGCTTTCCATCCCCAAGCATTTGCCTGACCAGACTCTCTGTAGATTAATTGTCTTCTTCCTCCCCTTGTGGAGATCCCACTGGGCAGAAGATGAAGGCAAATCCCTGTAGGGTGCGAAGGGCTCCATTTTCTGCAGATGGAAAAGCTGAGCAAGAGCCTCTGTGTTGCTCCTGCTGTAGAGCTCCCCTCTCTTTTGTGCGAGGCCGCTGTTTTGGAAAAGTCTGGGAATCGAATCCTCTTTTAAATACACAAAGGAAAAAAAAGGAAAAAAAAAATAAATACACAAAGGAATGTCACTATTTACAAGTATCCTGTAGTGAATCCTTTTGCAAAGCAGAAGATGCTGGCAATTCATCTGGGTCGTAAGTGTGGGTTTTTCTGTATTGAGTTGGCTTAAAGTGAGGCCCATTTCTCCTGAGACCAGGAACGGTGTGGTGACACCCCTCATCTATTCATTCATCTGTGTGGTTAGTGAAGCTGGGTTTTGGGTACAGCACTGGGTACCGGAGGTCAGGCAGTGGACCCTTTCTCTCTTGTCCTCAGGCTGGAAGCACCAAGCCATCAGACTCTTGGGGAGGTCTTTGGAAGACCTCCTCCTTAAGCCAAATTACAGGCAGGCATGTGATTGATTTGCCTTTGACCCTTTGAAGAAATGAATAATATCCAAACTAGTCAAGGGAAAACAGATTTGTGTCTCTCTTCTGTCAGAGAATGTGGGGGCTGAGGGAAGTTGCCGCCGTTTAATTTGAGGCCTCCAGGGAAGTATCGGGACTGCTTTTCCTTTCACCAACGAAAGGGTTAGTAGGATACCCCTTGGGGTCACTGCATTACAAGTTCTGTTTTTCCTGCCGGAGACCTCTGCCATGTGACCCCATGTCGAAGACCAATTGTTTTTGGTTTTGGCCTCCTTTCATGTCCCTTGGGCTGGTGACTTGCTTGGTGACACAAGGAGTGGTATGGTGGGACTGTGAGGAAGAGAGAATCCCTGATGACTAGGGGGCCACTCCACAGTGAGTACTTAAACATTTTCTTTTGTCGAGGTGAAATTCACAGAACGTAAAATCAGCCACTTAAGGGAGCAATTGAGTGGCATTTAGTGCCTTCACAACATCCTACAGCCACTGCCACTCTCTGGTTCCAAAACCTTTTCATCAGCCCCAAAACAAAACCACAGCCCATGAGCAGTTGCTCTCCATTCCCTCCAGCCCCCCAACAACCACCCATCTACTTCCTATCTGTGAATTTTTCCCCTCTGGACATGGCACACAAGGGAATCGCACACCATGGGGCCTTGCGCCTCTGACCTCTTCCACGTAGAGTCACGTTTTCAAGGTACATCCACGTGGTGGCACGTCTCAGTACTTCCTGCCTTCTGATAGCTGAATAGTATGCCGTCGTCCAGCTCTGCCACATTCTCTGTATCCATTCATCAGCTGGTGGACATTTGGGTTGTATCTGCCTTTCAGCTATTGCGACTAGTGCTGCTGGGAACACAGTCTGTCAGGGAGTGGTGTGAGTGCCTGTTTTCCATTCTTTTGGATAAATACCCAGGGGGCGGGGCTGCCGGGCTGAGGGCCTGTATTGAAGAAAGGGAAAAGAGTAAAGGACTGAACATTGTGGGAGGGCGAGTCAAGTTTCTTGTGTGTGGCTCGTGGGCCTGCTTCTGTGACTGCATCTCTGCTCCTGCCCACTCACGTTGGGCTGTTTCCAGAAGGCAGATCCACCTGCAGATGACGAAGATTCACTGGGAGGAGCATTAAGGCATGTGCTGGGGGGGGGGGGCGGGCAGGGGTGCTCCGAAGGCAGGCCCTAGAGAGGAACCCCAGGAATGTGGTGAGCTAGGGTTGCTGTGATGGAGTTGTCGTGTGGCCTCCCAGCAGTTGGGGGTGGGGTCAGCAGTCATCAGGACCGCGTGTTCTGGCCTGTGCTGCTTAAGCAAGTATATTACTTTTTGGTGTCACCTTGTAGTCATCCCTCCCTCCCCTCTTTTCCCTGTGTAGTTATTACACTCCTACTACGTGCCAGGCACCCGGGTTTAGGCCATGGGGAGATCATGATGAACAAGATGGGCATGGTCTGTGCATCTTGGCAACTTACGATCTTGTGCCACTGTCTCCCAGGACACCTAGCACAAGGCCAGGCACAGAATGGGCATCTGCCTAACTGATGCTTTTGGAAGAAACCCCTTCCAACTCCCAAGGGACATGGGGTACAGAAAAGCACATAAACTGGCAGTCATGACCTCCAGAGTTTTTTTTTGCAGAGTACATAAAAAAGATCTCTTGTACGTGACTAAAGGTTTTCCACTGTAGCTGCTCAGCCATTATTTTGAAAGCTCTCTCTGGCAGCTTTTTCCTACAAGAAGAAACCCTTCATCTCCTAGAAGGTTGCTAAAAAGTTACTTCTTTCAGTAGCTCACAACAGCCAATAGGCATTTTTGCTGATAGCATGTGTGACCCAAAAGGAGAGGATATAGTGCAGCGGCGCCTTTCAACGGGGGAAACTAGCTTTGTGCCTTGAGGAGCAGCCGCCACATTCCTGCTGGGGTTTGGCTTCCCGAGGGCACCCTCACATCACCTGTACACTTTGGACTCTTGCCTGTCCTTTCTCCCAGGTGTCACTTGAGGGCACGTAGCAACCACACAGAGCTCAATCAGCTTGCCAGCCGTGCGAGGTGGCATATTGGCAACCACCAGGCCATGTGCCCGCAGATGACACAGTTGAATTTGTCAGGAAAATGCTTCTTGCCCATGTGGGGCTGCACAGTGAGACAATGGCCTAGGTGCTGTTGAGCCAGGAAATGAGGGGGCGAGGGGGCAACCTGCTGTCTGTCCTCAGGCCAAAAGAGAAGGTGTTTAAAATGTGTTTATTGCGGCAAAATACTTATGGCAAAATACTTATGGCGAAAAATGCATTATTTTTAACCATCTTCAAGTGCATAATTGAGTGACATTAAGTGCATTCATCACCCCAAACGGAAACCCTGCACCTATTAGGCAGTCACTTCCTGTTCCCTTCCAACTACCAGTCTTTCTGTCTCTCTAGATTTAACTATTCTGGACATTTGATATACATGAAATCATACAGTATATGGCCTTTTGTGTCTGGCTTCTTTCATTTAGTGTAATGGTTCGTTCATGTTGTAGCGCACATCAGTACTTTTTTTTTCTTTTTTACAATTGAACAGCACTCCATTATATGGCTAGACCGTGTTTTGTTTATCCCTTCATCAGCTTAACAACATTTGGGTCATTTCCACTTTTTTTTTTTTTTTTGGCTATTGTGAGTAGACCTGCTATGAACATTCATTTGTGTATAAGTTTTTGTTTGAACACCTGTTTTCAATTCTTTTGGGTATATACCTAGGAGTGGAAGCAAAAGGTTTTTATGAGGATAAACTTGGCCCTCTCCCCCATGTTTTTCAAAGATGAAACAGAAGGAATTATGCTCCCTTATCTTACTTTGAGTTGGAGAGATCCTGATTGGCTATGTGAACATTGTAACCTGCGGGAAATTGAAATCTTGGGATAGGTCTAAGATTCTGCTGGCAGAGTCCATTCCCTACACCACTGAAAGTAGGGATCACAGACCTAAATGCCTTTAGGCTGATCATGTAAGAGAGCAGAGCAGGCTGGGTGGGGACTGTTGAAGCAGAGCACGCACATGTCGCTTCTGCCTCCAGCCAACTGTTGACATGCAGGAATGTGGGACGCAGTGTTGCCAGATTTTCTGATTTTTTTTTTCAAGAAAAGTTGGAAATCTGGATTTTTAAGTGAAATCTCTCAATTTTAAAATCTTTGACGTTAATTAACTTTTTTTTTTTTTTTTTTTTTGGTTTAAAACACTGGGCCACATCCCAGGTGGTCAGTGGGCTCGATTTGGCTCCTATCTGCTATTTAGCAACCTCTAATCAATAGCAGGAAACATCTCTCTCTGGTAGCTCCCAGGCCTTCTTGTGGTCCTTCCTTCCCTTCTCCCATCCTCCTAGCCCTCTATGGACACAGTTTGTTTCTAGATTCTTCTGCAGCCTACCCTCCTTGTCTCACTGCCTTCTCTTCTTTCATCAGATCACCTCTCAGATCTTCAGGGCCGGGCAGAGGGTGACCCTGGCGTGTCCTGGGACTTTTACAGCAGTTCTGTGTTGGGTAAGCTTGGAGTCAGATTCCTCCCATGCCTCCCATGCTTGTCTATGGCTCAGAGGCTCAGAGATAGGGGGTGGCTTTGGGTTTCCTGGATTCTTCTCAAAGACAGGAGTGACCCTGTGGAGGCAGCCTTTCTTCACCTGTTGGTAACTTACAGACCCTTTCAACGCAAACCCTAGCCCATGCTCCCCCTGGACTCTGATGCCACAAAGTCACCCCTCAGTAGCCCTCTCCCACTTCTGCTCTGGGTATTGTTTTCATTCTCTGTCCCCCAGGTGCCCTCCTCCTCCCTTATTTTGTCTTAACACTGCCAGAAGCCCCTGTGTGCATCATCCTCTCTTTTGGCGTTGTTTACAAGAGCCCCAGCCCCTCACCTGGCCACTCTCAAGCCCTCCCTGCCCTGCCCCCACTACACACGCTTTCTGAGGCAGCTGCTGTCTCCGGAGCTCTAGCCCCTGATCCAGGCTTTCCTCTCTTGGGAGAATCTTTATCTGTGACCGTCAGCTAGCACTCATCCCTTGGGCCAGGGCCGCAGATTGGGGGAGGTGCCCACCCCGAGCCCCGGGGAGGCTGGAGTGGGAGAAGGTTGGGATGGAATGAACTGAACCACACCCAGACATGCCGGCTGGGGAAGAGAACTGGCTGAGGGGCCCCTCCGGGCTTCTGGGAGCCCAGCAGGCTGGGCAGGTGTTTCTACCTTGCCTTTGACTGCTGGTTGTATCGGCAGGCTTCATCTCCAACAGCCGAGCAACTCACCCTTTACATCACCTGGCTTTTTTCCAACTGAAAGGTGGAGGAGGATAATGAATTTCTGGCCACAAAATAATGTCTTCTAGGGATAGAACTTTCATGTGCCCTCCCACCCTTGGGATCAGCCGTGGGATCAGCAAAACTGGGCCCCGACCAGGGGTATGTGGGTTTGGCGTCTAAATCCTAATCACCCACCTTCACATCTCTTTTCTTGTTAGAGCATTTCTTTTTAGTTTTGTGCATGTAGTGAAGTCCTAATATCCTATGTGCTCTCCTTACAGAGGAAAAAGATGGCTTTGCCTGTGACCTCCTGCATAACCCTCCTGGGAACTCTGATCAAGAAGGAGATGATGTGGAAGAGGATGATTTTATGTTTGAGCTCTCAGACAAGCCTCTTCTCCCTTGCTACAACCTCCAAGTGTCAGTGTCCCGCGGGTAAGTGTCTAAGAGATCTCGAAGGACCGAGTGCCAGGATCCTGGCAACTCCTGGCCTGCCTCCCTGGAAAGGATGGAGTTCTCCAGAAGGAAGCAGCCACCTGGTGAACAAACGCTGGAGCTTGGGAAAGATGCTCTATGACCAAGGCCAGCCTGGCTTCCCACCCTGGTCAGTTATGTTCAGAACAGAGGCTGTAAACTTTAGATATACTGACTATATGTATTTCCCAAACCCTAAATCTAGATTCGCTCTCTGAAGGATCCTGCTGTTGTTCCTGGGTGTAAGAGATGATATGGGAGATATTTGGGCTGATGAACTATTAGAATCTCTGGAACATTTTTGTGGTTTCTGGGAACAGCCAGACAGAATATTTGAAATTGAGATTCTTGGAAAAGCCACAACATATGGTTACCATAGCTAAGGGGCTGCTGGGGTCCTTAAGTAATCCACAGGCTGCTTTCTCATAGCCTTCATGTTGGTGAGGTGATGGCACCAGCACTGTCCTCTCAGATTACTGTGTATGTTATTAACGGGTGTCACCCAGCTTCGGGGACTAGACTATACTTGACACCATTAGATGGAACCCGGTCTAATCTGTGTTTGATGGTCCAGAAGGGGATCAGACAGCCTGCAGGGCCGTGGTTCTGGCCGGCTTTCACCGGGTGGCAGAGCATGGCAGTGCTGCTTGGGAGGATGCTGGATGGACTGTCCTCTTGTTCTTGGCGTCCATCATCAAGTGTTTTCTTCTCCTTGCTGTCTTCACATAGTTTAAATACCTTTGTAAACACTCTTAAGGAGACTTTTTCTTTGATAACTATTTTTAAAATATCAGACCCTGTTTTTTTTTTTTTTTTAAAAATGAAAGCACATAAAGCACACACGGGTTGGAGAGGGGTGGGCAAGGGGTTAGGAGCCCTTCATGTGAGTCCCTCCCAATCTGACAACTCTAACCATTTGGCCACCAGTTTCTGTGCATCCCTTCCCCCAGGGCCTGATAAGAATAAAAATAGCCTATATGATGATACTAGTTGGCTTCAAGTTTCAGGGGCTTTTGGTCCTTATTCTTCTGGGCATCAGTTGATCCCTGAGGGCAGGGCGGGGCCTCTGGGATATAGTATTGCACAGTTAATTAATTCCTCCAGAGTATTCAGCACCTCCTTCTCTGAAACAGGATCTTGGGACCCAGGCAGTAAAAGGACCAGGGTAGTGTGCGTTAGGTGTGGATGGAACACAGGGCAACCGAGAGCCACTTGCCACTCAGCAAGCCAGGCAGCAAGCAGGTTTTCAGTTGAGACCATGGCACAGGCAAAGCTGGTTCTCCTGATGTTAAGTCCTCCCATGCCTCTTCTGAATCTTTCCTTCCCCACAGCTGCAGCACAATGGGAAATGTAGGTTCTTCAAGAAGTAGGGAGGGTGTAGGAGCGCCTGGGTGACTCAGTCGGTTGAGCTCCTCACTCTTGTTTTTGGGTCATGAGATTGAACTCCCAGTTGGGCTTTGCACTAAGCCCTGAGTCTGGTTAGGATTCTTCCTCCCACCCCCGCTCCTCCCCCCACTCCTCACTCCTGTGTTGGTAGGTGTGCACTCGTGTGTGTGTGCACGCTCTCTCATAAACAAAATCTTAAAAGAAGTAGGGAGGGTGTAGAATGATGACCTTGAGGCCCTGCAGAGTTCAGAACTGCCTTCGGAATCAACAAAGCAAAGCTGAATTCTGATTACCAACTGTTAATGTTCAGGGGCTTCTTTTCCACTGTTTGAAAGTGATGGTCCAAATGTGTGGTATCTGTAGTCCTTTTCTCTGAACCCAGAGCACCCCATTTCCTGATGGTGTGAGAAGAGCATTTACTGTCACTGGGGAGAGTGTTGCATTTTAGGGAGAAGGAGTGTGGGTCTGGGTAGAAGTGGTATGTGTCTTGCAAGACACTTGCTTCTATAACTGTCTTCAGCAGGCACACCAGGTCAAAACATGAGGGCCAAAATAAAGCCTTCAAAAACCTCCAGTCTAGTGGAGGATGCAGACAAGTATGCAATCAGCTCTAATAAAAGACAAAATTTCCAAAGCTGATTTATTATTATAAAAGTGTCACACAGTTCAGAAAGGTATCGGGCAAATAGGAGAAGTTCCAGTCTACCCTGAGCCCCCATTCCTGTGCCACGGAGAGAACCACAGTTTACATGGCTTTTGTATTCTTTCTGAAACGAGCTGTGTTAGAAGTATGATAAAAGGGATGTGAACCAAGTGCCATGAGACTATGGAAGATGGGATGAGCGACCAGTTTCATGGGGAAAGGCTTCGCAGGTGATCCAGCTGTGTGTGCTGGGCTGAGAATATGGATGGAGGGCATGGGACAAACAAAGGCCTACGAGTTTAGAAAGTTTAGATAGCAGGGCTTATCCATCAAATCTGGCACTTGAGGGGTGGGGGATACACTGAGTGTGTGACCATGAGTGTGTGTGTGTATGTGTTATGGGGGGAGATTGGGCTGAAGAGGTTGAATGGGGTCATGTTTGAAAGATCTTATAGGGGCATCTGCCCTAGGCTTAGGTCATGATTCCAGGGTCCTGGGATTGAGTCCCATGTCGGGCTCCCTGCTCGGTGGGGAGCCTGCATCTCCCTCTCCCTCTGCTGCTCCCCCTGCTTGTGCTTGTTTTTTCTCTCTCTCTGTCAAATAAAAAAAAAGAAAGGTCTTGTAATAATATCGTGGTAAAGAATTCAGATGGTTTTTTTGTCTTGGTTTTTGGTTTTTATTGCTGGAGGTACTGGGGATCCATCGAAAGCAGTTCAGAGAGTGAGAAGGTCAGATTTTCTTTGTAGAAAACAAATAGTAACAGAGGATCGATCCAGTGAGGGTGGGTGGGGGTGCAGCAGAGTGACTCTTGGCAGAGGGGAACCAGTTTAGAGGCCAATGGGGACGCTGGGAGCAGGACAGTGCAATGGGAGGAGGGAACGCCTTGGAATGGAGACCGTTAACATGGGGATGCAGTATGTCTTCCTGGTTTGGTCAAAGGGAGCGCATGGCCCCTAAGCGGCCTCCCCAGCACCCCTCCCAGCTGTCCCCAGGCCGCCACCGCCACCGGGCTGGTGTGCTCAGCAAAGTCAGCCTGGCTGTAACGTGAGCTCTGGCCCTGCAGAAAGGACGGTGCTGCCGCTGGAGAAAAAACTTGTCTAATGCATTCCAGAGCCAAAGAGAAATGCCTTTTAGATTACCCGCAGTTTAGGCCTTTCTCCACGGCTCCCCGTCTGTTGGGGAAGGTCTTGGAGAACAAGGGGAGGCAGGGGAAGCAGGAGTGAGAACAAGGAAAGGAGACCAGGTGGGGGTAGCAGGGGTTGGTTGGGGGGAAGAACTGGCCCAGATGGTGAATTCCAGGTTGTGGGGTGTGGTGGAAGGCCTGGGGATGCCTCCTCTGACTTTTAGGTTCTGGAAGGTCCCTTTCCCTTTTTGGGGAGAGGTCAGTCATGGGGTTGAGGGCCCATGACTGGGCTGAAAGATGGTTCGGCCACTGTAGGGAAAGGGAGAGTTTGCCTCAGCGACATGCCAGGCACCCTTGGTTGAGTTTGGTGGGGAGTAGCTGGACTGGCAACCTGCCCCGGCATTATAGCACCCCACTGCTTCCCCCTAACCCTTTTCCCTAACTCCCACTCTTGCCTCTTTCAGGCCCTGCAACTGGTTCCTTTTTACCGACGTCCTGAAGAGGCTGAAGCTTTCCTCCAGGATCTTTCAGGCTCGGTTCCCGCACTTTGAAATTGCCACCTTGCCCAAGGCTGAGTTCTACCGGCAGGTGGCCTCCAGTCAGCTTCTGACCCCAGCCGAGAGGCCCGGAGGCATGGACGACAGATCCGCTCCAGGCTCCTCTGAGACTGTGGAGCTGGTGCGGTACGAGCCCGAGCTCCTTCGGCTCCTGGGGTCCGAGGTGGAATTCCAGCCTTGGAACAGTTGACGGGGACACAGCCCCTCCCTTTTCTTTCTCCTCCCAAGTTCGCCCTTCCCCACCTCCCATGTTTTTCCCCCCCACCGAGCACCAGACTGCAGAATGAGGCAATAATACGGACCAACAAGAAGCCGCCTTATCAATGCCAGCATTAGTGACTGGATTTTGTTCTTTCCGGTTATGATTAGTTCTCATCTCCCTGTCATCGTCTTTGTTGTTGTGGTTGGTGATGGGGGTGGAAAGTTGAACTTCACGTCTGAGGGCAAGAGGTCCTGGGGATATTTGGGAGGTGGCGCCAGGGCCCCTTGGACTGGCCTCCTGGTGTATGAACAGGACCACACGTGGGCCCTGGGTGGCCTTGGCCTGTCCGGAGGAGAAATGAGCAAAGCCCAAATCTCTGAGCGCCCCCTCCATTCCCCTGTGTTCTTCTGTCTTCCATAGTATTTATTTTATTAGTATTTAATTTGTATTGTTTCATTGGTTTCTGATAAGTCTGTATCACTGTGACGATTTGAGACAACTTGTTGTATTGAGGGACTTTCTTCACCTCCTTTCTTTGTCTTTCTTGATCAGCTCTGGAGCTGCCCCTTCCCTCTGACAAAGTGATGCCCAGGTTTGTTTTCACCCCACTGGGGAGGGGGCAGGAGAGGTGGGGGGGGGCTTCCCCCCCCAGGACCCATGACTAATGAAGGTGGCTGGTGCTGGCCTGGGGCTGGGGGGTGAGGGTAATCCTGAGGCTTTGGTGCTTCCCTCCCCCCCCCCCATTTTTTTTTCTTGTTTCACCACTTGCCCTTTGCAGCAGCCCTACTATATTGAGATGAGTGTTTCTGGGGAGGGGTGGGTCGTGAGGGGGAGGGGTTCATGGGTTACTGTATTTGGGGAGAGTCAAGAATGGGCCCAAAGGCTGAGGTCTCCCCCCTCCTCACACTTCCTTCACTGCTCCCCTCAGAGGGCACAATATGGGTTTGTTCCCACATCTCCCCCCACCCGCCGCCTCCTCCAGCCACCCTCTGCCCCTTTCTGCCTTCACCCTTTCTGGATGCTGAGCCTCTCAGCCCCCAACCCTTGACCCTCACCTCTCCCCCTTGCCAGACTCAGCAACCCCTTCCTCTCTGCTCCCTGCTTCTCCTGCCCCCATCCTCCTGTGGAATCTGCAGAGGGCTCAGGGATGGATTGCCAGATGTGAGATCCAGGCCTCAGCTGTTTCCTGGGCGAGGGCAGGAGGCAGGGTTCCAGCTGGGCTCCACTTCCACCGAGGGACCCGGGGCTGATTGTGTGGCCCTGGTGGGCCTCCCTTTTGGCCTCCAGCGCTGGATTTGTTCTGGGAGAGAGAGGGCGAGAGGGAGGAGCTTGGGCCCTTTCCCTGTCCCTGCCCCCTCTGTGGCATTGTCTTTCCTACTCTTGTTCTTATTTTTCTACCAATTGCTATTTTTTCCAAACAATCCTTGTAGAGAGTATGTACCATCCAAAGGCAGGAGGGCCTCACTGTGGCCGGCTCTGGTTGGAGATGGTACAGTTTTATTGTACAGGTGCTAAAACAACAACAACAAAAGAAGAAAATGGAAAAAAAAGACAAAAAAAAAGGCAAAAAAAAAAAAGCCAGTTTGAGGATGGGACAATCTGTTCTCTGGAGACTCCTGACCCATGCAGGAGCATTGGTGGTTATTTTCTTTGTATTGTGTTTGTTCTTTGTTCCCAGGGGGATGTTCTCGGCCCCCTTCTGTAGGACTGCTCCCCACCCCCACCATACTGCCCAGTTGGTTTTGAACAGTTGTTCTCCCTTTTTAAAAAAATATATATATATATAAAGTTGAGGGGTTTTGGGTTTTAATTTTTTGGTTTTGTGGGGGTTCATGGTATCGTGTGGTTTATTTTATGTTTGCCTTTACCTTTTTGCATTTGGGTGTGTATTCTGGCTGCCCTTTATGTTTCATTTTGAGCAACTGGCTGTGGAGTCAAAAACACTTGCATACTGAAAAACCTGTGTCAGGGCTTCTGTCTCCTGTCTTTACTCTGCTCCCCGTATTGGATTCTCTGTGGTTAAAACAGACAGGTGTCCTGATGAAGTCGTGGGAAACCTCCCGATCCTGCCTTGCAGTTTGGGTATGATGAAGGAGGACAAGGTGACGGGGCTGGTAAACATTTGGGCCACTGGGGCAAGATCTGGAAAGAAAGGAGAAGGCAGGGGCACATCCTGAGGAGAGGGGAGCGGTGGGGAGAATTTGACCTGTATCCGTTCAGGCACACGTGCGTGTGCGTGTGTGTGCGCGCGTGCGTGCATGCGTGTGTGTTGCTTGTTTGCTTTAGGAGTAGCAGAACTGGAAGGAGGAGCCCTTTTAGGTGACTATAGGGAATGATCCTCTTTAAGTCAAGGAAATCACCTGCCTGCCGGCTCTCTTGCCCTGGGCCACCCACATCGGCATCTGACCACAGTCTTATCACTGCCCTCACTGTTGTGCTCCCCCTGCTCACCTGCACAGGTTTCCCACTTACAAAAAACAGTGGTAGAAACTCCAATTCCTTCTGACTCCTGCCTCCAGAATGTACCCATTACTGGTTGAGGGGAAGGGGATGTTCGACAAGTCTGGAATGTTTCAGCTATATTCCTAGAACCTCTCCCTGGGGCTTAACTCTCTGGAGAGCCCTGTGAGTGTACAGGTGAGGGGATCTATGGGTCTGGCCAACTGTAGTCTAGCCAACCCCAGGAGTGACCTGTGAGCTGCCCTTTACCTAGGCCCCAAGGAGCATGCTTCGAGCCAGGTCTTTCCGCCCAGATGGAGGAACATCCATCTGTTCTTTGAGCCACAGCATTAATTTTCCTTGTTGGCCTTTGCTTACCCACTTTCTGATCTTGTTCTCCTGGAATAGTTGTTTTCTCATGTTCCCAAACAACCTCACAAGACTGATTTTAGCTCAGTCCTCTGTAACTTGCAGTCAAGAAATCCGCCGTGTCAAAAGGTCATGAAAGCTATGTGGTGAGTGCAAGGATTCAGTTCAAAGGGATGAGCAAGAGCACTGGGGTGGTTGAAAGGATTTCCGGGAGAGAGGCTGCCCAGTTGACACTTTAGTAGAAACATAGGAATTAGGGGTGGCCAGGAAGAGTCCCTGAACTGAGGGGACAATTGGGGAAAAGGTTTAGAGACAAGAGGGTAGTGTGTGCAGGGAACTCCAACCCACTTGAGTGTCACTGCAGCTGGAAGGGACAGATGGGGAGGGAGGGGTATGAGTCCTGCCAGGTGTGCCAAGGAGCACAGCTTGGGACTTTTGCCTTAGGTGATGGGGAACCATGGGAAAACTTTAAACTGGGTAATGGGAGGGGTCTTGTTTTTGTTTTAATAAACTGGTAAAAACGTGTTGGAGGTAGGTCAGATGGAGAGGAAGAAAGGAAAGGCTTGAGATTCAGAAGAAAGGCTGAAGGGAGAGTGGTGAGGGTACTCAGGCTTCCATTTAAGAGAGAGCGAGATGGGGGATCCCTGGCTGGCGCAGCGCTTTGGCGCCTGCCTTTGGCCCGGGGCGCGATCCTGGAGACCCGGGATCGAATCCCACGTCGGGCTCCCGGTGCATGGAGCCTGCTTCTCCCTCTGCCTGTGTCTCTGCCTCTCTCTCTCTCTCTCTCTGTGACTATCATAAAAAAAAAAAAGAGAGAGAGAGAGCGAGATGCCACGGGCAGTGTCACAGTGACCCCAGGGGATTAGGCCAGGGTCCTTTGGGGAGCTGTGGAAAGCCATGGGCATCTGGGTTCAGGTGTGTGGGCACACAGGCCCCTTCATTTCCCTGCAGAAAGGAGGCAAGTTAAAAGCAAAACCAACCAGCAGTTCCTTGTCTTCTTGTCGTCGGGCTCATGTCCACACCTTTCCTTAGAGCATCTCACTGCCCCTTTGCCAATGCGGGAAGATCAGGGCAGGAGGTATGGGCTGTGATACTAAGCCTGCATCCCTACTCCAGACTGGGGTGAGGGGAGTGGCCTCTTTTCCAATAGATCTCTTCATCCTTCCAGTGAGGCCGAGGGGCAGGAGCCAGCTCCAGCTCAGCACCTACCACCTAGGCTGACCTCCGGTGAGAACCTAATCGTTCTGTCTTCCTTGCTCCATCTGCCAAACAGGGCTCCGTTTACCCACCAAGGAAGAGAATCCTACCGAGCAAACAGCGTTGTTTAGCTGAAGTTAGTTCCTCCTGCGCACCGAGGTCGTGGGCCTACAGTTAATGATGATTTTACCAGAATGTTCCTCTTTGGGGTGCAGGGTTAAAGGGAGGCCCTGTTCAAGTCTCCGTACATCCGGGGAAAGGACCATCCGCTTTCCTTGCGTCCCCACCTGGGCTGGAGGGGGGTTGATCTGGGCAGTATAGTGTCCCTTCCATAATCTAACCTGCAACAGGGAAGATTGCTGAGTGGTCTGTTGTGTCCCGCCCCCGCTAAGACGAGAGTGGGGGGCGGGGTAGGGAGAATGGGGTCCGCCCTTGGGGCGGCCTGCTTAGCGGCCCGGGGAGGTAGCTGCTCCGGCTCTCGGGACCCCGCAGCGGGGCGGGCCGGGACCGCTCGTGCTCCCCAGACCCCGGGGGCCACCGCGAGGGGAGCTGGCACGCCGCGGGGCGCCCGGGCTCACGCCGCCGGCGGTCGCGGCCCTCCGCCCGCCCGCAAACGGACGCCGCGCTCGCTCTCTGATCTCAAGGTGGAAAGCGGCGCCTCGCGGATGTGCAGCGAAGGCGGCCGCCGTGGGGAGGCGGGGAGCGGCGCTGGCCGGGGCCGCCGCGTGCTCACCTGCCGGCCCAGGAGGCTGGGGGAGGGGACCGCTGCGGGGGGCGGGCGCGACCGGCCAATGGGGAGAAGGCATCCGGCCCCAGCTAAAAGCTCCCTGCAAAGTGGAGGGGTGGGGTCCGGGAGGGGAAGTTCGAAGCTCGGGAGCACTGGAAGGCCTGGGTGGGGGCTGGAGCCACCCAGGGACGGTCGGGGGCGCAGTCCGGCGGGAGGGACGGGAAGACGGCGGCCCCACCCCAGCCGCCTCTCCCTTCCCCAGCTCCGCTGGGCCGTCAGCCCCCCATCGCCAGCTCGACAGCGCCACCTGCTGGACATTGGTCCCTACGCCCGGCGCCCCTGGGGCCGAGGCTCTCGGAGGCTGTGACCTTCTGGGCCTCTGGGCCTTGGGAGAGGGGAATGAGCTCACCCACCCCGGTCACGGCTTTGGAAACAGCGACAACCGCCTCTTGAAAAATACGTTATGGGGTCAGAGAGAGGCACAGCTGATAGCGGTCTAGGGCTCCCCGTGGACCCTGTTGCGGGGGGAGCCTAGGCCTGGGCAAGGAAGAAGGAAGCAGCTGCCTGCAGTGTTACATGAAGGGCCAAAAAGCTGTGAAAGCTCTCAAGTGTGGCTTGCCTTGCTCCTCCCCCTTTTGCCTGTCACAGTCTAGGGCTGAAATCCCCATGATTAGAGACAAAATTCATTCGTTCTTTCAATAAACATTTATTGAGCACCTACTGTGTGCCAGGCACTGTGCTAGGCGCTGGGGATACATCAGTGACTAACACACAGTCCCTGTCCTTGAGGAGCTCACAGTCTATTGGAGGGGAAACGTACATAAACACATAGCTAAGGAGCTACCATGTGCTAAGTGCTACAATAAGAGGTATACACAAAGTGCTGTGGGAGCCCAGAGGAAGAGTAATACATCGGCTGCTAGCAGGTGAGGAGTGTGTCTCCTGACTCCATTACACACCGTCACAAAGGCAAGGATGTTGTTGCCCTGTGGCTCTGGTGCAAATGCACCGGTCTCCTGAGGGTCTCCTCCAGCCCTCTCCCATAACTTGATCAGCACAGGTTAGTTGACCAGATTAGCTAATTTAACACTTTGAATTAGGAAAGAAACTGGACAGGGAAGTTTCTTTAGGGGCAGGGGATGTTCAAAGTAGTAACAACTCTTGGGTGCCAGGCTGGGGGGTGGGAGTGAGGATACTATGAGGGCACTGAGCCAGGGAGGCCTGGCCCTGGGCAGTGGAGCACCTAGAGTGAGTGTCTATGCAGAGGGAAGGTCAGAAAGAGGTCACCAGCCTCAGACTTTGGTCCCCGTCTCTCACCAGCTTAGTTCAACCCATGATATCTGCTGGTGCTCACTAGATGCTTCATAGCACGCCCTGCTCTGCGGGTGATACGGCCCCCCTGCCCTCAGAAGGTAACACACTAACTGCGGAGACAAAATAGGTCCAGGTCATGAAGATTTAAGTAACAGTTTGTGATCTTAACACAGGAGATGTCACAGGCTGTTCTTGATCAGTTGCCAAAAGAGTGGCAATTTGCTACAAATCTAAAACAAAAGACTTCACGTAAGGGTAGGCTGGTCTGGGGAAGCAGCTTCCACAGAGTCTTAGAGGATGGATATGATTGAATCGGTACCAGCAAGGTGTGAGGAGCATCCTGGTCGAGCATAACCAAGTAAAGCGAAACCACAAAAGTGAGAAACTTGGAACAGAGGCCCGCTCGGAGGACAGCAAATCCCTGACTCTGACTGAAGCACTACTTTGGGGGGCAGGGAAACGAAGTGAGAGATGATAGGGGACTTCATGGGGAAGGGCCTTGTCAGGTCAACGACTTGAAATGAAAGCCTTGAGCCCTCCTCCCAGACCCCTGGACTGCATCGAGATTCAGCAAATACGGGGTTAATGCCCAGCTGCCCAGAACAGCCTGGCAGCTCCCTATCTTGAGCATCACCTCCACCGAAGGGCTATGGGGCTATGGGGTGCCACCGGAGGCTTTTTAGCAGAGAAAAGAACAGAGCTGGTGCCCTGGCAGATTGGAGGGGGTGAGACAGGTCACGGTGCGGGGCGTGTTGATGTGTCTGGGAGCGGGGACGAGCTCCGGGTGTGAGCCAGGTTGCAGGCTCTGGGAATGTGGAAGAAAGGCTAGATGTCAGAGATGTGGCAGTCTGACTTCAGGAGCCGGGGGAGGGGACAGGGTCACACGAAGGCGGCCATCAGATGGCTCTGAAATGTCAAGCTTAGAAGGTCAGGAAAATGGTGGTATGATTCATAGAAGTAGGCAAGTCATGAAAGCTTTTCCTTTGGCTTTTTGAGGGGAAAGGTGGTGTGTGTGTGTGTGTGTGTGTAAGGAAAGACTCTAAAGTCCAGTATGTAAGGACGCCTGGGTGGCTCAGCTGTTGAGCGTCTGTCTTCGGCTCAAGGCGTGATCCTGGGGTCCCGGGATCGAGTCCCGCGTTGGGCTCCCTGCATGGAGCTTGCTTCTCCCTCTGCCTATGCCTTTGCCTGCCTCTTTGTCTCTCATGAATAAATAAAATCTTTAAAAAATAAAGTCCAGGATGTATATAAAGACTTCACAATCCATTTCTGATAGAGGGGCTGGCTTTGGGGCACGACAGGCGTCTGGATGGAAATGTCCAGCAGGCAGGAGCCGTGGACAGTAGTAGGGGCTGCTGCTCTCAACTCCAGACCCATTCCCAAAGAGCCAAGCTAGAGCCAGGAGAACGGGTGAAACCCTTGGGGGGCGCACCCACATTCACGGTGGCAGGTGGCAGACATGGAGCCAGCCCAGGCACAGGGAGCAGAGCAGGCAGCGGGGGAAGCACAAGAGCCCAGCTAGTGCGGGAGGGGGTAGTAAGTAGTGTCATGAGCCGAGAAGGCTCATGGGGACCCAGTACCGTGAAGAAGACATCTGACGTCACTGTGAGGGTCTCAATGACCTTCAGCTGATGAGTTCTGTGGAATTGGGGGAGGCAGGGCCACCCCTAACCCATGTAGCACCATCGTGCAAATTTTTTACAGGTGACTCTTGTGGGATGTTTCACTTTCCACCATCAGCAATTTGTCTTGATAAACTGATTATATTAGAAAAAAGCGTTTTGATACCAAGTGCTGGAGACATGTGAGAAATGCACCTGCATGCCCATAAATGGTTCCTTCCCAAGGAGGGAAAGGGGAAGAACAAGAAGAGGGTGGGAGAAGACCTCAGAGGCTTGGCAGTGACCCGAAGGAGAGAGAGAAAAATCTGGGGAGGTAGTTAGGTCAAGTGGATGGTTTTTTTTTTACTGAGGACATAGCTAAGGGCCCGAGGCACCAATTCACACTAACCAGATTCACCAGATAACAGAATTGTTTCTGAGGCTGCTGTGTCCTAGCTCTTAGCCTTGCCCCCAAATTTGGCTTGAGAGAGGTGAGCTAACTCAAACGGGAAGGAGGACTTAAGCAGAGAGAGGTTCACTTAAGAGAGGATCGGCTGATGCTTCCTCAGGAGGAGGAAAGAGAGAAGCAAGGAGCCAGGTAGAGACAGGAGAAGTGGCAGGGGCGCTCACATCCGCTGGCTCCTGTCTTCTTGGCGTAAGAGTCAGGGCTAGGTGCGAAAGTCGGAGATGAGGGCCAACGGTCCACTTGAGATCTGCGGGAGCCATCGTGTAGGTGGGTGGGTTGGCAAACCTACAAGGTGAGTAGAAGGCAGGCTGAACAGCAGGCACGCACAAGCACGAAGGGAAGCAGCCCTGGTGTGCATCGCTACACGACTACCCCAGCCAGGCCAGACAGCAGGGAGCTAGTGGGGCAACACGGACCGGGAGAGATCCCCGGCTCGGGGGGATAGGCTGGTATTACGGCCCAGGCCCTTGTCCCTTTGAACGCCATCTTCCCCAGCACACATGCCCACTGAAATTCTCCTACCCTGGACCTGCTCCGGCTCTGTGACATCTCACCCAGTTGGGGGGATCCAGCCTGTACCCTGTAGCCTCAGAGCAACCGAATGGTTTGTACAAAGGGAACTAGAGAATGCTTTCTCTTCAAACCAAATCCCCATCTCTGCAGCTGACCCGTGGAGACACACACCCTCGAAGATCTCACAGCTACACCCCCATCCTCCCCAAAGAAACAGAGATACAGACCCACGAGTACACACAAATACATACAGAGATATTCACATATGGGATAGGAGGTTCCCCTCGGAGCCCCTGCATCGGCCCTGGCCACAAACTTCTCAGGAGGTTCTCCCTCCATCACCAAGTCAGCCCATTACCCTGACAAGAGCATATCCCCTAGTGCTCTTGAAGGCCATGGTCTGACACCAGGGGTGCCCCAGCTGGGCATGGCTGGGCCATGGTGACACCGGGCAGGGGTCGGGGACAGGGGATCCGGCGGACTGAGATCCCATGGGAAAAGAAGGGCAGGTGTGCTGCTTCAGTCTCTGCTATAGAAAGTCCATATAAAAATGCTGCTCAACTTTGCCTGGTGAGGCATACTGCCCTCAACCCCTTTGCTTACAGGTCATGGGGCTCCATCTTAATAAGAGAAGTGGGGTTGAATGGGGAGAAGGGGGCTGGGGTCGGGGATCTGGTCAGCAGGTTCCCAGATGTGGTCACGCCAGGCTCAGTCATGAACAGGGACCCTGAGCCTGAGGAGAGCTCAAGTTCAGCCACTGGGGTCAGCCCAACAGTGGGGCAGCTGGGAGAAGAGAAAGTCTGGTTCCCCAGAAGGCTCGGATTGTGGGAACCCCTTGAAACCACCTGGGTTGGAAGTGGCTGAAGGTGAGCCCGATCCCTCAGGAGCTCCCTCAGGGTCTCTTCAGGAACCAGCAACCCCTCCATGGGGGCCCCAGTTACCATCCCCTGCATGTACGAGGAGGGCCTCAGCGGCCCCTCCTTGCCCCCAGAGGCTGCCGTGGCACCGGAAGTCCTGATGAAGGCAGCAATGACAGTCCCAGGAGGCTGAGAGCTGGGCCCGGCTGGTCCGGCCCCGGTGACGGAGGATGGCACCGGGTTGGTAGGACGGTTGGCCCCGGCCAGAAGCTGGGGGAGACCACTAAGAATCAGCGGAGCCCCCGGTGCTGCCACCTGACTTTCTTGGAAACTGGTGTTCAGGGGGAAGGAGGCCTGCAAAGTGAAGGTGTCCTTGAAGGTCGAAGCAGGCGGAACGCTCTGGAGGACAAGCTGGGTTGAGGCAGTAGTACTGGCAGGAGGCCCGTTGGTCAGCACTGTGGTCAGTGGAATTGTCTGCAGGGTCAAGGCTGAGCCTGACCCCACTGGGGCCACTCCTAGGTGGATGTTGCTGGGCACTGAAGTACTAAGAAGAGAGGAAACAGATTTGATTAAGGCAAGAGGCATCTCCCAATTGGCCAGGAAGGAGCGCCTGTGAGGAACAGAGCCAGCTGAAGGTGTTCGGTTCCTCTGTGGTTGGATCAGTGAACATCTACCGAGTACCTAGTAGAGTTTGGGAATCATCCTAAAGGACTGGCAAAATAGTGCACTATTTTGAGCCACCTTCCCAATAGCCCACATGCTGAGTAAGATTAATAACCTGACTTTACAGCTTGGGGAAACAGAAGCCCAGAGAGGCTATGCAACTTGCCCTAGACCACACAGCTAGTTGCAGGGACCCACATCTAGGCCTTCTGACCCCAGAGCTCATGTTCCTCACCACTCCACTCTATTGCCTTCTGTCCCCAGAAGGGCACATCGCCCATGCCAGTATAGTGAGAGCAACATACACATATCTCAAAGCCCAGCCTTCTCAAGGAAAATCTGGAGACATGTGGCATGGATAAGAAGCAGCAAGAGCTTGCCTAGAGGGCCCAAGGAATGCAGAACAGGCATCTCTGTAACATTCTCTGTTGCCTCTTTTCCAGAGTGGAGGAGGCTTGGGGAGATGGGCCCAGATGTGGAGGTCCCTGGTGGCTGCTGGGGGAGCACTCAGAGATAACTGGCACAGCCCGAGCTGGTGACAGATGTCACCTAGGCCAAGTGCTGGCTTTGCCATTCTTTTGGTGTGTGACCGTGGGCAGGTCACTTTTCCCCTCTTGACCAACAAGTGCCCCAGTGGCTTCCCAGGGATTCTGTGAGGTTCCCACGAGACTGGAGACATAGCAGAACTTTGCAAGAGGTTGAAAACTCTCCCCACTAACTGCCCCTGCCCCGCCAACACAGGTATGATGGGAAGACGTGTACTTTGGGGCCCTTACCTCACGGTTTTGGCGAGTTTGGGCTGGCTCTCCGGTAGAGAGGCAAGCACACTGGAGGTAGTGGGGGTCTCCTCATCTACAGACAGTCCCAGTTCCAGATTCGCAGATGGCTGTAAGCCAACATTCTGAACCTTTGGCTTTTCCCAGGAAGGGCCTCCCTTGCCCTGGGGAGCAGCTCTGGCGGAGACCCTGGAGCTGGCTCGGCGGGTGGT
This sequence comes from Vulpes lagopus, assembly GCF_018345385.1. Lineage (NCBI taxonomy): Eukaryota > Metazoa > Chordata > Mammalia > Carnivora > Canidae > Vulpes > Vulpes lagopus. Next base: position 101,167,858 of record NC_054848.1, read on the forward strand.
GCTGGTGGAGGATGTGGAGGGAGTGGAGGCCTGAGGGGAGGCCACCGTGACTTCACTTCTCTCCTCATCATCTTCAATCACCACCAGGTCCTTGGGCATCTCCTTAAACTGGTACACCAGCCTCTGCCCTTCCACTTTGGCAAGGATGCCTCTCTGGTAGTAATATCTGGAGGACAAGGGGCACAGAGTGGGGAGTTAGGCAGGGCGGGCAGTAGGAGGAGGCTGGCCAGGTGGCCAAATGGGAGCCCCAAGGTCAAGAGAAGGGGTAAGGTCAACTCTTGGACTTAGAAGGCTTTTATGAAATTTCTAAGGTTTCCCCCTGAGGACACCAAGGGCCATGAAAAGGGGTCTCAAATGCTAGCCATGCCCTGCTTTGGGGAGAAGGAGGGGACTGTGCCTCCCAGGAGGGGCCAGGGGATGGGCATAGGGGCAAGAACAGGGGAGAGTTAGCAGACCCTAAAGCAGGAGGGACTTCTGGGCCCCCAGGGCAGGCACCAGGTGCCCCAGCATCCCCTACCTTAGTGCCCGCCCCATTGTCTCATAGTTCATGTCAGGCTTGTTTTTCTGCTTCCCCCACAGCTTAGACACAGCTTTGGAGTCCACCAGCTTGAAGATGCCTTTCTCTCGCTGGGTCCACTTGATGTATTTGGGGCAGGTGTTCCTGTCTTGCAGAAGCGCTAGGAGGAACTCCCAGAGATAGATGGTGCTGCCTGCGGGGGAGGGGGAGGAAGCAGGTGGTAAGGCACAGCCTGGGGCCCTGGGCCCCCTTCCCACCCAGCCAGCCTCCCAGCTGTACCTTTGCCATCCTTAGACTTCTTCCGTATGGGGATGCTGGGGTCAGTGACTGGTGAGGTACTGCGGTTGCCCTTGGTCTTCCGGACTGTGAGGGGAAGGGAGGCGGGGTGCAGGATGAGAATGAGGCCACACCCAGTGCTCCAGGGCAGGCTCCCGGGAGGGAGGGCCCCAGGGATCACTGGAGTGGGTGCCATGGCAGAGGGCAGAGTGGGGGAGAGCCAGGTCACTAGGCCCAGAGACCTGAGATCCGTCTCTGCCACCACAGCCCTCAGGTTCCTGCACCTGCCCAATGGCCTGCTGTCATTTTCAGCAGAGCACAGCAGAACCCCAAAGCACAGCAGAACCCTCCTGCTGATGCGGGGCAAAGAATGTGGTGTTTACAAATGAGTCACCTCTAGAAGAACCCAATGGGCCCAGCCCAATTTTGGAAACGAAAAGGTAGCCTAAAGGTGTAGCTGTTGTCCAAGTAAGTGTGGCACTGGGGGTTTGGCTGCCACACTAGCAAGGCACTATCAACCAGTCATTGCCTGAGTAAATCAATAACACTGGGGCTTGGGAAAGCCCAAAGTCCTCTCCCATAGATGGCCCCAGTTCCACGAGTTCTGAGAAGGAAGATAAGCACACAGCCTAAGGCGTCTTTTACAGGCAGAGGGCACTCTCCAACCCTCACAGAGGGCCAGGGCCTGGCCAGGGGGCCAAGCCTGGTGTCCGAAACACCTAGACTAGGATTCAGCCCACGTGGGGTCATTGGCATTTCTGCACGATTTTCCGTACATGCCAGGCTGACAGGAGTGGCATGGGAAATGTCAGGCTTTGGGCAGGCCAACCTATGAGGCCAGGTTTTATAGGAGAGAGGACTTTTCATCCATCCCTGTCACACCAGAGAGCTGTCCCCTTAATGTGTCTATGATCCTTGACCCACACATCCCTTATGGTCTCCCTGACCTGCCCCCCTTCCTACTACGCCCCCCCCTGCAAGCGCGCACACACACACACATCCCCCCTTCCTTACTTCTCTTCTTTGATTTTCCAGTCTTCTTGGCACCTTCCTCTCTGGGGACCGTCTCCTCCAGACAACGCCCCTCCTGGTCATCAGTGTCACCTGCCCTGTTCAGGGCATCAGGCTCAGAGACAGGAAACAGGTAGTTGGGCAGAGTGGCAGCTGGAGCAGGGTCTGAGTCTGGAAGCATCTCGGAGGCGGAGGAGCTGACTGCAAGGAGAAAGGCCTGAGGCGCCCACCCGAGGCCCAGTGCTGGGCAAGTGTATGATCCACCCTCCACCCAGCACTTCAGAGGATGGCACGCTCCCGGGGAAGGCTGAGGAGCCGTTCCCCATAGCTCCAGATACAGGATACACCTGAAAATGCCTCCTGCATCTCACACCATGAGGAGAGGAAACATCTGCAGGGCTGTGGGCATGAGCTGGCCCCAATCACAGCTGCCACATTCACAGCCCCCCGCTGGGAGTGGGGAGTTCCAGGCAACACCCAGGGTAAAAGGCCACCTTGATTTAGTCATTCACTTGTTTTACAACTGGAAGGTGCCTTAGATATCATTTAGCCCAATTCCTCTGCTTTCCTGATAAGAAAACTGAGATCCAGAGATGGCAGGGCATGTGTCCAAGGTCACACAGCAAGTCAGTATCAAGTGATTCATCAAGTATTTGCTGAAGCCCGAGGGAACATGAGTGACAGGGTTGGGAACAGAAGTGCTAGGATGCTTAACTGGCAGCTTCAGGCTCTCTTCCCCCTTGCCGGATCCTAGCATCCCCTTGGGAAGGGGCAGTTAGGGCAAGGAGTCCTTGTGTCCATGAATCAGGGAAAGGCCTCAGAGGGAGCTGGGGCAGGAGCCTCCCTTGGGGGCCTTCTGGGGTGATGGGGGGCCAAGCTCCGAGCCTGGCACATTTCTAGATAAGCCAACCCCTGCATAGTCTTCCTGAGGGCCCGGCAAGAGAGCAGAGAGGACCGAAGAGTCACCCTGGCCAACAGTAGTCAGCCTTAAAAAGAAAGGCAATTCGGACATACGTGACAACATGGACAGACCCTGACGTCATTATGGTAAACGAAATAAACCAGTCCCCAGAGACCACTACTTCATGATTACACTCATGTGAGGTCCCCAGAATAGTCCAATTCATGGCGACAGAAAGTAGAGTGGTGGCTGCCAGGGGCTGAGGGGAGGGGGAAATGGGGAATTAGTGTGTAATGGGCACATAGTCTCTGTTTTGAAACATGGAAGGTTCTGGAGGTGGATGGTGGTGATGGCTGCCCAACAACATAAATGTACTTGATACCACTGAACTGGACACTGAAAAATGGTTAAGGTAGTCAATTTTATGTTACATGTGTTTTGCAACAATTTAAAAATTGGAAAAGGGAAGTCCCCCTGGCCACCTTTCCCTTGTCTACAGTGCCCCTCTGCCCTCTCCCATCCTGTCACAGCTCAAGAGCACGTTGACATGTGTCAATGCCCGTGTGCACAGGTGCCTGGGACTCTAGTACACAATGTGATATTTTTAAATGGCGTTTTTTTGTTCCCTTGAGTAAAGGCACCAGGGTTCAGACTTACAGATCTGCTTCTCATCCAGGATGTCGTTGGGAGACTCGACATTGAGCAAGACTTCAGTGGTTGACATGGTTTGTGAGGTTGCTTCATTGTCATCTGGTTCCAAGTTCCATGGTGTGGGGTGGGGGAGTGGGCAGAAAAAAAGTTCCCTCAGGATATATAGGGCAGGGGTATAGCTATCACCAGGGCCAACCCAGAGGATAGTGTTAAGGAGCTAAGGGACCACTGGAAGGGGCTCGTGTGCCACCTACTGTAACTCTCCAGCTTTTCTCTACACTCACCCCAGCTGATCTCCACTCTTCCTTGTCCCACTCCATCTTGAAAGACCACAGATCCATTTGGATGGTTTCCTCCTCTACCACCTTTTGCTTATCCTAACCACCCTATCTATAATCTCTAACTCTTGCGGCCTGGCTCTTGCTGCATGGGGTCACTGAAAGCCATTGTGGGCTACTATAGTTCCTGAAGGCACAATCCCTTTCTCTTCCCACACTTCCCTGCTCAGGAAAGAAACAAACCTGCCAGCAAAATACTGCCCTCCAGGATCTGATCCTGTGTCATGCACAAGGTTCCATCTGTTATGATGCCATTGTGAACGTCGTCTAGCTCCAGTCCTGAGTACAGATGCAGTAATTCGGGGTAGGGCACCTGCTCCACGATCACAGCTGGGAACACTGAGGGGTCTTCCAGCTATGGACAAGAGAGGGATCCGGTTTAAGGCTCACCTGCCTCTCCCAAGAACCCCTCCCTACCAGAATCTGGCCCTTCTTGCAATTCCTAAATCTTGGAGCCCTCAGAGCTGTCTTTTGTATGGGATGACATTGCTCTGGGTCCAACCTCACTAGGTCATGCTTTGAGTGGATTCTTTTTTTTTTTTAATTTTTATTTATTTATGATAGTCACAGAGAGAGAGAGAGAGAGAGGCAGAGACACAGGCAGAGGGAGAAGCAGGCTCCATGCACCGGGAGCCCGACGTGGGATTCAATCCCAGGTCTCCAGGATCGCATCCTGGGCCAAAGGCAAGCACCAAACCGCTGCGCCACCCAGGGTTCCCCCTTATTTTTTTTTTTTTAATTTAACTTTGAGTGGATTCTTGATTAACAGAGACAGGCTAGCTCTGTGCCACTTGCACTCAGTCAAGGGCGGGCATTTTTAATTGGTTGTAGTTCTCAGGCTCAGTCTCTGGCAATGAAGACAGAACAGAGGCATTATAGAGGTAAGGTGAGGGCCCGGTCCCTGTCTGGAAGAGAGGTTTCCAATTTCCAGCTTGATTCATTGGGTGCATAGGGACACTGCTCATGTGGAGGAGGAGAAACAGGTTTTTGGAGAAAGAGAAGGGGAACAGTGTCTGGATATTGTGAGTTTGATATTTAACACGGAAATACCTATCAGTGGGTCAAAAATACGTGTCCAAGAGCTTAAAAGGGTGGTTGCTAAATCCCTTAGAGTGGATAACAACAATCAGGATGAGAATTTGACCCCTGGAAGATGTAGCTGCTCTCAAATCAAACAAAGCTAAATGAAAAAGGAGTGTGATTGGGGCAACTGGGTGGCTCAGTTGGTTGGGTATCTGACTCTTGGTTTCAGCTCATGTAGTGACGACCTCAGGGCATGGGATAGGGCCCTGAGTAGAGATTATCTCCCTCTCCCTCTGCTCCTCCCCCTGCTCATGCTTTCTCTCTCTCTCTCAAGTAAATAAATAAAAGCTTTTTAAAAAAAGGAATGTGATTGCAACTGTCTTTATTCATTCATTCATTCATTCATTCATTCACTCATTCATGGGAGACACAGAGAGGCAGAGACATAGGCAGAGGGAGAAGCAGGCTCCCTGCGGGGATCCCAGGATCATGCCCTGAGCTGAAGGCAGATGCTAAACCACTGAGCCACCCAGGCTGTCTTTAAAAAAAAAAACAACTGTCTTAAAAAAAAAGTTATTTATTCACTTATTTGAGAGAGAGAGAGAGAGTACGCTTGAGCAAGCATGGAGGGAGGAGGGGCAGAGTGAGAGGGAGAAGCAGACTCCCAACTGAGCAGGGAGCCCAACTTGGGCTTGATCCCAGGACCCTGGGACTATGACCTGAGCCAAAGGCATACGCTTAACCAACTGAGCCACCCAGGTACCCTGCAAACTCTTTAAAAATTATGTAGAGAAGGGATTATATCAGGAGCAACTTTGGGTGACTTTTTTCCCTTTCTTTCAAATTTTCTGTATTTTGCAAATTTTATTTCATGGGGCTGTTAATTCTTTTTTCATGAAAAAAGAATGACAATGCTCAGTTCTGCCTAATGTTTCTGAACAATCCAGAAAAATAAAAATTGATAAACCGCCATTGGGTTTGGCCAGTGGGCAGTCAGCCTAGCTAGAACACTTTCAGGGGACACTTTACAATGGATCTCAGAGAGGCTGGACTGAGTGCCGTCCTACTACACCACTACTGGGGTGTAGTGATGAAGGCCATGGAGTTGAGGGCCATCTGCCCAATATGGTACCCACTAGGCATGGGTGACTATTTAAATGTAAATGTAAACATTTTTCAAGATTAAAAGTCCAGTCCTTCAACTGCATTAGCCATACTTCAAGTGCCCCATAGTCTCTTGTAACTAGTGGCCCCGGAATTGGACAGGGCAAACATAGAACACTTCTAGAAAATTCCATTGATTTGTCCTAATCTAGACCAGACAGCCTGGGCTTGAAAACAAGCTCTGCTACTTACTAGCAGTGGGGCCTTGGGCAAGCTACCTAATCTTGCTGTGCATTGCCTTCCTCATTTGTAAAATTGGAGTGGTCATATTAACCCCATAGGGTTGTGTGAACAGATCAATGCACGTAAAGCCCATAGACCAGGCTCGGTGTAGAGTAGGCTCTCATCGAGTGTTTTAGGTATCAGGGACTTCTGGGAGACTAGTAATGCTTTATTTCTTAACATGGGTGGTGTGTTCATGGGTGTTCGTTTTATCATTATTCTTTAACATATATATGTATACACTCTTGTATTAATGACACATTTTTCAATACAAACCGTTTCCTGAAAAGGGAGAGAAAGGAGGTAAGAATGTAAGCACAGAGTGTGGAGACCATACTGATGAAGAGAAAGGAGTTAAGGAGGCAGTATTTTGAAGGAGGTAGGTAGAAAGGAAAGAAGGGTTTCTTCCAGGGTTGGGGAGATGTTCTAGGTTGAGGAAAAAGGTCTGGAAGGTCTTAAGGACTTATGAGAGAGTCTACGGCCATACCACCCTGAACGCGCCCGATCTCGTCTGATCTCGGAAGCTAAGCAGGGTCGGGCCTGGTTAGTACTTGGATGGGAGGACTTATGAGAGAGATGTTGGAAGTGACCACTGGGTTGAGGTCTTGGAGGCAGGAGAGAAGTATAGGTAGGAGATACTGCTGGAAGGAAGAGGGACAGTTCTTTCTCCTGGGCCCATGGGAAGTAAACTGTTCTTGTTCTTTCCTTATCAGTAAAAGGAAGAAGGGAGGGAGACAGAGGGTGTCCTTGGCTTTGAGCTTCTCTGTGAATTGGAGGAGAAGCTGTCTGAGGGCAGAGGGGCAAGTGTGAATGTGGAAGGGAACAGCCTCCATGAAGCACAGTAACAGCTGCTAAGCAGACCGAAAACAGGAAAAAAATGACTAGCAGTATTGAGAACACAGAGATGGTTAGATTTTTCTTCCCTTTCCCTTTCCTTCCCATGATACCTCCCACAAGGGGAGGCACAGCCCAGGTGTTCGATCAGACTGAGCGCTTCTAGGTGAAGACCCAGGACAGAACACGCAATGCGCTCAATGCCCGCTAGGGGGCAGCCCTCGGTAGGCCGCTAGAGGGAGGACAAAGTTTTCTGTCCTCAAAAGGATTTAGCACAGAGAATGGCAGTATTAAGCTGGGATGCCCTTAGAGATAATCCAACTGGATCTCTTCTTGGTGAAGATGGGGAGATATCAGCCAGATAGGGTAGGGGATGGGACTTGCCCACGTGACTCTGTGGCCAAACTGGGATGAGAACCCAGGACTCCTGACTCTTAAGCCTTCTGTTCCTTCTACCGGACCTGGCTGCCTCTTCTCCAGTTTGTGGAAGGAGAGGAGTCGAGAGGGCCAATGAGTGTGCCAAGACACCATCCAGTGGGTACAGTCAAGCACCCGGAAAGCATGCTCTCTTAGCCTCAGCACGTAGCAAGATACGGAGCGGTGGGGCCTAAGTGCCGAAATTCTGCCCTATTTTTCTTTCACCTTTCCCCCACCAAAGAAACCCATTTCCAGATCTGAATCCTCTGATTGAGGCTGAAAAGATGGTTATGGAAGGGCTCATCAACCAGGCTAGACACATGAGTCTGAAGGGACTGGGAGTTGGTCTTTGCCCTGTGGGTCCAGCTGGCAGCGCTCACTCTTGCTATGTGGGTGTCCCAGCAGCCTTCTCACTGTGACATTACAGGTGGGGGGGGTGGACATGCACGTGAGGGTCCATGTGCACTGGTGCATTCAGCCCACATTGCTGCCTGCCTGACAGCTTGGCTGCTGTGTTTAATAGCTGCACAGCTGGCTTGGTGACTGCCCGTAGGCAACTGGCTCACAGAATGACCGCCAAATGACTAGTGCCTGGCCGCATGAGTGACGGACGCGCAGGCACACAGTCTGGCTGGCACACAAGCCCAGTGGTCTGGACCCAGAGGGTGCTTGATCAATACTTGAGGGCTGGCCAGTCCTGGGCTGGCTGGCTGGCTTGCTGTCTGCCTGCCTGTGTGTGTCTATCTGATAGTCCGTTTGGCTAACTGGGCTCCGTTCTCTGGGGCCATACCTGGTGGATATCATCCATCCCGTTGCTTGCAAACTCAAAGATCAGGTCACTGGGCTGCAAGGTAATAGCCATGCTGTCTCCTCAGAGAGCTGACAGCAGGATTCGCAGGGCCCTCTGGAGCTGCAGGGGGTATCCTTGACGAAGAAATGCTGCTCAGGTACCTTGGAGCTTAGAGCCTATACCCCGAGCCACAGTAAAATAGGGGGTGTGGAGAGCTGGAGTAGGTGGTGGCCTAGGCCAGGTTCAAGGCTGCATGCTGGGCTGGGCAAACCGCAGGAGTGACCTAAGGAGAAGGGAGAGATGGGCAATGAGCAAGTCACCTTCCTTGAGATTTGTTCCCAAGACAGCTAGCCAACCACAGGGACCCCACTGCCCGGGGCAGACTGCCATCTAGCCTGGGAGGGATGGGAGAAGAAAGGGGAAGAAGAAAGGAAGCAGGTAAAAAAAAAAAAAAAAAAAAAGGAAAAAGAGGAAGTGAACTGAGCTGCGTCCAGTGGGAAGTGGCGGGGCCTCAGTGTCAGCCTGTCACCAGCATCTGCCCCTGAGCTGGCCCTCCCTCCCTTCTCTCCTGCCTCCTCTGGAGGCTCTCTCCTCCTTAGGAAGATTAATCCTCAGGGTGTGGCCACTGGGGAAATCAGGGCACCCCATACGTCCCTATAGATGGGACAGCAGCATGAAGAATCCATAAGATTTCCTTGGCTTAGAAAGAATCTTGTGTGAATGGGTGTGGGTTAGGGATACATGGGTGTACCAGGTGTGCTTCCAGACTCTGCCTGGCTTAGTCTACCTTGGAAGTGGAGGCCAGTTAGCTCTGTGGGGGCAGAGTCTATAGAGGAAGAAATATCTCAGCATGTGGGGGGCGGGGGTTGTCACCAGGACTAGTGCTGATCTGACTCTGCTCCTGAGGAGGGGACTTTCGGAATTGGCCACGCCCCCAGACAGCCCTGAGCTGGAGGGACAGGTGGGCCTAAGGCTCTGTGCCCTTAGCCCTTATCGCTGCCTGGCACCCTTGCTACCCGCAGGAGCGGGTGGCTTCTGTGCCTTGTGTGGGTTCACGCTCTTGGTTCAGCTTTGCTTTCAGTTTCAAGACTGAACTGTCACCCTGGGAACTTGAGAGGAGAGCCCCAGCTTGGGGAGGGGCCCCCAGAATCTTCTCCATCCTCCGGGGCTGGCTCTGGCCCCCCTCCCTTTCCAGGAAACCTGTGTGCTGCAGCCCACATGCCTCTCCAGGCCCCAACTGGCCCCAAAGCCTCTGGTACTCCCGGTCTGTACCTCAGGTGCTCACTCACTCGACACCAGGCCTCCAATTGTTTCCTGTGTTTGCTGCGTGGTCACACCCACGCCTCCCTCCCACGTGCCCCTCCCGCCAGCCCACTCTGCTCCTCTACTCCTGAACACTCAGACCTCGCCATGTCCAGGTACCACAGCTTCGGCCCTTGGGCTTGTTTTTCATGGTATCCTCGTGCGGGCCTCCATGCAGTGGGTCTGCGAATGCCTGAGGAACCGGGTCTACGGCCCACAGTAGGAGCAACACATCTGACTCCTATCTCCCTGACAACACCTTTGCCAGTGCCAGGGTGGCCAACCCTTCTCCTGGCTCCGAAAGAAAGGAGGAACTGCAGAGAGGGGCAAAGGGGAGGAAAGGGAGGAGGACCACGGGTGACCTCTGTGATGACCGCTCCCCCCATAGGAGACACCCAGGCCTCTCCCACTTCCTTTCCGTTAGCCCACAGGGCTGGCTCCGCCCGCTCACCACCACCCCCGCCCCCCGCTCACCCCCACACCTTTCCACCCACCCTGAACACAAAACTTCAAGACTGTCACCCAACTCAACCTGTCAGGTCTGAGTTTCCCTTGCCGAAGGAGACAGCCCTGCTAGGACGAAGAGGCGGCCCTGGGGAAAATACGGTCTACAGTCGGGTCCTGAGTCCCCCCTACCCCCACCCCACCCCACCCCCACTGGGCCCTGCCGGTGACCCGGTCTCCTGTGACCCGCTGGAGAAGCCTCCCAGGACCATTTATGCTTGGAAGGTCTGTCTCTGCTAGCCCCAGCGCCCCGAGGCCCCGCATTCCGCAGCTCCCCGCCCGCCCTCAGGCCGGCTGTCTGCCCCCAGGAAGCATTCTCATACTAATCAAATGAAAGGGATCACTTTCACCTAATCCCACTTTGTCTAAACACGAAACTCCAGTGTCTGCCCCCCCCACACAAGGTCATTCTGCCGCAGCCCTTCCCTCCAGGTTTGCTCATCTCTAGGGCTTCTCTTCACAGATCAGCACCTCACGTTTGCGAGTTCACTGGTGCTCTCTGCCTATGACCTCCCTTCCGTGCACCTTCCCGACCTCCCCCATTAGGCAGTGGCTTCCTGGAGGGCAGGGACAACTGTGCTGGTCATCAGTGAAACACGAGCACCTCACACTGTGCTGCCTGTAGCAGACACTCCATTTATTTTTGCAGAACAAACACATGAATGAACAAACTAACAAACGAATGAATGATATTGGTTGGTCAGTACCAGTGAGGTGTATTTTCTGGGCAAGAAGTATTTCCTTTTTTTAAGATTTATTTATTTATTTATTTATTTATTTATTTATTTATTTATTCAGAGAGAGAGATAGAGAGAGAGAGAGAGAGAGAGAGAGAGAGAGAGAGGCAGAGACACAGGTAGACGGAGAAGCAGGCTCCATGCAGAAAGCCTGACGTGGGACTCGATCCAGGGTCTCCAGGATCATGCCCTGGGCTGCAGGCGGCGCTAAACCGCTGTGCCACCGGGGCTGCCCAGCAAGTATTTCCATGTGGGGCGCCTGGGTGGCTCAGTCAGTTAAGTGTCTGACTTCTTTTAAGATTTTATTTATTTATTCATGAGAGACAGAGAGAGGCAGAGACAGGCAGAGGGAGAAGCAGGGCGTGGGGAACCCGATGCAGGACTCAACCCCTGGACCCTGAGATCATGACCTGAGCCAAAGGCAGATGCTCAAACACTGAGCCACCCAGATGCCCTAAGCGTCTGACTTTTGATGTCCGCTCAGGTCACTATCTCAAGGCTGTGGGCTGTGAGATAGAGCTCTGTGAGTCTGGCTCTGCGGGGAGTCTGCTTGAGAGTCTCTCTCTCTCTCTCTCTCTCTGCCTCTCCTCCCTCCCCCTCCCTAAAAAAATATATCCATGTATACATTGGTTGTGGGGTGGGTGTTGTGTACTCAGGCTTATGAGAGAAAGGGAGAGAGAGAGAGAAATGTGTGCCCTGTGCATGTTAGTTACATCTGTGTATTTTTGCATTGTAATTTACAATGGGAGCTCTCACCGTGGGTGTGCAAGCACACCACAAATGTACTTGTGTGCAGGGTGTGCTGGTGGGTCCCCAGTGTGGGGATGTGTGCCTGAGGGCCTCTGTGTGTCAGAGGGCTTCCCTGGTTGGACCAGCAGCGCCACAAGCTTGCTTGTGGGTTCCTCCTCCAGGCCTGCCTTCTCGAGAATAAGAATGAAGAGCCTGGGCTAATGCTGGCTCCAGCAGGCTGTGGCAAACAGGGCTGGGATGGGCTGCCACCGCTAGCACTCCCCTCCACCCCAGCTACAGAAAATTCAAAGTCCTATGCTTCCTGGGAAGAAAATGCCAGCCGCAGTATATGGAGGTGGTGGGAGAAGGAAGGCAGCCCCACAGAATATTGGATGGAATCCTTGGCCATCGATGTAGAGAGGTTTGAAATAAAGGAAGAGACTAATCCAATTGCATTCTTTAAGTGTCTAAATGTCGAAGTATCTAAATTCAGGACTTGGTTGGTGCAGGTTCTGCTGACCCAGGGTTAGGGGGCATTGTGAGGCTGCTGCACCCAGCACCCAAGGCTGATCCTGGTTGTCTTGTACTGTCCGGAGCTCCAGCCTACAGCTAGGAAGGTGAAGGGGTTGTGGGGGGAGGAAGTAGCCGTCCTACTTTTCGGCCAAGGCTAAGAAAACTCCCATCCCAGCCCCACCGCGGAACCTTCCAGTCCAGAAAGTTTCTCCCCTCCCCCCTCAGATGTTTGAGGATTTGAAAGTGAGAGGTGGGGAGAGGCTCATTTGCATGTTCACTCACTCTCCCCGGCAGAGGAGTGAACCACCCCCTCCCCAGTCCCTCAAAATAACCTCCCTCTCCCAGGAACCTGAAACCAAAAAAACCACCACCCCAGAAGGCCCGCCCTGCTGGAGGCCAGAGAGGCCCACACCAGGGGCACTCCTCCCTGCTGTCCTTACAGACACACTGAGACACGATGGGGAGTGGGGCACTAGGTGGGTACACACAGATACTTGGCTAGACGTGCCTGGGAAGCTCCCCACCCGCCCCAGCGTTGTACAGATCACAGCTGGCTGCAGGCAGAGCCTGCTCCCAGGGTGGCAAGAGCTCTACTCCCTTCACTCCCCTGGAGGCCACTGTAGGATCCCTGGCTCCCAGGGCCTGTCCTACTTGCACAGAAAGCAAAGCGTCTGGAGAGCATATGGCCCCGGACACCGTGTGTGAGCGAATGAGTGCCACAGGAGGGAGCAAGCAAGCGAGGGCGCCTGCATCCCCAGCCTGCGAATGCACACCTTTGGCTCACTGTGGTTCTGAGTGCATTTCAAAACCAAAAGAGCTAAATAGAAGTGGTTTGGGCTGCTCCTGCGTCATCACAGCTGGGCCCCCTTCAGACGTACAGACCCTTTCTGAGGTTGTCACTGGAGCGAGTCAAGCGGTGTCCAGCGCCCACCCCTGCGGGCCTCCTCTGCATACAGGAAGCAGCCCCTAAGTGAAAGCCACATCCACAGGCTCTGTGGAGCTACTTTAAATCTACAGCTGTTCAGCTGAGCCAATGGCTCTCACAAAATTGCTGGTAACACCCGTGGCATTTTCACGCACGCCAGGAAACATGGGAGCCAGATGGTCAGCCAGGCCACAAAGCAGAGTTCTCCTTCTCCGGTTCCTCATCCTCTCAGAGCCAGCCTTCACTCCCGAAATACCCAGGACTCCATGAAACCTTTCTGGAATTCTCTGGAAAGGAAGTGACAATTTCCTTCATGCCATTTCCCACTCTCTCAACGCCCCTCCCCCACAACCACAAACAAAATGGAAACTACCCCAGGAACAGCTGTACCCTCCACTTAAAAACAGCCCCTCCTCTGGCTAATAGTCATCCAGAAGCAAATTTGCATGCGGCACCACGTGACCAGTGATGTGTATTTAAGAGCCAGAGGGCCAGAGCCAGGGGTCCAGTCTGTAGTCATGGTCTGAGCACAATAATCCGTCCATGGGACTCCCCCACAGCCTTGACTCCCATCAGCAAGCAGAGCCCTCCTCCTTGAGCAAATGTCCAGTAAAGGGGCCCCAGCCACAACTATTTGGTCAGCTCCTTCTCCTCTATCCCTTTCTTTTCACCACCCCCTCCATTTGAGATGAAATCAGGAAGAGGGAGGAAAAAAATAAAGGTTTTGCAAGCTCTGTTGGTTGGGGTTTCTCTTTGCTTATTTACAAGAAACCCAGTTTCCTTCCTTGGCCCTGGGTCACTGCCTGCTTCCAGTGTAGAGTTTGCCACAACTCCAATGGCGAGGGAGGTCCAGAGCTCATCTCCAATTGCCCTTTGCCTTTTCACAGTTCTAGCCTAGCCTCTACCTTCCCAGGCCCTGAGCTCTCCCAGTGGAGGGGCGATTAGGGCCGCAGGAGGTGACGGGTCTCCCCTTTCTCCAGGAGTCCCATAAGCTCACCCCACAGTGTGCGCCGCCCCGTCCCAGGGAGGAGGAAGGATGTATCCCAAGCAGATGTGAGACCCTGGAGAAGTCGGCCATCTTTCTGGGTTGTGGTTTCTGTCACCCTTACTGTGGGGGAGGGCTGAGGGTAAGCCAGCTTTAGCAGATGCTCACTGGGGAGTCTCGGGTGAATGAAGATGGTGGTGGGAAAGCACTTTGGAAATTAAAAATCAGTCATCCATAAGATGAGTTTCAGGTGACCTCCCGGAGAGCAAAGGGGGCTTGCCCCCCCCCCCACCGCCGTGAAGCCCCCGGAAGTCCCCTGTTGGCTCCAGAACATAGACAGGGCGGGGCTGGAGGCTTCCAGTTGTTGACTTTGAAGGGGCTGGCTCCTCGAGGGGGTTGGGGGGCCCCCCCGCGGGGAAAGGCAGGCTGCTTTGGTCAAAGAGGTGTTCCCAGTCTGCTGTCCTCACCACCTTCACCCCGCCCCAGCCCTTGGGGTTGTGGTTATGTGGCAAGAAGAGCTCTACAGAAGCCCCAGTACGGGAGGGGGGGGGGAAGGGTTACTGACAAAGGAACCTATTTCTCCAGTCCTGACTCCCAGGGGCCTTGTCTGAGAAAGCCAAAAGAGCACCCCCTGGAGGTGCCTGCGACCTCCACATCTTTATCTCTACCGCTCCAGGGACCCACCAAGGGGTCACTAGGCTCTTCTGGGAAGTGAAGGACAAGCCAATTGCAAGGAGAACACATTACAGGAAAGAAGGCAAAGCCTAGTCCAGAGCAGCTACCGAAACCCAGTACTGTGGGCTGCCAGTACAGTCTAGGAGGGGACCCCAGAAGTCCCTGCGGACCATAAGGGCATGAGCCTCCCAGTGAGACGATCTAGCCTTGCCTTGAGGTTTGGCTAGGTCACCTTTTACCTCTGTGAAATGGGGACATCCTTTCTAGCTCACAGGGTTGTCGTGCAAGGCCAGTGAGTTAATGTAGGTGAAAACTCTTTGTTATGTCCCAAACATGTTTTTTCAATTTCCTGATCTGATTTGTGTCGTTTTGGCTACAGTCACTCATCAAATATTCAGTATATCTTTACCTAGACAGACGGGAAGACAGGGACATGGAGATGATGGGGTGAGCCGAAGGTGAGGGAGGACATAACCGACAACCACAAACCTCATGGAACAGAGAGGAAACCAGCCTGGCTATGGGGAAGACAGACTGGCTGGGAGGTCTGGGAAATCAGAGGGATAAGTGCGTAGGCCCAAGATCCACCAGTTGGTGGAACTTGAACTTAACATAGACAGCTACTGAGAGTTCCTGGAGATTCTTGAGCAAGGGAGGGGCCTAAGGCAAGCAGTTCTTTAGGCAGATCCATTCAGTCTGAGTGTAGGGGTGGAGTAGATGGAAAGAGACCTGGTGATGAGGCAGCTGGAACCCAGGAGGTGAAGCCCAGAGCCACCCTGAAGAAATAAAATGACAGAGTGTAGGGCAATACAGTAGTGATAGGGACCCCAAGATGTGGAGCTTGTTCTTATTGTAAACAATGTTAAAAAAATAAGAAGTGATTGGGGCAGGAAAGATGGCAAGAAGATGAACTCACCTTGGACATTCTGAGGTTGAGATTATCTTGAAAACCCCAGGTGAAAAAAGAGGACCTGGAGAGTCATTTTGCTACACACACACACACACACACACACACACACACACGCACACGCACGCGCATGCACGCAGATGCACACACCCCATAGGCAGGAAGGATCTCTACAGGCCTTCAGTGGCCAGAGGAGCAGGCCTGGCCCCGTGAGGCTGGGAACCCAGATACAATACTGTGGTAGAAAGTAGCATGTGATGAATGAAAGGTGGCCTCAAATGGCACACACCTCACCCCTGCCCCCAGGAAGGCCTGCTTGCTTCCATTGGTGGGGGGAGGGAGGGTAATAGAAACATTGACCAGAGACTAATTAAATTCATTAGTGGGTTTTTTAGAAGCTGGGGTAATCTTTGACTCGGCACCAACAGGATATTAAGTCAGATAACTTTGATTGAAGGGACAGTGTTCTTTGTCAAGGCCTGTGCCAGCCCGTGTCCTAGAAACTGATGGGGAGGCTCCTTGCTCAGATCTGGGACTCCTTCAGACGGCAGGGGCTGGGCTGGTTTCGCTGCTTGCTTGGGTGCCCCTTCCAAATGCCCCGTACCCTACCCCACCCACCTACCCTTGGGACCCGGCTGCTTCCCAGGCCAGCAAAAGCAAAGGGTAGTCCAGTGTTGCTTGCACAGAGGGGAGGGTGCAAGCAGAGGTAGAAAGACAGCCTATTAGGATGCAGGCAGAGGGGAGGGCAGCTTCAGCTCTGATGTCACCATGAACTCTTGGGGTTCCTCCTCCCCCACTCCACCCCCACTGCTCAAAGCCTCTTCCTGACTCAGAGTTCCAGGGTATCAAAGTTAAAAGGGACCTGAAAGATCATGGCATCTACCCATCCTATCATCCAACTGCAGACACCAAACCCCTGAGGGAGGATAAATGACTTGTCCAAGGTCACACAACCAGTCGCTATGACTCTCAGGTGACCTTTCTTCTTCCCCTCCTCATTGTCTCTCGGCATCCTCAATAAAGCCAACCCTTTCCTCTGGTGAGAACAGACAGCAGCCAAAGACCCAGGGCTGGCAAATAGCAATGAGGCTGCACTGTGCAGAACACATTTAACTTTTGCAGCAACTTCCCCACCTCCATGCCTTTGCTCACACCATGCCTTAGGCCTGCTGTGCCCTTCCTCAAATTTCTGCAGCTCCAATCCCCACCCAGTATGCAAGATCTGAAGCAAATATTGCCCCCTTTTCACAGCCTTACCTGCTTCCTCCCCACCAAGTATATTCTCCCCCTCCAACACTTTAAACATCTTAGATTAAAGTACTGATTGGCAAACTACGACCTGTATGCCAAATCTAGCCCACCGTCTGTTTGGGACGGCCCATCAGCTAAGAATTGCTTTGACATTTTTTAGTGATTAGGAAAGAAATAAACAGATGAATAATATTTCATGCCACATGAGAATTATTCGAAGTTCAAATTTCAGTGTCCATAAATAAAGTTTTATTGGGATGCAGCATGCTCATCCTTTATAGATTGTCTGTGGCTGCTTTTGCATTATAAGTTGAGTTGTGACAGAGTTCGTAGGGGCCATAAAGCCTAAAATATTTACTATCCATTGGCAGGAAAAGTGTACTGGCTCCTGGACTAAAGGCTTCGCCACCTCCCCCCCCCAGGGTGAATAGATTGATTAAGTTCATTTCTGAGAAGAATGTCACAGAGCCCTCAGAGGCGCCAGGAAGGAGGTGTGGAACACCAAATACAAACTCGGCAGATTTTCATCAGAAAGAAAATCCTGGCCTCTGTTCAGCCCACGGTGTGACCTTGAGCAAGTTGCTTCTGCTTCGTGGGCCTCAGTTTCCTCCACTGCCCAGTGAGGGGTTTTGGGCTGGATGGTCTAAGTCCCTTCCTAGACCTACAGAGTCAGCCATCTGTTGCATGTCCAACTCACGCAGTTTTGAGCACAGTCCTGATCATCTTCTCTCTGAATAAGAGCTTACAGAAGGTTCCCCTGCCCAATTGTGGTTTTCCGCTACTACTGTGTGTGTGTGTGTGGGGGGGGGATTCACCCCATACCCACCTGCCCCACCCCACCCCACCTTTCCCTTCTAGCTGACCTGTCTGCCCTTCTCTGTGAAGTCCTCTCCCGTCCAAATGGAGATGGCTTCCTCTGGGAGCCCCCCACCCCTCCGATCGGTGGGCCAGGAGCATCCATTTTTGGTGGGGGCGGAGCCAGGGGAAGAGGGTGTGTGGCTCTCCCCAGCCTCCCCGGCCCACAGCAGACAGGCAGTCAAGCAAGAGAGAAGGCCAGCTCTCACTGCACCCCTGCTCTGCCAGAGGAAACAGCCCCTCTCTGCCACTTCCTGTCCCAGGGGTTTCAGTAGTTTCCCCTCCAGGGCCTGCAGGCCCTCCTGCCCCGCCCCTGCCCCACACAGGTCAGAGAGTGCAGAGAGGGGAGGAGGGGCCCTGCGGGGGACGGGGGAGGATCCCTAGCAGGAAGGCCTAGGAGACAGCTGTCTATACAAGGGGACGCCCCAGCAGTTCCACTGCCAGCCCGCTTGGGCCAGCGGGCGAGGGGACCAGGAGGGTGTCTGGGCAAACCCTCTCCTGCTAGTGGTTGAGGAGAAGTGGGTTTATCACCTTGCCTAGCTGTCGTCTTGAGGGAGCAGGCACAGAATGAGCCTGGCCTTTCAGGATTGGTTGCAAGACTGGACTCTGTGCTCAGGTCAATGTCCACCTGGGCTGAGGACCAGCCCCCAGTGGTTTAGGATGTAGGGGTGAGCTGAAGCAAGAGCCCAGGGAAAGCAGGCTAACAACAAGGGTTAACTGGGAGGGGCAGGTGACAGTGAAATAGATGCCACTTCACAGTTTTGCATACTTTTGTCCCTAGCACCAATGGCCAGAGACAACAATGGAGAACAAAGTATTATAGTGCATGTGGGTCAAGGGTAGCGGCATTTTCTGGGTGATGGAACAGGAAGCGATCACATTCCATAGCTGCTACTGATTTGGTGTGGTGACTTCCACTTGTAAATACCTCCCAGTTGCCCTTGCAAGGTGGAGCTCCTAGCACTGGGGCTATGTGCCCGTGAGGGATCTGTAGGCATGCAACCAGATCTGCCGGGCCTTCCCTTGGCAATGGGTCAGAGGAGCAGTAGAAGCTCGAGGCCCTGGCCCTCTGCCTAGCTGCCAGTCCTCCTGAGAACAGGTTACAAGTACATGATAATGGCTCTAGAAGCCTTGATGCTGGGGACAGGGGCTCAGTAGTAGATAGACACAATCTCTTTGGTCCCCCTGTGGTAATATTGTTCCTTGAGCTCCAAGCAGCAGTAAGAGAAGTTAAGGGGACCCCCTAGACATAATGGTACTGAGTGAGCCAACAAAAATGGATGGGAAGATGGTCTTGATACCTCTCTCAGTTCTGAGAAGTCATCCTCTTGTGACTTAGCTCTGCCCAGCCAGTCCTCCTGTCAAGAGAACAGAGTCTCTCTTTTCCCTGTCCTCTCTCCCTACATGACCCCCGACCAAGGCAAATAGGACCCAGTGCCCCAGTGATCGGGCGCCACACAAGCCTGCTTCTCCACCCTTGCATTTTGGAGTAAATACTGCTTCACAGCTGGTATGGGGGACGCCAAGGGAGCCTTGGAGACAACATCTGGATGTGCATCTGGGCTTCTGCCAGCCCCTCCTTACATCTGCAGTGCAAACCCAGAGCCAGGGTTTGGTTACAAGCCCGACTCAAAGCTGGTGGCACGTGTTTGGAAAGAGCATCGAGACTGGGTGGAGGGGGTGGAAGCACTTGAGATCAGTGCCAGCTCGGGGCAAGTGCTTGCAGGGTTGGCACTGATCTGAGCTGGTGCTGGGCCTGGGATGGCGGGTGTGGCCACTGTGGTCTTGCCATGGGCCTGCTGGGGGAGGAGCAGAGGGGTGTGGGTATTGTTTAAATGTGGGTAAGATTTTCTTGTGCGCCCTCTGATATCACTTCAAGCTGTCCCCTCTGCATCTGGGGAAAGGGGCCAAGTGGCAAAAATTACAGGGTGACTGGGTGAAGCATTGGGAAGGTGGCAGGGATTTACATTTATTGGGGATGAGCTGTGGAGTTCGTGTGGTGCCAGGCACTTCACCGAGACTATCTTCTTTAATTCTACAAAATCCATACAAAGTAGCTAGTCAGTGGCAGAGCTGGGGTTTGAACTGCGGTTTATTTCCAACTGCTATGCCCTCTGAACTTCATTTTTAGTGAAATATCTTTTGATAATTACCCCATTTCAATAGTTCCATTTTAAAAACAGCAGAAGTGAGGCTAAGAAAAGATTAGGTAACATGACCAAAGTCACACTGCCCGGCAAGAATGGAGGCAGCCCCTTTGTTCAGGTGGCGGGGAAGATGGCGGCCATTGGGACACAGTGCGCCTACCGAAGGCAGCTGATGGTCTTTCAGGATAAGAAGAGGGTCCTGCTTGGAGAAACTGGCAAGAAGACACTCCCGCGATATTACAAAATCATCACTCTGGGCTTCAAGACGCCCAACAAGGCCACTGAGGGCACATCTACTGACAGGAAATGCCCCTTTACTAGCAATGTCTCCATGGGAGGGCGGATTCTGTCTGGCATGGTGATGGAGATGAAGATGCAGAGGACCAGTGTCCTCCACCAAGACTGCTCCCATTACATCCGAAAGTACAACCGCTTCAAGAGATGCCACAAGAACATGTCTGTACACCTGTCCCGTTTCAGGGACCTCTAGATTAGTGACATGGTCACAGTGGGTGAGTGCCAGCCGTTGAGCAAGACTGTGCTCTTCTACGTGCTTAAGGCCAGCAATGCTGCCAGCACCAAAAAACAACTCCAGAAGTTCTGAGACTCGGCAGCTGCCCATATCTCCAAACAAAACTAAATTATTCTCCTAGTCCAAAAAAAAAAGAAAGAAAGAAAGAAAGAAAGAAAGAAAGAAAGAAAGAAAGAAAGAAAACGAAAACGAAAACGAATGGAGGCAGAACTCAAACCCAGGCTGTGTGCCCTTGATCTCAAAGTCTGTGCCTTTCCCACTGTCCCATGCTGGTGACCATTTGCTCAGATCCCTAGGCCAGGACTTGCTCACAACACAAAACTTTGAAGCCTTAGAACCTCTGTGATGCCCCCTCAACAAAAACTTCCCAACCTCAACCAAAGTTCCATCTAATAAGTGAATCCTAACTTTCTGGGCCAAGTCTTCACCAAAATGGTGACAAGTTGAGCCCCTGTGGCCAGCTATGGGGGAAGGGTAAGTGGAGCAGGAGGCTTTCAGCTCTGATGATGAAGGACGCTAACTCTATTCCTGTACCTCAAGGGGCCTACTGTTTCCAGAGAATTCCTGGATCCAGACCTGGAGTGGCCATGTCATGGCCCTGCCCCATAAATATACACTTGCTCTCAGCTTACACATAAGTCTAGGTTCTTATCTTAGGGTGCTGATTAACATGTTTATTCAAATATTTATGGTAAGTCAGCCCTGAGCACCTCATAGATGGCAAGCAGGTCCATGGTCAGGGACTTATCACCAGGCCCACCCTATTCTTCTCAAGGTAGGTTCTCTTTCTATCTAAGTTCGTGGTAAACTGGGTTACCCCATCTGTGTAATCAATATTGCTGGGGTTTTCTCCCCAGAATACATCTATAGCAAATATCTCTCCATAACTGAGGCCCAGGGGTTGGCAGAAAATGGAGAGTGATTGCTATTAGGTAGAGAGTCTCTTTATGGGGTGATGACAATATTCTATAATGGATTGTGGTGATGGAAGTAAAATTCTTTGAATATACTGAAGCCACTGAATTGTATATTTAGATTATATAATTGAATTATATGGCAATGAACTAAATCTAATTAAACTGTTATTTATTATTTTTTTTATTTTGAAAGAGAGAGCTGGGGGTGGGGAGGGGCAGAGGAAAGAGAAAGAATCTTTTTTTTTTTTTTTTTAAGAGAAAGAATCTTAAGCCAGCTCCATGCCCAGCGCAGAGCCCAATGTGGGGCTTGAACTCACAACCCTGAGATCATGATCTGAGCCAAAATCAAGAGTCAGAGGCTTATAACCCACTGAGCCACCCAGGTGCCCTTAATTAAAATGTTATTTAGAACAAACAAATAAACGATGAGGCCCAGAGAGAGGCAGCAACTCACTCAAGGCCATGTGCAAGTTGACAGAGCAGTTCAGGCCAGACTCCAGACTTCTGATTTCTGATTTTGAGGATCTTTCCTTCTGTCAGCCTCCCCACAACCCTAAACAAGGATAAATGCTGAGGTTCAGCGAGTGTGCAAAGCAGGCCGGCTGCAGGCATGAGGGCTGGTGGCTGGGCCTCAGGCAACAGGGTAGGCAGTGGAAAATACTGTAGACCAGGGGCTTTAATTTAGGTCTGCCACGGGCATCATCAAGTCTCTGCCCCTCTCTGGATCCCAGTGTGCCCATCTTTAAAGTAAAGCAAATGAATCTGATGCTCCCTCGTGAAAGGCTCCGTGAGCTCTGACCCTCAGAGGTTCTAATTATAAAGTACTACAAGATGCAACAGAATGGCGTGTCAAATATGTGCTTCTTCTGCAAGGGCTGCAGGAGGTCCTGGACACAATTAGGTGTTCCAATTGATGCTCCTTACTGATAGTGATGACCGGGACTTTTCTGTGAGAATGTGAGAGTCAGATTCTCTCAGACAATTCCACTGCTGGGTTTCTCCGTGGTGGCAGGGTGTGTGGTGGTAGTGGGGAGCTTGGTTCTGATTTCCCCCCCAGCAGCGTTAGGTGGTAGAAAAACCCATAATAGAGACCCACTGATCATGTCCTCTGGAGATGTGGGGAGCAGGGTTCTTGGCCTGGTGCCCCAGCAGCCCCACCTCGTGCTGAGCTCACCTCCTTGGTAGAGGGAGTGATTGCTGAGGGCCACAGCTCTAGCCCCTGCTGGACAGGATATTTCCACATCAAGCCCCACTTCCTGCCGCTAGGCCTGGGCTCCGGTTCCCCCCTTCTCCTGCCATCTGGTGGCCTGCCCTCTGCCCCCTCCCCTTGCTGGGTGTTTACAGGCCATCTTATCAGCCTGGGGAATCTGGGCCTCGCCCAGCCAGGCTGCCCCGCCCCACCCAGCCCAGACAGCCTGCCCAGGGCCCTACCTGCTGTGGTTTCATCACTCAAGGCACTCATGTCTGGAACCCCCTTGCACCTCTAGCAGGCAGGGGGTGTGGATGAAGGCTTACTGTCTACCAGAGTGAAACCTGAATATTCACGGCACTTAATCCACTTTGCCCAAGC
This sequence comes from Vulpes lagopus, assembly GCF_018345385.1. NCBI lineage: Eukaryota > Metazoa > Chordata > Mammalia > Carnivora > Canidae > Vulpes > Vulpes lagopus. Next base: position 101,190,551 of record NC_054848.1, read on the forward strand.
TGGAGGAGGGCATGCAGTCTTTGTATGTTGTCATTATCTCTATCTGCAGGCTATGAGGACAGGAATGAGGTGCTTGGGTCACTGAGGATAACTTTGGCCTGGAAGCCTTGACGGCTCTTCTATTCTCAGCCACCAAGAGATGAGCAGGGGCGATGCTAGGCTCTGAGAACATACTGGCAGGTTTTCTTTTTTCTAACTGAGAGTACTGTAAACACTCCATGCTAAAGGTGGGACAGAATGAGGGGCCACAGGCTGAGCATGGTGGAGGAGGGAAGGCTAGGGGAATCTGTGGGCACAGTCTCAGCCAATCCATACCCACTTCGGAGTCTCAGGAGCCCACAGTCTCCATCCCATCCTGGGATCCGTTCACCCACCAAAGGCTGGGATAAGGCCAGAACTAACCACTGAGCAAGTCCAGTGATTTTCTCCGGGGAACACAAGAGCTTAGATTTTTCCAACAAAAAAGTTTGAACCAAGGAGGGGAACTGGGATAAGGACAGCAGGCAAATGAACACGCTGCAGGTGATGGACATGTCTTTCAGCACTTTGGGCAAAGATCCTGAAAGTGTAAGTTCTGACCTGTCCATAAGCAGGTCTCAGAGGGACAGGGCCTGCTTGCTAAAAGCTGACCAAGTGACACAGCAGGAGTCAAAGCCACACTCCAAACCCAGGGCATCTTTCAGGAGCTTCCATGTTGTTCACTGATAAACCAATTAAAATATATTTAGGCAATAGGCTTCGCAACATTCACACTTACAATAAAATGCCATACTTCAAAGAAATGTCTGAGACTGTGTCCTTCTAGGCCTCTAGGAGATAATTCAATAGTTTGGGGGCACTTAGGTGGGAAAGTTTGGAAAAACTCTGCTAAGGCAATTTTGTCAGTAATGGGCCCTATAACCACAGGCAAGCCAAGTCACATGGCTCTCCCAGCCTTGGGCCTCCTGCCCCCCTCTCCACTATAGACTTCATGCTCCTGAGATCTTCTGACTGACCCAAGTAGCAGTTGGGACTCCATAGGCCACCATCCCCTCTCCCCAGGAATGACTTTCCCACCACTCTGAAAAAGCACAAACCATTTGGTGTTAATGTGTTTATGGGTGATATTAGGTTAATGTGTCATGTCACCTCCCTCCTTGACACATTTTCATTGAAAAAGGCCATCTGGAGCTACCTTGCCTTAGCCTAAAGAATGACTCTGGGGCAAGAGTAGGGCAGGCCAGTAGGCAGGTGAGCCAGGTGGGTATTTTTCAGTGGTTCTGCCTCCCCTCACACCGTTAGCTATGGAGCAATATGGCCTTCACCACCCACTCCCCATGCCTGTGGTCCCTGTTAGGAAGCTGCATGGAGCAGATGTGAAAGGCTTCGAAAAGCTAACAACCAGGCCCGATGCAGCAGAAGGCCCACTCAACTGGGTTGAGGAAGATGAACTTCCAGTCCTGGCCTTGCCTCTGCCTAGCTCCTCTCTCAGCCTTTGAGCTGGCACCAACTCCTACCCCAGGGCACATATTGAGATCTATGGCTGTGGCCTTACCAGCTGTACTCGGCAGAGCTTTACAGTCCAAACTCATCTGCTTGGTTTCCAAAGGTCCTTCACAGTCTGACCCCACCCTACCTACTCAGCCTTGTTTCCCATGATTTCTCAACTCAAGCCTGGGCTTGAAGCCCAGTGGTCTCCTCATGGTCCCCTGAGGGAACATTCCAGGCTCATTCACGGAGTTTCTCAGGCCTGCCATGCCCTTGCTGCTCTGTTTTGGTTAATCAAATAATGCCCATCCAGCAAGGTCCCAACCAAGTTCCCCAAAACCACGGAGCTGGTTGCACCCTGATAAGTAGAGTGCATACCTATGGAGCACCCTTTTCTAAACACTCATAACCCAAATTCGACCAAATGATCTCTTAATGCCACACAGGCTTGAATTGCTCTTTATTTCATGTATGTATCTTGTTTTCCCAACAGGCAGGCAGATCCATGGGACCAAGGCCTAGCTCTTCTTCTCCTGATTCTAGCACAGACAGGTCTTTGCATTCATGAATTAAGTTCACACAAAGTCTCTGTCCAAGTGAGATCTCTAGAATAGGGACACCAGGTCCTGACAGATATGAGAGCTATAATCTAAGAGCGAGGATAGGGATAAAGTTGGGGGACAAAGGTACCCAGCCACAAACATTACTTATCTTCACTTGCTCCCTGTCTCTGTTTGGGGAAACACATACCAGCTAGTGTCATTTATTCCAAGCTGCATTGAGAAGGTGGTTGATGATCAATCAAGTCATCTCTCTTTGTACAAAACCACAGCATTTCCACCCTGGGAATATTAGGTGCTGATCTGATCACTGGACTCTCTGGAAAGATTTCATGATTCTGGATCAGGTCTAAGACTTAAAATGATTCAGAAGAACAGGGTTGGGTGCCTGGGTGGCTCAGTTGGTTAGGAGTTCCGACTTTTGATTTTAGCTAGGGTCATGATCAAGCTCTGTGACCAACCACATGCTCAGTGGGGAGTCTGCTTGGGATTCTCATTCCCTCTACACCCTGCTCAGCATGCATGCTCTTTCTCTGGAAAAAAAAAATAAATCTTTAAAGAAAAAAGAATGGAGTGTGAGGGTAATTATACAAAGATAAGCTTTTGGGATCCCTGGGTGGTGCAGCGGTTCGGCGCCTGCCTTTGGCCCAGGGCGCGATCCTGGAGACCCGGGATCGAATCCCACATCGGGCTCCCGGTGCATGGAGCCTGCTTCTCCCTCTGCCTGTGTCTCTGCCTCTCTCTCTCTCTCTCTGTAACTATCATAAATAAATAATAATAATAAAAAATTAAAAAAACAAAACAAAACAAAAAAAACAAAGATAAGCTTTTTTAAAAAAGAGGCCTTATGTCATCTAGACAGAAAAGGTTGGAAAGGGATATGATTGGCGTCTATAAAATGACCAATAGAGCAGATAATCATGGACCCAGTCACCAAACATGTTTATAAATGAAGGGCAAATAATAAATGGTCCTATTTTGCAAATACATAAGTCTGTAGGGACGCGTGGGTGGCTCAGTGGTTGAGCATCTGCTTTTGGCTCGGGTCATGATCCCGGGGTCCTGGGATCAAGTCCTGTGTTAGGCTCCCTGAGGGGAGCCAGATTCTCCCTCTGCCTGTGTCTCCGCCTCTCTGTTTCTCTCATGAATAAAAAAAAATAGGGGATCCCTGGGTGGCTCAGCGGTTTAGCGCCTGCCTTTGGCCCAGGGCGCTGTCCTGGAGTCCCTCGTAGGCATGGAGCCTGCTTCTCCCTCCTCCTGTGTCTCTGCCTCTGTGTGTGTGTGTGTGTGTGTGTGTGTCTATCATAAATAAATAAATAAATAAATCTCTAAATAAATCTTTATTTTTTTTTTTTAAATAAATCTTTAAATAAATAAATAAATAAATAGAATATTTTTAAAAATACATAAGTCTGTAAACTTATGGAACTTTTTAGCTGAAGGATATCAATGAAAAGATTAACCATCTTCTAAAATGACAATTAAGTCAGGGTCACCCATGATTATAAAATAAGATCACAAAAGCACAAACATACATTATAACAATTACTGTAAATAGGATAAATTTGAGTATCAAAAGAAAATGATATTAGTAATTTCATTCTAAAATTCATATGGAATTGTGAAAGAATTAAAATAGGCAAAAACAACTTTGAAAAAGAACAAAGTTGGCGGGCTAGCACCACCTGATTTCAAAAGTGATTATAAAGTTACAGTAATCAAAAAAAAAATAAAGTTACAGTAATAAAAAAAAATTGGCATTGGTGGAAAGATAAACAGACTGATCAGCAGAACAGAATATAGAGGGGCACCTGGGTGGCTCAGTCTGTCAAGTGTCTGCTTTCTACTCAGGTCACGATCCCAGAGTCCTGGGATTAGAGCCTGCTTCTCCCTCTCCTTTTGCTCCTCCACCCCCCCACTCCTGCTCTCTCTTTCTCTCTCTCTCTCAAGTGAATAAGTAAATAAAATCTTAAAAAACCAAAAGAACAGGGGTGCCTGGGTGGCTCAGTCAGTTAAGCATTTGCCTTCAGTTCAGGTCATGATCCCAGAGAGCTAGGATGGAGCCCCATGTCAGGCTCCCTGCTCAGCAGGGGAGTCTGCTTCTCCTTCTGCCCCTGCTCCTGTGCTCTCTCTCTTGGTCATTCTCTCTCTCAAATAAATAAATAAAATCTTTTAAAAAAGAACAGGATATAGAGTCCAGAAATAAGCCCACATTCATAAGGACAACTCCAGTAGCCTAACAATAGCTTTTCCAACAAATGGTACTGGAATAATTGGATATCCATATGTAAAAACAAAAAAAAAGAATGTGAATTCATACCTCTTGATATACAGAAAAATTAAAATGGATCAAGGATCAAAATGTAAAGCCTAAAAATATAAAAATTATAAAAGAAAACCTAAGATAAGGAAGGTAGTAGTGACCTAGGGCTAGGAAAGAGTTCTTAGAGATCTCACCAAAAGCATGATCCATAAAAGTAAAAATTGATTAGTTGGACTTCAATGATATTAACACCTTCTGCTCTGGGGCGCCTGGGTGGCTCAGTGGTTGAGCATCTGCCTTAAGGCTCAGGTTGTGATCCTGGGGTCCTGGGACTGAGTCCTGCATTAGGCTCTTCAGGAGGAACCTGCTTCTCCCTCTGCCTATGTCTCTGCCTCTCTGTGTGTCTCTCATGAATAAATAAATAAAGTCTTTAAAATAAACTAAAAAAAATAAAACCTCTGCTCTTCAAAAGATACTATGAAGAGAATGAAAAGGCAAGCCACAGACTCAGAGAAAACCTTTACCAAGCACATATTATCTGATAAAGGTCTTGTATCCAGAATATATAAAGAATTCTCAAAACTCAACAAGAAAAACAAATCAATTTTATTTTATTTTATTTATTTACTTTTAAATATTATATTTATTGGGATCCCTGGGTGGCTCAGCGGTTTAGCGTCTGCCTTCAGCCCAGGGTGAGATCCTGGAGACCAGGGATGGAATCCCACATCGGGCTCCCTGCGTGGAGCCTGCTTCTTCCTCTGCGTGTGTCTCTGCCTCTTTCTCTCTGTCTCTCATGAATAAATAAATAAATAAATCTTTAAAAAAAGATTATATTTATTCATTCATGAGAGACACAGAGAGAGGCAGAGAGATATAGGCAGGGGGAGAAGCAGGCTCCATGCGGGGAGCCCGATGTGGGACCGATGCCAGGACCCCTGGGATCACAAAGGCAGATGCTCAACCACTGAGCCATCCAGGCGCCCCTAAACAAATCAATATTAAAATGGGCAAAAGATTAAAACAGATATCTCACCAAAGACTATATATTGGTGACAAGTAAGTACATAATTAGGGAAGTACAAACTAAAACCACAATGAGATACCACTGCACACCCATTAGGAGGGCTCAAATTAAAAAGACTCACCAAGTGCTGGTGAGGACGTGGAGCAACTGGAAGGCACACACACGACTGGTGAGAACGTCAAATAGTACAACCACTTTGGAAAAACAGTTTGACAGTTTCTTAAAAAGCTGAACCTACAACCCTTGTATGATTCAGCCATTCCATTCCCAGGTATTTAACCAAGAGAAAAGGACATCTAAGAGCTATGGAAAGATTTGTACTCAGATCTTCATAACAGCTTTGTTTGTAATGGCCAAACATGGGGAGAGAAAGCCACCAAATGTCCATCCACTATGCATAAACAACATATGGCATCTCCACACAATGGAATGCTACTTAGCAATAAAAAGGAATGAAATATGGATGTATGTAACAACATGGACAGATCTTAAACATGCCAAATGAAAGAAGCCATACAAAAAGAGAGTACATGGTATATGATTCCATTATAGAAGACCCTAGAAAATGCAAACTATTACAATGAGTAGTAAATAAGCCCTAGAACTCTAATAAACAGTATAGCGAATATAGATAAAAATATATCATCATCAAACTTGCTAAGAGACTAGAGTCACTTAATCCCACACAGTCTTGCATTGCTCTTTAATCACGAAAAAGAAAGGATAATTAGGTATGGTGATAGAAGTGCTAATTATCATTACAATGGCAACCATATTACAATATGCAAATAGCCCACTATGACGCTAAGTGCACACGTATTACTACAGCTCTAGAACTGGATTTAGATTCTTCAGAGCAGGGGGCTGGGCCTGCTGTGGGTTTTTTGTTGTTTGTTGTTGTTGTTGTTGTTGTTTTGGATCAGCGTGGCACCAAGAAAGTGGTCACTGAATGTAATGAGATAGGGGTTTTCTGTGCATGGATTCTCACAGAATCAGCAGAGCTGAACCAGCCTCTTTTATCCTCTGGGGGCATTATGGGAAAAAAGGCAGATTATCTCCTAAATCTATGTCTAAGTACCTCCTTGCTATCAGGTCATCGGGACTTTGGGGAGGTTAAGACTAATTGCCCACTCTCCCATCCCCCCAAGGCCTAGTAGTTCTAACCTGAGGTACGGAGACCAAGGGACTGAGTGAAGTGGCTCCCAGGTGGTCCATGGGTGATCCAGTTTATCCTGGGCAAACACAAAATCCATCTGATAGCAGATGGAACCTCCAAGGAACCTTCTGGGAGGCCTCTGGAGTGGGGATGGTGTCCAGGCCCTGGGAGCCCTTCTAAGCAAATGCGGTACCCCAGCTCCAACCCAAGACCTCTGGGCACTGGCCCAGAATGGATGCATCATCTAATTCTAGTGAAAGGAGGGAGAAAGTGAGGAGTGGTTGGTCAGTTGGCTCCCAGAATTCAACACCCAGCAGGGTAATAACAACAGACGTATGGTTGCTAAATTCTTGCCAGCGGTGCAACAGGAGGCCTTCTCTCAAAGGAACTAACTTCTCCCTATTCCTGCAGCAAGTGATACTCAAGATGAGAGTGGCCAAGAAATAAAGATGGCAATGTTAATAAAGACATTAAGGACTTGATTTTTGGGGAAGCCTGGGTGGCTCAGCGGTTGGGCACCTGCCTTCGGCTCAGGTCATGATCCTGAGATCCAGGATTGAGTCTCGCATTGGGCTCCCTGCGAGGAGCCTGCTTCTCCCTCTGCCTATGTCTTTGCTTCTCTCTCTGTATCTCTTTCAGTCTGTGTCTCTCATGAATAAATAAATAAATAAATAAATCTTTTAAAAAACTTTTTTTTAAAAAAGGACTTGATTTTTGGTCTTCACAGCACCACTGCCTGCCACTCAGAAAAACTATCTATTACACACACACACACACACACACACACACACACACACACATCCCCTCCTACTCCTGTGTGACAGCAGACTTTAACAAAGGGTTAGCGGAAAGAGATGGACAGTCTCCCTCACAGTTTGGAGAATGAGTATGGCAGGCCCTGCCAAATGATCCCTGGAGTTAGCAAAGCCAAGGGTATGCGAAGGGAAGTGACAGCAGCAACAGCCACAGGAATAATAACAGCTAACACCTGGGGGGCAGTAGCTATGTGCCAGGCACGATGCTGAGTGCTGACCCTGCACTATCTCATTTAATCCTTATGGTGACCCTGGAGGGTGGGCACTTAGATCCAGGGTGCTTAAGAGACCAGCCCACACTCACACCGTCACTAAGACGTAGGTCTGGAATATTAACATAGAGAGACTGTGCTCTTCCCCACTTCTAGACAACGCACTTCTCTGGAAGGATATTAGGTTAGACTGGAAGAGGAAAGGAAGCTTCAGGAAGGGCAGTTGGCCTAAGAAGCAGGAAGTACCAGTTTTGGGACAATAAAATGGTCCTCCAAGAAGGTGGGAATCTAAGGCATAGCTTGCTCAACCTGGGCAAGCTGCTTAACCTTTCTTCTCGTTGGTTTGAGAAATGTTCCAGCACTTTCCCTTGCAGACCCTCCTGCGTGAAACACCTTTCCCTGAACCTCCTTCTCTGATGGGAGGCTGGAGTCTCTGCCAAATAGCTCACCTTAGGACATGATTCCCCAGCCAAGAAGCCAGGGCACTCTCTGGTGTGTCCTATTGGTGTTGCAATGTGCTGGGGAGGGGGCAGGGAAAGAGGGCAGTGGGAGAGGAAAAGTAATGTGGGGGAGGGGAGGATATGTGTGTGTCTGGGTGTTTTGCTCCAGTTAAACCCAGAAAGAGCCAAGTTCCCCTGTACAGTCAGCCATGGGAGACACAAAAGCAGCAGAAGAAATGTATAGCTATCCCTTGCCCTTGCCAGGGTGGTCTGGGTAGAAACATGTGGGACTCTCTAGACTCTTGGGTTCCCAGCTGTCTGAGGAAATGAAAATCTCTATCCTCCACCTAAGCCTCCTGGCTTCCAGAGAAATCCCAACACCCTAGGGAAAGGTGGGACCTGGCCAGCCCATGTCTGCTGCAAACACCACTGGTGTGTCAGTTTTCCTGTCCCTTTGGTGCCTTCTACCTCTCTTCCTCTCTCTCCACCCACCTCCCCCAGGGTCCGTGTGTGTGTGTGTGTGTGTGTGTGTGTGTGTGTGTGTGTGTATGTGTGTTGTGGGGGGCAGCTCGAAATCAAATCCCCTCAGCTTGGGTGGCAGGGAAGCCTGCCTACCCTTTGTGTCTTATCAATACCCGCCAGGCTCCCCCAGCTCCCTGTCTGGGGTCTGGGCCGGCCACTTTCTATCTCCTGCAGTGGAGATCGGGGGTCTGCCCTGAGCCACCCACGCTCACTGACCTGGTCTTTTATGTGACACGCATTTGCCAAACAATTATCCAGCCTTCGAAGGTCAGTCTGTGGCCAGGGAAGACAGAGAAAGGCCTCTTTTCTCCCTTTTTGGCCCAGCCAAATCTCCCCCGCGCCCCACCCCCAAGGTCTAGCTTGCCTAGGCCCTCACAAAGCCTTCCCTCCCTCCTCCAGATGCCGACCTCAGAGCCCTGGCCGCCTCTGGCCCCTGCTTGGAGGAGCACAATTAGCACCTGACCAGCCACTGACCTGGCTGCCCGTCCTCGCCTCTGATTGTTTCAGCATCTTAGTCATCTTTCCCCAGCACCTCCTTGGCTCAGCCCCTCCACCAGGCCTAGCACAGGTTGGGCACACAGTAGGTGTTAATAAATGGCTGTTGAATTGAAACTCAACAGCCCCTGTGAGGTCAGAACCCTCATGAGCACCCCGACCAGCAGTTCCTTGGCAACCAGCACTGGGGCGGGAGCTATAGGGCATTACTGGCGCGGCCACTATTACCGGCCATCCGAGGCTCAGCGGCCAGAGGTTTGCAGGCAGGTTGGTGTTGATGAGAAAAGCCCCTGACCTCTAGGAAAGTGCCCATGGGATTCTGGGTACTTCGGATGAGTTTCCTTCCTCCCCTGCAGAACTAGTTTTCAGTCTGAAAACCACAAAGGGAATAAATCGGCAGTGAAGCCAGAAACCTCTTTGCAGTTTAGAAATCCTGGAGAGATAACCAAGCCCAGGCTAGGGTCAGGCCCAAGCTTGAGGAGAGAAGGCTGCCTGAAGCCCTTCCCAGCTCAGCAGAGGACCTCCGGGAGGTGGTGGGGGTATGGCAGAGGGCTAGAGGGGTGTTTGGGGATGGCGCTAAGTAAATGTGCATCCTGCCCTGGAACCCAACAAATCATGCCACCTGCAGCCCATGAAGAAAGTAGGTCTCCATTTCCCCATCATTCATCCAATTCCCAAAGCAGTTCAGAGGGTACAACCAGACCAAGACCCAGCCAGGGTCCCCAGGCAAGGAGACCTAGGATGCCTGGTTCCCCACACTAGCTCAAGTATTCCAGCCTGGCTTTGAATTATGGTTATTTATATATGACCTTGCCACTGCCCCTGGCTCCCTCCCACGCCCTGCACCCCAACTCTGGCCTACAGCAGAAGCTATACACAATCCTGGAAGGCATGTGGAGTCTTCTTCACCACCATATTTCCTCACTGCCACTTCACCCATGCCTGCCACGGGGACTGGCTCTCCACAAATGTTTGCTGAGTGGAATCTGAGTTTTAGACACCGTATTAGATAATACTATAGTGCTGGTCCATGCTCACTATGTGCCATACACTGTTCTAATAAGCAGCTTATGTATCTCGATATATTTGATCTTTGCAGCAATCTTATGAGGTAGGGCTCATTTGACAGATGGGTAAACCAAGGCATACAATAGACTGAGGTCACATGGCTAGTAAATAACAAAGCTGGTTTTTAGACCCAGATAGTCTGGCTCTAGGCATGGAAGTTGGGGTTGGGGGTGAGGAGTGGCAAGGTCCAAGGCCAAGCTGAGGAGCCAGGATTTCCCTGGGCAAGCAATCCCCTCAGCCTGTGCCTGGCTGGGCCTCTTCAGAGACAAAAGCCCTGAACTTTGCAGGCTATGGGCATTTTGGATAGTCTATCAATCAGGCGTATGAATGACAGACCACAGCACCTTCATTTTTAGATCCCAACATGGGACAGAGAAGACAGAAGCCACCGTGCTACCACTTAGCATTTGGCAGGGGGAGAGTGGATTGCAGGCCCCCACCTTGTCCTGGGGTGGGCGCCAGCTCCTGAGCAACCACCGAGCAAACAGTGGAGCAGTGGGAGGAATGCCAGACATAGTTGCAAACAAGCCACTCCTTCGGCTCACAGTTAGAGGCTGGGTGAGGGTGGCAACGTGGAGTCTGCTCAACACCCCCCCCCCCCCGAAAAAACATCCTGGGGTTTGAACAGAACACAGCCCCAGAAACTACCACATGCGAGGCAGCCTCTTCCCCACATCGGTTAGGATAACCAGTCCTCCAAGATAGTGAAGCCTTTCACTTAACTCAAGACAGCACCCCCACTAGGCTCTGGGTCCACTGAATCAATGGTTGAGAAAGCGCCTTCTAACCGGTAAAACCCTGTGTAACCAACTGCAAGGAGGGATTGCATTCTTACTGGGCATACGTGTTCCCTGGCCATTTTTGGTGCCAAAGTGTCCTGTCTCCCCCAAGGGGAGAGCCAGATCTGTTCCCTTCACCCCTCTCCAACCTGGCACTCTGGCCAGGGGTCAGCCTGCAGGGGGTGAGTCCCCGATGGGCGTGCCCACCAGCTGTTGGGGCCAAGCAGTGGTGGCTCAGGCCCTGAGGTGGTGACCTCACTTCCGCTCCTACCTCCCCACCTCCCTTGCACTCCTCCCATTTGAGGCCCCACCAGGCCAAAATCGAGAAGTCCAAGGTTAACTGTTCCTCCCCACTTTAAGAGCTAATTAAAATGATTAGCCACAATGAACTGTCAAACATTAACCAGAAGAAGCTGCAGGACCAGACAGGCCTCAATCTCAGGCACAGGGATGAGGGGCAGGAATCAAACTGCCATCAAATCCCAAGGCTGGGGTGTGTGTGGTGGGGTGGGGAGCAGCCAGGGAGAACCTGGCTCAGTTTTGAGGTACCAAGGGGTCAGGAGGTGACTCTGGTGAGGAGGTCTGTTTCCCTACACACAGTCCAGAGGAAAGCACAGCAGAGTTAGGGCGCGGTGGAGGCACCAGAAATTCATAAAGCAGACACCGCCCGGGCAGTTCCCCAAAGCAAAGCGCTGCCGGCAAGGCACCCCGCGCTGTGTGGCCGCTCAATCCCCTTGCCTGCAGCAGAGGAGGGAACCGAGAGGCGGGAGAAACCGGGAGAGCGGGAACGCGGGAGCGGGAAGGCTGGCGTCTTGCTCACACGGAAACTCTGGCCCCTGCCAAGAGGTCTCTATTTTGGCAACCCAATTATTCAAGTCATAGGGGAGTGTGTGTGTGTGTGTGTGTGTGTGTGTGTGTGTGTCCGTCCGCGCGCGCGTGTTTTACACTAGTGAGTGTGTTTTACCAAGGCGCCTGGCCCCAGAGGCGCTGGGGGCCGCCCGATCAATCTGGCAGCCCTGCCGCTTCGCGGTCTGACCTCCCGCCCTCGAGCACCGAGCGCTGAGGGGGCCTTCTGTCACGATCGGCCCCGCTACGGAACCCCCGGGGCCCGGGAAAATCGGCCCCCCACCCTGCCTTGGGAATTCGATTCCGTTTCTAACCCTGGCTCAGAAGCCCGGGTTCCCCAACACACGCGGTGGGGCGAGGCAAGGGCGGGACTCAACACGCCGCGGCTCTCCCACCATTCCCTGGGCCCCCAAGCCCTACACTCCGGGGCCCCAGCGTCCCCGATCCCGCCTTCAGGCAAACTTTTCGAGGTCCCCGAAAGCTCGAAGAACCGGCGCCATCGACGTACCTGAGGCCGGGTGGGCTCGCTTGCAGGGCTGGGGTCAGTCGCTGCAGTCCCCTCCCCGCTCCAGGGGCCCAGCCGAGGGTCCCCAGCGGCCCCCACCCTCCCCCCAGCCCGCCTACTCCCCTCGGAAGCAGGGCCGGGCCAGTGGCGCCGGGACCTCGGCGCCGGCGAAAGGAGAAGTGGAAGTTGAGCGCGGCGCCCGGTCGGTCCCCGCAGCCGCCGGGGCCACCGTCCCCCTCCCTCCTTCCCTCCCTCTTTCCTCCCTGCCCGCCTGCCCCCGCGGCCCTGCGCCCGTGACTCACCTCGGCGCCGGGGCAGGCTGGTCCGGGCGGGCGAGGCGCAGGGCTCTCCCACACGTCGCGCCGCCAATGGCAAGTTGGAGGGCGAGATGCAAATACCAGGTGAGACGGCGGCGCCCCTGATAAAACGACTCCGGGGGGCGGGGTGGAGTGCGGGGGGAGCTGGGTGGCCGCCGGGGAGGGCCACGCCGAGGGAGGGGGCGGCGGGGGCGCCCGGGGAGGGGGCGCGAGCCAGCGGAGACCTGCACTGAGACACCCGAGCGAAAGGGGAAATTGCACTAGAGACACACACGTCCCCGCAGGCGGCGGCTAGGGCGGGCGCGAAGGAGGCAGGGCGGGAGGGAGGGAAGAGCCGGAGGGAGGGACCGACGGGAGGGACCGCGGGCGGGCGGGCGGGGTGGGTGAGGGAGCGAGGGAGGGACGAGGCGTCTTGGTGGAAACAGCGCCCCTCCACCCCCGGCCCGCCGCGGTCGCCAGCACGGCAGGGGGAGCCGTGCCAGGGGCCCGCGAGGCCTCTCCTTCCCCTCACGGCTCGCTCGCCCCCGGGGACCGCGAGAGCAGGGACCCTGCAGAACCCACGTCGCGCGCCCCTTTCTTGGCCCGCGCCCCTCATTCCCCCGCACGCGGCGGGGTCGGGGCTCCTGGCCCCCTGTCGGGGCCCTTCCCGCCGGGAAGCCCCCACACAATGCCTCGGAGAGAAATCCCTTCTCCGGGGACCCTGGATGGCTAAGTCCAGCCCCCCTCGGCCTCCACACGCCACTGGCTTGACGCCTTTGGCCCACACCCTAGCACTCCAGAGTATTGAGCGCCTGCTGTGTGCGGACCTGGCGGGAGGGCGGGCGGAGCGCGTGGTGAGGCCAGGAAATGCCCAGAGGATACAGTTCGGGAGCTGTATGCCAAACACTGCAGAATCCTGGGCCAAATGCATCATCCTCGCTTGGAATGACTGGAGGGCTTGGAGGACTTCTTAGGGAAGTGGAGCCTAGGGCTCCTGATGGGGGAGACCCGGCAGATAGGAATCAGGGTGGGGAGGCTGGGGCGGGGGATGGGGGGGGAGCGAGACTGCCACAGCAGGTGCAAAGGCAGCCAGAGTTGGGGTGCTGGGAAAAAGCTCATGCCCCCTTCTCTCCAAAGACAAGCTGCCCTGCTTGAGGCATCCCAGTCTCCCATCCTGTCTCCCCCTTTCTCTCTCTTCTGGCCTGCCTGGAATACATACAAACCCCCACATCCCACCTGGTCCCACATTGAGGAGGCTCTAGGAGGAAGATGGCTGGAAATAGTCACTTCTTATGGTTCTACATGATCTGGAAGAGGGGTTCATCCGTGCCTCAGCCCTGGCATCTCCTTGGCAGAAAGCAGGAAAGCTGAAGAGGATGAGGGCCCTCTGAGGAGCAAGGGTGGCCAAAGGGCCCGAAGTTCAGGGATCTGCCCAACCACCAGCATCTACCTGCTTCCCCAGCCTTGGGAAAGGATGGTCCCTGGCACAGGACTGGGCGGGGGGGGGGGGGGGGGGGGGGGAGGGACAAGAATGGTGGTGGATGATGGCTGTGAAGGCAGCTGCAGATCATAAGTTTCCGGGGAAAAACCAAGGGGCTGAACTGGGGCACTAACCCTTGAGATCTCTTGGCGACTGATAGCCAAGGCCCTGAAATAAGCACCAAGAGCAGATTTTCTTTTTTCTTTTTTCTCTTTTCTAAGTGGCCATGCTTTCTTCACGGGATTCCTGATCTTGGAGCCACACCATTCTCTGCTGGCCTCTTGTCCCTGAGGCACCGCTCTTGAAACTGTGGTAGCTATCCCTAAACCCTCTTTATCTTGACCTTGAGACTCACTGATGGACACAAACACACATACTCTTCCATTCTGCTAAGAGTTCAGTGGTCTCTAACGTCAGACAGACCTGGTTTCCTATTTCAGCTGCATCACTTACCAGCTGTGTGTCTTTGCGCAAGTCACTTAAACTCTCTGTGCCTCACTTTCCTTATTTTTAACTTGGGGATAATAAGAACCTACATCCAAAGGCTGTGGTGGGGGATGCCTGGGTGGCTCAGCAGTTGAGCCTCTGCCTTTGTCTCAGGGCCTGATCCCGGAGACCTGGGATCGAGCATGGGGCTCTCTGCATGGAGCCTGCTTCTCCTCCCTCGTCCTATGCCTCTGCTTCTCTCTGTGTGTCTCTCATGAATAAATAAATAAAATCTTAAAAAAAAGCAAAAAAACAAAAAAAACAAAAAAAACAAAAAAAACACGGGCAGCCGGGGTGGCTCAGCGGTTTAGCGCCGCCTTCAGCCCAGGGCATAATCCTAGAGACCCAGGATGGAGTCCCGTGTTGGGCTTCCTGCATGGAGCCTGCTTCTCCCTCTCCCTGCATCTCTGCCTCTCTCTGTGTGTCTCATGAATAAATAAATAAAATTTAAAAAAAACAAAGGCTGTGGTGACTGGGCACCTGGGTGGCTCAGTGGGTTAAGCATCCGACTCTTCATTTTCGCTCAGGTCATGGGATCAAGCCTCTGCCCCTCCCCGCTTCTCCCTCTCTAAAAAAAGAAAAGAAAAGAAAAGAAAAGAAAGGAAAGGAAAGGAAAGGAAAGGAAAGGAAAAGGAAAAGGAAAAGGAAAAGGAAAGGAAAGAAAGGCTGTGGTGATGAATGAATGAGATAACCTATGTTTTTGGCAGTGGCACCTGGTGCCTAGTAAGCCCTCAATCGATGTTAGCTACCTTCAACGGTATCTTCAACCTCATTTCAACTTTTTTCAACCCCAGCTTTTGGGAGAAAGTCTGATAAGGCTAGGACAGAAGCTGCTGAGGATAATGGTGGATCCCTCCTAAGAGTGTTTGTGGTTTAAACCAGAGCTGAAGCCTAAGGCATGGAAAAAGCAGAGGAGAGATCTTCCTCTTGGAAAGGGCAGGGAGAGAGGGCAAGCACTGCGCTGACCAATTAACCACTAACAGTGACTGGCCCGGATACCTGCCAATGACCTGGAGCCCACCTGTGGGAATCTCATAGGTTCCCACCTTCCCCAGCCACCCGGAACTAACCACAGCCCTAGGATCTGGGAGTCACAGCCAAAGCAAACCCCACCCCCGTTGATGGAAATCTTGTGCTGACTTCCCCATGGGGAGCCACGGGCCACAGGAGTGACTTTCCTGGCTCATGGCTCCAGGTCAGCCAGGCTGCCCTTCCCAATGACCTTGCTGCTCCCCAGCCTGCCAGCCCTTCCCCACCTAGCTCCTTGCTCTTCCATTTTCCCATTGAGTGAGCCCCAGCCAGGTGGGGCCAGCAGACTGAGATCACTCCCCCAGAAGACAGCCAAGCTGTCTCTGCCAATGGCTCATTCCCTGACTTGGCAGGAATTCCCCTTCTCGAGTTGCCCACGGATGCCCAGGCTGCACCATCCATGGTGCACTCTAAGCCTCTTGCCTTCCAGTCTTCCTCCACCCCCACTCTCCAACTCGGATTCAGTCCTCTCAAGCCTCAGAACCTGGGTCCTTCCAAGAGTGACAAGCAGAGGGCCTCCTGGCTTCCTGGCTGCCCATGGCCCGTGCAGAGTCAGGTCGCTGCTTCTGTATTCAACGTGCCTTTCCACCTTGGCAGCTTTCTCAGGCCCTCTTTTCCCCCTCTTTCAAGCAGCGCCTATATTCTTTTGCAAATCACCCCAGGTTCTTTAGAGACAAGGTGGCCAGTTGCTTCCCCCTCCCTTAACCCCTTGGCCTCAACGAATTCTATTCAAACCTGTGGCTAGAACAAAATACCACAGTGCCACAGCTTCTATAGCCATGGCCCTTACTTTGCACCACAGACACAGGCTAGGAAAGTCTACCCATGAATCAGACTTTCAGAATGAGAAGCATATTCAAAAGCCAGGAGAGAAGTTATAGTTTAAAAGAAATCCTCCCATCTGTAAAGCTGAGAAGCCCCCTATAATCCTTTCTGTACAAACAGCAACCATTCCTCTGATACATTCAATAGTTCCAGATTTGCCTCTATTGGGTTTGCATGACAAGGCTCTAGAAAGCTCCAAATGACAGACAGAAATCTCTACATCCCAGGTTTTGGCTGAGCATCATAAAGAGTGTTTGTTCTAAAAAGATTGTTGAGAAAAAAATAATAAAAAAAAACCAATAAGATTGTTGGGTAGCTGCAAAGGATAACAATTCTTTGCGATAAGTTATACCAAAGTGCTCCTTCCCTGGATGGCAGTTGCTTGCCCAGGTCCACATGGGGGTGGAAGTTAACGGGGTAGGAGTGGGGTGTGCCCAGGCCAAAGCATAGGCATGCAGATGCGAAGGTGTAGTTGGGAGCAACTTCCCTGATCATGACTTTTATCTGCCCAGCCACCTTCCTTGGCTGAGTCTTTTGGAAAGCCACTTGGTCTCCCCACCCCCACCCCACGCTGCTCTCATTAAAATGGAGAGTTATTCATTTCCCCTCCAGGCCTTTGCTGGGACACACTTTGGCACCATAAGATCCCCTAAAAAACTTCAGAGGACCATCGGGTTTCACTGAGGGCTGGATGGCAGTTCAGGGGTCTGCCTGGAGTGAGAGGAAAACCTGACTTGCAGGTGCTGTGGGCCTTGAGTCAGTGCTTCATATGTCCATCCTGGGTAGTGCTGCTGGGAATGTTTGGGAAACCAGAAGGGCACTTCAGGCCAGCCCTCTAGGGTTGGTGGGAGATTTTTGAGATGGGGTGGGGAGGAGGAGGGACCGGATCATTTGGTTCATCTGCCAAAACCGGGAAGAAGTGGCTTCCGGCAGAGTTCAGCAAATGAGGGCAAGTCCCCCAATATCTAATCCTACTGGCCCCTAGCCCCTATCTTGGAGTGAGGGATCAGCTTGGGAAAGTCCCTGGGACCAGATCCAAGGGCAAACACTTATTCAGGGGCACCTATCACAGGCAGAGTGGCATCCAGTGTTTGAGGGGCACTGTCCAGTGGAGCCAGATTTAGGTCTTCAACCTCTGCCATCTGCTAGGCCAACATCCATCTTGTGTGGCTGGCAGCTCCACTGTGCTCCTCCACAGCCTTGTGGAGATTCCAAGCGACACTCTAAAGGGGCTTCCCCTCAAAACCTGCAGGAAAAAATGAGTGGGCCTAAGGGGACCTTGGCCTAAGGGGCTGCTGCTAGGGGCCAGAGACTGGGATGGGGGCACAGAGGGATGTCAGTATATAAAGGCCTTTCTTTTTTTTTATTTTAAAGATTTTATTTATTTATTCATGAGACACACACATACACACACACACACACACACAGAGAGAGAGAGAGAGAGAGAGAGAGAGAGAGAGAGAGAGAGAGGCACAGACTCAGGTAGAAGGAGAAGCAGGCTCCATGCAGGGAGCCCGAGGCGGGACTTGATCCTGGGTCTCCAGGATCACACCCTGGGCCGAAGGCAGGCACTAAACCGCTGGGCCACCCAGGGATCCCCTAAAGGCCTTTTTTGAACAGGGCACCAAGTGATTTCTGTGGCCCCTTGAGTGTGCTGGGGGACAGGGAGCAGGCAGTCATCAAGCTGGGTGTTCCCTTCTCAGTTGGAGAGGAGGCTCAGGGGAGTGGATGAGGCACCAGTCTGAACGCTTTGGGTGATGCATATTATAAACATGGTGAATGGCGCCCCCTAGAGTTGTGCTCAGAGGTGGCAGTCCGGACAGACCCAGGAGGGGTGGGGAGGGGTGCTGGATGGAAGGAGAGATGAGGAAGGGTGGAGACTGGGACCCCAGAGTGGGGGCACCAGGCCCGACTCCAGGGAATCTGGGGATGAAATGGAGGAGTGGGGAGAGGCCGTGAAGGGGGCTGGTTAGCCAGAATCTCACCCACTGCACATCCTGCCTAGGGGCGGTTCTGGGCTGGGGTCTGTATCAGGAGGTGGCTGATTCTGCTCTTTCAGGATCGCCCCCTCCCACAGGGAGGCAAGGACACGCCAGAGATGTGCACCAGACAGAGACCCAATAGGAAGCCAGCCATGAAACTTCCCCACCCTGCCATCACAACGGGGGTTGTTGTTGTTGTTTCATCCAGAAAAATACAACATTTAATGTCTATAAAGGTGCAGTATGAGTCATTTCGCGGAATGTCTAGGCCCCTTCGTTGGCAGCAAACAAACTTTCCAGCCTTCTTTTGAGGAAGCCATCCAACTCGGGCTGCTGCTGCTGGTCTGTGTGTGTTTGCGCGCGCGTGCGCGTGTGTCTGTGTGTGGGACGAGCCTCTGTAGGGCCTTGCCTGCCCATGTGTGTGTCCGTGTGAGCCTCTCAGACGTGAGTGAGGGTGCAAGCATGGCTGGGAGGGGGGTTGTGTGTGCGCGCGCGCATGCACGTGTGAGCTTGACTCTCGGAGGGGAGTGGCGAGTCCCCTCCTGCGTGCGTGTGTGTCTGTGGAGGGCGTGCGCATGTGTGTGTGTCTGCGAGGCAGCGTGGTATGTGAGCCTGTGCGTCCGAGGGTGTCTACGTGTACATTTTTTCCTCATCACTGCCAAATTATCTTCCCATCTCTCCCCTCACAGAGCGAAGGGCTGGCTGAGGGAGGCTAGCGATCCAAAAGGGGGGCAGCTGGGGAGGAGAGAGGGCCTGGACGCAAAGCAAAGCAATTCCACTCGGCAGCGGAGGAAAGTGTCAGCCAAGGATGAAACTGAAACCGAGGCACCAGCGCTCTGGGATCGGCCGGGGCTTCGGTTCCTCCCCCTCCCCCTCCCCCTCCAGCGGCCGTGGGCATTAGTCAGCCAGAAATTCCCATCCCCACAGCCTCCACTCGGGGTTGAGGCAGTGAGGCCGGCCTAGAAATTGGCCTGTGGCTAGCACGTGACCCCATTAGCGCCCATTATCACATTAACACAAATTAGTATATCAGCTCCTCTCCCGGTCACCTAGCGGGGCGCAGGGCCAGGCCGGAGGGAGAGGCCGCGGCTCAGGCCTTGTTCCCAGAGGAGAAGCCAGCTCGAGGGCGTCGAGACAGTGGGCAGGCCCGGGACCGCCACGGGTCACGTTAGGGCCATAAAGAGGGGCTGGGGACCTCAGGTTTGACAATACAATCCCTTTTCTCAGGTCGTGCTCTGGGAGGAGACACCTTGGGGAGGGGGTTGGTCGAAAGGAGGGGGTTTCCAGGAATAGCTGGGCACCGCCCTGTAGGAAGGAGGCCCGGGCTCTGAGGTCTGGGCGGGAGACAGACGGTATTTCTCCTGGCACACAGTGAACACAGTGAAACGTTTAGGATCCTTTGGTTTTTTTTTTTTTTTTACCCCTTTCCTCTTCTTTATGGAAAATCCTAAGGATAACTTTCTCAGATGGTTTTGCACATCTTGAAAGCAGGGGAGCTGGACTGATAGAGAAGACGCACCCAGGAACACTAGCAGAGGGCATAGCTCTGATGTCTTGGCACAGAAACGGGAGACACACTCTACCCATATACTTATATGTGAGGTTGTATCATGGGAATAGCCAGGGGAGCCTCTGGAAAGGATGAGGCTGGAGCCCCCAACAACTTTTTTTTTTTTTTCAGGTTAAAGGTGTCTGGCCACAGGTTATTTTTGTGCCTTGATACTCTCAATATGTTAACTAAAGAGCCACCACGTAACCATGAACCAACATGGGAAGGTCAGCAGCATCATGACTTCTAGAGCTCAAGGCCTGCAAAGAGGTAGAACACAAGTGTCTATCTACTGAGAACAAAGTTGCGAGTTGGAGCCCCAAAGGGGCCTCTTAGCTTTTTTCTTCTATAGCTGCCAAAGACTGGATTGAGCCACGCGTAATCCCTAAGGCTCGCCCTACCTCCAGCCCAAAGCTGAACCCATGCCCCTCACCTAGGCTGAGCCCAGGCCCCAGACTGCACCCCAGCCCCAGCCCCAGCCCCAGCCTGTCCCTGTGCAGGAGATGCATTCTGGGTCTCCGGGGAGCCAGGCTAGAGAGTTCAGGGAAACCCACCCCCAACGCCCGAGACGCGACTCAAAGTTTCCATTCTACTGCCCGCGGGTCAAGAGCGCCATCCGCAGAGAGGAAAGACAGCCCCTAAACCACAATCCCTTTGCCGAAGGTGAGCGCCCTAAGCTCTGCGGGACCCGGGAAGTGGCCGCGGGGACTAACTATTAAGAAGCACGCGGGAGCCAGCCCCATGCTGCGGTGCTAGCGCAGCAGGTCGGGACTCCGGACTCTCCCGCCACTTGGGTGGGAGCACGGGATCCGAGAGGCAGTGGAGGTTCTGGCGGCCCCTCCCTCCTCTCCCGGCGGCCGACCCCCACCCCGACCCCGCCCCGCCCCGCGCCTTCTGGGCTCGCGCGCCTTCCAAACCCGGGATCGCCGCTGGGGCCGAGCTCCACCCCCGACCCCAAGCGGAGCGCCCAGGGCGCCTCTGCAGCGCCACCTGCAGGCAGAACGCGCGCTGCACGACGTCTCGGGCCAAGGCGGGAACTGGCGACCGCGAGGGTGGAGGAGGAGAGGAGAGGTCGTTTCCTTGGCCCAGAGCTTTCCAGGCCCCGGCGTGGGCCTCCCGTCCCCGCCCCAGCCCCCCGAGCGACCTGGCCAGCCCCGAGCTCTGGCCCGCGCCCTGCCCGGCGCAGGCGACCGGGGGCTCCGACCTTCCACTCCTGCTGCTGCACTCTGAGCGGCCTTCTGCCCCGGGCGCCTCTTCTCGGGAAGCAATGAAGTCACACTGAGCTCGCTCCGCTGACTCATGAGAATCCTCCCCCATCCCCGGCACACCCCTTGAAACTTCCCCCTCAATCCCTTCTTTCCTTCTCCCCCGCCCCTTCTTCCCGTCCTGTCAGAAGAGCATGGGAGGACTCCCGGGGAGGACTCAGTGGGGCAGCTGGGAGAGCGGCGGGAGAGAGTCATCTCACGGAGACCTCTGCGCTTCAGTCTCAGCCCGGCCCCTCCGCGCCTTTCTGGGGCACATAGGGAATGCTGGGGGAGCTGCATGTTTGCAGCCTCCGGCAAAACTCCCAGCAAGGTGTTTTTTTGGAATTATCCACTTCACACAGGGCAAGCTTGCTGAGAGGAGGGCATCTGGGGACCTCCTTCCCTCCTCAAGGGCCAGGGAGTTCACCTGGTAGCTGAGGTCTCTTTGGAACCTCCTGTTGGAATGAACAGACCAGCTCCAAGGACATTCACCACCAAAGGGACAAGTGTAGAGTGCTCTGAGCCTTGAGCTGCCCTCCACTCCTGCATTAAGTCAAGCTGATCTCCTGAAAGGTCACTGTGGCCCTTCCTCCTAAGACTTGGTACTGGCCCAGGGGCACCTGGGTGGCTCAGTGGTTGAGCCTCTACCTTTGGCTCTGGTCCTGATCACTACATCCCAGGATCCTGGGATCCAACTCCCACATCAGGCTCCCGGGAGAAAGCCTGCTTCTCCCTCTACCTATGTCTGCCTTTCTCTGCGTGTCTCTCATGAATAAATAAAATCTTAAAAAAAAAATAAAGACTTGGTACGGGCCCAGCCCAGGCTGAGGTGAGAGTGACTCTGAGACCAAGGATTCCCTGTTTGTAGCACTCCTCTCCTCCCCCTACACCTATTGTGCCACTAGTTTGAGGACTCCCATGGGGGTAGAAGACCAGAATCCCATTCCGGTTGCTTGGGATATTAGTCTCAACCAGGTGGCCAGATATTTCAGGGCCTGGTCAGGGTAGGCTTCATGCTGGAGGGGTTCTGCTGGCCTCCTCTGAAACACCTGAAGCTCCCCTTTCCCTCTGGAGGGGCAATGATCCTTTAAAGTTTTTTTTTTAAGTTTTTATTCATTTAATTGTCAGAAAGAGAGCAGACACAAGCAGGCGGAGCAGCAGGCAGATGGAGAAGAAGGTTCCCCGAAAAGCAAGGAGCCAGATGCAGGACTCCATCTCTCAGACCCTATCTCCCAGACCTGGAAACATGACCTGAGTGGCAGGCAGATGCCCAACTGGCTGAGCCACCCAGGGGTTCCAAGGGCAGTGATCCTTAAGCATTCTTGTCCACCCAGCAAATCATGATGCTGGATTTTCTTTCCTTCCCTGTATACGGTTCCCAGCTGTCTCTATGGTAAGAGCTGGGTGGTAAAGCTTGCAAGCTTCCTGGCTTGCTTGATACTGCACTTCAGGGCAAGGTTCTGCCTAGGCCATAACCGGTGTAAAATGGCTATGGACCAAGAGCAAAGTGGGTGTACAGGTTGGTCTAGGGGATCAGGGCTTATGTGGCATGAGGGGTGGCATTGTGAGCTCCTCTGTCAGCATCAGGGTGACAGCTGCCCTGGGTTATGGTGGCTATCCACCTGCCAGCTCTGCAGGGTGTGTTTGTTAGGGACTGGGAACCATTAAATGGTTGGGTAGGGATGTATGTGCTAGGATCACGACTAAGAACAGTCCCATCATAAAGCCTTCCTGGGGACATTCTGGGCTTGAAGCCAACATTTGTTAGGGGCTGAAGGATGCCGCCTTTCATGGATCCCAGTTTTGAGGCTGTCAACCTCTCCGTGGAGGGCAAATAAAGCAAGGTGCAATTCCTAGGAGTTGTAGGGGTTCTGATTATAACTTGCTGAGTCAAAAGAGAATCACAAGTCATAAACTAAAAAACCACACCAAAAAAACCAAACCTGTAAATCTAGTTGAGCTAAAGGGACAGCAGAGGCCATGTGGGAGACATTTGCCAAGAGCTTTGAGTCCATTTAGTGTCTGCTCTAGACCTTAGAAATGAAAGGCAACTGAGTCCAATGCAAGGTGAGTACCTGTAGAAGTACCTGAGAGATTTTTCCATACACAGTAGGTTAAAACTGAGGGTGGAGGAATAATCTAGTCTGTTCTCCTCATTTTACAGATGAAGCTATGGAGACCTAGGTAAGTAGCTGTCCTGGGCTATCCAGGCTCAAACAGCAGAGCTGAGATTCAAATCCAGGGGTCCTCTTTCCACTGCACTCTACTACTTGAGAGGAAAAAGAATATGGGCAGAGAGCACTTACTGGCACCTGAGGAAGACACATAGGGAGAAGGAAAACAAGTGGGGGAGACTGTAGAGATTCCGAGAGGAAAGAAGGAAAATGAAGGGGCTGAGGAAAAGTGAGAGAAAGAGGTATAATCTCTTCAGGCAAGAAGAACATTAGCTCCATCCTCTGTAATAAGCTTATCACACATGTTCACTTAAGCATAAACATATTCATGTTTTGTTCGAAGAGATGACAAGATACAACCATAGGATGAGTGATTTGGTGGGTGAAAGAAAAGCCTAGACTAGATAGAAGCAGAACAATGGAGCAACGTGAGGAATCGTGAAGCTCCGACTTGAACTCACACGTCATACTCCTAGCACTGGTGCTGCCCATCCTGTGTCCACCACTAGGTTATACGGCCATGAGGGCAGGGACTATATATTACTCACCCTCTTATCTCTAGGGCCTATCGTACCGTGGCATGCAGTAACTGTGCAGCACATGTTTGCTAGCTGACCAGTAAATCCATTTATGAGTTGGTGTATTTATAAATTCAACGCCCATGTTTGGTGCTCCTCCAGAAGCATCTCTGTGTTGAGTGGTAAGTGCCCAAGGCATCGCAGTAGGTAGGAACTTGCCCAGGAAGCCCGGCACCTCTGTCCACAGACAGCAGATGCGACTCCTGGGCTTTTCCCAAGTGACACACAGCCCCAAGTGACCTTGGGGGCTCCACTGGGACATCTTGGGGCAGGTACAAGATGAGGCAAAATTCAGGAGGGTCTCTGCCTGGTGGTTTCTGGCAGGTATTTTGTCTTTTTGCCTCCAAATTCCCAACGCCCACCAGCCAAAGAGCAGTGGGATGCTCCTGGTCTTGGACAAGTTAGGTTTAATGCTCACTGCAGTGATGGGGAATGCACAACATGGGGAACCACAGATTGGGGCAGAAGGGTACTAGGAAGGATTTATTAGAGGATTTGGGCCAGGCTGGGTGACTGGAGGGAGGGTTGAAGGAAGCAGGGCTTTGCTTTGGATTGGATGCAGTTAAGCACGAAAAATCCAATGATTGGATGCCTTGTTCAATAAATTTTATCCTATAGGAGGGCAGACTAGAGTGAAGCAAAAGCTGTAATTGGTAAGGAAGTAGCAATCACTCACATCAGACAGTATGGGGGATTGGGTGTTGGTCATTTCTGTGGTTTGGTCAATGTTCATGTTTTTGCCTGTATTCACACATGATGATGAAGTGGTCTTGTTTCTGTCTGCATCCACCATGGTCAGAATGGCCTCGTATGAAGCTAATGTCTTGCGAGTATGTTTACATTAAACAGAATACCCGGGCCTAATGGTGAGTGCCAGGCCCATTTGTCGTAATGCCACTGCCTCGCCACCAGTCCCAGGCCCACCCACCTCCGGATGTCAGGGGCTACATCTCTCTTTCTCAAAATATCCATTTTGAGATGATTCCTGTTTTCCAACCAGGGCTTGGCAGTCCAGTATCTAAATGTTAGACCCTCCCTGTACTCTGACCCAGTCACACCCATCTGAAGAACCAGCCAGGCAAGGGAACGTCATCACTGGCTTGGGCTGTGTGTCTGTGTGTGGTTTTGTGTACATGTGTCTGTGCCTGCCAGAAATTCCCTGATAAGTTGGCAAAGAGGCCAGAGGCGGTTCTACTTCACCTCTGGGCCCGTAGGACTTCCCCTCTGCCTGGAGAGCGAGGTACTAGGATGGACTTCTAACAATCTCCAGGGAAGCAAGGGTGCCCAGCCTTAGGTGGGGTCAGGGAAGGACAGGAGGGGATATCACAGCAGCCAAACTTTAGAGGAGTGGGAAAGGGAAGGGGTAGTGGTGGAAGGGAGGGGGGAGTTCTTTTGTATAAATGGGTCTCCAGAGAAGCTGCGAACTTTCCTTCAAGGAAGCAGCCTTGCAGTAGGTCACCATGGATCCTCGCCTCTACCCCTTTCTCCTCCAAGCCTCGTCTCCCAAATGGGCCCTGTTGATTAGAACAACAACCAATCACATATGTTGACCTCGTCCTCCACTAAGAGGCTTACTGTGCCTCTTTTCCAGACAAATGTGCTTTCCTCACTCAGGTCCATCTCTCCAGCTAAAGTATGAGGACATCTCCTGGGTACCTTACAGGTACCAGGCAAAGGCCAGGACCACCATGATGTAGTGAGTGCCATCAGAGATCCTTGGCAAAGTGGCAAAGCAAAGTAAAATTGAAGTCAGGCAGGTGGGCTCCAAACACCAGTGTTTTGGCAGAGCCTCAGCCCTTCTCTGCAGGGCATGAGGAGCTGTGTTCTGTACTGTGCTGTGGCCCAGCTACTCACAGGCCAGCTATCAAGAGTCAGAATTCAACTGGTACTGCTCCTCTTCTGTATGGTTAGAGAGAGGTCCCTGCAATCCTTGGGGCCCTGGACAGACCAAATGCATCCTGGGTTTATGTGGTGAGTCTTGGCAGTGGGTGAAGTGATGGGGGCGGGGGTCTGATAACCTGGATTACAGAGAACAGAGGTTACAAGGTAGAGGGTCACTTTTGCAGTAAGCCCTGTTATCTACATTGTCCAACCAAGCAACCAGGGACTTGTTCAGGACTCTGCCAGGGTTTGGGGGGATGGGGCATGCTGTCCTCCTTCTGAGAAAAAAGAAAGTCTCTGTTCTGGGATATGTTACTATCAATTTAGGGGGTGAACACTAATAATGCAGAGAATGACTTAATGAACAATCAAGCTCAAAGGTAATAGGTACAATTGGGAGTTCAGAGATGAAATCATGCACGGGTGCTAAGCCAACTGGTACCGTGTTACCAAGTGCGATTTCATCTGGGCCTTCAGAGGTAAGCAGGATGGGTAGGTAAAAGGGAATGGGGATGAACATGTGAAGATGTGAAGAGCATGAACCTAAGTGTAAAGGTGTCTACCAGATGTGTACATGTGCACACACATGTGTGTATGTTGTGGGAAAGGAGGCTGGGTGGGATGGGGGCAGAGGGGGCTGAGATCAGGAGCTCTATGGAGGACTTTGGACTTGGTATGGTTGATGACAATGGGGGGTGGGGGTGGGGATGTGGCTGGGAAGACGTGGACTAAGTGACACTTCAGGAAGTGATCTAGCAGCAATAGTTGACGAAGGATAGTTGCGCTGGCTGGTCTCCATCCTTGGTGTGTCCACAGTATTTTGTCTTTTTGTGGACACATCCTACTGTATTATACTTCTGTGTACACATGTCTGCCTTCCTCAGCTGATGCCAGGAGTTCCTGAAGTGGTCATGTTTCCTCCATCTTCCTGTTCTGACATCTACCTGACTCACACTAGGCACTCAATGAACACTGACTAGGTGAATAAGTCATTTCATTTTACTTAACTGAATTACAATGACACTCCATACAAGGATAACAACTGTCAAAAAATTAGATGAAATTGCACATAACACTAAAAAAAAGACACATCACAATTTGATCTTTTTAAAAATGATTTGTGAAGTGCTTCAGGATCTTAGAACTACCACCATCTTTGTAAGTAGTGATTATTACTGTAGAATAATTCCTATTTCATAGGATGCTAGGTGAGTTTTCTACATATGGATTTGGGTGTGCCATGCATCAGATCCTATTTCACTAAACCTGTATACATGTAGTAAGAATCTGTCCTAGTGCAGCAGATTCTTTTTTTAAGATACTATTTTTAAATAATCTCTACACCCAACATGGGGCTTGAACTCGACTCTGAGACCAAGAGTTGCATGCTTTTCTGATTGAGCCAGCCAGGCATCCCAAGATTTGATTTTTTAAAAGGTTTTATTTATTTATTCATGAAAGACACAGAGAGAGAGAGAGAGGCAGAGACACAGGCAGAGGGAGAAGCAGTCTCCATGCAGGGAGCCCGATGTGGGATTCAATCCCGGGTCTCCAGGATCACGCCCTGGGCCAAAGGCAGACACTAAACCACTGAGCCACCCAGGGATCCTGCCAAGATTTGATTTTTTTTTTCAAGATTTGATTTTTAAAAGTAATTTGAAATGTAAAAAATAAGTTGATTTATGAAACTCTGACTTCTGTTCTCAGGAAATCATCTGTACAGCAAGGCTTGTCTATAAGCCTATTACGAAAAAGGGGTTGGGGAGAGCGAATTTCTAGTTTGAGGGGCAGTGCATGGAGGGATTGAGAGATGGGAGTTCAGAGATCATGATCCCTCAAGGAATCTGTCTCCAGGTCTAGCCATGAATCGCCAGGTCACTGAACCCTTGTTTCTTTTGCAGTAAGTGACCTTTTTGACCCCTCGTGGATCCAAGCCAGTTCTGAACAGGACGACAGGAATTGTTCTGGGTAAAGCAGAGTCTATTCCATGTTTATGTGTTCGCTCATTCAACAACGGATGGGGCAAGAGAGACATTCAGGGAACTGAAATAGTTGAGAGTGCGGAGCAGGGACGACAAAGCTGAGAAAAATCATGCACTTGCCTAGTAGCTCCAGTGTGCTTGCCCGCTAATATGCACAGCTCTCCTCCTTTCACCCACCCGTTCCCTCTCAAAGAGAACAGAATTTAATTTAGAAGAATCAGGTTTTATTTAGTTATGTGAACATTAAGAATTTGCCTACATGGTTGAAATATTCACAAAGGACTTTGCCATTCACACTCATACACACAGAGGGAGTCTGCTGAATAAAAAATGCTCCTTTACTCATCCAAGCTGCCGTCAAGGGCAGCAGGGAGTTTGCCTGTTCTGCTGGGGGCTTCAGTCTTCATGAATGTTGAACAGTTTGGCTACTTCGTTGAGATCTTCGTGTTGCTCACCATCCTTAATGATCTGAGGAAGAGAGTGACAAGGGGTCACTGACTCACTTTGCGTGCACTAGGGCTGGCCTGCACAATGGGGCAGCCCAGGCCAGCCCCTGCATTGCACCGGGAGGAAGCTGTGTGAGCAGCTTTGTCAACCCCAAGTGAGTGCATACCAATTCCCGAGCCACCCAGCCAAGTCCTGCGTGAAAAAGAAATGCTCCTGAGCCAAGTCTACACCTTTGTTCTGCTCAGGCACAGTCTGACCCAGGTGGACAATGCATAGCAGGGCACCCGCTGAAGTCCCAGGTGCATACTCTGGCCCGTGCTTCCCATCTTCCTCCGGGAGCTCTGGCAGGTACCCACCTTCCTTGCTATTGGCATTCGGTTGAAGATGTTCCACAGCACAATCCCCACCACCACTTTATCCCTGAGGTAGAAGATGACACCTTTGCCGTAGTCTTCCCCTTGGGCAGGGGTCTGGGGGACTGCAGGACTGCTGGGAGGAACAGCAATTTCTGAGGCCTCAGACTCTGTCTCACTCTCTGAGCGGATACCAGTCCCTGTGGCCAACCCCCAAAACAAACAAAATCAAAACACAACAAAGTCAGTTACGAACTTAGGAAATTCTAGCAGGCAAATATCTTTTGACACCTGCTTCAAGCTGCTCCTAGAGGATTTGTTTTTTATGCTCCCCTCAGTAAACACTGGCCTTCTCCAGCTCCTCTCCATTGACAAAGCCAACAAAAGCTCTTCCTTGCTGGCTCTGGGGCACTGGGTCTAGTCTGACCCAAAACTTCCCCTATTATCTCATTTTAAATTTATGCTATTAATGATTTCCTGGTATCTGGATTTCTTCAGACTGAAGAAGACTTGCTCTTGTCCTCTGAGAAACATTCTAGAGCTGCACAGTCCTGTACAGTAGCCACTAGCCACAAACAGCTTTTCTAATTAAAATTAGTTAAAAATTAATTAAAACTTAATCTATTTTAACCAAAATTAAATAAAATGTAAAATCCAGTTCCTCATTTGCACTAGCCACATTTCAAGTGCCAAAAAGCCACATACAGCTAGTGGCTAATGTATTGGGCAGAGCAGAAATAAAATACTGCCATTAGAGAAGAAAGGGCTATTGGACAGTGCTGCTAGAGAGGCACTCTGGCCAAAGCAGGAGAGGGCGCTTCCATATGGGAAAACCACAGTGGAGGTATCTCCTCCTGGGGAGGGAGCATGTTGTCCTTTGAGAACCACCAGGCTGCAAATAATACTATCCGGTGTACAGAGTAGTGATCCGGAGTTTATAAGTCTCTGGGTCCCTCTCCTGGATCTGATTCTCCAGAGAGGGCTGAATGAAGGAGTAGGTGTATGTCATCCACCTGGAGTACATGGAAAAAGGACCTATATGTCCATATAATATCCTGCTCTCTCCTTCCTAAAGGACAGCCTGTTCTCGAAACGCCTCTGACAAGAGGACACAAAGGTTAAATAACTTCAGCTAGGGTCATGGAAGGGAGAGAGAGCAGGTCTAAGAGTTAATGAAAGAGATGCATGTGGGAGAGAAATTCATTCCATGAGAGGTGCCTCCCATCTAAAGAAAACCCGGTGGGAAGATGTGACAAATGGAATTACAGGCAGCTGAAGAATCACTCAGCCCAGTTCTTCACCACCCAGGTCCCATGGAGGATAGAAGGTCCTACACTAAGGTTCTCAGGCCTAAACTAAGGTTCCTGCGATTAGTGGGAAGTAAATAAGAATGATAAAAAGTATAAAAATCTTAAAAGTTCAGGTTTTCTGCAGCGCGCAGGGCATCCCAGTCCCTAGAGGCACACTGAGCAAGAGTGGCTGAACTCGCTACCGTCCAGAGGCAAGGATGAACAACCACAACATCTGAGTCTCCGTTCTCACCAGGGTAGCCTGATTTTGCTAGCTCTCAGACCACAAAGGAGTGTGGACTTCGGGCTGGGTTTATTTTAAAGCACAACATGAAGAAAGGCTTTCACAGACACTTCCCTCTGGCCAATACAGAAAACCCTTGTTTGGGAGGACTTGGACCACTGCTTCTCAGCACTCTTCCAAGGGAAGCAATTGGCTTTCCTTACCTGACTGCTCTGTGGCAGATTTGGGGTTGTCTTGTGCAGTTGCTTTAGCGAACACACCAACTGTGGGCAAACTACTGTCCACAAGACCAATAGCTTCATAGCCAACATCAGGACCCAAGTCACTCCTAAGAGGGAGAGAGAAGAGGGTGTTCTGTCAAGGGACTGCAAAGAATGACACGGTGCTGTATTTTAATTTTGTCTAAGACACCACATTTTGGGTCATGCCAACCAAAGAATTTGGTATGTGCAACAAGAGAAACGCCAAACCGATCAGTCAGCTTGCTGGGGCATCTGGGGACAACTGGGAGAAAGCATTATTATCCCAAAGCAGCTTCTATTTTCCTTTCCTTCTATTTTTCTATTATACATACATATCCATACAACGATCTACACTTGCTTAAATGTAGCCACACTTTTACCCCATACCATACTTGGAGAGTGATGGGTCCTTCAACTTTACTATTTCCTACCTTCCTTTATGTCATCCTAAAACTGCGTTTTTGAAGCTTTAACGAGTGTTCCATACTTATGGAATTCACAATCTGAGATATTTTAAAGTTTCGTTAATGGGCAGTATTTCCTCTGAGCCTTCATTTTTCAAGATTAGAATGCCTCTATCTACTTGGTTGTTTCAACTGTTCTTGGAAACTTTTCCTATCATCATCACACTGTTCTTAATATGCCAGCAACTTCAAGAGTACTTGTGACACAGACACCATGGTTTTGTAATCATGTGAGGCCACTACTCGTGGTTTTGTTTCTGGTACTCTACCTTTTGTCCTCATTTAATTAAGTGATTAAAATTTGAGTATAATTAACACACCATGTTACAGTAATTTCAAATGTACAACTTAGTGATTTGATGAGTTTATGTATTATGCTGTGTTCACACAAGCATAGCTACCATTTGTCCCCTTACAACACTATTAGAATATCGACTAAATTCCTTATGCTCTTTTTATTACAGTGTTGTCATTTCTTGACCACAGAAGCTCATTGGACTGGTGTCTTCAGGGAATGGTCTACAATAACTTCTTGGATTCTGCTCCTGTGACCTAACTGCTAACTCTATAGCTATGGACTATTTTTTTTCCTAACTGTATTCTTATATGTGTTGACCCTGGAATCCATCTGTTATGTTTCTGCTGCCCACTCACAAAACTGTGTGTGATTGTCCTAAAATGTATTCTCACCAGCTGAGAATTTCCTCAACTGAAACTGCTTAGAGGCTTCTGAAACCTTGAAGTTTTTTATGTATCCCATCTTTCAAAGTAACAAGATGAGAGTGTGTCGAATAAGGCCAATCCCAGTACTCAGGAACATCCACTGGTAACTTTTTGCTATCCAGAGAAGTGCCTATATGTGCCTGACTTTGAACTGCTGATCTTAAGGACATATGAGTAGGCTGCCTTTTTTTTCTTAAAGTAATCTCTACACCTAACATGGGGCTCAAACTCATGACACTGAGATCAAGAGTCTCATGGTTCCACTGATTGAGATAGCCAGGCACCCCTGGGCTGTCTTTTTTGTCAGTATGTTGTGCTCATTAGGGTTAGCACTAAAGAACAAATAAAAATATGCTGCCATTTATAGCTAAGAGTACATGTTTGTATCACCTACTGTAGCTCAAATTCTGAGCTATTTTATCAGAAGTGTTGATGCCATCTACAGTCTAATTTATGCCAGGTGAGGCCTTTTACCGGAAGGCTGCTTGGGTGGAAAATGCATGGAAAAATGGAATCTCTCCCTCTTCTGCATGAAGCTAATTGGCCCACATGGAAAGGAAACTAACGGAGTTCCATTAATTCTATGTTCTAAGCAGCTGAATCTGCAAGGTACAAAACTATTACCAGAACATTGACTGATGCCAATATGGCTTAGCAGCTCCAGTCATATTTTCTCCAGCCAATCTTCCACTCACGACAGCATGATCATGATGCTCTACCCGCCTCCTACCCAACTTTATATCGTAGAAGCATGCAGCATCTCCTGCCTTTGGAAACAAATACATTACATGAGCACATGATAAAAAAAGGAAACTAATGACAGAATATATATTTTGAGGGCTCAAAAAAAACCTTGTATTGTTAACAAATTAGTGTTTTCCATTTATAGGCCAGATTCGCACCTACGCTATTAAAAAAAAAAGTTGAGGGGATCCCTGGGTGGCGCAGCGGTTTGGCGCCTGCCTTTGGCCCAGGGCGCGATCCTGGAGACCCGGGATCGAATCCCACATCAGGCTCCCGGTGCATGGAGCCTGCTTCTCCCTCTGCCTGTGTCTCTGCCTCTCTCTCTCTCTCTGTGACTATCATAAATAAAAAAAAAAAAAAAAAAAAAAAAGTTGAGATTCCATAAAAAAAAAAAACAACTATTCTATGCTACCCCCCCAAAACAAAAAAAATTCTATGATTCCACAAAGTGAAGCTAAATCTTTTATGCTGCAGCTCACACCTATTTCTGCTCTCATTCTGCCCTTAGCAGAGACCAAATATTTAACAACCATGATTTGCAGAATATTTTTTCCTGTGCATGGAAACCATTTTTTAGGTGTGAGACCTAGAAATCTTTCCCAAGATACGATTTTCTTTTAGTCAATTCAGTATCTATTCATTCATTCACCAAATATATGGAGAACTTATTTCTGTACAAAGTACATACTGTCTGGGTGGCTGAGACAAACCTGACCCCCCACAAAGAGTATATAATCTAGTGGAGGAAGATGCAGTGTCATTCCTCACTATAGTGCAATGCAAACCAGCAGTGTGTCATGGGACAGATACAGATGAAGTGAGATCAGGGTTTCAAGCAGAGAGAGAGAGAGGGAGAGAGAGAGAGACAGAGAGAGAACCTTGGCTTGAAGGTGAACAAGGCCAACTTCACTGAAGATGTGGCACGTGAGTGCTCTAAACCTTTGTGGTTATTCAGACTCCCCCAAAGCAACCTAAAAATCCAACGTGTGAGCAATGGTGAAGCAAACTATGAAATCTATGTGGTGGACTATTATTATCAGACCACAGAATCTGAAGCAACATGGAAAATACATGAGAATGGTAAGTAAGAACGAGGAGGATACAAATGTTTATATATAGCACATTTACTATGACCAACTACAACAGGGAAAAAACCCTATGCACAAGACAACGAAGGGAAGGAAATACACCAACATATTGGTGGTTGCTATAGGTGATTTCCCTCCTTTTCCATTCTTGTCTGTGTTTTCCACGTCGAGTGCATATTGCTTTTTTATGGTTTATTTTAGAGAGGTGAGGAGAGGGGCAGAGGGAGAGAGAATCCCAAGCAGACTCCCTGCTGAGCACAAAGAAATCAAGAGTTGGACTCCCAACCAACTGAGCCACTCAGGTGCCCGTGCATTTGCTTTTATAATAAGTTTTAAAAAAATTCAGTACACTTTAGGGGTGTCTGGGTGGCTCAGTTGGTTAAGTGTCTAACTCGTGATTTCAGCTCAGGTCATGATCTCAGGGTCCTGGGATGGAGCCCCTAGTCGGACTCTGCACTCAGTAGTGGGGAATCTCCTTGGGATTCTTTCTCTCTGCCCCTCCCCCTGCTCACACACACTCTTTCTCTAAAATAAATAAATATATATATTTTAAAATCTAGTACACTTTATCTTTAAAAAAAAAAAAAGCTTTAAGGGAAAAACACCCTTCAAAGTTTCTATGTCCTTAGTTGCAGAGTCCATAATCAAACACAATACACTTGTAATGATCTAACAATGGGGAAATTACCTCATGGTTCCTACATACTATAGTCTTGTTTGTGTCATAACGGATTTTTTAAAACAGCTAAAAATAGTGCTCAAATATAATGAAAACAGAGTAATTTTCCCTTCTAGAAACTGTTCTAAAACTGCCTCATCCTCCATTCCCTGGGCTCACTTTCGGGCAAAGGGAAGAGCAGATCAATCTGAAAGCTGGGCACATGTCCATCAGGGGAATGCCGATGGTGGCTGCCAACCGTAAAACGGGAAGAACTCTATTTCTGTAGGCACACACATTGTTCATTTCCTTTTCCACTAGCTTGTGGCATGAGGCCATACCTGATCTTGTAAATCAAGTAGTTGGATTTCTGTTCTTTACCCTTGGCCTCCAAACATTCTGACTCTATTTGGGCAAGGTGCTGATGAGCTTTCACACACTGCCGGGCAGATGTGCTCATGGCCTGGGGACAAGGAACCATCCCTGCTCGTGCTATAGCACACTTACCACCCAGATGTTGGAACGTGCTTGGAGCTCTGCATTTACTCGGAAGCCACCAAAATCAGAGTCTATCTCTAGTCCACCAGTCTTGGCCAACTCAACATTGGGCTCCAGGCCCACAGCTGCCACTATGTGGTCAGTTTCTACCTGAGCGGAAAAAAAAGAAGTAATTCAGCTAATTACCACAGTTTTCACGTATGTCTATGGACATAGCAACTGTATATTATTTTACTAAGAATTGGACCTTTAAAAACAAATCACTGATTAACTTACATAACCCTGGTAAACAGATTTAATGTTCTACTTTACAAATATCCTCTGAACACAAACATACCCCACATCATCAGAACAGAAATCTGGGGGATCCCTGGGTGGCGCAGCGGTTTGGCGCCTGCCTTTGGCCCAGGGCGCGATCCTGGAGACCCGGGATCGAATCCCACATCGGGCTCCTGGTGCATGGAGCCTGCTTCTCCCTCCGCCTGTGTCTCTGCCTCTCTCTCTCTCTGTGACTATCATAAATAAATAAAAAATTAAAAAAAAAAAAAAAAAAGAACAGAAATCTGCCACCCTTGTAAGATCTCAAAAATCTGTGATATAGACAGGAAGGCGAAAGTAGTTCACAGGTGTCTACTCTGGCTCCCATCATTTTTATTTTTATTTTTTTATAAATTTATTTTTTATTGGTGTTCAATTTGCCAACATATAGAATAACACCCAGTGCTCATCCCGTCAAGTGCCCACCTCAGTGCCCGTCACCCAGTCACCCCCACCCCCCCACCCACCTCCCCTTCCACCACTAGTTCATTTCCCAGAGTTAGGAGTCTTTCCTGTTCTGTCTCCCTTTCTGATATTTCCCACTCATTTTTTCTCCTTTCCCCTTTATTCCCTTTCACTACTTTTTATATTCCCCAAATGGATGAGACCATATAATGTTTGTCCTTCTCCGATTGACTTATTTCACTCAGCATAATACCCTCCAGTTCCATCCACGTCGAAGCAAATGGTGGGTATTTGTCGTTTCTAATAGCTGAGTAATATTCCATTGTATACATAAACCACATCTTCTTTATCCATTCATCTTTCGATGGACACTGAGGCTCCTTCCACAGTTTGGCTATTGTGGACATTGCTGCTAGAAACATCGGGGTGCAGGTGTCCCGGCGTTTCATTGCATCTGTATCTTTGGGGTAAATCCCCAGCAGTGCAACATTCTTATTTTAATGGAGGGAACAGTTCATTCAGAAAATTATGACAGGCTAATGGTGGCTGCCATGAAAACTGTCTACTGTTATCAAATGAAGGAGTAAGAATGAGAAAGGGGAGGGCAGACCTGGAAAGTCTGGCAGCCCATCTTCCCCTCCTTACCTTCCGGCCATCTTTCAACTTGATGAGTAACCTGCCACCGCTGACTCCAACTGATTGCACAATAGCATTGGGAAGCACTTTAACCCCCTCTGTGAAGGCAAACAAGACCTGGGGCTGAGCCTGTGAGCACCTCCCCTTCATGACAAGTAGGGAAGCTGACTAAAGGCACCCCATCATAAAACCAGTAATCATCAGTACGCAGGCAGCCTCAGAGAACTGCAAGAACTCACACCCACAGCTCATTTCCAGTACTTCTGGGAATTTGGTGTATCAGATGCAGAACACCTACATGAACTTGGCTGAGTAGAGAATGGTGGAAATATTTCATCTGCCAGGTGATATGGCATATGTCAAGGGAGTTCCCACAGAAGCCAACTTTGCATTAGGCCTAACTGAAAGGAAAGAGTGGCAGCATATGGAAAGAAGTCTCTCTACCTCGTCTGACTTTTTCTGTGGTCCAGTTGCTGAGGTATTCAGGGAGGATCTTTCCCATATTTCCTTTCTCAGGAAAGAGTTGAATCACTTCTGTACCCAAAGCTCGAGCTGGGAAGAAGAAATAGAGTAGGTACAACAGGAGGCAAAAGCCAATCCTGGGAAGACAGGAGGAGAAGTGAAGGAGCAGCAGGTAGCCATTCACTACACACAGGACAATGCTGTGACCCAGGCCAGACCTCCTGTTTGTGGGGCACTGGGGCACGAGGACACCAACAGGGCAAACACAACAGGTGCCAGATCTGTCGTCCCTGGATTTGACTACACACCATGAACTGAGTGCATTATACCCAGGTGTCAGCTCAGGCTCACACATGTGCTTTGTGATCTCTGAACAGGAAGCACCCTCCTGAGAAGACACCCTGATTTCACACAGCTGAAAACTAACATTAAGGAAAAGGGTTGCCATGAAACATTCAAACTGGAACACATAGATCTGCCGAACTGGGAACCATCATGTATCTGAAGAAAGTCTTTTATAGGGAAGAGGAGTTCAGATATACATACAATTCTGTAGTCTACGTTGCCCTCCCCTTACCATCTTAATAACTCACTTTCCTTTATATTTTCTTTTTTTTTTAAAGATTTTTTAAAAGAGATTTATCTATCAGATGCTTAATGGACTGAGCCACCCAGGTGCCCCTGAAGATTTTATTTTTAAGTCATCTCTGTACCCATTGTGGGCCTCGAACTCATCACCCTGAGGTCAAGAGTCACATGCTCAATCGATAGAGCCAGCCAGGCATTCCCTTAATATTTTATTTCTGAGGAGTCCTGGCTTAGAGTCTAGAGGAAGGGAAACAAAGCATTTCTGCTCAGTTGGTCATGACAGCTTTTTGGTCACTAAGGGATTCCTCATGAGAACTAAGCTCCATGCTTAGTTTTTCACCATATAAGTCTTTTTTTTTTTTTTTTAAAGTAAACTCTGTCCCCACCGTGGGGCCTGAACTCACACCCCCAAGATCAAGAGTCACATGCCCTACTGACTGAGGCAGCCAGGTGCCCTTTACCACATAAATCTTAATCAAACTCTTTCTACAGATCCTGGCAAATGCACCCCTGGAATTTGTAAGAGCCCCACAAAGTATGGGATATAAGACAAGAGAAGAGGTGGCTCAGTCAGTTAAGCATCTGCCTTCAGCTCAAGTCTTGGTCCCAGGATCCTGGGATCGAGCCCTGCATTGGGCGTCCTGCTCAGCAGGGGAGTCCGTTTCTCCCTCTTTATCTGCCCCTACTCCCTGCGTGCACAATCTCTCTAAAATAAATAAAATCTTTTTAAAAAGGACCAGAGAAAGAAAAATCGAGGTCATTGCCCAGTACTCACCCTTTCTGCCAAGAGCGCAGGCGAGTTCGCTACCAAGGAAGCCCCCACCGATTATCGTAATTGATTTGACTTCCCGGGAAATCTTCTCTAAGGTTCTAAAGTCTCCAATCTGCAGGATCACACCAGTTTAGTCCACTGATTTCCCAAAGGGGCATAGGATAATATCAAGAAATATTTTCTGCTAAATATTTGACATGTAATTTGCCCATAAAATTATCTCCTTGTATGAAGCCAACACAATTATATAGCCTCTGTTATTGATGTAAATATCTCTCTCCATTGTAATATTCCTTCTGGCATCAGTTGATTCTCAACTGGGGGCAGTCTCGCCCCCTCTTCCTCATGGGACATTTGGCAATTTCTGGAGACATTTTTGGTTGTCACAACTGGGGGTGAGGAAGTGCTCCTTGTAGCTAGCAGGTGGAGGCTAGGGATGCTGCTCAATATCCTACATGCACAGGGCAGCTCCTCACAACGAACAGTTATCTGGCCCCAAATGTCAATGATGCAAAGGCTGATAAAACCTTATTCTATCAAAAATTTAAAAGATGAAACCAATCTTTTCAAATGCCTGTAAGAGTGGCTGGAAAATTTCAGCAGGTGTCATGAGTAAAGCACAGTGTTAAGAAGCAAAGCCGCCACTTCCTTTTTCACTTAGGTACTTGAGTTTTCTCCTCAAAGTCTCCACAGTAGCATTTGCAATGTAAAATGCCAAGAGGCTATAAGGAGTTTCAATGACTCAAATACATCAGGAAAAAACCCACTATGGAGGGGCAATTGGGAGGATCTACAGCAAGCAATAAAAACACTAAATGTATTTTTCACCCAGGAGCTGAAAACTCTTGAGTGAGATATTTGAGGTGCAGGGAGAGGCAGTGACTTGCTCAAGACCAGATAACAAGTCTATAGAAGAGCCATAAATAGAATTCCCATCTCCCAATTCCTAGGTGATCACTTGGGGATCACAAGATTATGCCACCTCTTCAAAAACCAACACATTGAAGGCACTAAAGCAATTACCTTTCTGAAAAGTGTTGTTCTACTCTTCACCTCTGCTCCAGCCCTATCAATGGCAGACAGACTTCTTGGAGTGCCTCCTGGAAATAGGAGGAAAACCCTTTAGCCCAACAAGCAGGAAGCTAGTTCAAACGATCCCCCCCCACACACACAAAGGTAACACAGTGGCAAGCATGGTCCTTGCTGGTGTCTCCTAAGCATCCACAGGGCAGAGAGACTTTGTTTCCTTTTCCCTGTCCTCCCAGCAGGCTTCTGTCAATTTCTTTTGAGAAGCGGTTTCGAAGTCTCTCTACAAAGGGCCCGTCTTCCCCAGAGATGGCCACAAGGCCTCAGTTTTTGCTTCCCCAACCCCTTCTAGGGGTGTCACCAGAAAGCATGCTATGTTGGTTTAAGCGACTGCTTCAGTCCCCTTTCTTGATTTCTGGTTGGAATCCCGGCAATGAAGCCATGAGGCTGTATCACTTTCAGGGCACAGGGCAGAGAGGAGAGGAGAGGGTGAGGGCTAAATGGCAAGAGGGGAAAAAAAGGCCATCCTCTTCCGTACCCATCTGTGCCCTTACCCGAAGGAAGAGCAAGGATAGTCCAGAAGGATTGCTGATCAGATCCCTGTAGTTAGCTGGGCTTTGCAACAAAAGAAGACACCCATTTCAGAAAGATTGGGTTTTGGTTTTCTTAAGATTAAGTAACGCCTGCTACATTAAAACTCGAATGAGTCCTACCAGGAAAGGAATTCGTCTCCAGAGACACTCACCCGTTGCAATCAAGCACTTTTCATAGGTTATCTGAGAGCCATCATTAAGTTTCACCATGTTGCCTCTCACATCGAGATGCACTACCTGGGTCATTCACAGAAAGATGGAGAGATGAGTTAGCTTAAAACTCTTTTTATATGGAGACATAATTTACATAACATTAAAGTTACCATGTTAAAGCAATTCAGTGGTTTTTGGTATATTCACATGGTTTTGCAGCCACCACCACTATAATTAGAGATCATTTCTATTACCTCCAAAAGGAACCCTTGTACCTTTCAGCCATCAGCCCAGCGAGAAGAATTTGTTCTTGACCTAAGGTGATCCTTAAGAAGCAGGCTCCCTGCAGGGAACTTGATGTAGGACTTGATCCTGGAACCATGGCCTGAGCCAAAGGCAGATGCTCAACCACTTAACCACCCAGGTGTCCCAAGTAGTCACAGTTTCTTAAGCAGCCAACATGAAAACAAATCCCTACAGTCCCCAAAGTCCCTTCCCAATCTGTAGAAATGGCAAACAGAGACAGACTTTCACTTGGCTTATTTAGAAACCTTTGTTAATAATGTTCCCACATCCTCAACATTTTTACAAATGTTCAGTTTAACTCTTACCCTTCCCTCAAACTCAGCACTCCCACCAAGGATGGCTCACATGTAGAGGCTGCTCATTCACGCACACTTGTCTCCCATCACACCCAGGGGTGTGGGTACTGGCTGCTGCCTCCAAATTCTTGCACCCTCATGCCCCTCTGAGAAGCACCAACCTGCATCCTACTAATCACTGTTATCCAGCCACCTCCCGGTCACTCCTCATTCACTGAAGACATTGGAACCTGGCTCATGCTTTTCCTCTGAGCCACACCCAGAATCCCATCTCTTCAAGCTGTACTTCTACCTTGAATAGCCCATTTTGGGGTCACAATTTTCCATTCTTCCAGCTTTTTTTCAGTCCCGCTGTCACCTGTACTTGCTTTTGATTTTCTCTGCTTACCCAGTGGGCTGTTCCATTCCAAGTAATCTGGGTCCATGCTAAATCACTTGAACTGTTCTTCTGCCACCACCTCTAATTTCCTTGCACCCTACTCTTTCTTACGGTGAAAAGACTGAGATCTGGAGTCAGAGAGACTAGAGATTCAGTCTCTACTACCCTTCCTACTAGCTGCGAGGCCATTCATTCAAGACATACTTATTAAGCACCTACTATGTCAGGAACTGAGGTAAGTGTTGGGGACACAATGGTGAAAAAAACATACATTCCCTGTCTCCAGAGTATGGTAGCCAAGGCAGACAATTTAACAAACACTATAATCAAGAGTGAGAAATGCTCTGGTAAGGGTAGTACAGGTAGTTTTAGAAACATGGGATAGGTGCCCTCAGTTGAGCTTTCTGAAGGCAATGACATACACTGAATGACATAAATGATAGGATGGGTGACATAAATGACATGAAATGATTAGACGGGTGAGTAGCTTCTATAGCCACCTTTGGTTTGTCCTTGGGTAAGCAACCCAACCTTACTAACTCAACCATCACGCTGCTCACTCTCAGACAACCAACCACCTGGTATCCTACTTTATTATAAGAACAAGTGAAGTCATTAAATATGATCTTCCATGGCTTCCCACCTCCCAAGCCCTGAAGAAAAACTTCCTTCCTTCCTTCCAGCTTCTGGGATGAGGTGTCCTTTCTGTGCTGTTTCTGTGCCTGACACCCATCCCCCTCCCTTCTCACCTAGAACCATCTCCTGGTAGTTACCACTCATTGCCCCCTTCTCTGCGGCTCATTAACACACTTACCTCTTTCTCAT
The DNA here is from genome assembly GCF_018345385.1 of Vulpes lagopus. Lineage (NCBI taxonomy): Eukaryota > Metazoa > Chordata > Mammalia > Carnivora > Canidae > Vulpes > Vulpes lagopus. The sequence continues at coordinate 101,231,721 of NC_054848.1, forward strand.
CCTCAGGGTCACACCTCTGACTCTGTCCTCCTCAAGCTCCTACCAACTGCTGTCTTCCTTTCCTCATTTAAACTTTTTGAGGGGGTACTTTAGCCTCTTTTCTGACTTCATGATGACATCTGAGCCACTAAGTCTTTATGGCTCATTTTACAGTTCTTTTCCTGCCAGACCTCTTTGCTGCAAGGAGGGACTCTTTCCAACCTTGCTCAGCCCCTGTCCTGGGCTTTCCTCCTTTAACTTCTTTCCTAGTTTCCTCTATGGTCTCTTCTTCAGCCTGCCTCTAAAAGTTGGGTTCCCCCGGGTTCCATCCTTGCCCCACTCCCCTCTGACTGCAAAGTTCTCCACAGGAGCCCTCATCCACTCTCATGGTTTCAACTCTTAAATATACGTAGATGATTCCCAAATCTCTGAGCCCAGACCCCTTGTCTGAGAGTCATTATCACATAACCAACTGCCCACAGGCCATCTCCACAGAAATATTCCATTTCATATATAACGCTCCAAAACTAAATTTTCTTTCCCCCTTAAACTAGGTCTTCTTGTAATGTCTCTCTCAGCTGGGGCTACATCACCATCTACTACACAAGCTGGAAATCAGAAAGGCAAGTTTGCCCCCTCCCTCTCCCTCATATTCTACCTTCAATCTATCACCACAGCCCATCAAGGCTGCCTTCTAAGTATGTCTCCACTGTCTCCCACTCTGTCCTTTCTCTATCAGGAAGTTATCCCATGGTGTTATCATGAGCTTGGGCTCTGGAGTCAGAATTCTGGAGTCAGACAGATCTGGGCTCAAATTCTGCCTCTACCACGTATTAGCTGTATGATATTGGGCAAGTTAGTTGACTTTTTTTTTTTTGGTAGGCTTCATGCCCAGCGTGGAGCCCAATGTAGGTAGGGCCTGAACTCAAACCCTGACTGAGATCACGACCTGGGCTGAGATCAAGAGTCAGACACTTAACTGACTGAGCCACCCAGTTGACCTCTTTTTAATCTCAATTTTTCTCTATGTAAAATGGCAACAATAATAGTACCTGACAAGATTATTATGAGAAAATGAGAATGCTCATAAAGCATTTTAAAATTGTACTTACTACTGCTACGACTGCTTCTTAATCATCCTTGCCACTACTGCCCTAATTCGGATTCCCATCGTCTCTCACCTGGATTATTGCAATAGTCTTCAAAATGGTCTCCCTCTAGTCTTGTCCCCCTGAAATCCATCCTCCTCAGAGGCAACAGAGGGAATACTTAAAAGTCAATCTGCTTTATAACCTTATCTAAAACCCAATAGCCCCTTGGTGCCCACAGGATAAAGCTCAAGTTCTCTTCCATGACAGAGTTCTCCATGGTCAGGCCCCTGTGTACCTTCTTGGTTTCATCTCTTGCTGTTCTTTGGCTTACACTTTCTGCTCTGTCAGTAGCTAGCTTCTTGTCGCCCTGTACGAAAGGTGCTTTTTCATACCCTTGTACCTTTGCTTATGCTGTCTTTTACTTGAACTCTCTTCACTTATCAGTAATCTGGTCAATTCTTCATTACATAAAATTTCCCATTCTCTCAGACCTCTTCCTCCAGGAAGCCTTTCCTGAAATCACAATACTGGCCATGTTTCCCAATGATTCCCACAACACATTATGCCTGTCTTTCTTACCCCACATCTATGTGTTATGATTGTCTGTTCATGTTTTTCCGTAAATACTGTTAAGCCGGGAGACACCTTGGTAGCTCAGCGGTTGGGAGTCTGCCTTCGGCTCAGGGTGTGATCCTGGATCTGGGGATCAAGTCCCACATTGGGCTCCCTATGAGGAGACTGTTTCTCCCTCTGTCTATGTCTCTGCTTCTCCCTGTGTTTCTCATGAATAAATAAATAAGATCTTGAAAAAAAATACTGTCAGGCCAGGCACCTAGGTGGTTCAGTTGGTTAAGCGTCTGCCTTCAGCTTGGGTCATGATCCTGGGATCAAGCCCCAAATCAGGCTCTCTGCTCAGTCGGGAGTTTGCTTCTCCCTCTCCCTCTGCCTTTTCCCACTCCCTCTCATGTGCTCTCTCTCTCTCTCTCAAATAAATAAAATTAAATTAAAAAAAATACTGTTTGGCCTTAGAGGGTAGGGCCTGTGTGTTATTTACACACAGAGGATACTTAATACCTAACGCCTCATTACCAGCTTATCCATAAACCTATATCCACCTCCTCTGCTTAAGTCTCCTTATAGAAGTGGGCTTATCCCTAGCAAAGATCAATCCCTCCCCTTGTGCTCTGGATCCCATCTACTCTGGACTTTGCTCCTTCTGATAACCCTTCCCTCTCTACTGGAACATTGCCATTAGTTTACAAACACTTTCTAGTACCTCCCATTAAGAAAAGTGAAACATAACACAACAAAATACCCTCCCTGGACCCCACAAATTCCCTCCAATAACTGCCCCCATTACTCAGGCACTAGTTTTTGTAAAGTCTAATGATATTTCCCATGCTGACCTAATACTTCTTTTACTATCTTGAATAATATAGTCTCTTGTCATCAATAATCTCAAAGAAATGTTAGTGTGGAAAGTAGAAAGAAGAAAGAAGGGCAGAGGAGCAAATCTGGAGAGGGTACAGCTTCAGGGCCACACTGTCTTCCATGGTTTGACTTCTCTCAGAAAGTTGACATGTGATTCTAGGCTTTAAGATTTGAACTTCCCCCAGGAAGAAACACTAAGCAGTGAAGATTGGCAATATTAAACCTAAAATGGGGAATCCCTGGGTGGCTCAGCGGTTTAGCGTCTGCCATCAGCCCAGGGCCTGATCTTGGAGACCTGGGATCAAGTCCCACGTCGGGCTCCCTGCATGGAGCCTGCTTCTTCCTCTGCCTGTGTCTCTGCCTCTCTCTCTCCTCTGTGTCTTTCATGAATAAATAAATAAGAATCTTTAAAAAAATAAACCTAAAATGACTCCATTCTTCTTCGATGAACTACAATGGCAGGACAGACATAAACGAAAGTGGGAATACAAGTCACCATACTTGCTGCCCACATGGCACTTGACAAGGGAAGCAGCCTACTAGCTCACCTTCTTCCCGGTGAGGACAGCCACACCACCATTCTCAATGTGAGGCAGGTCCTGAGCAGCGACGTAGAAAGATGGTGGCTGGAAATATATGCTGTGCAGAGAAGAGGGATAAAATGCTATAAGCACTTGGAAAATGTTATAGCAGTTCCCCCACGGCTTTAGTAAAACTGTTGCAATCATGAAAAACTTTTAGGAACATTTTCCAGAGTAAAGTTTCCAAGGCTGCTTCATCTTGGTCATGACTTATTTACACAGAGGTATTTCAGACCAGTGGTTCTCAGCTGGGGGCAATTTGGCAAGGTCTGGAAACATTTCTGGCTATAACAGCAGAGGGGAGAGAGGCTTCTGCTATCTAGTGGGCAGAAGCCAAGGATGCTATGAAACATCTTACAATGCACAGAGCAGCCCTCACAACAAAGAATTATCCAGCCCTAAATGCCAATACTGCCAAGGTTGAGAAACTCTGCTCTGGATTTAGGTTCATTTCAAAACTAGAAGAAGAAAGGGCCCCTGGTGTGGCTCAGTCAGTTGAATGTCTGCCTCTTGGTTTTGGCTCAGGTCATGATCTCAGAATAATGAGATCAAGCCCTGCATCAGGCTCTGTGCTCAGTGGGGATTCTGTTTGAGATTCTCTCTCTCCCTTAAATAAATCTTCAAAAACAAAACAAAACAAAAAACAACAAAAAACCCAAAATTAGAACAAGAAGACCACCCAAAGAGCTGGCATTCACACCTCCACCCAAATGTGTGTCCAGAATGGTGCTGGTCAATGGACAGCTAAGCTAGGTAGGTCTAGCTCCCGAGAGGATTTTACCTTAAATAGTAGACATTACCTATTAAGTATTATTTAAGGGATGGCTAACATAACTGACAGTATGCATCCTGCTTGGCAATAGAACATGATAATGGGGGTGAGGGGGATAGGCAGAGTTGTACAACTTAGTCCAGTATCAAAAGTATCACTAGTGAGAAAAAACGGACCCCAAAACATGGTACTGAAATCAAGAGATCCATGGAGTCCTTTAGAAGGAAAAGGCTTCTGGACCTGTATTTCCAAGTCTTTTGTGCAAATGTTTTAATAAAGAGTTTCTTCCTTACAGTGTTCCCACTCTATTCCTGCAATTCTGAATGCCTGCTAGGGTATCAAAGAAAATGCCAGAGAACAGTGTCTTTTCTTTTGCTTTCATGGGAGACACCTCGGCAAGTGGAAATGACAACACAGGCCAAGTTGATCTTCACAGCAGAGGTCCTGGAAATAGGAGCATTCGTACTTCAGAGGCCAACATTACAGCTTTACTTGTTGGCAGATCTGGTAACAGAATCCAGGACTCCTGCCACGGGAGCCTGCTGCCTCTAAGTTGTACCAAGTGTATACCCCAGCAGACTCCAGTGTGCAGCCAAGGCATCTCTCCTATGCACTGTACACAGTCTGTAAAATCCTGACTGATCCCCTGTGCTTAGATGAAGTTGCTAGTCAGGCCCATTTTATATAAGTGAACACACCTTCTCTCTTTTCCATTCCACTGTCTGAATCGCAGCGTCTTTGTGACATTTGGATCATCTGAAAACCACAGCTCTTTTGAAAGAGGAGGTCGCATGTATGGCAGCTCAGGATCTTCAGACACAATCAGTACCTTCAGTGTAAAATAATGATACTTATCATGGCCAAGTCACTTAAGAGGCAGATGTCAAAGGTTTTACACTGGCCAAGTGCTCGCAGACTATACCCTCCGTGCCAAGCAAAATAGTGTGTGCCTTACCCTGGCCCCAGGATCCCGAGCCCGGATGGATCTGGCTGCAGCAAAAGCAGCAGTGCCTCCACCGATGAGCAGGAATGGAACATGACTTGGTACCCTGACTTGAGGAACTGGTTCTCCTTCCGGAGCTGTTAGGAACAGATCAGACAGGGTGAATTTTCTTAAAATCTCAGATGACTCCTTACCACTATTTAAAGTTTATTTACTTTTTTAGTAATCTCTTCACCCAACATGGGGCTTGAACTCATGACCCCAAGATCAAGAGTTGGAGGCTCCTCTGACTGAGCCACCCAGGTACCTCTATTAAAAAAAAATCACCTTTCGGGACGCCTGGCTGGCTCAGGGGTTGAGCGTCTGCTTTCAGCTCAAGAGGTGATACCAGGGTCCAGGATCGAGTCCCACATTGAGCTCCTTGCAAGGAGCCTACTTCTCCCTCTGCCTATGTCTCTGCCTCTCTCTCTGTGTCTCTCATGAATAAATAAAATCTTAAAAAAAAATCACCTTTCACTTATTTCAATCCTTTACACAAAGCTAATAAAACACTGTACCTATATTAATCTTGGCAAATTCACAGGAGCCTGATGGGACAAGAAAAGCACATATCTTTTTCATTTCATAAGTAAAAAATATCCCCCAAAGAGGTGAATGATTTGGCCAATGTCATTCATTCATTAAGTCTTCACAATTAGAACCTAGCTTAAATATCTATCTACTTCTAAAATGTGTCAGGAAGTATGTATCAGAAAGCTTCTGCTCTTCCCATTAACTTCCTAATGACCAACAGGAAAATATTAAGCTCAGTTTCACATTTTGTTAGCAGTAAGGGGGGAAAACCCAGCAGGTTAACTGCGGATGATTATACGATGTTCAAGAAAAAGGAGTTACTTGAAGAAAGCAATGTAAATTGCCTACCTAGAGTTGTGGGGCTTATTAAAGGATTAAAACACTCCTCTCTCTGAAAAATTAAGCCAGTCATGGGGATGGAAGAGGATGGTTAGGGCTATTTGCTTTAGGAAAACAAATATATTTTTAACAACTTGAAACTCCAAGGACTCTGAAGCAGAACAAAACAGACCAAAATAATTTCTTCATTGAAAAAAGGCCTTCATGTCTTTCCCAACAATTTTCTTCACCAAGCTTGCCTTTTGAATTTAAAGTTTGCATTTTAAGAGTCTAATATAGAAAAACAACCAATCATAATCATCATTAATGACTATTCTCAAACCCAAATTCCAGTCAAATACCTTAATAAATTGCTCCCAGGCGTGGGGTAATTCCATAGTTTCTAGAGTTTACAATCTCATAGAATCATTGTGTAAGACATCTGCAAAGCATAGCACCCAAACTATTTTTAACTTGCCCCTCAAATACTGAGTCTCAAATAATACTCACCAGGTGATGTGGCCCTTTTCTGTTTCTCTTCTGGTGTTAGCCCTAACCCTGACATCCTTTCATCGTATCTTTTTTGATCATCTTTTATAGTCTTGTAGGCCTGCAGATCCAAACATGGAGAAAATTTCATCATAGAGCTAGCTCATATCATAAGTAATATCATTATCTTTCAATTAAATGAGAAGCTTTTGTCTAATGAAGTTTTTCTATGTTAAAATCACTAAGGCAAAATTATTTTCTCAAGAAAAAAATAATAGGTATATACACACTTGGTCTAGAAAGAATAAAGGTATGCAGATAAAAAGGTTCCAGTTTCAAATTTCCTTAAGCTACATGTAAAGAATTTTCCTTATATTTAAGTCTGAAGCTACAGCTAAAGAAAAAAAGAAAATCATTTTATACTAGAAGAATAAAGGACTAAACTTCATTGGATTTTAAAGTTTTATCTATTTATTCAAAAGAGAGAAAGAGAGAGAGAAAAAAAACGAGCAGGGGGAGGTGCAAAGGGAGAGGGAGAAGCAGAGTCCTTGCTGAGTGAGGAGCCTGATGTGGGGCTTGATCCCAGGATCCCAAGATTGTGACCTGAACTGAAGATAGTCGCTTAACTGACTGAGCCACCCAGGTGCCCCAGGGTTAAATTTTATAAAAAGGAGGTTTGGACCATGCTGGAAATCATGCTGTGAAACCAAGCTATACAGTTCTGGATAGGAAACCGGGACATTATGTTTTCCTGGTAGATGTCCAAAGTTTTGCTGGGTACTCCACTGCTGTCCTGAAACATGATTGCCTATATCCTAGTCTCATAGAATAACTCATCTTTCCCTTAATGGTCTATCCTTCTTCTGACACTTACTGATATTTACCAAGTGTCAGACAACTTCCTTAATCACCTATTTCAAATCTACTATCTTCTCTAGCTGTTCAACTTGAAGACAGGTCCCTTAGCATTAAGACTAGTCTTTTTTTAAAAGACTTTATTTACTTACTTACTTACTTATTTATTTATTTATGAGAGAGAGAGAGAGAGAGAAAGAGAGAAAGAGAGAAAGAGAGAAAGAGAGAAAGAAAGAAAGAAAGAAAGAAAGAAAGAAAGAAAGAAAGAAAGAAAGAAAGAAAAGAAAGAAAGAGAGAAGGCAGAGACACAGGCAGAGAGAGAAGCAGGCTCCATGCAGGGAACCCGATGTGGGACTCCATCCTGGGTCTCCAGGATCACGCTCTGGGCCGAAGGCGACACTAAACCACTGAGCCACCCAGGCTGCCCATAATTTTGTTTTTTTTCAAACATACAGCATTGGAGTTTTTTGGAGATTTAAAAAATATGGGCAAGAATGACTTGTTTTAGTTACAACACTTTTGCTCTTTTGTACCCCAAAGGCTTAACAAGACAGAAAATTAAGGCACTGATGTCAACTGAAATCCCAGATCATTAATTAATCAAAGGAGAAAGTAAGGACATAAAACCTGTTTGAAGAATATTTCTATGAGCCCTTTACAGAGCAGCCCATTAGGCAGTGGGCTCTAATGAGGAACCTGGACCCTGAGACCTGCACTTAACATTTATCAGCCTGGAAATATCTAACATATAATATGAATGGATTAGAAAATTAAGCACTGAGGTGCCTGGGTGGCTCAGTCGGTTAAGTGTCTGCCTTCAGCTCAGGTCATGATCCTGGGGTCCTGGGATCAAGCCCCATGTCAGCTCCCTGCTCAGCGGAGAGCCTGCTTCTCCCTCTTCCTCTGCTGCTCCCCTTGCTTATGCTCTCTCTTTCTGTCAAATAAATAAATAAAATCTTAAAAAAAGAAAATTAAGTACTGTACATTAAAAGTGAATGGCTATTCCTTGAATTCACCACTAAATTCATAAAATTAATAAACTGAATTCAACTGATATCAATTTCAGGAAGAAAGCTTTTTACCTTGCCATCAGATACTACACACGAACCCAGTATTTACCCATACCTAAAAAATTTTCTTTTAAGAAAGGAAATTTGACCTAAACAGATGGCTTAAGCTGGTCAACATGAGTGAACAGAGAAATAAACTGGGGTCATGTTCAGACAGAGATATCCAAAAATAGCCTAGGCTCTCTTACACCTCCTAATGCCTTCACACGTGAAGGGTAAAGCAGACCAAGAAATACCTTGAGGTTTAGTGGAGAAAGGACAAAAATGAGGTTTGTCATATATTTCTATACATATATATTTATGCATCTAGCTTTTCAATATTCTGATATGAAACTGTTTATAGACATACTAAATAAAAACTTACTTTCCCCCCAAGTGTTGCTGTATTCCCAATTTGCACAGATTTCCAGTTGGTGACATGAATACATGTCAGATTAAGAAAAACTACAAATCTGTGAAAAATATCACTGGACACAACTTTTCTAAACAGATTGATATGGTGGTGTTTATCTTCCATGAAGAAATTTGAAAGGAAAAAGGTCATTTTGTGAGGCAATATGATTTTACCAGTTGAACAACCAGTTGAACAAGTTGGACAAAGGGCCCCAACTCTAAATCTCATTAAAAAGTTTAAAGGCCATGTAGGTCTGCTGACAAATAACAGAACTGAGGTCAGAAGATCTGCCTTCGGTCCTAGAGAAAGTCACTAGAAAGAGGAGGAGGAATGCCCACATCCATGCCAATCAGGAGTTCCTATTTGCGAACTAAGCCAAAGAAGTGCTATTCAGATCAGTGCTTTTCAAACTGAGGTTGCAACCCATTGGTGGGCTATAAAATCAATTTAGTAAGGTTATAATCAGCATTAAAAAACAAATAGGAGAGAATAAAACTATCAGAGTATATCATATATCACACCTACTAAGTATTATTTTGAATTTTGTTTGAGTCTAATGTATTTGTAGTTAGATAATGGGTTGCCAGATAAAATGTAATTTTCTGTGAACTGTGGCAAAAAAAATGTAAAAAATAACTGGTTTAAAGTACAGACCTCAAATAAACATTTCAGAAAAATGTCCCTTGTTCTTAGTTCCACTCCCTTGGTTTTGGAGGGTAGAGTGGGTGATAAGGAGATCCCAAGTCAGGAGTCCCTAAAGTAGTGTTTGTACTCAAATTAGGAACACTTCCTCATGTGAGAGAGAAGTTATGAAGGAATAGCACTGTGGATTGAATGTCTGTGTCTTCCTCCAATTCGTGTGTTCGAAGCCCTAACTCTCAATGTGGTGGTATTTGGAGATGAGATATCTGGGAGGTGATAAAGGTTAAATAGGGGTGGGGCCTTGATCCAATAGGGCTGGTGCTCTTATAAGAAGAATAAGAGACTCCAGAGCTATTTCATTCTCCCTCTCCCTCTCTCTCCCTCCCTCCCCTATGTGAGGACACAGAAGAAGGTGGTCAAGCCAGGAACAGAGCTCTTACCAGAACCTGAGCATGCTGACACCCTGATCTTGGACTTCTGGCATCCAGACCATAAGAAAATAAATCTCTCTTGTTTAAGCCACCCATTCTGTGTTCTTTTGTTATGGCAGTCAGGGCAGACAGACAAACAATACATAACTTATGGCTACATCTCATCAAATCTGAACTCCGATTTTTAAGTTACCAGTTCTTGTGAGACTAAGAGCAATTTTGGAGGATAAAAACCTAAGTGACCTCAGATCACATTTTAAATGATGTAAAACCTAATATAAAACTTTATAGAATGGTTCAATAACAGTGGTAGGTAGACAAAAGCTTATCATTTAACCTGAAACCACTATAATCTAGTAGCTTTACTATTACCAGTGTTGGATAAACACAGAGGGCAATGAGGCATTTAAGTGAATGGCTTGAGAGGAACTTGTGCTGTGGAGGTATTTCCAAGGCGGAAGAAAGCAACAGTGACTCGTGGCTCTGACTTGTGGCCTGGCATCAAGAAATTTGCCTGGCCAGCTCTGTGAAGGCCATCCAACTCTGGTACAGCAACATAAACCAGAGGTTTAATAGGTTTCAGCTGTTGCAAACATATCAGATGCAAACACTTTACACCTATTTTTGAATGAATGGGGTGGAACTGATGGCAAAAGTCAAGAGCTAGGAAATGGAAAGGTAAAGAATCAGAGGGTAGTATCTAAATTGTGAATGAGAGGCATTTACAAAAGCAGTCGACATGAACGTGTTAGCTTATACCACTTCAGCCACTAGTTTGACCAAATTAGAGATTACAAAAGGGACACTGCCAAATGAATTTACTTTGAAATAGAGGCTGGGGGTGGATGGGGAGAGTACTGTAATTCTGTGGCTTTTTGGACCTCCTCAGAAGCATTCAATAAAATGCCTTTTCACAATAAAAGTGGGGTTATTTCTGACAAAACACAAAAATTAAGTTTTACCTAGAATGATCCAAAATGGATGGCATTCAAGCTACTTTTACTTGCTTATTCAATATTTACTCTTTGAGACTATCTTGTTAGGTATGCAGCACTAAAGCACAATATAATTTAGCATCTTAAAAAAGGGTTATGAACTTGGTAAAAGTTTCAAAGGAAGGGTTAATGATGAGGATTTAAAATAATCATTAAATGTATGGCTTTAGATATATCTGGTAGGACTTCAACAGTTTGAAAGATGAGGTCTGAGGGCTCCCTAGTGACTGACAATGTCCCTTTAATAAATACCTAGAAAGCACATGCTGTGATATTTCATTATATTCTAATGGATCAAGTTTTCATTAGTGCCATGGTCTCACCCCCCCACCCCAAAATATATTTTAGTGTAAGCATCTTACATAATAAACTCCTGCCCCAGTGACTGTTGCTCCTACAATTAAGAAGTATACTAGGCTGCTGCCATCTTTCACAGAAGCACCTGTAGACGCTAGTGATCTAGAAGGGGATCCTAGATGATCACACTGCACAACTGTAGGTAAAGATAAGGCCAAGAAAGAAACAAAAGGAAATAGAAAAAGCACTAAGCATTAATGAAGAAACATTCCACACAAAGGCAGGGAAGCATTTTTGGTTACCCTGTGCTTAAAAAAGAAAAAAGTGCTGCTCCAGGACTGGAAGAGGATGTGTACTTCCTCAGAGTCTGTTATCGGCCAGAGCTCCCCTACTTCTGACTCTGGGTTGATTCACAAGTGGCAAAAACTGTCTCTTTGTGCATTTGGGAGTCAGGTCAGGGAATGACAATCTAGGTAACTTTAAGTCATTTTCATCTCCCTGTTTTTATAATCTAGTGACCAAGGAACAAAGATAATTTCACCATCTTACCAATGTGGAAAAAACATTGTAATGGCATCCAACCAGTCACTCTTGGGGAGTGAAACAAACAGCTTCCTTCAATCAAGGGTATTACAAGGTGTTATCTAAGTTGGTTCACTCAACCTTACGTGATCCAATTTTAGATGATCTGCTTAGTCACAGTAAACATTGCCAAGTTAAAAAAAAACACCCACAGAATAATTCCTCTGTGGCCAACTAAGCCAATCAGAGTTCATTTAAGGAGATATAACTGTGTTAATATTACATAGCATTTTAAAACTGTATTTCTCACCTCACACAAATTCCATTCTAAAATTGCAGATCTTAGGCCAACTAACTTCCATAATTTAGTCTTTGGGTGAGATTCAGGGATAGTTCTCCTTTTAGGAACATTTAATATTTTGGATTGAAAGCTGTTGTTGTTTTTTAATGTCTATCCCAAGCTGAGGAAGAAGTATTTGACAAATGGGTCAAAATCAAATATTGTGCTAAGGAGCTGCAATGCATTCTGACCTATTCACAGGTTAGTGTGTCATATCCAAGAGAATGGGTACAATATTGTGTATTAGTCCAATCTAAGAGAACACAGTAGCTTTCAAGTAATGAGTAAAAAGACAAGTGAAAAGAGCAAAGCTAATCAACACGAGATTAAAGTTCCGTCATTCCCAAATTGGCTCTCCCAGGATTATTAGACAGTAGGCACTTTAAAGAAGGCTCTTTGGAAATTTTTCCAAGAGAAAGGGGAATTAGTTGCAAAAGTGTTAAAGCAGAGTAGTACTGAGTCTACTAATGGGAGCTGTTTGGCAGCTTCTTCACACAAGCTGCTTTTCTACTTACATATGCACCAGCTCCTATTGTTGATAAGCCCACAATAAGGACTAACACAGAATTATCGATTTTGCCCCCTGATGCACCAGAGCTAGCCATTTGTCTTGCCATCTGGAGTTCTAGAGGAACATGCCATCGCTGGAACAAGTTGCCTAAGGAACACAATTTATTAAGACACACACACACATACAAAAATAAAATAGTTAATACATGTTTATGACGAGAGGTCAGTGCATTGTACAAGTAAAGGCTTAACTGCCCAATGGGCTGCATGATGCTCACTGTTAAATGACCAAGAAAAAAAATCATCAAAACTGTACAAATACTACAGGTATTAGAATCTACACACTTAAATTGTTGGGGTTTTTAAATAAGAGTATAATTTAATGCTGCCAGGGAAGAAATTCATAGCTTCCAGAAAAGATAATGAAAAACAAATGGGACCTTCTCTGATTGACTTATTTCACTTGGCACTGAGGGGGCACTTGATGGGATGAGCACTGGGTGTTATTCTATATGTTGGCAAATTGAACACCAATAAAAAATAAATTTATAAAAAAAAGAAAGAAAAAAAATGGGCAGTTCATAAAAAAACCCTTCTCTCTTCACATTCTCACTATAAATGAAGTAAACGCAGAGAGATGACTGAATAGGTACAAAAAGTTAACTGTAGGCTGCCTAGGGCATTATAACCACCACTTAAGGGGTAATTTAAATGGCTGGCTCAAACCTTGCACAAAATAATAAAGCCCTGCAACACAACCTAACCAGGACACAGTTCAGTTTTTTTGTGAAAGGTGATGTGTCCTGGAAGACAGAAATGTTAATGCACAAAATAAGAAATAAAAGTATTTTTTAAGTGGGTATATCTTTTCCGAAGAACTAAAGAACTTCAGGTTATAAAATATTTTTAAAATATTTTTTAGAATGATGAAATTTAAAATATCAACTACTTGGCTCTTAGTCCTCCAAAATAATGCAAAAATTATGTTGATGTAAAACTCTGTACGTCCATGTAATTATCTGATAATTATAACAACTCTCATACATGGAAAAAAAAGGAAGGTCTCAGTACCTTCTCTGCTTATGATAGTCCTCATGTTGACTACTGACCTTGAGCAGGGGGTTGCAATTTTTTTCTGTAAAGGACCAGACAGTAAAGATTTTCAGCTTTGCAGGCCATACAGTCTCTGCTGCTGTTGCACAAAAGCAGCCACAGACAATGTATATGTGGGCACGTATGAATGGGCTTGACCATTTTCTAATAAAACTTTATGAGCACTAAGGTGTGAATTTTAAATAATTTTCATGTGTCACAAAACAGTTATTTTTAGTTTTTTTTTCAGCCATTTAAGAAAATGTAAAAACCAATCTTAGTTCAAGGTGCATGCATACAAAAGCATGTGGGTTGGGCCTATGGGCTGCAGATTGCCAATGTGGATCCAGGGCAGTGGTTCTAAACCTGGAGCATGCATCAGAATCCTCTGCAAGGTTTGTTAAAACACAGATGACCAGACCCACTCCCAGAGTTTCTGAGTCAGGAGATCTAGAATGGGGGCTCAAGAATTTGCATTTTTAACAGGTTCCTAGGTGATGCTTATGCTGCTGGTCTGCACTTCTAGAACCAGCGGTCTAGATGCAGATTCCTGGTCTGACCAGGCTTTAAAAGACAACAGAATGGGCACTGGTTGTAGCATCTCATATAAGAAATATGGAGCTTCCCTCCTTGCTTCTACAATTTCAGGGCACGGAAGAGTAAAAAAAGGTCCAAATCAGGTCTGCAGTCTCTTACCTGAAATCCTTAGGAACATGTGTATTCCAGAACTCAGAACTGTTTAAGTATACAGCATATATATCATACAGTAAATAACGCCCAGCACAGAAAAGGGCAGCAACTCACAGTCACACACATTAATGTTTCCATGAAAAATTTCAGAGTGGGATGAACAGAAGATTATAAGCAGCCTTTCACTCCAGTTTGGGTCAGGTTTCACTGGCAAATGAGTCCTAAAAACCTGATTTTTAGTCTTATTGATTCTTGAATTATACATAAGAGACTATAAACCTACACCCTTAGAAGTGGAAATGCATTTTTCTTTACCGTTTTTGTTTCTTACCTGCTTTAGAATCCTTCATCATATGAAAAAAATGGTTTATATTTGAAAATAACAAATCATGAAAATAAAAGCGTGCAAGGGTAGAGAAGCGTATCTCATATGGGCAAGCTTTTGATTTTCAGAAACCCATAAAATGATTAAGCACCAGAAGTAGAAACTGACAACTCCCAGAGCTTAGTAAATGAAACTGGGTAGAAAAAAATTCCACGAGGTTTAGTTAAACAAATCTAGTTGTGTCCCCCACCTCCACCTCAAGTTTATTTACTGAAAATAAGTTGTTTAAAACAATTTCCATTTATTATCCCTCTAGAATATCCCACATCCAGATGTAACAACTTTGTTTTAATGTGATACTAATGTGTTCACTCTGTTTTTGCTGGCTTTTCACAAACTGATAAAACAAAGAATGTAGATTTGGGAAAGTTCAGCAGTTTTTGCCTTGATTTGCCAAAAAAGACACTTAAAAGTAAATTAATTTTTAAAAAGTAAATTGGATAACATTTAAAATATTTCCTGAAAAGAAATGTAATATACTATTATTATTAACAAACCAAATTTTTACATACCTCCCAAATGACTTTAATTTTGCAAGAGTGTGGTAAGTATTGTATGGATGTTTATATTTCCTTTTCCCTCCCTCCCCCCACCGCCCCTAGTTTCCTTTTACCCATAAAATTACTCCCACACCTTTCCCTCATATCTTCAAAATTTTACATCGTGGCCAAACATGTCTTTTCACTTGTCTTGCTAAGGTGGGAAGCCAACTTACTCCTTGACTTATGGCACCAGTGTGTTTCAGATTTTCCTTGAGATTTTCTACAATCAGACCACAGAAAGCGGTAACACTTTCTTCTTCACATTCGGGATTCAATTTTTTTTATTTGATGCATCTGTATTATGATTGCCATTGTAGCAATAATCAGCACCTCTATCATATAATTACTTCTTTTTAGTGGCTGTAATAATTAAGGTCTAGAATCTTAGCAAGTATGATTAGAATACAATATTGTCTATATTCACTATATTGTTCAAGGATTTGATTCTTGAATTGTTGTTACAATTGTATTTAGTGCCTAACACACAGTAGGTGTTTGCTCAATAAATATTTGTTGAACCAATTAATGCAGGAAGGAAAGAAACTCCTTCCAATTCTACAATAAGTACTGAACAATTGATGAATTCTTTGCAAAGAGGTTTAGCCAGATCTCATATATTTCAGGTTGCTTAATAATAAATTAGTAACCTCAAATACTATAGACTAGCATTAGAATAGTACCTAAATCAGCAAGTTCATTTCTGTAGATTTAATAATCTCTTGTTTTTCCATACTCCCAGAAAGCCTTTTCCAGAAACACATCCAAAAAACCGAAGCTCCTAGGGTTCTCAAATTGTTAAGAAGTCCACATACTCTTGAGTCTTGTTTTCTGAATGTCAAACTGATTTTTCTAACATGGATAAAACACAAGACAGGACAAGCCTACACGATCTGTCCACTGTAACTAGGTACCTCTTTGTAAAGAATGCAACAACTATTTCCCTTCATCAGCTCCCTCATTTTTCTTTAGCATCAACCCCTGCTGTTATTTTAGATGAATCATAGTAGTAATAACTAGACAGTAGTGTGAACCACACTAAAGAAAGGCACCGGAGGAAAAATGATTTAGATGACAAAAAAAGACATCTCACTCTGTTCTGCAAAGTCCTTCACGTTACTAGGGTTCGGCCACTGAGAATCTATCACATGCTAGAGACTATTCAAAGCGCTGAGGACACAAAAATAAATAGGACATAATCTCTGGCCTCAGGTATATGGTATAGGATGGGACAATGGCGGTCACTATTCTGAGTATCAGAAAATGGACTTAATACAAACCATGAGACTCAAGGTTGCTCAGTTTGTTTAAGCCTTAAAACAGTATTTCCCAAATTGCCTGATCATAAGAATTACATCAAGGACCTGTTAAAATATAAATTCCCAGGGCTGTCTCTAGGTCATTCTCATTCAGTAGGTTTGGGGCCAGCCCTCCACTTGTTTCACAAGATCAGACAGCTTTGGGAAACATGATCTAGAAAAAAAGTCACACTATGCAGCAACGCCCTTAAAATGTTAGAAAACATAACTTATTAGTTGGATGCAGAAAAGGCTGACTTTCCACAGATTTTTCTCCTGGAAAGCTTTGCCTCAGCCGAAAAAGTGGGGAAAGGCTCAACTTCTAGGCTTCTAGGCTTTGGGGGAAAAAAGTATCATTTGGCAGTTCTCAAGAAGTCTGGATCCTTGCCCACAAGGAGTCCAGCTTCCTTTTTAAAGAGGTGAGAAGGATTCCGAATAGAGAAAAATGTTCAAACATTTGACCCTCAGGTCAGGGGTCGGTGATCACTTTGATCACATGGGCAGCACAATGTTTGGTAACCAAATAAGATACTACAGAACAGAAGATATCTATTACCTAACCTATCTGCTCCTCAGTGCCAAATGCAGACATAAAATAGTCACAATTAATTGCCTTCAATCGGTTCTGGAAAGAGGTAGAGCATCCAAATAAAATAAATAAACAAATAATAACAATCATGTTTTTTTTTAAAGATTTATTTATTTATTCAGAGAGAGAGAGAGATAGAGAGAGAGAGAGAGAGGCAGAGACACAGGCAGAGGGAGAAGCAGGCTCCATGCAGGCAGCCTGACGTGGGACTCGATCCTGAGTCCCCAGGATCACACCCCGGGCTGCAGGTGGCGCTAAACCGCTGCGCCACCGGGGCTGCCCAACAACCATGGTTTTAAGGCAAAAGGCAGCATATAATGAAAATGAATCTGACAATGGTGACAGATGTGGATGAGGTCACTTTAAGATGGGTGTCAAGTGGGCCGCCCAGTGGCTCAGCGGTTTAGCGCCACCTTCAGCCCAGGGCCTAATCCTGGAGGCCCGGGTATCTGATTGAGTCCCCCTTCGGGCTCCCTGCATGGAGCCTGCTTCTCCCTCTGCCTGTGTCTCTGCATCTCTCAATCTCTCTGTCTCATGAATAAATAAATAAAACATTAAAAAAAAGATGGGTGTCAAGTTTGCTAACATCCTGACAGAATTGGGGATGGGAGGAGAAAGGGGAAAACCGAGGAGAAATGGCATATAAAAAAAGAGGGCCTCTCCTCTACCTATGCAAAAACACACGGGAGATGCTATGATGTGAAAAAGAAATCAGATTATAAACAATTAGTAATCAAGCTACAAAACAGGGCTAATTCCTACAATAACAGAATCATTTCTTTTTAAAATTGTAACCCCACCCCGCCCATTTTTAAAGGCATATGATGTTGTACTGGAGCTTGGCCAAAGGACAGTAAGTGCATACAAAGAGATGGATAGGTATGTCAAGAAGTCAGAATATATTCTACAGACTGCCTTTAAACAAAATAATGCAATGGAAGAAACCATTTTGAGTCTGCATTTTTCAGGAGTTCTAATATCACCAACCACCTTCAAATATCTAATAAATCAGTTTAGCTTTGCGGATCCATATTATTTAAATAAGAACTTTTGGTTAGACTTCAGAGTGCTGGTAAAAGTTGTGAATTGTAAGCAAAATAAGTACACAAAGTTTGAAAGGCTAGTATGGATGATAATCTTCAGCTTACCAAAGTTTCTGTGTAAATTTCTATACAACTTACATGGAGCACTATCATTTCAATGCATAAAACCCATACAGATTATACATAGGCAGGGTGTTAGTTTACAAGCTAAGGCAGAGGTTTTTAAGTTCCAAGAGCAATTTGTTTCAGGATATGTCTTCAGGAAGACAAATTAGGAAATGCTTTCATGAGGCATAGCAACTGAAAAAAACTGTTTAAATGCACATTTGCAAATACTCTTTAACATTTTAAGGGAAATATTTTCCACATTTTATTTTTAAAGCATCCAGAAGGTGGTTCCACATTGGAAAGGCCTCCAAGGATAACTTCTGATGTAGCAAATGTGAGTGTCCTAGGTGGTCATTCAAAAACAGATCTTTAAAAATCCAGCATTTCCTACAGGTGGATAATTCATTATCTCCATTAAGTTGTGCAGGCTGAAAATGAGCAAGCTCAAGACACGCTCAGATAAGTTCATGGAAATCTCATGCACAGTGTGCTAAAGGGGAACTGGGTGTATTGGTGTATTCTTAACTTTTTGAGGTCAAAATTTAGGAAGCACATGGAGATGTGGCAAGTGGATTAGGGGCATAAAGACTGGCAAATTATCCTTTGCTCCACCTATTAGTTAGGTATGTGACCTTGGGCAAATAATTTCACCTCTCTGTGTCTCTGTTTATTATCTATAAAGTGAGTGGGTTGAACTTTACCACAAAATCTCTTCCAGCTTTAAAATCTGGTGAAACAACTTCACGAAGGGCAAATACAATGCACTCTGCAAACTGTTTCTTTGAAGCCATAAAGACTATCAAGAATAACACGGACCAGACATTTCAAATTAATTCTGGGTCGACTCTCCTGGTGTCTGGTGCACAACCGACCGGCTCCTTATTTGAACCGCACTGTTTCTCTTTCACAGGGCACTCAAATATATGGATCTCATCTGGGGTTTGGAAAGTAGAACAGGTAATATCCTCATTTACAGAAAGAATTAAGGCATTGGGCTTAAATGCCTTGTTTCAAGTCTCACAATCGGCAAATGACAAAGTCTACTTGACCTCATTGCTCTAAAAAGGCAGACTGGGGGTGGCCGGGAGGTGGTATTGGCCAATACGAGACAGGCAGCTCTTCTGTTATCTCTGAACAGCAAACCCTCCCAGGAAAAGGCCCCAAGCGGACTACTGGGTTCAAATCCCTTGAAGGTCAGGTCGGCACGGCTCGCGAAACTCATGGTTTGGATCCCACCAATTCAGAATTCACGCGGCTGTGAGTGGGTTAAATTTTTCCCGGGGAGGAGGCAGGGGGAGGACTGTGAGGCACAGGGAGCCTATGGAACCCAGGCCCTTGGTCTGCGAGGTCGGGATTGCCTGGGATGGGTCAGTCACCTGGGAGCCGGTTCCGCTGCCTCGGGCCTCGGACGCACACTGTCCGCACCAAGGGCGCCAGCTTCTGCTTGAAAGCACCTGCTGCCAGGCTTCCACACCGGAACATTTCGGCAACCGCTACTCTGTACCTTCTCCTTTCCTTTCTTCTCACGGACCGACTGATGGGTCACACACCGTGGGCCCGGCCAGTTCCCCTCTCAGCTCCCTTCACACGCACTCTACGCAGGCTCCTCCTCCCAGCCCCGGGAGGGCATTGGACAGTTGAGCCGGCCTGCTAGAGCAGGGGAAAGGAAGAGCGACTGGAGCCCTACTGCGCAGGCGTAACACGCAGCGCGCATTGAGATTGGCTCGTACGGCGAGAGATTTGCGCACGCGCCTAGCTGCCCGCCCTGTTGCAGAGAACCCGGCCGGAGGTGTTTGCAAGTTTCCACGGCTTGGTGGTAACGTTTTCCGCTGAGCAAGTTTGGAAAGCTGTCCAAGGAGAGAGCCGTGGGGCCGCCTTGCTTGGCGGCTGTGGCCAGTGCGGCCCCGGTGTCGATGGCGGGAACAGCACCTCACAAAGCTTGGCCGTAGCACCGCGTTTTGTTCTTCTGTTTTAGGCTACGAACTATTAGGTACACTAAGCCTTCCGGATTCTCCGGCTGTAGTCCACTTCCAGTCGTTCCATGGGTCCAAGCCAGAGTACCTGGCTTCCAGATTCGTAGTGGACTTCTGCCTTTCACAAATTGCGGGCACTTTCCCACCCAGCCCTTTTATCTAGGAGAAGTAATCATTCCGTTCTTTCCCAATATCGTTTTTATATTGTGCAATTCTATTCCTAGATGCTGTACCAGGTGCTGCGGATAGTCTCCTACTATTAAGGCTTCTGTGCTTGAAAGCAAGGATGCTGGCAAAAAGTTTTTTTTTTTTTTGCTTTGCAGAGAAATCCTAAGCAGGACCTTCGAGTTGTGGGAGGAGTAGGGTGAGGGGCTGAGTGTAAATAGGTGTTTTGATTCTCCCAACTGTAAGCTAAATTGGAAATAAATTTTTGACTCTTGCAAAACATATGCCTTTTTTGAAGTTAGGAGTTATATATTCATTTAACACGTATTTACTGGGCACTTGCCACTTGAACTATACTATGAGAGGGGTTCTGGGGCATGTGGAAAGTATAGGAAGTAGTCACTAGTTGGGAAGATGACATATACTATCATTTAAATAATACAGAATGTCTCACTCAGTGCCAGAGCAAGAGAAAAGTGTATAGGATGGAGTAGCTAAGGAGGGACTTCATAAAAGTATTACTTGAGCTGTGGTGTCTGGAGGGATGAATAGTAAAATTCAAATAGACAGTAGAGGCAGAGGAATGACATTTCAGATGGCGAATACACTGGGACCAAAGGTAATATTTTTGGTGGTTAGGCACCCCTTGACTTTAGATCCAGTCTTGCCCGGTTGAATCCTGGTTCTACCACTTGGACAAATTGCTTAACTCTCTGCCTCACTTTCCTCATCTACCAATCTCCTAGAGTTGTTAAGAAGATTAAATGAGCTCATAGTTGTCAAGTATCTTAAAAGGAAGCACCATGCTGTTTAAAAGGCTTAGAGGTATAAAACAAGTAAACCAACCCCCCAGCACGTTTTTTGGGACAATGGCAAAGAATACATACTAGTAAATAGATAAGGGCACGCTAATCTGGTGGGGCCAGATCTGACCCCGCAAAAGAGTTTGGCCCTAATCATGTAGGTGATGAAGTTATTATTATTTGTCTCTGTGGAATAGGGATAGAGAATGAAATCACAAAGTCCTTGTTTTAGGAAGTTTAACTCAGGAAGCAGTTTTAATTGGGTGAAAATGATCTAGGGTTCTCTTACTCATTACAAATAATATTCAGAAGTACAAATAATGGGTGACTTTTTAGGGCTGTTTAGGGGCATAATTATTGAAAATATCATTTCTTCAATATGGTAAAATTATATTTATTTAATATATTAAAAGGCCTTACAGATGTTGATATTTATTGCCATTTCTAGAAGCTAATAACAATAATAATCATGGAATACACAATCATCTGTTGGTGAAAGAGACTTTGGAACACACTGTCACAATCATGATGATCAGGTGCCTATGAAAACAGCTGGATGGGGACACCTGGGTGGCTCAGTGGTTGAGTGTCTGCCTTTGGTTCAGGTCGTGATCCAGGGGTCCTGGGATTGAGTGCCGCATCAGGCTCTTTGCAGAGAGCCTGCTTCTCTCTCTGCCTATGTCTCTGCTTCTCTGTGTCTTTCATGAATAAATAAATAAAATCTTTTAAAAAGAGAGAAAATGGCTGGGTATATTTGAAAGGCATTTAGTGATGCACAATTAACACAAAGAAAAGGTGCTGTATAGCACATTTATTTTTGCAATAGGTGCAATGAAGTACTTAAAAAAAACATATTTAGTGGGACCTGGGTGGCTCAGTCATTTAAGTGTCTGCCTTTGGCTCAGGCCATGATCTCATGGTCCTGGCATCAAGCCCTGCATGGGCCTCTCTGCTCAGCTGGGAGTTGGATTCTTCCTCTCACTATCCCTCTATGATCTCTCTCTCTCTCTCTCTCTCTCTTCCTCTCTCTCTCAAATATATAAAATATTTGAAAAAATCTCTTTATTTTTAAAAAGATTTTATTTCTTTATTCATGAGAGACACACAGAGAGAGAAGCAGAGACATAGGCAGAGGGAGAAGCAGGCTCCATGCAGGAACCCAATGTGGGACTCGATCCCGGGACCCCGGGATCATGCCCTGAGCCAAAGGCTGACACTCGACTGCTGAGCGACCCAGGCGTACCTGAAAAAAATCTCTTTAATTAAAAATTGTATTTCATCATGTTTTGTTTTGTTTTGTTTTTTTGCAAAAGCAATATACACACTACAAATGAACTCTAAAAGTATAAGTGGAATTTCTCCAAAACCTCACCCCACACAGGTAACAAGCACTTTTTATTAGGGCATGGTGCCCATTTTGAGATACCATATTTCCAGCAATCAATGTTTCCACCTTACGACTATAAACTCTTGGACTCAGTGACAAGTTTTTGCTGGAAGTGCATAAATAAATGTACTTCTCTAAATAGTCTTATGCAGATGTAACTTCTTTTATATCTCTCAGCATTGATTCTGGGATGAGTTGGCAGAGCTTCTTTCCACTGTACCTACTGGATATGCCTAATTAATAGTTACCCCTCCCCTTTTATAACTACTCTTCTGTAGATAATGATCACCAGGAGCATTGTAAATACAGAGGAGAATGACGCAGCAAACTATGTTTAGACATCAGCCAATCAAAAAACCAAAATACTATACGGTGAAGATTGCTATTCATACTGCACAACAGTAGCTGGCATTCATCATGATGACCTTGGATTAGCCACCTAAGATTAAATCCTTCTCGAGATGGTTTTAATATTGAATAGTATAATCTAGGGTTTTAGAAATGGGTGACTCACATGTATTGGAAAAGAGTTAGCTATAAATATATCTGCTAACTCAGCTAAAAAGCTTATTAACTAGAAGACCCCAAGTTTTCCCAGCCATTTTGAGTAATTTGGACTTGGCTGAGCAATCACGTTCCAATTTGCTTACAGATCTATCACCGATGCACTAGTTTTTCTCATAGGGGGAATGGACTGTCAGGTTTGTCTCTTCTGCCACTCAGCTTCACACACAAGTAAGATGGCAGTGCATAGGCACTGCTGGAAACCTGACTTTGATGGCATTAGCAAATAACTCGTATGTCTGTGCTACTGACATATGTCAATATTGCCTTGCCTTAGCCTATGAAATGCGTTAGAGGAGGGATAAAGTCGTAAAAGCAAACAAAATGGGTGCACTTTATTGTATGTAAAATGTACCTCAGTAAAGTTGATTTCAAACAAGCCAATTCTTAACCTGCAAATCACCCTCAGGAGAAGGAATGCAGGTCTCCACCAAGATGTGTGATGCTTAGTAAGCTTTGGGAAGCTGCCCCTTAATACCGTAAGAAAGTTCTGTTCATTTATCATCTTCCAAGCATAATCTAGGCTTCTGGCAAATTAGACCCAACCACTTTGTTCTACATTCAGTTGCAGAGGGTTGAACCCTCCCGGGTGTGTGTGTGTGTGTGTGTGTGTGTGTTCCAATTCCTTTTGAAACTCCACCATTCTGGAAGGGCTTATTATCCGGACGTTATATCATATGGGAGACACTGTGAGGTTTATGCCAGTTCCTGAGATCCCTCCACCTGGGTCTGTAATGGTTAGCCCTGGAAACAAGGTTCCCTTTTGCTGGAGCTGCTACCACTAGCTTCCCCCCTTCTCCTACCCTCTGTATGGCCCTCTCCGGCGGCGGGCCTTCCCCATTG